>NC_073698.1:117865585-118490585 GCF_023634085.1 Falco cherrug | reverse complement strand
GACAGACCCTCCTTTCCCCAGCGCATCAGAGACCTGTGTAGCACAAGAGGTGGCCACTTCACCTCTGCTCTCTGACCTGTAGGTCAGCTGAAATGGGCACAGCGTTCATACTCCAGGAAACGTGAACCTGCTGTTGTGTAAATTTAGCCTTTTAGAGCTGTACCTGTGACCACTGTCACACAAATAACCCTGCAAGGAGAATTTTCCATTTGGAATGGCTGTCAAGAGGATAGCTTAAACTGCTAGTGACATACAGTATGTTTTGTCTGAAGAATTTTGGGTTTCAGTGTTTTAGGAAAGTTAGAGCCCCAAGGGCCATTAGCTGCAGTCAGCTACAAGTGTACTAGATGCTACTAAACATCCATTCTCTACAGGCTTAAATGCAAGAATGCCATCAACCTTCTGTGGGAGTTCATCCTGCAGAAAAATGGCATTTCTCTTTTGAATCCCTGTTCCACTTTAATAAGCCACACATCCTGTGTTGTTTGGTTTTGTTGGTTTTTTTTCTTTTCTTTTTTTTTTTTTGGTTGTTTGTTTGTTGTTTTTTTTTTTCTTTTGATCCTTGGTTTAAGAGAACTTGGTTTAAGAGAACAAGTTTTGATACTTGGTTTAAGAGAAGATAAATAACTCTGTCAGCTCATAGCACCATCCCTGTTATAATTTTTTTTAAAGGTAGGCTACTCTGGTGAACAAATCACCAAATTACATCCTCATTTCACATTGCTTCCCTTCATAACTGTCTTCTCAGAAGCAGGATCTTTGGACACGGTACACCATAAGCCCAGAAAACAACTGGCTTTTCTAAATTAATTAGAGGAGTGCTAATCTGATTAAAGCAGTACTGTCTGAATCTCATAGCATCCCAGTTACTGATTGAGACCTTGGATGCTATCCAAACATCCCTTTTAAGCAAAAAAATGTACATTGGAACTGAAGTAGGTAAGTCTGCTTTCCTGTTGTAATGCTAAAATCTTTCACATAGAATTCAAATGTATACTGCATACATATTTTTTTCTAAAGGAATTTATTGAAAGGAGAGGTAAACTATACATAAAAGGTCTGTTTAACAACAGATATTTCCTACAAAAAAATAAATAGATCTCTGGTAAAAGATGTAATTTCAATAGTCAGCAGGCAAGCTAGCAAATTATAAAAAAGGGAAGCACATCACTTCTTCATCCCATCCCTGTTATTGTGGTTCTGGAAACATGACAGCCTAGGACATTCACATGGTATTTTGGGTACCTTGTTCTGTAACTCAGGTTGGAAATCAGACACAATATACACAACTACAAAATCATTAGAGAGTTGTCAGTGTACCTATGTGTCTACATGCTTGACGGTCTTTGCTCTGCAGCATCCATGAAAGAGTAATATATGCAGGCACAGCATCACACAGCTGACTTAGAGTAAGTGAACAAAATATTTAGCTCAGTGTTAAAATAATAACAGTTCAGAAAAGTATCAAACTGGATTACTCAGTCTTCTCAATTTACCCTGAAATTACTCCCATTTTAAGATTACATCATCTAATTAAGATGCTCATTCTCCCACCTAATACCTCAGTAACTAACCCTGGAGATCAAGTCTGTCAATGCCCACGGTAATTCACAATAAAAATACAGTGACATTTCAAAAATCTGAAAGTGCTATTGCAGGTATACTACCTGATAAGCTGATAAAATAGAGACCTTCATTCTGAAGTGCAGACATTTTGACATTTTTCAGCAGTACTAAAGAGTGCTGCTAACAAAAGTAAATTAATCTCCCTTATGATGTTGAAGGTAGGAATTTATCCTCCACTGAAAACTTCCCTGTCAAGTTCTTAAGAGATGAGATGTTACTGTGGGCAAAGGATCTTGAATGAGAAGTAAAATTAGTAAAATAACAAAGGAACCTTTTTTTTTTTTTTAAATCAAAACACAGCCTTACTAGCATTTATAGAATATATCCAGTTACAACATGTTTATATCAGATCAAAAAAACACTTTATTAAGAGAAAACTCAAGTTATCAAAAACCAAATCTAACTTCCAAACTGGAAGTCTGGAACGTATTTAGGACCAATGCAAAAGAACTGGTTCATACCTGTTTAAGTGCAATCTTTTTAATTCAATATTTCAGTTTCACTTTGGAACACTTCAATGGGGCCCATATGAAACACATGAGTAAGTTTACTCATCCTCTGTGGAACAGGAGACAGTCCATCACAGACAGCATGGTTACCCTTGTGGCAAGTCTCAGCAGTAAACAGAGACTGAAACAACATCCTTATTCTCAGAGGTAGTCTCTGCAAAAAAAAAAAAACAAAAACACAAAAGAAAGAAAAATGGTAGACATTTGGACTTACTGCCTGCGCAATAACCCTATCACACTGGAATGTGTTGTTTTCTGTAGCAATTGGCCAGGGACCCTTCACCATCCCTCTCCAAGAAAGACACCACTGGTACAGAATTGTCTGGGGAAGAAGCAAGCTGCACAGCAGATATATTTTACCCTGGGTTTTTTTCAGACAAAATGTGGAAGTTTGCTCCAAAATACTTCATCTACTAGGATAAAATCCATTTATTTTATTAAAGATCAACCCACACTAATGAAACGTCAGTGACTCAGAGCAGCACAAACCCCACACTAAAGATCAGTGCCCGGCGGCCGCAGCAATGCCAGAGATACGAGGTACCGCGGGAAGCAATCCCACAAAAGCTGAAGGAAGGAGTGGCACAGGTGCCTGGGCTGGCCCTGGTTTAGGCTCTCAAATACAGATATTTTGGGCTTGTTATACAGCAGCCAAAAGAGGCATTCCCAGGAGATTGTTCAAAACTTCAGAAAGGTTGACTAATCCTCCAAAGATGCCTCTCTGAATTACCAGGGGATAAAGATTAGGGGGACTATGATCTTAAAATTGTGGCAATATAAAGTGAGGCTAACATGGTCAGGATTTAGCTAAGAACAGAGAATTTATACAGTTCAAATCTGTAAGAAAATTAAATTATAGTGACAGCCATTGAATTTATTGCAATTTGAATGATTTATAGAATCACATTAAAATATCAACGAGGGAAGCAGTTAACATTATCACTGACCATAGCATACAGCAATAAAGAACAATGAATGTACAATTACTAGTGATCAAAAGCAGCAGAGGGACATAAATGTGAGAATGAAAAACAAAAATTGTATTCTTCATCAGGGAAAGAAACATTTCCATGTTTTCCCAATTGTCAAAAAACAATTAAATGTTTTGTAGTGCACCAAAAGTACTAGACTATAAGGAAAATAAAGGAAAGCAGAGAAAGGATAGAATGGGTACTTTTAAGGAATATGCTTAGATTTTTTAAATTCTTATGTTATAAGGTGTTGGTGAATAGGCCTTTTCTCATACTGATCTATGAATATGAGAAACTATGGAATCGAATACTTGCAGAATAAGTAAGGGGAGGTAAAGGTGTTACAAGAAGAAACAAGTCTTGGCTTTACTTTAATTCATTAAAGTACTGTCGGAGGAGTCATATTGTACCATAGCATCTGTTGATGTAACGCTGTAGAAGTGCTTTCCAAAACAAGGCACTTAAAACCCCATTATACAAAAATTCAAATTACAATTTGACTAAAAGTACAAATTTTAGTCATGAATTGATACAACAGTAATATATGATATTTACATACCGGCTTCAACTGTTCATCTTGGAGAGGTCTGCACAAGCATTAATTGGGTAGTTCTTCACCAAGAAAGTGTATCACTAGCGTAATGAGGAAAAAAGATAAAAACAGATGGAAAAAAGATATAATGCAATATTTCTCACTCCTGAGCTCTCTCCAGCCTAGAACCTCATGCTGCTTCATAAAAATTTGCGATGAGATGCACTAGAAACTGAACACTTTTTGTTCAAGTCAAAGGATTCATTCACAGATCAGAAGCACAGTGTGCTAGCTCATGATTTTTGACAGCTTGTCAGTGGTGGTACCAGAAGTCAGTGTGTCCAGCTGCTTGCCCCATCCGCACCCCGACACAGCATTACTGGCTAATGCAGCAGTCCCTGCAGTGTACCCACTGCTGGGCCAACACACTTCATAGCTGGGTGCTGTTAACTTCAAATACCACCTATTTCAACCAGAATATGAGCTCAGCAGAGAAGGGGACACTAATAGTCTGTTCTGATACTAGGCAGCCGCTCCACCAGTGATGGGCAGATGGCAGGCGCAAGAGCCTCTTAACTCCTTCTTGGAACCACATCACAAATCAGATTCATTTTAGATCACAGTGAAATGCCGCGGACTGGAAACAGGAATGTCTTGACATCAGGCACCTGGGTTGCAAGAGAAGAAATCAAAAAAGCCAAAAATATCACTGTATTCCTGGTCTAACTTTCACTTTTGTCCAGAATTGTAAAATGCAGAGTGGCGTGAAGGAGAAGGAACAAAAATGAGTGTTTGGGTCCTTTAGATTCCTGGAAATATCCAGTGTTTGGTAACATCCAGCCTGTAACGTGTCTGTGAAATAAACGTATTGCTTCAAATAGTCCAAGCATATTAGCAGCTTCTACTCACTCCTCTGACTTCTGTAGCTCCCTGTAGAAAACATGTTTCTAAATGAAATTGTCATTCAAATTGTAATGGAAAAAGCATAGATGTTTTGCAGCGTGCTCTGATGTGCTAGCATTTCCTGAAAACCATTGGAATGGCTGGACTGAATGGCAGGAGATGCATTCCCTCCTCACTCAATCCTACTTGGGTTTAGCTGGAGACTCACAGCACCTGTGCAACATCGTGCAGAATAAGGTCACAGCCGGCACAGCTTTCGGTGTCCCTGTGTGACAAGACTGCTTAGCTTTTATTAGTGAAGGATACATATTGGTCTACGAGAATTAGTTTAGGTTGTATTCAATGAGCTATATGCTTGAGGTAAACAAGAAAGCTGACTTTGAGGGGCAAGTCAGTGGCTGCAAATCCTTTCCCTACACAAACCCCAAGATGATCTAATTGAACTCTGCCTGCTGCTACACTATTTCCAGACATATTGAACAGCAGTCTGGGTTTTCCAGACAATTATTTGCCCTCTGTTCCATTACGTACATCTCTCTGCATTTTCTTGCAGCCATATGGGCTCCTGTAAAAATACCAAAGTCACCAACAACAGCTTTAGTTATAAATAGCCCTAGGAGAAAGTAATCTAAGTTCTGGGATGAACAGGTGTTAAAATTACATGCATCTGGGAAAAAAAGGCATTCTGCAACACCCTCTGATAAGGCTGGCATGCATATTAGCAAACACTCACCACAGCTCCGTTACCACATCTAATTTAATTTAGCACTAACAAAACTATGGAAGCTGAAGGAAAGGACAAAGACCTCCATAAACCTATGAACAGCTTTCCCTTGCCTCCTGAGATGCAAATACCACTATTTTCCCCTAAAACTGTGATCTTTGATAAAACTATCCTTTTATGCTAATATAAAAAGTTATTAGTATTCAGCAGTGGAAGCTCTGGAGAGCTATTTCTAACAGTTTAAAAATAGAATTAAAAAATGTTCCTTTAAACATCACCAAGGGAAATTGCACAGTCAGGAGAGAAATTGCTTACAGTTATGCACAAACCCATGGTACTTAGGAAGAAATAAAGGCCTTCAGTCACAAAACATCCATTTGTGTCCTTGGGAACACAGGGAAAGGGGAAAGAAAACTTGAAGCTAAGCAGTTGTGATGCCTTTTTCAGAGTGGGTTCAAAGGACTTTGTGCAAAACACCTGTTCAGATACTGTAAAAAATACAGAACTGTGAGCAAGGGGTGAACAAAGGACTGACAGCTAACGGCCATCTCCTTTGCAGGCACAGGTGGGTCAGGAAACTCATCAGTTCTGGTCATTCAAAGAAGAAAATTATTTCCTAAAAGCATCTTTATCTTCCAGACCACAGGAAGGTTCCAGGCAACTGAGAGGACCGCAGACCTCTCCTGAGTATCTTTCTTATTTGTGGGGGCTCTTCATTCAACAGCAGCAGTGTAGCATAAAGGTACAGGGACTCATGGCTCAGAATTCATATCCAGTGATGAGCATGACCTGATAGACCACTTTTCTACCATCCCACAAAACTTTTTAAAATTTCCTAAGATCCCATGAAGGTGAGAAGTGGAGCATATGGATCAAATCATGATGTAGTTGGTACTGAAATCTGTGAAAACCCTCCTCCTAACTCCACATTTACAAAATCATGAGTAGTCATGGACCAGAACAAGTATAGTGGCATTTCAAGCAAGAAAAGGATGCTTCTCTATAAAATACAGTTCAGAAAAAAAGATTTTTCCCTGTGTTTGTTAAGGGTAGAAGACAACTGACACTTCACCTGTCCAAAGTGAAGAGAGGTGAAAAATGCTGCCAGAGCTACACTCCAACAAAAAGACTTGACAGAGGCAAACACTGAATCTGGAAAACATGGGCTTTCTTTTCTCCCCAGCCCCCTCTTTTTATCCCCTAAGGCCTCAGATCACAGTTTAATGGCATGTTACAATATTTATTTTATTTTTTTCACATAGCCACTTGAAAGGATTTATTGTAGTTCCACACAATACCACGTGTTTATTTCTCTTCTGAAATTATGTTTTCTCTCTGCTAAGCTGAGGGTAATAGCTGCTGAATACTGATTAGGGCTTTCCTTATTTGATTACTGTTAATTAGAGTCAAGCATGTAGTGCATCAGACAGGAGGACTGCAGATCATCATGACACTTCAAACAGCCTGTTTAACTTGAGCAGAGCCTGTTGGAAGTTTGAGGTTGGAATAAATCTTCAGCAGAGTTGTTTATGCATAGTTATGTAACATTACCCAGCATGAGGTACTGGACTGTTTGGTTAATTAGTTTAAGAGCCTGTCAGTGGCAGCTCACCTCCAGGTTTACAATTGGAAATTGCAATTAGCATGAAACAGTTTTCTTTTTTGGTCCAATTTCTCCCACACAAATCGTTCTCACAGATGTCTTGCCTAAGAAAGCCAGGACCGTAGCCAGTCAGCATTCACTTGCCCTCTTCAACTGGTGTCTCCATGGGACGTCCAAAGTAACATCAAAGGGTTTGGCTAATCCCAGCTGATCTTGGAAAAAGTCCAGGGTTTCCTGAAGCTTTAAGGCAGTGATTAAAGAATACACCTGTCTGCCCCAGTAATGAGGTCAGACTATCTTTACCAACACCAGACTGCTTTTTATCCTGTGTGACACACCTCCTGGAGAAACTATCAGGAAAGGTGCAAATCTGAAGCAGTCAAACAGCCATTCAGCATCAAGTGCAAGTCTCTAGAAAGTCACAACTATTACAAAAATACAGACACATAAAGAGCAATCCTCAATCAATCCCTCTTCTTCATATGACAAACTGCAAACGACATTGGCGCTGAATTACGTTGCACACAATGCTGGAATCTGTTGGTTTTGTCTAGGTTGGCTGAAGGTAATGCAACCTATACAAAAGGTATCTTTGAAAAAGGGACAACTTAAAATTTACTTAAACTCCAAAATTAAAAGTAAATAACTATCCTGTCCCATGAGTACTCAGGGACACAGGCATTTAAGAGTCAATCCATAAGTATGCAGAAGTTGTTCATAAAGTTTATATTTCAGTTTACAGTTAAGTAACATCTTTTTCTATGTTGTCAATACTAGACAGTAATTCATCTTAAAGTGTTATCAGCTGGGCTTACTGGGTTACAGGTGTTAAACAGCTAACCTGCTACCCCTCATGTCAGCCAACCACAAGGTACTAAAAGGGAGTGAAATGGGCTGAAAAGCGAAATAAATTATTCCAATCAAGAAAATAGTTTCTCACATACTGCATTCTGCTGACTGCATTAGTGGCCTCTTCTTCCACCTCATGTCAGACTCACTATCTGTTCAGGCCCATCTGCTTGTGTTAATTTCAGGGTCAAGCAATTAAGATATGAGAGTCTTCCACATAGCTGGGTCACAGTTATTCAGTGGAATGGATGGTATTCATTAGTCACATATAAAATTAACTGCATTATATGCTACGAGGAGACAGGCCCATCAGATGGCATTGCAGAGAAAATCTTTTGTTTCGAAGCATCCTGGTTTTGACAGGGATAGAGTTAATTTTTCTTCTTAGTAGCTGGTACAGTGCTGTCGTTGGATTTTATGTGAGAATAATGTTGATAACACGCTGATGTTTTAGTGGTTGCTAAGTAGTGCTTACCCCTAAGTCAAGGACTCTTCAGTTTCCCAGGCTCTGCCAGCGAGCAGCTGCACAAGAAGCCGGGAGGGAGCAGAGCCAGGACGGCTGCTGTGAACCAGCCAAAGGGACGTTCCATACCATGGGCCGTCATCCCCAGTGTAGGAACTGGGGGGAGGTGGCTGGCAGCCACTGATGGCTGCTCGGGAACTGGCTGGGCATCGGTCAGCGGGTGGTGAGCGATTGTGTTGTACATCACTTGTTTCTCTTGGGTTTTATTCCTCTCTCTTTTTTTTCCTTTTCATCACCATAATCATCAATATTACTGTTATTATCAGATTTTACTTTAGTTTAATTATTAAACTTATCTTAAGCCACAGGTTTTACCTTTTTCTGATTCTCCTCCCCATGCTACAGGTATGCAGCTGTGCAGTACTCAGTTGCCAGCTAGGGTTAAAGTATGACACCAAGGTATTCGCCATTTATTAAAAAAATATATTTAATATGAGATGGGATTTAAGGTAAAGACATACTCTTTGAAGAAAACAGTTTAAATTCTTTAAGCAGATATTTGGTTTATATGTATTTAAAAGAGTTTCAGCCATCAGAAACTGCTGGAAATTCTCTTTTCTGCTGATTTTTTTGAAATCCCAAAAGGCAACAGGGTTATACTGGTTGTGTGTTTACCTGGAACCACTTCCTCCAGCTCCCTGTCAATGGTTTGGCACTAATGGTATTCCCAGTGCTCTGGCAAGGCTAGTCACTGCTTGCCCACGCCCTCTCCCAGGAAGGAGCCCAAAGGACCTGGGCTGAACATCAGCACAAGACGCTGAATTCCTCAGAGCATTTGGGAGGCTGCCAATGCCTAAACTGGTAGCATATTCACAAGAGGGCTTCACCTATCCCATCCAGAAAAATTATGGCATGCTGTTTATCCACACAGCCAAAGGGAAGTGCTAGGAGACTTTTGTTAATAAAAACTGCTTTGGTTTTCTGTAGTATTTGCAGTTTATTAGTTATTCTGTCAGTCACAATGTTTCATGTGCTGCTTTTAAACCTATCCTTGCTATGTATTAGGAAGTGAGGCGATTACTCGTACTTTTTAAAAAGGGTTTCATGTTTTGCTAAGCCTCAGTATGTTAATATTAAACAGCTTGCACTATTTTTTATAATTATAGATCTTGATCAATTCATATATTTAACTTTCTTGATAAGTAAATAGATCCATGGAGCTTCTCTAAGTTTGCTTTCTTCATGCTTTTAGTGAAACTTCTCTCAGAACTGTCTTAAGAGAATACTGAAAAATTATTATTTCGATCTTAAATGAACATAGTAATCCTAAAATCCTAAGAAATCTATCCATTGCCAAAATATACAAATAAATAAATAAATAAATAAAAGATCATCATTCTTTTCTCCCTTTCTACAACTATTAAAACAGTCCACTATGGGACTGAAGATACTCAGTTCATTATTCTCACCTTTAATGAACAAAATATGATTCTGCTGTACTACACCTTCCTCTTGTCAAGTGCACTGCTTGTTTTTCTTTCTGTTTTTGGTAGTTAACCCTTCATGAAATCACACTTGATTCTCACATGTCTGCAGCCATAGAGTTATTTGTGTTCTAGGAAAGAGTTAAAACCAATCCACTCCCAGCCACCAACTCAAGGGTCAACAAAACATCCAAAACAATGTGGTGGTTCACACTTAAGACTAGGAGACATTCTGAGTCTGAGAAAGAAGGGGATGTTTCTTTTGTCTTACCATTTGAGACAGAGTGCTGGTGGGGTATAACGTCTCCCACCATCATCATGACACTGGCTTACGTAGCTCTACAGCCAAAGGCAACTTGAAAATAAACAGCTGAAATCAGAGAGCATAAACTTTCAGTTTTATGTGTGTGCTTTTGTTGTGTTTTGGCATTTGCTTTTTTTTCCTTAGGATAATTGCAATTACATTTTTTATGGAAAATACACATGGTTTGTGTTGTTCTAATAGTGCGATATAAAAGTTACTGTAAAACAAAATGGACTTTCAATAAGTAAAGAAATCTCAAAGGGAAATATATTGGCCCTGTATATCGTTTAAAGCTATTAGATGTTCCAGTGATATTAATATTTAATTTATAATTAGGGAGAGAAAAATCCCTGTTCAATCAGATACCTACCGACTACCAAACTCATTCCTAATTTGTCATTAATTCATATTTTTATGCTTGAATCTCCAGTTATGTTTTTACAGCATTAACAACAAGCATTTGAAACATTGCTGAACTCATTTTAGGGAATTTCTTCAGCCATTTTTTGTGACTGTCTTCCAGTCATCATGAAATGTATGAACTGTCTGTGTATGGTATTTCCTACAATAGCTTTCGATGGTCTTTTTCACTCCAGTCTCGGGAAGCACCATGACCAGCAGGCTGTGGTTGAACATACACAGCTGGGGCAACTGTGGCATAAGTGTGTTCCAGATTGTGATTAATGGACTGCGTGATGAGCCTTGCTCATGATCCAGCTCATTGATTTTTGTGGGCTTTCCTTAGAGATACAGGAAATGGGCAGGACAGCAGGATAGGAAAAAAACTTCAAGCAAGTCACTGCTGACAGGATCCTCATTAAGACCATCCTCCTACTCTGTTGGCAGCACTGCCAACGCTTGGGTCCCTTCTGCTTCCTACTTAGCAAATCTCTTACTGATTGCTCTACCTTGTGGAGGCAATCTGATCTAGTGCACAATATTGACATAGCAAAAGTGTTTTTCTTAATGTCTAACTGAAATCTTGCTGCACTTCAGGACCCTACCAGCGCTGAACAAAGAACATGCAACTCTGTATACACCGGCGGAGATGTTCACCTTTTCCACATCAACATATACAACATCATTGCGTTTCAGCTTGTCACCCCCTCCAGATCATGCTGTGTGGCTGATCATTGCTTTTTCTACAAAGAAATTCCTCCTGCTTGAATAGCATCTTATTTGTTATAGCCCGTTTCTCTATTTTCATAGAGATCATTTTCGATTCTAACCTTGTCTTCCAATATTCTTGCAGTCCATCCAAGCTTCAAATCTAATAACAACACATGCTACTCCATCATCCAGGTCATTAATAAAAATGTTGAGCTGTATTAGAGCCTAGACAGGTCCCTGCAGAATCCCAGACAGTTTGTTCTTTCATTTTGACAATTGATCATGGATAGTGCTCCAAACACAATTTTGAAAACAACCTTGCACCTTTCTTATTAATTTCTGCCACATTTTCTTTCCCAAGCCTCTTATGAGACTGTCATATAGGACAACCTAAAAAACCTTAACGAAGTCAAGGTATGTGGCACCTACCGCCTCTTGTCTAACCACAAGGCCTGTTACCCTGGGGAGGATTTGAGAAGGGAATTAGATTGGTTTGACATCATTTGTTCTCAGCAACTCCATGCTGACTGTTGTCATTTCCCTGTGCGCTTTTCAGTACTATTGACTCTGACTTTAATGCTCTTGGCAAAAATAACATAATATTGATAGTAATAGTAGGATCCATCCCATATTTAATAACAAACCTTGTCCTAAATTAATTTATTAAAATTTTACAGAATGTGTAAACTGACATCACTTCAGCTATTAAAGACCATAAACACAGAAATATTCAGTTATCTGTAACTTTTAAATTAGACAAGTATGAGGGCGAACAAATAATAAATCTCCAGTGTCTTAAATGAGACCAAATTAAATTGGATGAATAATTTCAGTTGTCATAATAACAAAATTAGAATATTAAAAAAAACTTGCCAGAAAGACATGGTATTAAAGCATATTGCTAGTAGCATCAAGCCTCTCACTGAAATATGGTTAAGTGAGAAAGACTCATTGCAAGTGGACTAAACACAGCGATGCCCTAACTCTCTTTACTCAGCTCTCACTATTTAAACATTTATTTACTGTAGTCTGAACACAGGTTTCAGATTATCAGCAGTGTCAACTAAAAGCATCACTATCTGTTTTGCTTTATCAGAAGCACCCCACAGAATGTAGCCCATAGATCCCAGATGAAGGCCCATCCAGCCACTGCAATTTCCTACATGGCTCTTTGAAAAGGCTTCCCATTTGTTCTACAGAATATACGCTTATGGATCCATGTTCTGGATCCAGACTGTAAAGCAGCTTGCTCAGATCACAAATCTCTTCTGCAGTCCTTCAGATGTGAACAATAATTAGGCTGTGGCTGTATGAACGACTCTGGCAAATTGCTTCCTGATGACCTGTTCCCCAAGAACCTCGGTTGTAAGACCAAGACAACAGGCATATCTGGCACCACGAGGACACATCAAGTCATAACAGAGGAATGTATGTATATGGCAAATAAAGTTATAAGATTGCATAAACACTTTCAATAGAAGACTTTGATGTTCACATTCCTGATGTTCATATCTTGTGGAAAATATGCAATTTCAATAAGATGAGGAAGTTAGCACCAAAGTACTTCCAAAATGTTCTATTGCATTTCTAGCATGAAAAGCTGAGTATGTAAATGACAACTGAATAAGGGAGTTACCACCAAGGATACAATATCAATGGACCCAAGACAACTTCCACCAGGCAAGAAAAGACTGGATTTAAGCCCAGCATCCAAGTCAATTCGAGGTCCTTCACAGCTAAAGTCCTATCCACTGATATTTTTACACTTTTGCTTTCTCATCTACAAAGACGCTGGAGGAGAGTAAACGGTCGCTCTGAATACTAAGAGCCATGAAGTCCTAAAATAAAAGCCCCTCTATGCAGAGAGGTAAACTCCACACTTACAAGAATGGTTCTGATTAATTTGTACATATATAGAGAGACTGGGAGTATTTGAAATATGGAAACTCAGAAAAAAAAAAAAAAGACTTGATGTAGACATTGTAAAAGAAGGCTGCAGGGCTTTGTGCTTGCATTTACATTCATAGGCACTCTCATCCTACTTTTAAGTATCTTATCAGAACAATTTGTTCCCTTACCTCTGCAGCTTCTATTGTTTCCTCCAGCTGCTATTCTAAAAAATCTCATGTTAGAAATCTAATCAAGCCTGAAAGTATCCAGCACACAGCTTGTGTTTTTATTGCTAGTTAGTCTAAGAAATCAAAAAAATGACTACAGTTTTCCCTTAAGACTGTTCTGATCTTGGAGAGTAATGAAGGATGTTGTAGGAATAAGGGGGAGACATCACACAAAGAGACAATAACAATGAAGGAAAATGATGTTAAGGATTAAGCTGACGTTAAAGACTGAGCTTTGAATAGTTCTCAGTGTGCAGTATTTGACTCTCAATAAAGCTTATGTCTAAGAGACATGAAATTGAGTCTGAAAATAGTCTCTCAGCGTTTCAAAAGGAAGGTTCAATCAACAAATGGTAGCATGTGAGTAGGTTTGGTTCAACTGCAAGGCTAGAAACAGAAACCAATCAAAAGGCAGAGGAAGAAAACAATGATATTCCTGGAAGATGTAGTGTTGGGCACAGTACTTCTGTGTTAGCGGAGCTAACTGGGACTAAGGTTTAGGGAAAGGCAGGTGGATAAAGCTTCTTATAATGACATATACACCACCACCACCACTTTCCCACCTGTGACAGAGCCCAGCATCACAAATGCCTCGAGTCATCAAGCAGACGTTGAACTGAGTCATCATCTACTGCTGGCCTGCAAATTTGTATGCCCAGCTGGGCTTCACAGTGAATGTTTATTCCAAAACATGTGATGTCTGCTAAAATTAGTTCAGTAATTATGAGTGGAAGGCAGTCTTTCACAATGACAAATGGGGGTTGCTTGTTTATAAAACACACAAACTCTCACACAACTCCACAGGATCCCACAGTGGATATTATCAAAGATTTAAGAGCTCAATCGTTTCACTCGGATCCATTCTGCAAAGCAGGTCTACTTGTAGATCTGCATCAGCTGTACACCATAAACTCAGGCTTAAGCATTACAAACAGAACAGGGGCCTCCTTGAAATATAATAAAAATATTAATCAAAGACCCCTTAGTTCCTGGCTCCATACATGCACAAACAAAATGCCAGTATTTCTCTGGCATATTTATTTATAATTTTCAGGGCTACGTCCCTTGACAGGGAAACCCTGTCATTCTTACCAGTGCTCAGAAGTCTGGAGATTGATACTTCATTTCAGTAGCTGATTTTCATCTACATTTAGAGCACCCAAATGCTACTGAAAGCATTACGAAGGTTTGCGCTAATCTGTGAGAACTGCATAGATAAGACAGTGTAATGCTAAGCATCAGTTTCCAATGATCAGTGATTTTGTTAAATAACTCCATCATGGAAATTGGCAGAATCTCCCCCAGAGACAAGAAGAAAGCAGAGCAGGGTAGGCGGTATTGTCAGTCGGCAACAGGAGAGGCCTTTGGCTGTGTCTTATTAAGCTTTCCAGAAAACAGATTATTTCACAGCACAGACTTTTAAGCTTTTTAATTCTTGCCTTATCTGTTTTTAGGCCAAGTATTGAGCGACTGAGGGCACAGGGTCTCAGATCCCTTTTATCGGAGGTTCCCTCCAAATTCGGTAAGCACTGGACCCCCACCAGCTCCAACGCACTCTCCCTAAGATGTAAGCAGGCAGATGTTTTATATACACATTTTGCAGCTTCTGGGACAGGTCTTGGGCCCCTGGCAGCTGGAGGATGCTGTGAGAGGGCAGTGCAGGAGAAGCAGGACTGCTGCACCACAGGGCTTCAGCCAGGCAGGGTCAGGGCCAAGGCCAGCCCCGCCCCACCCCCCACCCCCCCAGCCAGGCCAGGGCCAGGGCCAGGCTGTCCCCCCCAGCCAGGCCCAAGGCTAGGCCCAAGGCCTCACTCCATCCTAGGCCAGGGCCAGGGCCAGAGCCGAAGCCTCCCCTGGGCCAGGCCAGGGCCCCCAGGATCCCTGAGGTGATGCCCAGAAAGCCCAGCCCAGGCAGCAGGCCAGGGCCCCTGGCTCTGCTCAGAGCAGGCCTAGGGCCACAGCTAGGCCTGCCAAATGGTGCCCCTGGGCCTCCCATGGGAGGTTGGTCTAGGAAATTAAGGCCTATGGGTGCTTCCAGGGCCCAATGGTTCCTGGCAGCTGGGTTGCCATCATCGCCATGCCTTGGCACAGCAAACAGGAGCTATAGACCATTCCAGCCGGAAACTGCCAGGTCGTGAAAAGCTGATTTTAACCAAAACTCTCTATATTCCTCTCCTTACCAAGTTTACATTTGGGAAGCAGCTTAAAACTAAACAAGAATTATATTAAAACAAAATTCAAGCTTGTCCTCCTCCAAAATGAAGTGGTTGATGTTGCCTGCTAGCCAAAGTTCTGAATTACTTCTGCCTGTAATGGAGCAAGAACAGGATCTTTGGGCATGGTGCCTCAAGTGATCCCAACAGGCAATGGCACAGCATATCCTCCTACCATTCAGGAAACTTGCCCCCAGTCAGTGTATGAAGAAGCCTAAGGCAGAGGTCTGAGGAAACCCTAAGTCTATAGCTCTGTATCACAGGTTGCATTTGGTATGTCCTTTTTCCTGCAAGGTTTATGTTGAATCCCTACATTTTCATGTCCCCAATAGCATAAAGAAAGCATTAATAAACATTACTCTCAAAAGACCTTAAGTGTGTAGCTCAAATCCGCTTCACAAGGGAAAAAAATGTGCCCAACAAGTCAGCAGACTTGCCTGCTGTCCTGAGCTTCAAACGGGCTCTTTAGGCAAAACTTTGAATTGCCAAGTAGCTTTTCAAGTGACAAATAAATAGTATTCATCTAACTGTAAAATTAAACAGCTAAATTTATTAACCCTATTTTATAAACCAAGTAACTGTATCAATCTAGAAGGACAGTATATCAAACAGTTCTCAATAAAGAACCATAAGTTAAAGATACTTCACTTGCTGGCTGATGACAAAAAAATAAAAACATTCACTTTTATCTTAAGTGCACTTAGGAATATGACTACTTTTACTATCCTACAGAAGGTTATATGCAAGTTTGTTTCTAAATTGACACCTCCACACAAACACAAGCCATTAAGTTGTCATTATTCTACTAGACCTTAATTAGCTGCTCACATTAGAAACACCCTGAGATTTCTTTCAGTGTAAAGGTCTGTAATTAGTGTAATTAAGCTAATATTTTGATTACATGACTTCAATCTTTTAGGCCACATAATGGGAAACTGAGCACGTTTTAAAGTGACTGTTCTTTGAAAAAAAAAAAAACAAACAAACCAAATAGTCTGATGGACTAATTTGTTCTGTATCATCATCACACCTGCCCCTCACACCACGTCACCATTGCCTGGCAAGCTGCATCAAGCTGCTAAAGGAGGACAAATCTGGGCCTTGCAGAAAAAACACCTTTTGTGTGCAACAGCTGGCTTACAGCCAAACTCTGTTAGATCAGAAACACGAAGGCATATCTGATTTACAGCCTCATCCTGAAAATTAAAGGCATTTTTGGCATTAACTTTCTGAAGGTACTCTGCAGTGGGTGAAGTGAGCTCCAGCTCCCCATGTTTTCATTCTCAACTGTGTTCTCACTTACAAAGTTTGGCCCTTAACGTAAAATGCACACCATCTCTCTTCCACTTTTTTTTTTGTCTTTATGCCCAGTTTTACTGAGAAATGCAGGTCACTTACAGAAACCAAAAGCCAGAGCAACCTCAGAGAAGCATGGAACAAAAGAAGAGAGATATGGCATCCTGAGTTTGAATCAATGTTCTGTGCCCCAACTTGTGGCTTGAAAAATCCTTGAAGGAGTCATCAAGGCAAAATTTTGTTCCTTCTTGAGTTGCCATTTTTGTGTTTTAAACTGCTGCACATGTCTCCAGGACAGCTGCAGTAGGCTGAAACATGAATTGGGGATGACACCTACTTCTTTTCTCCTCCTAATCTGAAAGGTGTTTGTATCTTTTCCCTAGCTTCTCATTTTAACACTTCAGTCTATTATATAAAATAGAGAGCTTGGCTAAAACACAGAGGAAAGAGGTAGTGAATTCACCCTTAATGCTAAAAAAAATGATAGCAATGTGCATATAAAATTCAGCTGAGACCTTCCTTACCTTGAGTGATAATTCAGCACTACATCTGCAGACACATCTTTGAACATTTACTTGAAGGTTTAACAGCACCAATAACAAAATAATAATAGGGAAAAAATAATCCTTAAATCCCTCAACCTTTTCAAGTTCAGTTATTACTCAGAAATGAAGAAACACCAATGAGGAAGAAATGAAAAGTGTCTAATTCAAATTTTTGGAGGTTTGAACTTTGGGGAATTAAAATTCAGCCTAAACTTTTTAGGAAAAGCAGACAGCAGTCCCTGGTATCTTGGCTGAGTCAAAACTTAAGATCATAAAACACTTGCGATGACAGGTTTCAGCAATCCAGAGTATCAACAGCACTCTCAATGTCCTTCCACAGAATGGACCAGTTTGTGGGGTTAATCTCTTATCTTCAGTTTTTAAAGTCACCATTAAAACCAGAACAGCCAGAAACTTAATTCCCATTGCAAAGTGTAAGATGCACTCTGCCTCCATGTAGATTTTAATAACTGTGCCTTCCTCTCCAGCCCGTCAAGCTGGAGTGGTGCAGACCAGAGTGGCTCTGGTTGGAAGAAAACTTGCTCTCATCTTCCCATACTAAGGTCTAGACTAACAAATATTTCCAGGCCTGAAAACCGCCTAAGCATTTTTAACTTCAGATCCCATTCTCTTAATTTTATCTAGTCTGACTCTCAGCACAGCTCACCCAGTTCTCATCTCCAGCTTCACAAAGCTACAGCTGCAAAATGCCATTATGAGAAAATCAGCATAGAACTGTCAAGCACTCTTAAAGTTATGGATATATTAAGCTATTTCTTCTTCAGAATTTATTTCTTTTAATATGGGAGAATTTGAAAGAGTTTTTATAACTCTAGAGTACAGCAGCAAAAATGCCTTTCTCAGACTTCTATGCTCTAAATCACTCGCAAAAGCAATTAATCGCATCAGGCACTCATGTACTTGCTGGTTATCCAACAATTCCTACTATATTCTCTTGTCAAATGAGTACACCTCTCACCATTTTTATGCTCCTGGGGTGATACAAGAAAAAAAACACAACTAAGATTTGAATTATAACTGCATATCCCAAATTGGGGAAAGGTGGGCAGGAGGAGGCTGGTTTGGTCCTTTGCAGACACAAAGGCAAGCTTAATACTACACTTCAACCCATCTACCATTCCAAAAAACAGGATGATTTATATTCCATTACCTCTACACTTGATTAGTACCTGAATGAATTAAAGGCTTCCCCAAAGATATTCTCTCTAAGATATCTCTCATAAGCTTAATAGGAAATGGTGATAGAGAATTCCTGAAGGGAGACATGATTCCTTCCCCAGCCTCTTCAATTAAAGGCAGGTTACCTGCAGGCAACTGAGAATGCTTCCTCCACAAGTCTGACATTTTTCTCTAGCCAGGAATAACGTGTTCACTGTATCACTGAACAAGAAGAATGGCCATTGTAGGTACCTGCCTTGAGTAATTTAGCAGTGGCAGTCTGTCAGATACCTCTGACGGATCACAGATGAGTATTTAATCCAGCCGTCCTTCTGGAAACTGGTGTAGCAATACTAAAAGGTGTCATATACTGGTGGCCAGTTCCACGGTGTAAGCAAATCCTTTAAAACTGATGCCAGCCTAGTATCCAGAAACTCATCAGCACATTTTCGCTGAAAAGCCTTTAGAAAAGACGTATCTAACAAAATAGATTCTTTCCTCATATTCTGCAACTGGTTTCCCTCTGAAAGCTGAAGAGGAGAGTACAAAATTTAGGAAAGCAAACAAATACCCTGCCACAACATCAGAGGAGAAAAGTGCAATCACAAAGCAAACAAAAGAAGTCCTCAGCATACATGACTTTAACACTCAGATTATTCATCCATCTGCTACTGGGGCTCAGCTCAGATCCCAGAGCTAACCCAGTTGTTTGTACATCCCAGGTGAACTGAAGTTGGTTAGTACCCAGCATAACCGCCTTTCAGGTAAGGTTTGACTGTGTGGTTTTTACTCCCAGCAGGGCTTACCTTTCCTACGAATTAAATGTATCCCATGCCTTTCCCTCCATGCATCCAACACCCATCTTTTCATGCCTGCCTGGCACATTGACTACAGTTCATTGATCTTTCCTGGATCATGCAGTGTGGTCTACTCCCTGACAGTCTGCAAAACATTTGGCTATATGAGCAATCCATCCACACAATGTTAATAAGGATTCTGATTTATCCACCAAATATCCATAGGCATATATCCTTATGTATCTGCATAGCAAGTTGCCATATTCTAGCCATTTGCTCGTTTTCAGCCTGTCCTATTATTAGCATTTCTCTCCAACACTGTAATCACAGACACTAAGAGTCAAAGCTTACCACCCACTCTGAATACAAAAGCATTTCATCACTGCTTCTCTAAGAGTTCTAGTTCATACCATGCCTAAACACATGCTAAAGCATTCCTAAATATCTGCTAAACAGGTGAATATTTGCCACGTGCATGAGAAGACCATTAAGAAAGAATCTGAACTTGCAAGAACCATCATGTCTAGAATGCACCTTTGATAAGATGATGCTATTTTAAGTACTACTTAGATACAAAACATTATGCACAAGCAATGTTAATGTTCTTCTTTTATTGCCTTCAGTGTAACAGTAAGTTACCAAGGCAGCAAGTAATGAGCCATCTCCCCTACATACATTACTTTGCGCGGCTTTTGTATTTTGTTGTAAGTCAAAGGTAAGAACTCCAAGGTAGTTGTTTGCTGCTATTTTACTAAGAAAGCATGCTAGATGCACCCAGCCTTATAAAGGTGCAGGTATGCTGAGACACTGCAAAGTGCACATGATGCATTTGTCCAGAAAACTAAATTCCTCAATAAATATGGCAGTGGAAGAAAGGTGAAATTGTCCTCCTTTTATAAGTCACTAATTGTATATACACAACTAGGTGAGTAGCCAATTTGGATCCATTTGTAGCAACATATTTTCACTAAGCAAAAGTCAAAAATGCCACGCTTTGATCAGTTATGAATAGTGTAGATACTGGACTGATGTATTAGCAAGATAACGAATGTGAATTGCAATGAATTTTTCCATGAGGGAATTTTCTTTTTAAGATCTCTCTCAAAGGACAGTATTTCAGACAAAGCAATAACATTTTCTTATATCCATTCAGAAGTAGAGAAGCAGTGCCTCCTTTTCTTTTATAACCCTTGAAATAGGAATAACGCCTTAAAAATAAAAAGAAGTTTTAAAATCAAATGGCACAATAATATTGTTCTCTATGTTATGCCCTATACAGTCTATATCCCAGAAGACTTAATCCCTTGGGGTTAGTGACACTTTAGAGTGCCAACTAAAATCAAATATCTGTTCTGCTGTCATCCACAGGTTGCCAATTGCTGTAGCAAGAGCAGATAAATGGAACCACAAAGACTGCCCAAAATCTACAGATCCTCCAAATATCTTACTTTTTTTTTTTTTTTTTTTTTTTTTACTGAAAGGCAAGCTGATAAAGCATTGTATCCTCATATGGAAATCAAAATAGACAAGCCATGTACTTTTCTTTCTCTAAAGTGTTTTAAAATATCCAGGGCAAACACTTGTTTCTGATCCACTCCTGCCCCTATCACTTCTGGTAGAAATAAGAAGAATGGAAACTGTCAGGGCAAGTCTATTGAACCAAATATCGTCGGGGACTGGGCCTTTTTATTCTGTTCCAGTAAAGAAACTCACTCAACTGATACTCTGCTATAGAAGAACACAACCTTCAATTTTATTACATAAATCAAGAAGTACACCAGAATGATTCCTACCCTTCCATCTTCCCTTGGTGGAATTGCACCAACAGAAATAATGCCACCTCCTAACCCAGGTGTTGCAAATACACAGCGGATGGATGGACGTGAAGTCTTTTATTACTGGACTAAAGTATGGAGCTGTCTAAATTGATATAAAATTCCTTTCTGTTTTAGTTTAAAAACCATTTGAAAACTGAAAATGAGTGAACATTTATCATCCCATTATATTCACCTGGGGGATGTTAATGATTTTGGACTACTGCCTCCAGCCCTTACCTCACCACCGAGTGGGTATTATGTGATGGCAGTGCACATTTCATAAAGATGTATTGCTGATTATATTTCCATTAAAGAATATAGCCAAGTCTGACTTCTAATTTTCCCAGACTAACCTGCCACTGAAAGCTTTCCTACACTGATGAGTTCATTGCAGAGAAAGGATTCCTTTACCCTCCTCTTGAAATTTGCATAAATACATGTCCAGAGTGTGAAAGTTAGTTAATTAGGTTTGTCCACAATAATTAGAATACTGACACAACCTCTTTAGTTCAGCAAAGTGATCTTCATTCAATTTCTCTTTTTGCTTCATAGAAGCTCAACCCCCTTTTTAGCAAAACACCTCAAAAGAAATAAAATTTTAGATTAGGTGCTTGTTGTATCTCCCAAAAGGCATCTAAGCATGCGCTTGAAAGTACTACATACATTGCTGAAAAATTACAGGCTTACATCTAGTCAAAATAACAATTCTGTACTGTATGCAGATTCTTTTCCTCTATACCAGTACTAAATTAACATGTAGGAAATACACTAGGGAATGATACCATTTTTAAAGCATCACACTTGTCAATCAGATATTGAATTCAAGCACACAG
The DNA here is from genome assembly GCF_023634085.1 of Falco cherrug. NCBI lineage: Eukaryota > Metazoa > Chordata > Aves > Falconiformes > Falconidae > Falco > Falco cherrug. The sequence goes on along the minus strand of NC_073698.1, from coordinate 118,468,710 downwards.
GCATTAGCATTTACACAAGGAGCAAATCTCCTTATCCAAATAATGGTCTTGAAGGAGAGAAAGTCACCTGCCTTTCCGTTCTGCTTCTCAAACATTCTAGTACAAAATAATAGCCTATAATAGCCTGTTGAGCATCCTGCCACCTCCAGTTTGGCTGTAAAGATAAGCTTGCTTGCTCTGGGCTCTATTTATTCTCTTCCTAGGTCTGGAATTATGTTATTTGATTATTGAATTTTATGAATGTTTTACTTGTGCTGCGTTTATTCCAAGAAGTGAGGAGTATTTCCCATTGCTGGGATTGAAGTAGCTGGGACATACTGGGGTATACAAAAGTGAGGGTACGCTTGAAACAGCAGAGAATTCTGAACCGTAAGAGCAAGAAAATAAGGGGTGCTTACTGCATGAGTCACACTAGCTGCATATGGTGACACTGCCTGAGTTATGTTCTAGTATTTGTTTTTAATTATTAATGTGTTTTGCTCTGTTTATATTTATTTATTTATTTTCACAGATCTATAAAGCTCATCTCACGTTAGCAGCACAGATTTCTTGTCAAGGCTGTTCTGCATTCCCTACTGTTTGGAATGTTCAGTTCAGGTGAAATACTTCTTTTTTACCTCCTTTGATAGATCCCTAAAAATGTAAATATGTTACTGTAATTGCCTTCACCAAATAACATTGAGTCACAGAAAAAACCAAACCCGTTGTACATCATGAAATACAAAGCCAACAAGTATTCAGTCCAAGAACACCAGCAGTGGGAACATGCTAATTTCCACATGGAAACGTATGTTAAATACCACTTTGCCCTTTTTTTTAAAAAAAATGAGTTTTCTTTATAGATATTTGCATGAATTCATGTTTATCCAAAACTAGCAGAACATACCATATCAAACCCTAAGGTATGTTTTCTTGTAAGCAAAGATGGTATGCAGCATCCACATGTAAATAATACTTTAAGAATCCAGCTGAATCCTGGTACAAACATATGGGTAAATTAGCTACCCTGGAATGTTCTTCCTAAGCAGAGTTCCGAGATTGATTCACTACTTGCACAGGACTCTGGAGACTTTGGTCTCTTTGCAGTTGTGTACATAGCTTGCTAAATGTTACTGGTCCCTATCACGCTCTGTGCCACCGTTTCCTCACTTGTAAGAGGCTGATACTGCTCTTCTGCTTATAATGCTTTGAGTGTATTCCTAGGGCGGGCAGGGGGGTGGGGGGAAGAAGAGGAAGAATCTATATGAGGAGGAGATAGATATATATATAAAAGAAGCTGAGAAACAGAAGAACATTTCTTTTTGGCTATAAAGCCCTGAAAAGCAGAGAAGTTCCCTTTGCAAATTAAGGTTGATGCTGCATCTGGAATTTTGTATTCAACTGAAGCCAAAGTAAAATACACAACAGACATGCTTTTCATTTTCCAAGTTATGTATCATTACTAGGTGATTAAGTATGACTTGACTTTTCAGTCCTGTTAGCATTGCAGAACCATGTAATCAAATCTCCAGTCAACAAAACCGTCCATCAGAAAAAAAAAATAATAAAAAAAATTAGAAGGCTTTAAGTCTGAATATCCATCACATCTTCCAATAAATGTCATCAGGGTTTAAGAGCTGGAAGAAAGAGTATTATTGTTGAACAATGCTATAACCCCATTACGTGTGGAGTTTTAAAGGGAAAAGATGGGGGAATGATCTGGAACCAAGGTACATCAGCCCCGTTAAAAAACACTCAGCTTTGTAAATAATTAAAAAGTACCACATTAGGGACCTGCCTTCCATTTCATTCTTCCTGGAATCATAGCATATACAATGAAGTCCGCGGCCACACAGAGCAGTCAAAGTTCTCCATATGGTCTTAGCTGTTTGAAAACTTTCTCTTCTAAGAGAAAATACGACATACTGCAGTTCTGAATTGAGTCTTAAGAAGGGGATTCTTTGCCCTTTAGAGACCAAAGAACTTCTCAGCTACAGGAAAGGCTAGAGAGTGCAGCGAACCAAAAACCAGCACACACTCACAAAGCACCCAGTATAAGGGAATCAGGTTTTAAAATGATCTTTCCAGGATTCATTTCTTTATCTTACTAACCAGGAGAAGAACATCACACAACTGAAAACCAGACAAAACCAAGCTGCTTTTATTCTGATACTAGCAGTGGTTGTAATCCAATATAAAAAAAGAGGACTATAAGATAGACTTGCTATAGATTGGATAAAAAAATGTGAGGCTAAGAGTTGATTCCATTTTTCACAAACAGAAATGAAGATAATAATCTAAAGGAGTCATAATTTAAGGAGATGTTTTTAAGGTTTCTGTAATAAAGCAAACCATGCAATAGGATTTATCTAAACATTTTTAAAGGAACACACTGCAATACCTCAGCTCCAGTATTTTCTATTGACTTCTCCGGTTTTTCCTAGGGTTCTCAAGCATGTAGGGTTTTTTTTGCATTAAAGTCTGGATTTTGCAAAGCACTAACAACATGCTTAAGTGCATATGATCTAGATTTGCCCACATACACAAACACTAGGCTGATAAAAAGGCAACTCACCCCTTTCACTGTTTAGGCTGCAAAGCTGAAAACAGTTTGCTTCAGAACAGAACAGCTTCTAGCATAATTAGGTCACTCTTTACATAAGCATCTGCTTAACTTTAACATTCATATTTCACTCTTCCATCTAAATCTCGGGTGTCACTAACTTCAGCAGGTTAGTACTATGGAATGATTACAGCATTTTCCTAGGACTAGAACGCCAACAAAATACAACTTGGCTAGTTACAAGGGTGAATTAAAAGGGTGAATCACTTTTTCCAGGCACATTTTAATGGACTCGGATATACAGTAGATCTCAGGTGGACTTCTTGCAAATACCATTATGAAACTAATTCTTAAACCTAACACTTAAGATATGGCCATCCACTAGTACACAGATGATACTTGAAAAGTGTATTTCATTTACAGTTTGCAGATCCTTGAATAAAATTGAGTCCATTTAAGAGGATCATTAACTTAAAAAGGAAAAAATAAAACTATTTCAGAGCTTTTTCATAACAGCTTGATGAAGAATTAATAAATGACAAATTGTGAGCGTTTCACTCTTGAGGGAGAGGAGGAATGAGATATGGAACACCGTACTGACAATTCACAGGAATACCCCCTTTTAGGTAGGGGAATTCTGGCTAGCAACATTTCCCAGAACCGTCAAAGAAATAACCAGTAGTTCAGATCTCAGACAGCTCTTTAAAATGATCTTCTAATGTATTATCAAAAACTTATGAATCTTAACCCATAAGCTAGCAAGGGAGACCTATTGGCCAGCCTTTCCTTTTCCTACAGTAATGGCTACATCTCCAAAGCTGAAGAGTTAAGGGAACTAACGCAAAGTCACACAACAAGCACAGAAGCTGTGTCTAGCTCTGCATCTGCATCTTGCTTGCTGCCTTCAAAGATGACACCGATGAAACTGAGCCATTTTGAATTGCTCTTTCTCCAAACACAGATAATGTAATTCCCATCCTGCATCCAGGGGAAGAAAGTGATATTCGTGATCAATGATACGTTGTTGCTGTCTATTAAACTAGGTGTGCACCATGTACTGGGAAAATCAGTCAGGAGCTTGATGCCCATTTTCCAGTCCTTTTCAATCCCAGTCAGCATGGTGAGGTTTTAAGATATGGACAAGTAGGTCATTAGGCTCAGACCATATGACCAGCATGGAGAAGACATTATTGTCTCGTGCACCCTAGATGGCAAAATAATATCTGCAGGTGGTTTACGTGAAACTTATGGCAGTAATGCTTCAAATATTCGTGATAGAAAAGTGCTTCATAGTGAGGCTCTGCATCACATTTTTAGCAACCTGTTATTGCCAGCAATATTTTTCTTTACCATACTTTAACATACCGTACTGCAGTCTGCAGACTGCATCCTCTGGCCCATCTCCCTGGGAAGCACGGTCAGTGCCAGGCAGCCTGCCTCTGGTGCTGCCTAGGTGCACCCTCACAACACAGGCAACTTCCATCACCTGAGCACATCAATAACACATCAATCTTTTCTTAAAATTTTGGGCCCTTGTTTGTGCCTTCTGTAAGTATTACCAGGGCTCCATGTGGCCCATCAGGTGTTTTTTTGCCCACGTGAAAAGATCAGATGTCAGCCCCAATATTAAGAAAAAAAAAAAAAAAAAAAAAGGTGTCCAAAGGGATTTTCTTCTCAATGTGTGGATAGAGGACTGAGCTAACAGTCAAGTAACATGTCAGTTTTTGGCTGCAAAAGACCTCTATAGATTTCAGCCATAGCTTCTGATGATTTAATCTTCCCCACGCACAGAGAGCTGTCTTTCCAAGGATCAGGTATCATACTTTCACAGGTTCCACAGCGAGCTAGGAAAAGAATGAGGGAGTGCAACAGGCAGGGCTGCTGGTACCCTGCAGCCCCACATGCTGGGTCTCCTGCTGTACTGAGGTCCTGGAGGCTGCCGAGAACCCGAGACAGACCACCCAGAGCTCTTTCAGCAGAGCTCCCGGCAGCTGACAGCTCCCTGTCAGTTAAAAGCAGAGGCTGCCTTTTATTTGCCTTTTTGTAACTGCAGTAGCAGTTAATTGTAGCTAAAATGTTACTGACGCTCACTGCCTAGTGCACATCAGGGCTTTTCAGAGCCTTCTGAAAAAGTCAACAAGATCAGTAGCATACCCAGCCCTCCAGCTCCTGGTTTTGACTCTCAGGCAGGTGCAACTCTTCTCTTTCCAAGCTCAGGGGAACGATCCATTTGGTTATTTCAAAACTGTGTAAAAAATGCTAGCGCCCTAGCAAACAAGAAAATCTGCTCTGATCTACAAGAAAACTATGTCCAAAAGCACCCAGTATTCGCAAATTGAAAGCTTTGATCAATGTACACAAAATCATAGAAACTAACAACTGTTTTGCTGGGGCTAGTCTAGGGAACTCAGCATGTACGGTAGCTGGGTTTCTGTAGGAGAGTAAAGGAATACAGCTCTAGACTGTCAGAAAACTTTTCTGTGTCACAGCAATATGGTTCATTAAGGAACACGGAGTTCTCTACTTTCTGATAACTAGATTTTTAAATCTTGGAGTGAGTAAGGTCTGTTCTGCCACAGACAATTATTTCTAACCATCTTTACTTGCTTCCACCAGAGACTTAATAGGTAACTTATACATTATTTTTCTTCCACTGGGCTGTTCACAACATGAACACCTACCATCTTTTAATCTGCATTTCATAAAATATTTAGAGAGAAAATTTGGTTCCCATAAACAAACTTTAATCTAGAAAATGCTGTGCTGACTTATGGCTTTATTAATTTAATGAGATGAATGTGGTTTTGGTCACGAAAACAGAGCTGTGATGCTGTTTTGAAATAACCTTCCAAATCTGTTTTAGAAAATGTTTTCTTTTCCCTAGGCAGAACTCTGATAGCTCGTGCAAGTCAGCAGGAACAGTCCAAGAGCAATGTGAATGTCCTAGCACAGATTATCATTAACACAGCAGATATCTTTCCAAATAAATAGAGCCATGTTCTTTCCATGACTGGTAATAAAAATCGAGTAAAGTCCAAACAAGTGAATTTTTAAGTATCACAATAGAAAATATGATTTGCTTATTCATTTAAAAAAATGTTTTTGACTAATGCTTGACACTAATTAAATACTCAACAGCAAATATGGGGCATAAAGTATTAAGCACTTATGGTAGTAACTTTGGTGCTGTTACAGAACTGTTAAGGTTTGAATGACCATTGCATTAGTTCAGGCTCAGAAAAGTGAAAAACCACACAGAATGTTAGAGGAACCAAAAAGGTCATATGCACAGTATCTAAACACTAGGCTGAAATATCAACTAAGCTATTAGCAAATGTTAATGTATTAATTGCCCATGACAAAGGCCATTGGGTTTAGAAAAGGGCACATTTCTTTAAAAGCAAGTATATGTGGCCAGACCACCAACTGCTTCAAAAGAAGCTTTTGCTGCCACTGTAAATACCACATACTTATATTTAGTCAAATAAAAAAAAAAAAAAAAGCACCAAATAATAAGGTAAATAAAAGACAAATAGGAAACATTTCTTCATTTTCCTTGGGTAGTATATTTGGCAAGCAATACTAAGGTTAGTTTTCATTGGCATAAGGCAGAATGCGATGAACTTTTAAAATATTATCTTTTGCCATTCATATAAAGTACAATCCAGATTAATATGCAAATGTCTATTTATTTAGGATCATTTTTTATAGACAGAATAGCTATTATTGCAGAACTTATGCTAACACAGATAAAGTGAGCTTTTGTAGGTTTCTTCGAGCATATAGATCAGGTTAATCTTGATGCTATTTACATTTTAAAATGCCATTTCCTCCTAAAATAAGCTTAGATTTAGAACTTGATCTTTAAATTAAAGTTTGTCTGTGACTTTTCATTCAATAACACAGCCTCAGACACCAGGTTTAGGCAGTATCTCACAAATAAGTTGGTCATAAATCAAGGTTTCTACTCTAACTGATAAAGAAGTTGGAAACCTAACTTATTTAGCAGGCCATGAGAATGCTCCATGTCTCCGAGAAACAACTTGGTTGACTTAGGGTCATAGAAGAATAAGTACAGGTAGTCTCTGTTGTTGTATACGTAACCAAAGACAACAAAAATATGAAGTATATTTCTAGACTGAAAATCCAGGGGGAGTTACAAGTTGTGCTTCCTTTGTCTATGTTCTACCCCTTTTCCAAGGCTGCACGATTAGATGAGGGCAGAGATTACAACTGGGAAACTGAGAGGTGATATCATCTTTTACTGTCACCCTCAAACAAGGTGAGAATCAAAATGAAGTTCTCCCTCAGTTCCTGCAACGAATATTTGCCTCTGACAATTCTATGCCTTTCTCTGAAGATCTTGGCAGAGACCATCCAAAGGGCCATTACCACAGAAGGCAGATGACAGGAATTATCACATAGAACTAAAACCATGTTTCAACCTTTTATAATACAGCAAGAAGAGCTATTTTTTGCAGCATTCATGTATTGAGTATCATGTCAGTGTTACAGAAATACAAAACCTGCAACAGTAATTGGCAGAAAGCATATCAGTAATCAAACCTTTCAAGTAAAGAACATAAAATACTAATTTCAACTCTTAATAGGTGGTTAGAGCTAGTTTTTAATCCATATCTCTTATTCATCAATTCATTTCTTGTTTTCTCCTAACATCCCAGACTGTAACACTAGAATAAACAGATAGGCTGGTTATTTTATACAAGGTCAATAAAAATGTCAAAGTAAATCACAGCAGAGAAATAGAGCATCAGAATATGATCTCAGTTATATGATGATTATTAATATGGAATAAGTGAGTTAATTCCATATGTAGTCAAGGTCTCTTAAAAAATTTCAAGTTGCAACTTAGCAAAATAATGATGGTAACGAGATGAAAAAGTGTGTTACACTTACAGGCTAAAAAAGTGAGCAAATAGCAGCATCTCTGACTACATATCCTCTGCCACCAAGCTTAACGCTTGTTGCTGCCATAAAGGAATTCACTTGGTATGTGTTCGCAATCATGTCTGAAACGTGAAAGACCTGAGCTCCCTTCAAACAAAACAGTAATTTCTAAGTGTAAGAAACCTTGCTTGTGTGTCACGACGTGTTAGCCGTGTCAACAAAAAGCAGGCTCAGTTGGATGGTATTTTTCAAGTCAGACGTAAGAGGTTCACAGAAATAGCAGAAGGGAGAAAAAACAACTCAATCAAAACACAGTCTGTATCATAGCCCCTCGAGGGGGTTCATTGCAACTTGTGTTTGGTTTCCTTAGCACCCTTTTTCCCTCTTACTAGCTTTTCCCTTGTTAATGACCAAACAATCAAGTGATATTTACCTACAATACATAACATTAAACTAAATACCGAGTCACTTGTCTTTTTCTTAATTTTCCAACGATCAAAATACCAAAGGAACAACTAGACAGAAATCCCCAACACCAGCAGGAAAGCGATCTCATGTGTGACTGGCATCGTACAGCAAGCAATAAAGTGAATGGGACTTTAACATCAGTCAGATACCAAAGTTCAGAGCTTTTTATATTGCTGCTACACATTGCTGTCTCTTTTATATGACAGCAGATCTACAGTGCAGACTTTTTTACTGAGACATCTCTTTTTTTGCTTCTGTGTGTAATGAGTCATGTGAAATCAGCCATTTTGTTTCGAATTACAGTCCCAAGCAAGATCTTTTGTCTGTGCAGTCTAATGGAAGGCAACTAATCCCTGGCAATATAAAGCTTTAATCATATGAAAAATGTCTAATCACTGCGTTTATAATCTCTTGGAGCAGAATCTAATGAAGAAACTCTGTACTCAAGTCCTAACTTTCCTTTTTAATGAATGTCAAACCCTGACTTCCTTTAAAGTTTCAGGCACGTGTTGGCCCCAACACGCCCGCCTCTGTGAAATGCCTACTTACAACTTGCACACAAACAGTGTAGAGTGAACGGGATTATTGTTTCAAGTAGAGCTTGTTGGCCAGGTCAGAGAGCTGCCATGCTGCGAGTCTTGCAAGAATTTGTGTGTTGTCCCTAATGAGAGTTTCAGCATTATGAGTTCAGGGAAAGGCTGGGGTTGGGGTTGGGGGTTGGGTGTTGGGGGTCCACACACACCCCCACACCCACACACACCCGTTTTGATTTATCAGCTTTTTGACAGAGCAGCAAGGTTTTTTAAAACAATAATGCTCTAAAACGCAGTAGTTATACACGGAAGAGAGAATTTCTACAAGTGTTTATAGTTCAAAATTTTGCTTTTGAGTTTAACCACAAATCTGTCAGAACTTCAGGTAAGATGTCGACTCCCATTCTCATCAGCTGAAGCTGTATTTCTTCACAGAAGCAGCTTTGCTTCTGAAGTGATAAAACCGGCTTCCTTGATACCGTGGCAGCTGGTCCTATATTTCCTTGCCATTCCAAATAGGAAGAACAATTGTGCACAGGAGAATGTACAGCTTTGTGTAAATCTATTAAGTTTTGCAAAGACCTCTGAACATCAGTGGGGGTTTTTTCTCACGTGGACAACTGTTCACCAGCAACTGGACTGAAATAACCAGTCTCAGCCTCATGCGCTGGACATTGCACAACGAATAGACAATGGCTGAACAGTTTTCAAGTCTTGTTGGGGTAATCTATTTGAAACAGATGGTTCATTAAATAAAGTCTTTCTCATCCATGCTCTTCTGGTTTTCTGTCACAAAGGAATCTGTTTCAGCACTTAGCTGACAATTGCAGCTGTTCATCATCAGGTCTATCCAGTCATATTGCTGAAGGTAGAGTTCATTTGCACAACCGCGTTCATTTTCACCAGTTGTACTGGGTTTGCAGAGCAAGGTTTTGGTAGTTGGGGGCTACAAGGGCACCTTCTGCCAGAAGGTGCCGGAAGCTTCCCCCGTGCCCGATGTCACCGGTGCCAGCCCAGCCGGCCCCAGCGCTGGCCAGGGCCGAGCCCAGCAGCCGCGGTGGCAGCGCCTCGGGGGCGGCGGGTGCGAGGGGGGAAATAAAATCCCCCTGCCCCGGCCGGAGCGCGGGGGGAGGCCGTGCGAGAGCCCCAGCCCCCGGGCACCAGGCGGGGCAGGGGGAGGCCGGGGGGCTCCAGGCGCGGAGCAGAGCCCCCCCGGCAGCCCTGGGGAGCCCCCGGCCAGGCGGGCTGTGCCCCCAGCCCATGGAGCCCCCGGGGGAGCAGCTCCCCCGGGCAGGACCCCCCCGGGGCAGGGGGTGCCCGCAGGGCGCTGTGACCCTCGGGCAGCGACGCTGGGGCAGCTCCTGGAGGGCCCTGGGCTGGGGCAGGGGTCGAGGGCGCTCCCCATGGGGGGCAGTAGCGACAGCCTGTGAGGGACTGACCCCAGCCCCAGCCCCTGCACTGCTTGGGGGGGGAGGAGGTAGAGACATCAGGAGTGAAGTTGAGCCCAGAAGAAGGGAGGGGTGGGGGGAAGGTGTTTATAAGTTTTTGTTTTATTTCTCATTAACCTACTCTGATTTGACTGCTAAAATTAATTTCCTCAAGTCTGTTTTGCCTGTGAAGGTAACTGGTGACTGATCTCCCTGTCTTTATCTCAACCACAAACCTTTTTGTGCTTTTTTCTCACCCTATCCAGCTGTGGAGGTGAGTGATAAAGCAGCTTTGGTGGGCACCTGGGGTCCTGCCAGGGTCAAACCACATGGATGCATTCCTGTCCGTAATGCTCACTACCTTTTTCTATATTCAATGAGTCTTAAGCAACTTTGGATTCACTTGAAAAAATGAGATAAGGTTAATTGGAAAGAAAATATTCACTTTGACATGTATGCTCTTCTATCAAGAATAAATGGGTTTTGCAATTGAGATCTCACTAGACAGAGGCCTTAAAAACAGTCAGCAAAGCAGCGCTGTAGGACTGATTCTGTACCAGTCAGGAATTTTAGCACGTCAGCTGCAAACACTACAATCCCAGGTATCAACATCAGACAGTTTATATAACACAGCCCCACCAGCATTGCCACAGACTATGGGTTGTATTTAGACTGCTGGCTCTTAAGCAGCAATAACTGAAAGGGAAGGCAAAAGGCAATTTTGTTCCTCCTACAGCTGACAGTTTTATGTGCTCTCCAGTTTTTGATGAACAGCAGAATTTCCTTTTTTCCTCCTTTCATCTCTATTCACATGTCAACATTTTGAGCTCAATGCTGAAAAACGTCACTTGTCATATCCAAACTCCAGTAATACTTTCATATGGACTTTCAAGGCAGTTACAGCAATGCTGTTTAAATAAATGTATAGACTTACCTGTTACAAAGATGCAGCTTTCAGTTTCTTTGCCATTTTGCACTCTCTGATGACACTATCTGCTGCTTACAGTCCTAAGTCATCACTCAAAAGCTACGTTACACGTATATGGCAGAGCTGAAGATGGATGTTTACTGCAAAAATCCCTTTGCTTGAATAATGGTTTTCATCTTCAAATTTCAAGCTGCTGTATCGTATATTAGATGTATTATTCAATATGAAAAAAATCCCCCTATTTTTTCCTATTTTTTTTTTTTAAGAAAATTTTCAACACATATTCTGATACTGACAAGAAAGCTATTTCACTTGTTGCCTCAGGGTAAGTACTCATCATGTGGTCACGGCCTTTTTTTCTGACTGACAAATGGACACACAAAAGGGCTGACACTCCATTCAACTCCCATTGCTCCCAAAGTACTGAGATTCCTGGAGGAAGTCCCATCTCTCACTGAAATACCTGTGCTAAGTTCCTTTCACTTGCACTCATGCTTACAGTTCTTTTTTTATTTTTCTAAATTTTTTATAGTTTTTTTTACTTCCAATAAGTCGCTTGGGAAAGTTGTTATTGACAATATCATTCAGGTTTTTTATTCTCTTTTAATAAAAGCAAAACACATCTTTTTATTTCTGGTACTAGGGATACTACAAAGCACTCAGCTAGTGAAATTCACAGTTGAGCTAGCAGCTATGTCATTATTCCTCCTGACCATCCATTTTGTCCTACCAGTGGTCTCCAAAAGGTAAAGCTGTGTTAAGTCAGCAGTTACGACTCCAGCGTAAACTTCATCTTTGGAGGCAAGAAAATGCAGAAGCAATAGCCAATAGCAAAGACAACTTTCACAGGTAAATTTGTAGAGCTAGCACATGCTGCCTTCATACAGAGGTACATGCATGTCAGGAAGGAGTACACTGCTTGCCACTTTCCCTTCCACTCCACTCCTCCACACCGTTTCATACCATCATATAATCCACACCACTAACTATGCAAACTTTCTAATAACTATGGAAACTTTCTAATAAGTATTCCTGAAAAACTTTGTTGACAACAGTCTGTTTGAGCTATATTTTGTTTGCTCACAACAGCTGCATCCATAAAGCTCCATTCTTTTGGTATCTGAAGCACAGCAGTATACAAAATAAAATACTAAATATTTCCACATGAAATAAGTCCATGTTGAGATAACACCAAATTCTACCAGATGCTGAGTTCCAATCAGTCACAATGATCCTTAATTAGTCTAACAGTTAGCCTCAAATATTCATGACTCAAATTGTCACTAAATGTCATTTCAAGATCACAGGTGATTCTCTTTTCTGTGCAGAGCATTTACATTGTCTGAAAACAGTAATTACCACCAACAGTCAGAGATTACCTTCTAAAACAGAACAGCATCTGCACCAAAGAAGTTTTACTATCCCATATCATAAGTAAAAAATAAGTTCAACTGTAATGTCACATCATGATGTGAACATAGATTTTAAAAGTATCATCTAGATTACTCATTTTTAATTAAAGCCAAAGAAAGTTTACTTTGCAAATTACATCCCACTTGATTGAGAGTTATACTTGGTGTCCCAAGAAGATGGCTCTTCACCCTAGATAACTGCAACTATGTCCAGACAAGTTTGTTTTGGATACATGTTAGATCTCTGTCCTGCTTAGTCTTTATTTTTATAATTAAACAAATAAAATATTTTGTCATACAAGTTTGTTTCTAAGATATCCTAGATATCTTTCTACAATCTGCTCAAAAAGTTATTTCTGTGGTTTTGAAATGCAGCAGCCAATTTTGATTATAAAAACAACCTTTACAAATTTACAAGGTCATCTTGTGTAGACAGATTGAAACTGTAAATTACTCCTCAGTCAAATCCTTCAGGTCTTACTACTGTAAGATCCTTTGATTAACTTCAATAGCAACTTTTCACAGTTTGAGATTTCATTACAACAATTGCTTATGCTAAAAAAAAAAAAAAAGGTCCATATGTCTTTCCAGCTAATTCAGCAGTGTTCTTGGCACAAGAAAAATGTGCTAAAAGGGCTGCCCATGCTGCCATTACGTCTGTGAATGCTCCTGAGCTTTTCAGGCAGCAACAGTTCCCATGCTGACAATTATTAATGACTTCTTAAAGAATTCTACAACTATTCCATCAGGGGAAATCAAGTATCATCAAAGGATTACCAATTATTCCTCTTTTTCTATGACACAAAGGTGCCTGTCAGTGGGTGTCAAGGGGGATACGTTTAGGTCTTTTACAGTCAGATGACAGGAGTTAATATAGGAACGTCTTTATCATGAGGGAAGAAAGGGAAGCAGACAGAGGGAAAGGGAAGCACAAAGAGCTTGGGCAGATTTATTATTTCATTCTGTGTTAAACACCACAAGAACAACATTTTTTTTTCCTTTTTTCTTTTTCCTAAAAGCAGGGAAAAACATAAAACCCATAAAACCCCCATAAAGGACGTCATATTTGCTCTGTCAGATCTAGCATATGCCTTTGTCAGCCTGAAGATAATATTTTTCTAAGATTTCCTCATGAATTCCTGAAGGTGTAAAGAGGGGAAAAAGTACCAAATAGAGTATCAGGACAACGTGATTATGGCCATGGAAGATGTCAGAAGGACCTGCTTGTCTTCCTTTTTCCGTTATATACTTACTGATACTGCAATAACTGTTTCCCCATCAATGAGCTTGTCACCTTCATATCCAAGTTGAAACACCAGACTGAATACCATATCTCCCAGAATAGAGGTATTGCAAACCTGACTTTGATATGAAAGTAATCCAGTCTGAAATTGTGTAACTTAAGAAGTTATTTCCTTAAATTTAAACATTTAAATTTTGAGGGTGGATGTCAATATTTTTAAGCATAAATATCAAGTTATAATTTAAAATAAAGCTTCCTGATTAAAATTATTGGAAAATACAAGAGTAATAATACAATTGACTGAAACAAGCCCTCTGAGGAATTTTTATAAAAATTATTTACAGTCTTCAGAAGTCTACCTTTTGAGACTGTTCATTCTTTTCTTTTATATTTTCCACCTGTTTCTAAAAAAAAAATAATATTTTTTCTTCATCCTCAGCAATTGAAAACGTAAATTATTGCTTTGTTCCTTAAATCCAGCCTATCAAAACAACTATGCAAAAGATGTTATCCGGCTGTCTCCATAAGTGGAGTTCATTTTTTGTATCCAGGCATATTTGCATCTATCCTAGAAGTAACTCAGCTGAAATTTTGCTGGGGAGCGGGTGCGGCAGAACAAAATTGGTCTAACTACAGGCAAAGTACAAAAGTGTAATTATTCCAGTCCTTTTATTTAAGAAAACAAGATAGGAAAATATGAGCTCTTATGCAGCCTGGCTTTTTCCATGGAACTTTTAGGGACAGGGTGAATAATCAGGTTGCAGAGTAAACTGCCCAGAAACTCCAGTGCATCAGCAGTCTCCCAATTGTAGGTATACCAGGAGGACTCAAGATTAGATCTTCTGTGATGATTTTCAAGATCATCGATTTTGTCCAGGAGGGACTGTTTTTCTGTTGCTGTCAGCATTGTCTGCTGAAAAGCCGTTTAGATTGTCCTTGGCTTTATTAATTGTTTCCTCTCCTGCAGTTATTCTCACCACTGTATCAGCCAAGGTCACATAAACTGTTTATACATTTGCTTTAATTACGCACATTAAATGGGAGACATTGCCTGCTTTCGTTTCAGCTAAGATCATTGAAGGTCCATGTTTTTGTTGTAGTCTTTTCTTAGATTCATTTCTGACTAAGCTGTTGAATATATTAAGATCACTACTGATGCAAACACACTGTAGCTGAAAGCAAGTACCCAGTTCCCAGCTTCCGAGGCCTGCGATCGATTCTCAGGACAAGAACCACAATGCTGAACAATCAGCAAATGGTTGATGACTAGACCCCTATAGAAAAAGTAAATAGAGCTGCTTCTTCCCCATTTCTATGTACTAATGGTACCTATGAGCCCGCCGATGCAAGGTATGTGGACGCAGCATGACGAACACTGACACACGAAAAATTTTGACAGCCGTGGACATAGGATGGCAGTGTGCAATAATACCATCTTCTCCTTAAAGTGGTATGGTATGCTTTAGCTTTTCCATTATTTTACCCCATATGTAGAAAACCCCGAGCTGGCCATTAGCTTGAGAAAGAAATTGTACATGCTTCTATTTTGTTCTTTCAGCAAAATACTCAATAAATTGAATTAACTAAAGCATTTACAATAATTAAAAACTAAAGATACTATTAGAGGTATTTGATTTTCCAATCTGAGATTTTCTTTCCCCTTCATCAAAGCTAAGATGATTTCCTAAAAAATGGCAAATTTTGTGTGAAAAAGTACTTACAACTTTCACTGGAAAGCTCTTCTAGGAAAGAATCTCTTTCTACTTGGTTCAACTAAAATCTATTTGAGGTTTCAAGACAAGGTATCCTTCTGAGAAGGCATTGTTTGAGACAACCAAAGACAGGGAATCTATCTAGAGTTTCTTACTGCTCACGGGACGCATTTTTTGTCTTTCCTCTTGATTTCTCTCAGGGACTTTAAGCATCAGCACAGAAAGAAACTGCATTTAAGAGCTTCTTCTCTAGTGGGAAGTGTAGAGCTGATACCTGTGTTAAGAAATGGGCAAGAGCTCAGCTGCCTGCATTCATGTTAGACAGACCAAAACGTATAGGTTTGATTTTCACACTACTTTTAACTTGGATGGTGAATGACTGCCATGGTTTAACCCCAGCCAGAAATTAAACACCACCCAGCCACTTGCTCACCCTGCCCCTCCACTGCCCTATGGTGGAATAGGAAGGAGACCTGAAAAAAAGTAAACCCCATAGACTGAGTTAAGAACAGCTTAATAATTAAAATATAACAAAGCCAACATTAACAACAAAAATTATAACTAATAACAGAGAGGGGAATAAAACCCAAGAGAAACAAGTGATGTACAACACAATCGCTCACCACCCGCTGACCGATGCCCAGCCAGTTCCCGAGCAGCCATCAGTGGCTGCCAGCCACCTCCCCCCAGTTCCTACACTGGGGATGACGGCCCATGGTATGGAACGTCCCTTTGGCTGGTTCACAGCAGCCGTCCTGGCTCTGCTCCCTCCCGGCTTCTTGTGCAGCTGCTCGCTGGCAGAGCCTGGGAAACTGAAGAGTCCTTGACTTAGGGGTAAGCACTACTTAGCAACCACTAAAACATCAGCGTGTTATCAACATTATTCTCATATAAAATCCAATGCTAGCACCGTACCAGCTACTAAGAAGAAAATAAACTCTATCACAGCTGGAAACAGACAAGAACAAAGTCCGTGCCTTTCCTGTACAGCAGTGGAGGGCCTAATGGTGACATCTATGTAGACGTTGGTGATGCAGGTAAGAAAAATGTGACTCTCTTCCAACAGGCCAACAGGTGCCATTGCATAGCCAATTCATTTCAGTAGCTTCAAGTTTTAAGCTGGATACCTTAACAACCAATTAGCTTCTAGTTAACTGCCTAAGGTGATAGCTTGAAAAACTATTTCATTAAGAGATTCTGGGACTAAATATCTAAGTCATGACCACCTGTCAATCAAATATAAACTTTCTTTTTTTTCTATTATTTTGACCACTTTATGTACAATGCAGAAAGAATAATACCCCCCCAAACGTACAAAGCAGCTAAACAATGCGTTTCTCACGTTCTAATAAAATTCAAAACAGTATCAAGACTTGTATTATCTGATCCTGATGATTGTCTAAATAAAAAACAGCCTACCTACCAAGACGCCATATTCCCTACTCTGCTTACATATGTAGCCAGAAACAGAAATGAAAATCTGAAAAAAATAAAATACGAAAAATAAAAATTGTCACATGACTAGTGAGGACAAAACCCAAGCTATTTCTGCAAAAAAATATTTTTTCCCTTGCCACACTGCATTACGAAAATAGGAATACAAAGGTAGAATTATTGATTTCATCTTCAGTATACTTGATATTGATATATGCACAACCACAAAGCAATGCTGCATTCTACTGATTTAGTGGTGCAGCTTTAATCCACTCTACCCTCTGAAAAAAATTCCTAGTACTTTATTGGATAACATTGGCTCACACTCAGCGGTGAAGTCAAAACCCTAATATTCTAACATACGAATGTGTGGGATTGTTGAAAAATTCAGCTCCCTCTTTTACCAACTCACAAGTTTTACCTGGGCATTTCAGTCCCTACATAAAGTGAAAAGCTGAAAAAAAAGTTGGGTTATAATTTCACACTGCTCTTCGCCATAGAATTAATCACTGGAATAGAAAAATGGTGGAAAAAAAGCCTTTCAGTTGAAAGGATAACTTGAAAAAGGTGATATGTTCCACTTGTAAACAGGTTGTGAATACAAGGACTCCTTCCACCCTACTCCAGCATTGACATTACAATAGCACATTGTACTGCTCATTGATATTCTTCCTGCTGTCACCTACTTGGATGTCTTGTATGCAGACAAACCAGTTTTCATCAGAAGACACATGCCTACATTTTTCCACAATAAAGGATTCAGACACCTACGGAAGAAGGGAAAAGCAATAAAAAATAAATGCACTTGCAACCCCAGCCCTCACAAAACACCACCAAAATAAACCCTGTTATATATCACAAAGAATATTAAATAGGTCTTATGCATACAGACCTTTCAGGAAAGCCTTATTTCACTATAAAAACAATCCTGGGGTTTACCATGTTTTTTTCTAAACTGAGGTGTTTTTGTTGTTTCAGTATTCGGTGAATATTTTAGAGAAGCCTAAAGGGGATATTACATATGGAAGAAAAAAAGTGAGACTGTAAAAACACGACAGCCATGAAACCAGATATATCAGAGCTATGGAAAGGGTGCCCCACTGCAGACATACATTGCAATGCTATTTTCCCAGAGCCAGCTATACTCCATACAGCTTTGACGGCATTTGCTTCACAGAGTGTCTTTAAGTTTGAAAAAAGACCACCTACCTGTGTACACCGATAGCACTTCTCAGCGTACACCCACAGCTCCAGCGCGGTGCATGCACCTTCAGCTCAGCTCTCAAGCAACCAACTCACAAAGCGGCAGCAGCCTGTGCCGACCCGCGGGGAGCTCAGCAGGCACCGCGACCCCCCCCAAGAAGCAAGGTAATACCAGCCCAGCTCACCTCTGCCGAGTTCTTGCTAACATACCCGTGCTGCTACACACTCTGCAGACTACTGCATCCTCTGCTCACAGAGACATCGCCGCGGTTCATTCTTCTTTACATATTTAATCTGAAAACTAATTGTGGCCTTAGAATACCTAGTAAGAGGATATACGTGTTGCCTGCATGTACTGACAAGAAATTTTTGAGTTCTTAGAAATTACGAGTCAACTTTTGAACATCATAAAATCAATTGGATTGGAAGGGACCTTTAAAGGTCACCTAGTCCAACCTCCCTGCAATGATCAGGGACATCTTCAACTAGACCAGGTTGCTCAAAGCCCTGTCCAACCTGGCCTTGAACATTTCCAGGGATGGAGCATCCACAGCTTCTTTGGGCAACCTCTTTCATATTAAAAAACACCTTCCATATATCTAGTCTGAACCTACCCTCTTGCAGTTTAAAACCATTACACCTTGTCCTGCTGCTACAAGCTGTACTAAAAAGTCTGTCCCCATCTTTCTTATAACCTCCCTTTAAGGACTGAAATGCTACAAAAGAAGGTCTCTCCAGAGCCTTCTTTTGTCCAGGCTGAACCACCCCAACTCTCAGCCTTTCCCTGCAGGTGAGGTGTTCAATCCCTCCAATCATTTTTGTGGCCCTCCTCTGGACCGACCCCAACAGGTCCACGTCTTACCTATACTGAGGACTCCAGAGCTGAACACAGCACTGCAGGTGGGGTCTCAGCATGGCAGAGCAGAGGGGCAGAACCACCTCTCTCAACCTGCTCGGCATGTGCCACAGAATCTCAGACCAGTCAGGGCTGGAAGGGACCTTGAGACCATCCAGTCCAAACCTCCCAGAGCAGGTTGCACGGGATCGCACCCAGGTGGGTTTGAATATCTCTGGAGAAGGAGACCCCACAGCCTCCCTGGGCAGCCTGTCCCAGGGCTCCGTCACCCTCAAGGTAAAGAAGTTCTTCCTCATATTCAGAAGGAACCCCCTGTGCTGCAGTGTGTGCCCATCGCCCCGTGTCCTGTCCCTGGGCACCGCTGAAAGGAGCCCGGCCCCGTCCTCTTGGCACCCGCCCTTAAGGTGTCTGTAGACATCGGTAAGGTCCCCTCCCAGCCTTCTCCTCTCCAGGCTGAGCAGCCCCAGCTCCCTCAGCCTGTCCCCATCAGGGAGATGCTCCAGCCCCTCATCATCTTTGCAGCCCCTTGTTGGACCCTCCCCAGTAGTTCCCTGTCTCCCTTGAACTGGGGAGCCCGGCACTGGGCCCAGCACCCCAGACGTGCCCTCCCCAGGGCAGAGCAGAGGGGCAGGGTCCCCTCCCTCGCCCTGCCGGCCACGCTCCTCCTCGTGCCCCCCAGGGTCCCACGGGCCCCTTGGCCCCCGGGACACACTGCTGGCCCGCGGGCAGCTGGCACCCCCCGGCACCCCTTGGGCCACCGGCCGCTCCCCCCAGCCTGTGCCACCAGCCCACGTGCTGGGGGCCCCGTCCCCTCCCCCAGGCCAGCGGTGGATCAGCCGAGCAGGACGGGACCCAGCCGTGCCCCTGGGAACCCCGCGAGCTCCAGCCCCCAGCCAGGCCCTGCGCCGCTGGTGGCAGCCCCTGAGCTCTGCCTGCAGCCAGGCCCCAGCCCCCCGCGCTGTCCCCTCGCCTCGCCCAGCCCCTGCGCTCACTGCCAGCGTGGGACGGGGCAGCGACAGGAGCCTTTTGATGCAGCCCAGGACACAGTTGGCTTTCTGGGCTGCCTGTGCACATTCCCAGCTCATGTCTAGCTGTTCATCCACCGGTAGCACTAAGTCCTTCTCAAAGGACTGCTTCCAATCCCATCATCCCCTAGCCTGTATTGATACTGGGGGCTGAGGGGCAGCAAACTGGGGTTTGGAAAGCTTTATTGTGACCCTCAAAAGTCAGTAGGAGTGAGCATGACAGCTAATTTTAAGCTACTTTTTTTCTTTGGTAGTTTATTCCTCCTGCGATTCCTAGTCTGAACTCAGAGAAGCATCGAGTGGCAATCTGATTAAGCACATTAAGCCAGAAAAAGGAGTTCACTTTAAAGCTTAAGGATAGGAAACAAGTATTTTATTTCATAACCTGTATTTATCATGACTGTAGAATAGAGGCACAAGTGATGTTGCTGATCAGGGTTCAGCAGTTCCTCCAAACTGGAAGAATCTTTGAAGATGATGGAGCAAAACATGACTCTTGATCTAATGCATTTGATCCCTGGAGGCCATCCTATACTGCTACACAGATCTACAACTTTTCTGTATGTTTGCCGATGTGTAAACGGTAAAATTTGAATCAATTGCTCCAAGCATTAACTAATTCCTCATCTTTCAGTAGGTAAGACAAGATTTTATCAGGATAAACAAAGCTAAGGTCTTATAGGATATAAATTTGGCTTGGCTTTATTTGAACTGGTGTACTTCATTGTCATCATCGCAAGGCATTCAGGAACTGGAACATGCAGTACAGAAAGACTTTGGCACAGAATTTGCTCTTTGCAAAGAGTTATGCCTGTAGCCAAGAAAGACTGGGGTGGAAGGAACTCAGACCACTGACAGAGAAGGATGGCTTAACATTGCATGTTAGAAGTCTGCAGCCTTGAGAGAAACCTGCTGAGAGTTGTTGAGGTTTTCTTGGGTGGGAGAAGAGAAGCAGCAACAGTTTGGGGAAGAGGAAGGGAAATTAATCTGGTGTGTGAAAAAGCTACATCTCTACTACCTCTTCCACAGAAGCAACACCAGCTGCTATTGGATGGAGTAGTACAGGAAACTACACAGATAAACATGTAGGGGAATAAAGCTACAAAGATAGATCATGCTCCTGGTTTCAGAACTCATCACCCATTCCCATTCAATTGTCTTCAATTTGCGTGGAAACAGCTTTTTTAGAGGAAAACTTTACAACTACCCCCATAAACACACACATGATGGTTTTATCTTTGGGAAAGTCCCTTTTCAGCCCCAAACTGTTAAGTCAAACAGAGTCCAGAGCACAGAGATCTGAATGTTCACTTTTCTTTCTAAAAAAAGAGGGGGAGGGGAACCAAACCAAACAAAAAACCCCACGCCCAAACAAAAAACCTCCTATTTAAATTCAAACTATAGCTATGGTCACTCCACATATTTAAATGCTTTTAAGACTGCACCATTAACTGGGTACCATAAAATTGCCTATTAGCAACAAGATACTCAAGTACAGTATAGATTGAATATATCAAGTTTCCCTTTAGTTATTGATTCATTTCACTGTATGGACACAGATGACCCATCTTCTTTTTGTTTACGTAAAAGAATAAATATAAAGTCTTGGCTGACCTTTACACTGTTACTTTTGCTGATGGTATAAAGATTTAATGAGGTGGGGTTCACAAAGCACTTTGGGAACCTTATGTTCTACTCGTATTCATTATTTAGTAAGACATGGGGACTTCCCACCTGGCCTCCATCAGGCCTTTTGGCCTCTACACCTCTGCTGTACAATTTCTTTCTTAGAAATAATAATAATAATAAAAAAGTAACTCTCAATGGTAATTCAGAAGGTTTCTTTGAGGTGATTCATAAACCAAGTGAAGCAATCAATCACTGTTGAAATGGTTTGGCTTCTTTCAATTTGGATATTGGCAGTTTGCACGCACCAAATCCAGGTATGTTGCTCTAGCTATTTGCCAAGGGTAACTTCTGGAAAGATCCTCCACTATTTCAGTTCAATCATCTCTTTTCTTTTGCTCTTTACTGGTTCTGGAACTTCTGTTTGGGGTCACGGCAAAGCCCGGTGAGATCTGTACGGTGGGCATGAGTTTTTCAATTAGACATCAGTAGTGGCATACAAACTGCTTCCTTATCTGCCACAACAGCATTTCAGCTGCTGCTTTGCAAGTGTGCCAGGATATCCCTGGGATGAGCTTCCACAGATGTCTCTGCTGAACCTTCGGTGTTATTGACTCTGCTAAGATGGTATCTCTCAATAACAAATCATGCTAAAGCCCAACATTTCTAAAAATTCCCTCTTTCCCAGCCTCTATGTCTCACTGTTACTTGGATGACTTCATTAAGGTGATGAGCAGCTTTTGCAGGAAGGAAAGAGTATGTTACAGCTGGTAATTTCTGTATGTTTTATCAGCTATGGAATTTTCTAAAACTTCTCTATAGTTCTAACCTTTCAGAAACACACCATAGTGCAGGCATTTTCCTCCTCATCCCTAGTTTTCTGAAGCTTCTGAGTTGGGAACAGGTTTTCCCACATTGGTTTTTGCTTACAAATAGTTCCATCCTTCAACACTGAATGAAAATACACATCAATTTTACAAAAGTGTTCATACTAAATCTCATATTTCTGCATATATTGGAGAGATAGTAATTTAATATGGAAGCATCCAAATATCCTTTATGCTATGTGTTACCCAAACTGGTAAACAAATCATTAAACGACTGTATTGTAGATTTACATGAGCTGCTGGATAGAAGCCAAGACAAAGGAAGGCAGAATAGCTGTGGAAAGACAAAGTGGCTTTAAACCAAGGTCACTCAGCAGATCTGTGACACCTCCCGGAACAGGGAACACTCAGACTCTTTGCTCACCCAGCAGCACCCTCAGCACCTAGAAACTCTGCACACATTGATTCCCCAAACCATTTGCTTATAAAGTTTCACATTTTTTCTATAGTAAAACTGTATATATTATGTTGATTTCTCATTTCTCCATGACAAACCTTTCCCTCATTCTCATCATTGCTTTTACCGCCTACACTTTCGCCACAGTCCTAGAAAATGGTTCTACTACATCACAACAGAAAGAGCAAACACCAACAACAACCAGGTGTAATCATTCTCCAGGTAAAGCATTGCATGAAGGTTCAATCTTTTTCCAAATTTGCTGAGTGTCTTTAAATGCATCAGTTTTCTTTCATGCCTAAACTCTTTTAATCCCAGTTTTTAATCACTCATGATAGTATTTAATGTGGTGCTATATTATTAAGTCCCTTATTGCATAGTTTGTTCTAATGATAATCATCTCTCTCATACTGGTGTAGCTGGGAGCATCCATGGCATAAGTTGTTCTAGTGCACAGATTTTACTTTTTGCACTGGACCCGACATTCATCAGACCACCAATCTGGAATTCACAGTTCAATTAATTTTTCATTTTATTTTAATGGCCTTTCTGCAAAGCAACTCACTAGCATCTGTACTGTTATTATGATAAATTTTTGCTGCTAGGCTTCCCCAATCAAAACACATTACAAGAAAATTTCTTCTCTTTCCACGATTTAGGTATGGTTTAATGACAATAAATGGAACATTATATTATGAAAACATTCCTCCAATAAACAGATGACATTTTTAGAGAGCCAGAGCAATAAAGTATTTTCAACTCTGTTACTTTAAAGGATCTGCATTCACACAAGGTCCTAGTTCCATGCAGTAAAATCTGTGGCACACATGAAAGCAGATAAATATGAATGAATAACTCAGTAGGACAGCATTCTCGTGAGCACAGAATTGAAAAAGCAGAATTTCTCCGTACCTTACTTTCATTTGCTTGCCAGTGGTTATTTAGGAATGAGATTCCCTCCCCAAAAGAAGGGGTCTACATACCAATAAGGAATTGTAGGAGACAAAACCCTTGACTTTCAAGGAGACTCTTCAGTCTTTAACAAACCTCCACCCACAAAAGCTCTTTATGCATATTTAATAGAAGTGGTATCTACTGAGAATGAGCAATCGCAATGCAAAGATGAGCCTGAAGTAAAATTTCTGCAATTTAAAAATCTGCCGCACCAGGCAGCTTGAAGCCCTCTTGAATCTGAAGGCAGCAAATAGTTGTGCATTTTTCTACAGAACCAAAACCCCCACTTTATAGCATCTGAAATCAGTTACTATCAATGACTATTAATTGCTCTGGTTAGGCTGATGGAGTCAGTAATATCTGGCTTGCACAGCTGCAACGTGATGCCCAAAGGGACTGGACTAAGAAAGGAAAAGACAGCCATCCATAGATTGAGCAGCTCTCAGACAACACAGGAAAAGGATTGTAGGTCAGAGATCCCTCTTGACAAGCTTGCTTGATGATTGCAAAGTACTTTGTATGTTTGCTGTCTTCTAAAAGACATTGCGAACACTTGCTAAATAATACATGGACATGTACAAAAGAATTCCAATGCTTTCCAAACAGTATTATCCTTATTGAGGCTCCAATCAAAGATAAAAATGTTTAAATTAGAAATGACTGAATAGGAGAGCTCCCGTGGAATGAAATATACAGATACACATATACAAGTTAGTGGTTTTGGTAGTAGCTTGTCGTCAATTAACTAAAAAGGCAGACTAGTAAAACTGTATCTAAAATAATTTATGGAATTGGTGGAGATTGCTGCACCCTTGAGTATAAGACACTGCAAAGCCACTCGAAGTTTACTTGAACATGCACGTATGTAATATCTGTAACGAAAAGGCAGCATCTCCCCGCCAGCACGGAGCTGCTTTCTGCCTTTCGAGGAGCCTACGTTGTTGACTCCTCTCCCCAAGCAGTAAAAGGGGGCAATGCAAAGCGTCTAGCTTCTCTTTCCCACTCCATCACTCTCTTTAGAGAATGCATTGTAGCTCCCGAAGTACTTGCCAGAGAAACTCAACACTCACTCAAGAAACCTTAATGTTTGTAATTACTCATACCTGGAAAGCAGGAAAAGTTTTTATTATTTATGAGCCCAGCTTACCCAGGCTTTTAAGAGGCGACAGGAGAACCTAAACCAGGAATCCCCCCTCTGTAGCCGCCAGTGTGCCAAGGGATGACTGACCCTTCACCTTCACCCTGGTGTGCCTTTCCCACACCCCATATCATATGTGCTTTCTCCAGGTGAAACCAAGAGGATCAGAGTGTAAGCTAGGTGTACTGAACAAAGCCCCTGACACAGACATGTGTTAATTTGTTCACATTAAGGATGATCAGGTTATTAGAATATCTTGACTTGTTTTCAGTATAGTTCTTCATCTGAAGAAAAGCTGAGTCTAAATTCTGCAGTTCTCCTCCTAAGCTCCTGCTAAGCAAGTTTTCAGCTATATATTTTTCCCTCATAAATCTGACATTCTGTTGGAGTAAATGACCCAGAAAACAAAGCTGAGAGAGGATTTAGCTCCAGCTACAGGGTCAACACAACTTTATACACACCTGAAATTTTAATCCTCTCAGTTAAGCGTGCACATGAGCAGGATAAATAAATAAATAAATAAATAAATAAATAAATACATATAGTCACCCAAACTAACTTACATGCACAGGAGTCAGGGAAGAAATTCTAAGCAGATGTAACTCATAGCTGTTCACCACAGATTTACCTCTAGATTTCTGTTTATCCACATGTCAAGCACCATATGAAGATCAAAAATTAAAGTTGCTCTTTAACATCAGTCCCCAGGCCCCAAAACTTCATGGAGTGACCAGACTTTTGTTTCCTACCTGCAGAAATTACCTTTCCCAATTACAGCTACTTTTAAAGTGCTTTACAGAGGATGTGTAATGATGCGGGGTGGTTCCCCCCCTGCAACTGGTAAGTGCTCTTGGCTTGGTGGTTTTGTTAAAGCACAAGGAATTACATATAAACGCATTATGCTTGGTGATGAATGTAGGGGTTAATTATGTAAACAGGTTAAGGGGGGGTGTTTTGATCAGTTTGCTAGAGAACTGCATGTTGAGATAATTTTCCGGCTTTATTGGAGTTAACACACAAATCGATACGCTTCTCTACTTGCATGTGTCTTTGTGTCGTGTCACATCCAATCATTATCTAAGATAATAGATTTTGAAGATGAGGAGTTTGTTCCCTGTGAACCTACCCTTCTTCTTGAGCCTGATTTTTCTATGAAGCCATATTAATGGGTACAATTCATATAGTAGCTACACTGAGGTTAAAACGCAGCATTGCAACTTCATTATGATATTTCAGTATAAATAAAGTCTATTGAAGCAATGAAGTCTTCAGAGATCTACTTTGCTTGTGAAAAATGGATAAAACTAAATAGAAAAGTACAGTATATTGCTCTGCATACAGTTTCTCCCTGAAAGTCATGACCTAATAGGTTTTTCATGAGATCTAGACAGTGGATACAAATGAATAAACAGGAACGCTGTAAAATAACACCAGTGTGGGGGAACTAGAAAGTACTTTGGTATTCCTTGCATCTGAGAAACTGCAATGCAATAGGTATTGTGATGATCAATCAGGATGGTTCTTTCACTAATAATTGCATATTGCCTTATGTTTGCATATTTCCTTATATTTGAGTGAGCCCCAGAGTCTGATGAACATACCTACTCCTCCAATTGGGATACCCTGATGTAAGATCAAATTTACAGATTGAAAAGGAGATACTAGGAAGTAAGACAGGACGTAATTGTTACTGGCATGCTAAAATAGGTGAAATAAGGTCATCAACGTCATCCAGAATCTTCATTTTGGATTACTGCAGAGAGCAGAGGCCACCTTCACTCCGGGCAAAAAGCACAGTCAGCATTGCCTTAAGGGCATCCATTCATGAAACCCAAGTGAGACCTGCTCACTCTTGTCCAGATCCTTTTTTTGTTTGTTTGGTTGGTTGTTTAAAATAAATCCGTTTCATCTTACCCTACCAATCAAGTAGAAGAACGGCCAAATTCAAAACCTGAATAGAAATCAAAGTGATTAAATCAGGAAAAGTTTTACAGCAGTGCTTAGGAAAAAAAAGAGTATGAGTTCTTGTCACTGGGATTCTCGAGCTTGCTTTATATTTTTTCCCCACTTACAACACTTCCAAGGTATTTGCTAGGTAGGTATTAGAAAGAAAAATAATTATTTTCATAAGATGAACATCTAAATGTTGCTCAAGAAGATGCCTCAAAATATTGCTTACTTATTAACATTTAGTTTGCTACCTTCTGTGTTTACACAATATTCCAAGAGGAAATAAGAATGTGACTAGGGTAACAGTTCCCAACATGAGCATTAGCGTCATTGTTTTGGGAAAATATCACCATGATTTTGACAAAATTATTCATTTCTGTTGGCAAGTTTAATTAAGATTCCAGTTTCACCTATAGTAATGGATACTCTTTGCTGTTACAGTAACAAACACAAGGAAATGCATGGCACAACTATTAAGCAATTTATCAAGATGAGAATCAGTTTTATTTCTATCTATACAAAACTACATTACTCATTTATAAAGGAATAACATAAAGGAAAATAAATACAAAACCCACTGCAGCAAAGAGTCAAATGCCTGGCAAGATGACAGTTGTATCTAATCTTATTAGGCTCACAGACACTACATTAATAACTGCATTAACACGTGTACAAAACACAGTTCTGCGAGAACAGTACTCATTTTGTCTGCTCCTTGTAAACAGACTAAGTAGTTCTTTTCCTCACCTTCAAGAAGAATTTTAATTCTCTTTCTGGAAATAATAATTTTAAATAAGCGTATCTTCCTTGCTACACTACTGTCTGATGAGGGACTCCAAGCCAATATCCTACCCGTATCTCCAGAGCTCACTTCCCAAAGGCAGGCGTGCAGCACATCAAACTCTTAAGAGAGGTCACCATTCTTGAGCAACCTTAGTCTAGAAAAAGGAATTCCAAGAGTATTTGCCCCAGTCTGTATCAGGACAAAAAAATTGGTCCCACAACCAACATATAAAACACTATGCATTTAATAGAATGTTTAATTGTGTATTAAAAAAAAAGCCTGCAGGAATGATGTAACAGCACAAAGTATCTTTATACATTCTCTGTTTTCAGATATATCCAATTTCAGAACCTGTTGCAAAACCATGGACAATAAATTATTTTATTCATCCTTATCCACACTGAAGGACTTCTTTCTCATTTAAACCCAATTAAACTCAGAGTCTAATTCAACCATTCCAGAAGTATTTATTACACAATATAAGTGCCAAATTGCCAAACAGGCATGGGTTTTGCCTTGTTGCCCATAGAATAAAAATACCTCAGCAGATAAGCTGGCTTTTAATAATCTTCAGTCTATAAATGCATTGCCCGAAGCAATCATTCGAGGTACTTTGGAATGAAAATAGCAATGAAAACAGAAAAGGGTGAATTTCATTCAAAGCTAAATAAGTGTAGTTAGCTTGGCAAAAGCAATAATACCTCTATCCTAGAGGGGTGAAAAAGTAAAGATTACTAGCACAGCTCTGAAACACTACCAACTACCCTGCAAGTCTTAAATTTACTTATACTTCTGATGACCCTGTAACAAGATCATTATTTCGTGATTGTCATGCTTCAACATAAACAAATCATATTAAATAGGACAAAACCAAGAAATCCTTTACATTGGTCCCAGTAAACCGATATTCTTCAGAAATATAAATGAATTCACCATATAGACAGTAGTAGGTTTTGTGGGGTTTAAAGTACTCACCCAGTCAGTAAAAACTCATTTCTGTTAAATAAAAATAAAATAAGCTACTAAACCCACATTAAAGTACTTTTAATAAGCAGTGGTCCCATATAGATGGTGAAAAAATGGAAGGGAGAAGGAGAAATAAATGCCCCAAACTTTCTCACACAACTCACAAAGCACAAGCCAAATTACTCTGATAATCCACCTGCCTTGGTTTTTTTTTGTTTTGTTTTTGTTTGGTTTTTTGTTTTTGTTTTTGTTTTTTTTTAACATGTGAACAGCTTTTATTGGCTGTTGAGCCATGGCATTTGCTGCTGAACTTCATTCGAATATTTGTACGGATAAATCACATCCATTATAACATCGTTCAACTGATGCTTAAATTTCCACTGAAGCAGAAGCAGAGAATCCAGTTCTTACTGGCCACATCACCATCAGTTCTGCCACAAAACAGCTAAATTCATCACCGCTCAAAGAAAAAGAA
The DNA here is from genome assembly GCF_023634085.1 of Falco cherrug. Lineage (NCBI taxonomy): Eukaryota > Metazoa > Chordata > Aves > Falconiformes > Falconidae > Falco > Falco cherrug. The sequence goes on along the minus strand of NC_073698.1, from coordinate 118,439,842 downwards.
AAAAGAAAAAAGTGGCAAAAAAAGGAGGAAACAATAGCATTCCTAGTTGCAGAGCTGCTCTGCAAAAGCTAGGAGTAGGGTGGCCTGAGAAGAAAAAAACCACCACATTTATTCTGCCTACCAGAGCTTCTCACACACAGTAAGAGAGACTTGATGCTTCTATCAGTTGAGTCCAGTAAAATCAGCCCTTATCCAGCCACAGCAATAAATTGCAAGGACAGACAATGGGACTACACTAGTTAACACCTGCCCTTGAAGGCAGAGTTTCAAGGCACCACTTCCAGGCACCCAGCTGCAATTAAGAAGATGCCAACGGTTGGTACCTATGACTGGGTACACAGCAAATAGCACTGGCTCCCCTTAGATCTGCTATGTAGGGTTAGGCTGCACGATTTTTACATCTTATTGTCAGCCTTTCCTTTTGATTTGTCAGAAGAATTCAAGACAGGCTTAAATCAATCAAAGTAAATTCAGCAAACCAGGTGTAAGGGTAAGTTACAAGCACTATGAGACGATGTATCCATTTGTACTAATTAAATTTGAATGTTTGAAAATATGGATTTATATCTACTGTTGCAAATTGTTCTCCTATCCATGTACTCAGCCTGAGAGCAAAACGAGTGCTGTTATTTAATCATCTAAACTATGTCCAGGAAGACATACTGGGTTTGATCAACAAGAAAGCACTTGGATCAAAACACCAACAGTTAACAAGTTCCCAAAGTGTTGGCCTTTGGGATGCTCTGGCAATGTTCTTATCATTCTGTCAATCACACGCAATTCAGCTGTTCACACTCTTGAGTATCTGACCCTGTATTTTGAATTCCCTTCCCTGTAACCTTCCCTTTCCCTGGATTCTGAATCTCACCTTCTCACAAAATGTAAAGCCACACCTGTCCTAGACAGGCTTATCGTCAATGCCAAATGGCTGTCCTTCAGGCAGGATAAAGGAGAGGCAGACTTGTGCCCCTGTCATGAATCAAAGGAACAAAATCCTCTGCAGGATGAGATCTTAAATTCAAGCAGACTATGGAAGATTGGGGAACAACTGTGATGCAAGTAGGAAACAAGACCATAAGGCAACATGTGAAATGAGCTAATTAGCGTTTAGAAAGATATGCAAAAAACTATCTAAAGGAATCTCCTCATCAAAACCAAGACGTAAAAAGAAAAAAAAAAAAAGGAAAAAAAACAACCAACCAACCAAAAAACCCCACCAAAACCCACATTAACTCTTACATTCTTCAAAAATTTGTCAGAGTGCCAAAGAATAGTAAAGGGGTTTTATGCTCCAAGTGATACATAATAGCTCAAGAGTGATTCAGAAACAGAGGCCAGTTAGAGAAGGCTGGCATCAGTTGCATCACATTTTAAATACAGGCAATTTGAGTTTAAATTTACAAATGCAGTGTTCTTCCTGATGTTCCAGATTTTGCAATAAAGCTTGTGATATGTGACTTCGCAAAATGAGGGTAGCACAAAGCTCTGCTCATGCACACAGTCAAGGCATTGATGAACTGCATGGGAATAAACCCTTCTCAGCAAAAGCAGCGTACAGTATCTCAGCTTCCTATAAAAGCTGAAGCATTAGTAACACTTCAGTATGCCACTGACAGGAACGTAGCACAAATAAACACACAAACACAAGGAGAACAGTCAACACGAGCTGGAGAGAGCAGAACTTCTGGCAGGATGAAACAATGCTAGGGGTAGTGGACAAGAAACAAGTTAGATATCCAGCTATCCAGGAGAAAAATTAGGACAGTGAATCAGGTCCTCAGGAAGTCAATTACTAACAAATATATCTGTGGGGTTCCCTCTACACTAAGACAAATTACTTTTTTCATGTGATACAACACATAGTTGTTCGTGTGGTCATATTTTCATGTGATACAACACATAGTGGTTCGTGTGCAATATTGGCACATCATTGCTGCTGTACATCAAGGGACATGCAAAGCTGAGTCCTAAAGCTCTTTGGCAAGTGTAAATGGGAAGAAAACAAGCTCAGAATCCTAGCAACAGGAGAACACCCTAATTTACACCAATAAAACTCTAAGGTAAGTGTAAAAAATGTGATTTCTGAACAATGTAATTGCTTCTAATCCTTGCAGGACCTTTGCTCGCTTAGTTATTACATGTGTCGTTCCTTACTGCACCAACATAGCTTATCTTTACTTAATTCTTAACGTACCTTGAGTGCTTCAAGACCATTCATGGATACAAACAGCCTGATTCTTCATCCTCAAATCAGCTGTTTCTGCAAGTATCCAGTCTTAAATAAGCCATCAGAATTGCATGCACTTGACTCTGAGCCAACAAATTAGCATGCAGACTGCAAAGACAATAAGCTAGGAAAAAGTACTCTTGATCCATTAAAACCCATTCCTCCAACGCGATTTATTTATGTAAATCAGGTAAAAAGGTAGGATTCAGAGAAATTGATTTGGCACTACTCAACAACAAAGTATGATTGACAAGAAAAAAAATCTGAATGTCAATAGCAATTATTAAATGAGTAGAGATCAAACAAAACTACAGAAGACTCAAAACCTATAAAGAATCTAGCACACAATCTCTATGAATATACTCTGTGAGTGCAAGTTAGACAGAAGGCTACCTAAACGAGTGTCTCAACTTAGCATTTCCAGCACATTGACATCCAGTAGTTCTGTTTGGACTCAACTCAATATGACTCCAGCAAAAATTTGTTCCTCATGCTAACGATTAGCTATCATCAATCCTCCTACCCTCAGCTGGCTTTAAAAAGGATGCGCTAGGGATCAGTTTGGCCCCAGGGCTTTGGTACCGAGCCCATGAAATCACCACACACAAGGAAGAAAACAAAGCCCTACAAACAAGATCAAGCAGTGAATCATTAATGCTCTTTGAGAAATGTGTTAGACACATCCACCATGAGAGCTTTTAGCAGATGTCACAATGACAAACAGTAAAATCACAGGTTGAAACCAATCTACAAATTTCATAATTTCAAGCACTGAGTTTCAATAGGCAGCTGTTCAGGTTGTCACTTTTCTTTACCCTCTGCATAATTTCCATGGCTCAAATCCAGAAAGCATATACGAATAAAAATTGCCAGCCACATTTATAGTAGCTGATGTGCTACTACCATTAATTTTCCTTATCATGTGTTATTTCTCAGTACATAGTGTTAAGGCTGTCAAGTTATATTTCCCTGGCCCTTGTCCTGTTAACATACTAATTCAAACACATGACAGACCAGCTTTCATGGCTCTGGCAGAAACTGTACAGAGACTGAAGCTGTCTTTCTAAAAAAAAAAAAAAAAAGTATTTCTGGCAAAAAAGTGGTAGCCCTAGAAGCTGCTGGATAAAACTCACTGGTAGAAAACCACAGCTAAGAAAGAAAAGTAATGGAGTAACGGATGTGAAGAAGGAATGAAAGCATATTCGTTCCCTTGCTAAGTTCCACTACATCCTTAATGCCACTGTCAAATCCCACCCTATTTGCGGTCATATCTGAGCAAGTGCATGAAGTCATTTCTGTAGACAGTTTACACGCTGATGTTTTATCCCAGTTCTCAACCTCACAAGAGCACTACTTGTAAAAGAAAAGCGAGGTTTTGAAACACACACAAAAAGCACTTGTGGTGTATTTCAATAGCTCTGCTAAAATTCCTTCTTTTAGCTTCCTAAGAAAATCTCTGTCTTGTTAAGATGCAGTTGAGGCAGTGTTTGGATACAAGATGCCTCTTGTGAAGATTTGTAAATTTAAGTTCTATATCAACCCCCTTTACTGTTTACTGAAATGACCACTTAGTCATCTCAGAAATACACTACCTTTAGTGCTCGTTATTTTAGCCAAGCTCCAGGAACACCACCAAACAGTCTCTAATTATAATTCTGTTTCTCTTAAAACAATGTCAAGAGAAGTGGAGGCAAAACTCCTAGGAGGAGACAGAATCCCTCGAGTAAGTCCCTCAAATTGCTAGATTCCTCCTTGCCAGCATCCACCAGTGTGCATCACTATTCAGCCCAATGTAATTTGTTACATTGTGCTAAACATCTGGTCGTGTTTAAATCACCCCATCGCTGTCTGCAGCAGTTCCCTCCATTGGTTTCCTTCTGCCAGGTGGAGGCAGGATACCCCCATTCCTTGCTTCCATTTCTTATGAACTCCAGAGGACTGTTCGGACAGTCTAAATGAAAGGGACCATATAAAACATCATATTCAAGTGCACTTTAAGGAGAAAAACCTCCCAGAACAATCCTTCAATAGTCTAATACCTCTCTGTTAGGACTATTTTTTGGATGACTGGTAATGGTTATACTTCTTATTGTTAAGTCAGAAATATTGCATTATCCATTAGAAAACCACTTTAGCTTGTGCTTAAACTATTACTGGATAAAATGCCTCTTAAGAGGACTTCAAGCAGTAATCACATTTACCTTATTCACTCCAAAAGCAGCATCACAACTATTGTTTGGAATCAATGACTTACACAGTAACTTATTAAAAATACCAAGCATATGTAAGCTTTACCACATATCACTGATTTCCTTATGCGCTTTTTTTCTTTTAAAGAGCTTTAATGTCACCTAAAGACCTTTCCATCTGTCATTGTCAGGTGTCTCTTAACCATCCCACTTGAAATTCACTTTTATACCTCCGTACCCTTCAGAGCTACAGGCTCCCGTTACCTTCTGGGGCTGACAGAGCGCACTGCCCTCAAACCCCAGAACTCCAGTGACCCACTGCAACGCTGCCAGGAGCCAGCAACCCCAGCATCCCAGAGCTGCTGATGCTACTGCAGCAAACCAATGAATTATTTTCATTTATTTTCAGATCCTATCAGAAAAGAAACAAAGAAACCTACATAGTGGCAAACTGCTTATTGATCAAGTTAATATCTTAGAGATAGGTTAATTTTACTGACTTATTTGCATGCATCTGCCTAAGAATTGGGTTATTACAGCTACCAGAAGGGAAATGCTGGAGCTTGGGCACCCATCAGGCTGACACTGGCAGAGCCAGGAACCTCAAACTGGCAGCTGAGGGTTGGAACTGGCTTGGCTGGCATTCTCTGCACTGCCGGCTGCTGGAAAGTCACAGTGAAAACAGCCAGGTTCTTGACTACCTGCTGGTTAGCTTTCCTAAAGGAACTGGGGAATGAGGTTCCCAAGAAACTGGACAGACTTGGTGACTCTAGACTTGGCAAGACTCAAAGTGTTCCTGAAAGCTCACCTTCTCATGAAATAAAAATAAAATGAAATAAAATGACGTTTACCTGCCCACGTTGCTTGCTGACTGGGACGGATGTTAAGATACATTACAAAAACATTTAAAATCACAAATCACACATAAAAATATGGTGACATTAGAAAGTCTAATCCAATTCACTTTGTTCATTTTTTGCGCACTCGGTCTCTTCCCAAAGCACTATTCTGTGAACTAAGCTTTCTAGTGACAGAGTTTAGTTACAAACTGAGAAGCTTCCACTCATTTCTAGAAGTGATTTTAGAACTGATATTCCACTTGATCCTAGCAATAGAAAATAGGGGGTAGAAGGAGACAGGTCATGCTTGGTCTCCATCATTAATTAATATGGTCATTCAAAAGCCAATTTTGAAATTTCACTTTTTTTTTATTTCTGTTTTCTGACTTCTTTGTTAAACTGTTTAACTGTGTTAATTATTTTCCTGTTCCTGAGCCACTTTTCCTGCTTTCTTCACACAGTTTATTGGAACATCCAGTGGAGAAGAAACTAAGGTAATAACTAATACAAAAATAGATTTTGGTGGAAACAAAGGTCAGTCGAACAGATATAGGAATCGGTTTTGGAAATGATATGACAATGTGTTATATGTACTGTTTGTAAGTGGAGAGTAGTATTCTTCTCCACCTTCAATACTGTTTAATTTTGAAAAGCCCCCAGAGCTGGCACAGCATCTCTGCCATGTTGCAGTTCACATGGACAGACAGTCGGCAGCTGCATCCTCTTGGACATACCTTTTCCATTTGGGCTTGAAATCTGGGATCAAAAACTATGAATTCATGTCTGTCCCAAATGTGCGTTCAAGAAATAAGCCCGTACGCCTTGCAAATTCTTTTCTAAAGTTAAAAATCTACCCCTCCTCGCCGTTGCCAGACTAAATTACTGACCATTCTTCTTGACAGCCTTCTGAAAATTGGGGGAATCATACCAACCATTCTAAAACAGCAAGTCCTCTGGAAAATATTAGTGTCTGTTGCACTGATGCAGAACACAAACCCAGTTTACTGTGAAATTGTGCTGTTTGTAAGCTATCCTCACCGGCTGACTGCACCAGTCCCTGGCTAGGGGAGAGGCACCAGAGAGCTACTCAAAAGCAGTTTAGCTCCCTGCTCCTGGGAAACGTGAAAGCCCCAGCTATCAGCCTAACTTACTCAAACAGAAAACAAATAGATGATGCCCCTTCTCAGCTTTCAGCCCCGGCTGGTCTGTATGCTCACACCGTGCTCCGAGGAGCGCTGGGACTGTGCTCAACATGCCCAAAATGCCAGAGCTTGAGCACTGACCTCAAGCGCTGAGACTTAACACTTAGCAGTGAGACAGCCTAAGGCTCTTCGAGAAGTTCAGTGCTAGATATACTGCCAAGGGTAGGTCTATTTTCATACAAAAGCAGACAGAAAACACTGAATTGCAGACATAAGTGTTCCTACTCATCTAACCCACCTCAGTTTAAATTACTTTGTTTTGTATTTGCACTTAAGGATGTTAAAAAATATATCCTTATTTAAATAATTTCTCAAGAGCTTGGCTTAAGGGTCTCCATTCGTCAGTTTGTGCCTTCAGCTTGCTCCAAGCTTCCTGTCTGTTCCAAAGTTGCTGCTGTTAAGATGCACCCATCTCCTCCTCCAAATGTCAATTTGCCCAACGCCTGTGCATGAAGAACAATTGCTATGGATGACATGGCTACAGCTGCACAACATCAACATTTTGTTGCAAGAACAGATGGATTTGATCTTGTTTTGTTCACTGCTTTTAACGCAGATTTGTACAGTTAAATCATGCTAATAGATTGATAACTTTGCATATGCCTGTGTGGACTGAAATGCAGTTTCAGGAGGAGAACTGAGGACTCAAGGGAAGCTGCATCAGCTTTACACTGCTTTTACTATTTGTCTTCTGTGATTTTATCTTAGGGTTTCATTTCTTCACAGGCTGATATATCCTACCAATGCTGTAGTACTACACAAGTAATTTCCTTAATAGAAAAATCACCAGCATCATAGGAATGAGTAAAGATTAGTCATGTCAATAAAAGTGGTGAAAAGAGAGCATTCCACTCTCTCATTAGACTAGAAAATTTATTAAATTATCCTACTAACTACATTTAATGCATACTTATAATCCTTCCTTAATTCTCATTGCATGTTCAATTTTTTCAATACATTTGTAAGTTCCTTGGAAGAAATCCAACTGTTTCATTCAGTTCTGGTTTATTTTACTTTTGCAGCTCTGTCACAGGAACAAACAAATTTCTTTGGGGCAAGTATTTTCAGCTAAACACTAGAAACATTCTCTCTATAAATTTGGCTTCCCAAATAAAAATAGTTCCCTTTTATTAAATACATATAGAATTATCTCAGATGTCAGTTCCAATTTTACAAGGTATATTCTGAACTCCTTGGTACCTAAACACCAAAACTGAGCTTTAACTCACTTCTCATTCATATTTTTAAAGCCAGAAGCCTAAATGCAAGTGTATAATGAGCAAAGGCTTGACACCTCCAGGCCAAAGGCCTCTGCTACATAGTTTAGAAAAAAAATCCTAAGGAAACTATTCTATTCATTTCCCAGTTGTGAGTTGCCTCAGCTTAGTGGACTCTGCTAACCTTTCTAGAAGCATTAAAAAATTATTTTGGAAAAAGCATGCACAAACATAAAATGATAGAAGAAACAATAAGGTAGACAACATAAAAGCAAAACTTCAACCTCCCCCAGCATCTGGTTAGTTTAAATAACTGATACAAATATAATTACAATTGAGTTAATATTAACTCAAAAGCTTTTTTAGTAATTCCACCAGAAGGGTGTATTCATAACACTGGCTAATGGGAACCCTTGAGCCCAAGCAGATTTATAGTAAAAAGCAAACAAACAAGCCTCATCAACGCTCTGGGGAGTGTTTCAAAGCAAAATGCATTTACGGTATCAATGCAGATAAGCGTCATTCCCAAAAGCCAGCTCTTTTTACAGTCAACGAGTCTTTTCTTTTCTGCAGCTGAATCCAAATATTTTATACTTCCAAGTGAAATTTTCATTCATCTATCTGTTTTGGTAGCTTCACATCTTATAATTATGTTTTAATTAAATAATTGTACAGGGTAACATGCATTACACACAACAGAGTAATGTAAAAATGAATTATTGTCTGACAGTACCTAAGGCAACATTTTAATGTTCTGAGTGGAGGAAAAAAAAAAGCAGTAGCTAGTATCAGAAAGCCCGAAACACAACTAGGAAAACAACCTATGAGATTAACTGGTGGTCCTATTAATGGAATTTGTAATAATAAAACAGACCCACATTTGCATCTGGGCACGTCTCCTATTCCTGGCAAGTTTACTCGCTCTGTTTTGCACTTGTGCGTTCAAACCGATACGGGAGGGCCTTGGTCGTGGAGGGCAAAGGGATCAGGTATTTTTAAATTTCTTTTTACATGGTGAGCTCTTCAGTATAAAAAAAATGAAAATATTTTTTTTAAAACAAAAATACCTCAGCTTCTACCTAAAGCACATCAGAGACAGAGATCCTGTTGTAGGCATAGTGTTAGGTTTAGTAGTCACTGTCTCCCTGCAGCAGCCAAAAGCTCATCTGATATTAAAGGTATATCACCAACGGAGCACTCTTATCATAACAAAACAAAGAACATGAATAATGAAATACAGAACAGATTTTTTTTTATTTTTTTTTTAACCATTAGTACACCTAGAAAAAGTGTCAACTAACAATATACTCTCCTAATGCCACAGTTCTATGTCAGACTACTTATTGCCATATGCAAATATGAGAATTAGATCCTAAGATGCTTGAGATCAATATATCAAACAATAATTTAGGCAACAGCATCCTAGATTAGGTGTATGGAGACAGCCAAAAAATTATGTTCCACTGATTTTGCAGTCACTTACCACCAGTTTGGTCACCATGCCCACTCACACTTATAGCTTCACACATACATAACATGTACTTAATAAAATTTGTGAAAGGTAGGAAATAAGAGCATTGGTTTAATTTGGAAATAGTAGCACAGAGGTTTGGTTTGGTTGGGGTTTTGGGGATGTGGTTTTTTGGTGGGTTTTTGTGGGGTTTTTTTGTTTGGGTTTTTTTGCTATTAACTTCTTCACTGATGCTGATAATGTATTTCAGTTTACAGCTGTGCTGGGCTATGGGAATGCAGACTTACTTAAGATGTCCACTGGCAGATGGTAACTTGGAAGCAGTTTGAGTCATGTTCTGCCACGTATCCACGCAAGTGCCTGAATAATCAAAACAAACAGTAGGGTAACCCATGCCTCAAGTGACCGTATTCCAATGTGCCACCTTGGAAAAAAAAAAAAAAAAGAGAGAGGATAATATACAATGAAAGAAAAAATGAAATTCCTCACACGTTTTTCATATTTGTAATTTGTGAAAAAATCATCAGCTTCTTTACACGTTATTTTGTAGACAGACGTTTGCAGCTCTATAATGAAGGCGCTGTGAGGAGATATTTAGCTTGTGAAGCTGAGAGCTGCCGTCCATTCTGACACGTTAGTTTTTCCACTCATCATATCTGAAAGCATCTCTATGTTTGGAGTGCTGTGAGGCCATTTCAAATCTCCTCTTTTGCTGGCTGGGTAGCACATAAAACTACAAGCACTTATCAAAACATGGGCGACATCTAGATACAGAAAAGCAGCAGAAATACAAATTTCTCTGCCTTGCAGAACCACGAAAGTACCACAGAGAACTTGTTTGTCTGACATCACCTTGGTTTTTTTCAGATATCCGATACTTTTTTGGAGAGAGATATATATATTTTATATATCTCCTCATACATATAGATAGATATATCTCCATATATATAGAGATATAGATAGATAGATAGATAGATAGATAGATAGATAGATAGATAGACAGACAGATATCTCCAGATAAGAACATCTGATAGTTTGGTAAGTTAATGTCACACTTGATGTTTCCTGGAACCCTGCTGTAATTACCCAAAGAAACACCCAGCCAGCTCTCTAGGTTGCTCCAGCATCTGTCAGAAATTTCCACCCTCATCTGCTCTATGACCTTACAGGCGTACAGCCTAATGCCTCCATGTAGCGCTGTTCCTAGAGACTCTTTCCTTGGCCTCTTTGTCTCACTCAAGGGCAGAGGAGCGTATCCAGCTCGGTGCTGGTGGTCAGCCTCCAAGATCTTGCTCACCTTTTCTGTTCTTTGGAAAAACACACCTGAATTGGTTGCTGTGACTAAGCCATAAACTCATCATTCGTCTTTTCTCTGCAAAGCTTGAAAAGTGGTAATATTCATAAGGAAACTCCTCACCCATGTATCACAGGTGCACCCTGAGGTATCCAAGTAGCTTTTACTTCAGAACATGAAGCGCAGGAAATTAAGTTTTTATCTGAAAAAATAACAGCTTCAGCGCAAATACCTGAGCAAGTGTCTGAAAAATATCAGTTCTTAGTAAAAACATCATTTTTAGAAAATGAAAAAGCTTTTGTCTTCTGGGGAAGATAGGAAGTTCTAAAAAGACCCATTTTACTTTCAAATATTTTTACATGAGATTTGAAGACACCAAGAGCAGAAGAGCTACTTGCATTACTCAATGCCAAGCTCACCAAAGAATAATGCACGTAATCTTATGATATCAGTGGTAATGAAACTTCAGTCAAATATTAACTAAAATTTAAAATAAACCACCTCCAATTGCTGATCATCATAAAAAATTTGCCCACAAAGGCAACTTAAAATATACAGGGATGACAATACTGAGGTTTTCTCCCTCCTCCAAACCATCCAACAGCAGCTTTGCTCTACGGACAAAGAAAAATAACGTGTGACAACTGCTTAGCAGATCCTACCTTCTTTTCGCAAAATCTTAGAGCAGTTGAATGGAAATATAACAGGAATGGAAGTCTTCACCCAGTGCAATTAATAACTCACGCCTTGACTAAACTTATTTCCCAGCCATCAGAGGAAACTAAACAGCACAGCGATGGTTTTACTTCTATCTCTCTTCTCATGTACTCCAGCAAACACCTGTCAGGACATCGTGGTAACTATCAAAAATTTAGGAGCTCAGGCCTCCTCCTTTTCTCTGTTTAGTTGGTGACTATATTTTGGGATCAGTCTAGCACCTGAAAAATTTATATTAGGTTTGATTTCAATCCAATTCCACACAATTATAATGATCTTCATTTGTCATACACAGTCAGCTTTCATTACTTAAAAGACTAAAGTTCGGGGAAAGAACAGAAACACAACTAAAGAAAATATTGGCCCAAACCTAGATCATTGAATCCATGGACTCTTCAGTTTAAGAGTATAATCCAAGTCCCCTTTTAATAATTTAATAATGCCAAAAGCGAAAATTCAAAGTCACTGCATAGAACCCTGGAAATGTTTTTGGAGACTGCATTAATCTTTCCAAGAACAGAAACTGTTGTCTTTCAGTCCTCAGATTTATTTATGTGCTGTGTAGAATATTGGTTGCCAACATATACTGGACTAGGGAACATAAAATTCACAAGAGATTTAACATCTTGCTTCTTTACGTTTGGGACAGCACTGCTGTCCTCAGGTTGTTAAAGGGACCCTCAGGGTGATGTACTCTCCCCATTTTATGCAGCGGGGTTTGGCACTTTCATAGGGTACCGTATAACATAGCTCCAAACCTAACCTTTTTAGTCCTGGCAGCCAAATTTAGGATCCCATTCTCCAAAACACACATCCTACAAAGATTCACAGGTCATATATAAACCCTTTGACTTCTTTTGGGCCTGTAATAAGGTACTCCCCCATCCCCAAATGCAATGGTTCAAATGCAAAAAGGCCATATTTGTTATAAACTGTATTTTCTGACTACCCCTCACTAAATATTTAGTAGAGTTTTCCTTTAAAGGAGCACAAAAGCAGAAACGCACACTAATTCACAACCAGAAATATTTAAATATGACTAGTCATTTCAATGGGCAAAGTTTAACATACCATCCAATGAAGCTGAAGATTTGGTTTTCATTTCATAATTATTATTTTTTTATTCAGCTACTCTATCATGTATTCCAGACACTCTTCACCAAGAGGATAATGCTGGGAGATAAAATATTAAAATCTGGGTGTTTTTTAAGGCATAAAAACTTAGTCATTACAGTGTAAACACCTACCCCTGGGAGATCAGAGAGGAACGTGACTAGATCCATGGGGTTGGAGACATTTGAGTATAATGTGCAGCAGCTCATATTGAACGGTTTTTATCTGCAGTGTATCAGGGCCAGATTATCTTGTCTCGGCTTGTTTTTATGTGCCAGGAAATACCCCAAAAGGACTTAGTGTTGTGCTTTCTTACCTCTCTAATGCTACCTCTCCTTCATTATCTTCGCAATCAAACCCACTTTATATCTACCCCGATTAAGCTGTAAGACTGTAGGCTAAAGGAATAGGAAGGGGTACCAAAGCTGGCAAAAACCAGCCACTAAGGAATATACAACACACTCATGTATACACACACACAATACACTGATGACATGCTTCTGAGCTGGCATTCAAATATATTTGTTTTATTCTAAATACAGACTTTATGTTCTTGGCCACTATCATCTTCCTGTCCTCAAACCAGTCCTCGGTTCATACAGCAAGTGCTATGTACTGGTCTAAACATGAACAAACTAAAGGAAGGAACCGAGTGACAAATTTCTCTTCACCTCCTACTTCTGTTGCTCATTCCTTCCTCCTACTCATAGGAGAAGGTTACACACCCATCAGTTTATAGTAAACCTTTAAAACCGGTGTGTCAGCTGAACTTGGCACTGTCAATACTTGAGCCGCCTATACAGCAACATCTCTAGTTAATGCAAGAAACTTTTGAGACCACAGGTCAATCGCTGAATTTTAAATGGAAGCTTTTACAGAGATGATTAGCAGAACAATATTCTTTGAGTCATTTTCTTTTCTTGTTGAAGTCAATAATAGACTCATTTAAACTGAAAAGGAAAAATGGGCAAACCGGTCAACCAAATGAAGTGGGGAAAGAGAATAAGTGTAACTCTGCACCTGAAACACCATCAAAGGACCAGCTTTTCTTCTTGTTTATATTTGCTCTGTTCCCACAAGTGTCCTTTACTATGTCCCCTCCATGAAGGGAAAACCCTGGTCTCTCCTAAGCTCATGCAACCCACCTTCATTCTGCTTAGAAATGTCCCCTGCAAAAGTCACTGTATCAGTAGGCAACTCTGGACTCCTGAAGGCAAGGTACCAATTGCACCAAAGCAACCCCTTGGCCCAGCAACACCCCGAGATGCTATCCCAAGATCCCGACATTTCTAATACCGAGCTAATAGCTCAGCCCGTGAGCACATAGACCCGGCACAGGGGAAAGGTTTCACATGTAGCATGAGGCTTGAGATGGAGTCCTGATGGAACACCAAGCTCTTGGGACACTCTGCTGACTTAATATATGAAACATCACACTAGCACTGTAGGAACGTATTGCTAACGTGCATGGGTGACTGGGTCAGCTACCCACTGTGGATGTTTAGGTCAGCTATTCGTGGCATACTGTGCAAAACCACATGTCGATATTTATAGGTTACTGGGTCAGCTGTGCCCCGTGCCTAGGAAAGCCAGTCATTCATAGCATGTTGTATGCCAAGGCATGTTGAAACCTGTCATTTCAGTAGTCCTAGCAGAGTACATCCGCACACTGACAGGACCTATGGCTGCCTGCTTCTTCCATCTGTCCATTATATCACCTTCAAAAATTATTAAAATGCAGAGCGTTTCAGAGATAATGTAAACAAATGTTTGCATAATACATTTTACATTAACCACATGCCATCAAAATATAAAATTTATGAACCTCAAAATAATCATCTTTGGAAGATGAGAAATTAGCATTATGTTAAGCATAATTTTTTACATTTTTCTACCCGTTTCCAGAACAGTCCAAAGGCTTCTTCAGCTTCATCAAAAACAGTTTTCATATAGAGCTTAAAAGTGGGATACATTTCCTGGTTTATTTTATGAAGTGGTCCTTCAATAATCCATTAGCAATAAACTTTCAATAATGGCATCAAATCAAGCTCCTTTGCCAAGGCTTGGCAAAAAAAAAGAAAAAAAAAAAAAAAGTAAGCATCACAATATATCAATCCAGCTTCATCCGGATTTGTTTCTAAATGAAAAGAAAATTTAAAATTCAAAAAGAAGAATCCATATAAAGAAAACCCCGACTCCTGTGAAGAAAATAGAACTTGTTTAATTTCACCCTTCCTCTGGCCTCTTCAAATCAAAACTTAAAATCTACTTGAAGAGACATTCATCAAACAAGTAACGCTGCTAATCAACAAATAATGTCACCTAAGAAGCGGCAAAATACTGAATAATCACTAGACAATATTGAGCTTCAAAAAGAACACTGAATGTTTGGAGATACTAACTTGGGAATTGTAAAGTAGCTTGCATAAGAAACCTGACCACGTCTTAAATTAATGAGGAAACATCTCTAAGAGAATGTATTACCCCATATTCTTCAGAGAAGAGGTTAATATTCTACAGGAAAACATTAGTGGACTTGCTTTAAGGTACTCACTTGCTATGAACACGGAAAGTTGACACCATCTCTATTATGTTCTCAGACTAAGCAAAACTTATGTTTATACAAAAGTAATGTATACTTTGAATACCCTTCCACGCTTTCGGAAAGCACAGCTTTCCATAGCCACAACCTTCACTGCAAAATGTTATGTCGGTGGGTGGCCAGTGAGTCTATCACAAGCAATTACACTGTAGAATGAAAGTCATTTAAGCAACTTCAGTCGTATAAAAATGGGCTGGCGTATTGCGAAAAGCTCCTAAATGCATTTCCTCTAAGTATCTTTTCTGATACTTGAGAAATGAAGTTGCTGAGAGAGGGTATGCTGGTTTATTCGTATGAGGAAAATACCACGTATGACACCCGGCAGAACTGCATCCAAAATTATCAAAGGGAATGCCAACTGCAAAGCCAGGTTTGTTTACCAGTTTTTCACTACATCGCTACCAATTTCCATCACCTTAAAGAAAGCCTGTGTAGGCATAACAAAATTAACTTTCATGTTAATATAGAAATAAAGAGCATCTCTGTGAAAAATGTTCGCTAAAAATAGCTTAAGCAAAGCACAATAAATTTTAACTAATTTTTAGTGTATTTACAATACTGACATGCTGCTAAATAACAACTCAGAGGAAACAACAACCTAGCAGAACAAGCCAGCTATTTAACAGGCAAATTTGATTTACAAGTAGGAAACAATTTCTTGCTCACTAGTCATCAGAATTACCTAAACTGCAAATCTCTGATTCTGTGTGAAATGCTAGAAGGGTGAATAACAAAATGAATATTCATTCAAAACTGTAAATTAATTTGCTTCACAACCACATTCCTTTTGTTTGCTTTATACAAATCTAAGAGGATGTCAAGCATCCCCCAGAGTACGGTTCAGGAAAACAAATTCCAGCCTCCTGTGTGTGAGTTCGTAGGGAAGCTACCATATTTTTTTTTTACAAACAGCATGTTTGCAACTTTTCCCTTTTTTCATTGTACGAGGCAAGAAGAGTTCATAAACCTCACCTGGGTATCACAAATAGGTAATTTTTAAATCCGCATAGCAACATACCTACGAAAAGTCTGTTATTCAGAATTACGCGTTCAATAAAGTCAACCAGCTGAGGACAAGATGAGCTGTTTGTACACAGCTCTACCAAGACAAGATAAAGAAGAACACATTTTTCCACAAGTTCTATGTTTTTCTAAAATGAAAAGGGAGAATACCTGGCTGTAATCTTAATCCTTGACAGAGGTGAGTGAGACGACACAGCTGAGGTTTGCAAGACTCAGAAACAGGACAGTGACTTTTATGATTTGTGACAATTCCCCAGCAGAGAGTGAGCTCAACTCAAAGGAGGCTGCGAGTAAAACTCCCTAATCATCTTGATTTGTTCATCAGCATGTTTTATCTTTGGAAGCACCTTTGCCTTTTACAGCTTTTATTTCTCCAAGCATAAATAGTTTTACAAGTTGAGTTAAACCAGGGGCTGTGGAGCTGAGGTCCTACCACTAACAGTGATCATAGTGGTGCTGGCCAGCATCACTGCAGGGTACCTACCTGCTTCCCACTGCTGCCTTCGGACTGGGACCAGTGCTCCACAGCACTGCTCTGCCAAGCCAGAATCACAAGATCCCAGACAGTGATCTCCAGCACAGTGCAAAGTTTTTTTTATATTTTTTTTTTTAACTCTGAGAAGTAAAATACAAAAAGATGCCCAAAAAAGTGAGTTAGTTTTTGATGTTCAAAACCAAAACAAAATGCAGGGAAGACCAGTTTTCAAATGGTTCAGAGGTAAGATGAGAAAGTGCTTATGGTCAGAAACCAGCAAACAGAAATGCAAGAAAAGAAAATCACAAATCCTTTTTCTGGTTGTTCCCTGACCGATACTGGACTTAGGCTAGGCACTGAATAACTTCGGAAAAACACAACCATTTTCTCCACTTCTGTTCGCGAGGATCTGTGGGTGACCAGAGGAGCCGAAACATTCCTTACAGCAGCAGTCACTGGGCGCAGCTCTCCCATATAAGGACCCAACCCAGAGACTTTGCAGAGAACATATTAACACACAGCTGTACATCGTTATTTCTGAATGTATTATTTTTGTTTCTGCTTTGTTCTAAGACAACAGAAATGCTAATTTAGGTCAATAACCCATTTATTCTAGGACAAGGTCCCGATATGCCAAAGTTTCCAAATGTACCAGCAGTATAAGAGATAGCACTGTCACATTCATCCATTTCCGTTCAACTTCTTCAGCTTTTTTAACACTTGAGCATTTACAAACTTCTCAAACCAAGTATTTTCTAACTACATTTAATTTCCCACCTCTCCCCAAGTTCCTTGCAGCCACAAATCATTTCAGGATCAACTAACCTGAAACACATCAACTTTGGAAGTCTTTCTTAAACATGCTTATGAAAAACGTGCAAACGCATCTACACACAACGCAAGGTACAAGAATCTGTCCTGGAGCGTCCTTAACACGGGATGTCTAATGGCAAGAGGGTAAAATGAACAAGAAAAGTATTTTGTGCTGTGGAGATGCCCTTTCCGTATGCCAGTAATATAGCACTGACAATACGTGTGCAGCCCTGCCTATAGGACCGCACAGGGACTGCCTTTTCCTCCCACTGGAGATTTTCACTTAACTCATCACCAGCCATCTGACTCCAAAAGGCTTCAAGCTGTGAACTGGAAGGTTTAATTCTCCACTATGGAGAACAGCACAGCTAAGGGTGGCCTCTGCACGGAATGCCCCTGCCTGCCGCTCCAGGTGCACGCCAGGGACCGTGGTGGCCCTCGGCAGCGGGATGGATGCTCACAGCTCCTAGAGCAGATCTACGAGCAACCACCCGCAGTCTCATCTGGCTCAGCCAAGCCCTGGGCTGGCCTTTTTCTGAAGGTTTTCTGAACGTCCTGAGCATGTAACACTAGCATCAGACTGATTTTTGAAATGGAAGAACAAACTTCGCTTCTGGATGACTGAAGTAAAAGAAGTAAGTTTTAAGCCCGGTGTTTTATCCTTCCTCTGGGCTACAGGGGGAAAAAAGTGAAACAAAGAGCAAGAATTAGGACTGCTGGATAGAAGGTGAATGTTGCAGGTGTGGTTTTGAACATCACCAAGCAAGGCTGCCAATTCCACCTTCCTTTTCCCTGACGTGTGAGACTCGTCCCCTGTACACACGTGAAAACATTTAGGAGGGATGCTTTCGGCATCTGACAGAGGACACAGCCCTACGTGCTGGGCACTCGTTCCCTGGCAACAGGACTTTTTGTCTCAGCCACAGAAACAGAAGAGCAGAGCTTTTCCAGGGAGAAAAGAGTATAGACACAAAAAGTGAAAACAGCATTGTCCACTGTCACTAGATCCTTTAGTCTGAATGATAAAAAGAAAATAAAATATCTATCTTAAACAGCAAACATAACTTTTATAGCACAGTCCTCTGAGGAAAGATGGCTGCTTTAGATCTCTGCAGCACTGAAAATGTAGGGACCAGAACCGAGTCAGTCTGTGGACATCAACATAAAAAGAATGTTAAAAATAAACGTACAACTAACCATTTAATTAGTGGATTTCATGTGCAGCTCTAATGAGCCTTTGATTTCAGGAATGGTTGCATGTGTCATAAATACTTATTCTGGGCATTTGAAACATCCACAGGGGAAAAAAAAAAAAAAAAAAAGTTGTTATTTTCCCTGTTTCTTTGCTCCCCAAAGTTCTATTATCGCATCAGTGCATCTGCATGACAGCTCTGAAAAAAAAAAACCAAACACACTTCCCAGGCCTGAGCAAAACAATTCAGATATACACTCAGATAATTTTAGAATTATTTTTTAAATGAAGCCTTAGCATAAATGATAAAGGAAAAATAGAACCATTTCCCCCCCTCTGTTCACCCATCCCTTCATTACGTCTTGCTTCATCTTGTAACACTGTCGCAGGGAATAATCTTGCTGCACTTTGGGTGCAAATGTTGTTTGCAGTGAATGTTCACTGGGATGCTCACACCAGCAGAACCGCGCTGCCCTGCTCTATTCTACACGAAGAATATTTTTCAGATGCGTGGTCCTAAGCCGTTAAGTGACTCAGGCAGTCTCTGTCCTGGTTTCCTAAGCTGGAAGAACTTGGTTTCCTTGGTTTCTCCCAGCCACTTTGGGTTTGGTTTTAGCTTCATTTGCTGATTTTAATTTGTGTGCTAATTAAATGTGCTCCTGCGGTGTTATTGACTACAGCAGCTTCATTTAGGTGATTTGCCAGGGGGTCCTCAGGATCTGGCGAAGGGCTCGTTTGTTCATTTGTCCTTCAGCCTTGTCCTGGAGATCATCAAACAACCTGCTAAAAGCCTGAGCTGCTGCGTGGCCTTTCAAAGGAGCAGAAGAGGATGCAGGAGCTGCCCAGGACACAGAGGTTACCAGAGTGGGGAGAAACAAAAACAAAACAAAATTCTCAAAACCCATTCTCCCTCTGTTACTGCTTCAGACAGTACAAACTGCCAGAGCCAGCTGCAACGGAGAATTAAGAAAAGTCAAATCTTTTAAAGCCTAGCCTCTTAGAAACTAATGCCTAGGCAATCAGACTGCCCCTGTGTTTCACTCCCAAGACATTTCTTCACTGCTAAATTTCCTTCAAAATGGCCAAGTAACACTTACAAATAACAAACCATTATATTGCTACAGCTTTTTGCAAAATGGGTACCGAAGCAGTGGAAAAAGACTTCCCAGGCTACAGCACAAGCTCAACATTTCCATGGTACCAGAAATATTTCCTGAGGTTGGAAGATGCCTTCTCAGACCACAGAAACACATCCACAAGACACAAATACATGGGAAGTCAAGGTATACCATTCTTGGAATGAGATTTTTCAAGATAATTTCTGCTGCACAGACTGATCACAAAGACTTTGCAGAAATGGGGAATAAAAAAAAAAATACAATTATCATGCGAGTGCCAGAGTAAGGATATGAGAAAAACACAGGCAGAGATAAATACACTTTTAAAAATCAAAGGCAAAGGACCTCTAAGATGAGAAGGAGGAGAAAAAAAAAATATAAATCTCTCCAAAACTCTTCTTTGCAATTGGGATGAAGTAGTTGGCACTGCAAAGTGTTGCCCCTGGCGTTTTCTCTTCTATCCAAGGTATAGTAGCTTGCACAAATTCCGAGGGAGTAAATGAAACTATTAGCTAAAAATTACCTGTCACTATTACTGATGCCTAGGAATAGATACAGAAATGTGGACACACAGCTCAGAATTTTAGCAAGATTTTTTTACAAGTTTACTTTCCTACCTATTCTATGGATGCAATCTGTGCAGCTGGGTCCCTTTGTCAGCCAAAATGGCAGAAATACTTGGAAACACACTGTGCTTCCTCCTCCTGGATTCCCGTTTCCGATTTATCACCATGACTTGTGTTACCCAGACATGTATTTTCCCTTACCATCCAGTCTCCCACCTGCCCTGCAGGTAAGGGGGACACCTGCATACTGGACAAGAGGGAGATAGAGGACGAGGATGAGCACTGCCACCTTCTCCAGGGGAAAAAAAAAAAAAAAAATGTTTCACTGCAATTAGCTGTCAGAGGAAACCAAGAGAGGGAAGAGACACAAATAAATAAATAAATAAATAAATAAATAGGCCTCTTTAAAACCAAGTTCACAATTGCAGAAATCGGCAGTTCAGGCAACAAAGAAGCAAGTGCCAGGAGGTATACATTTGGAAGTGTATTTGGTAGGTGGCAGGAAAAGTGTCAGCTCAGATGACCTTGAGCCACACCACCCCTGAAACAGCATCAGGATGTCCTGACCTGAAAGGCATGACTACTTACACTTGGGCTTCTCTCTCACTTACCTGGTAATTTATTCAGGTGCATCCCCAGTCCCCTTCAATGGCTCAAGATTATCTCATGATCTAATATTAAATAGGGCTTATGGACCATTGGCACGGGCTGCAGATCATCACATCATCAACTTTGGTCTTACACATTAGGGGCTTTTATCTTTCCTGCTGTAAGATGAAGTGAAAAGGACAGAAAAAGCAATTCAGAAATAAGATATACAAGTAGGAGTATGAACAAATACAAATTTGCATCTTAATAACTTTGTGATACAGAGCTCAGCATAACTATTTGCATTATTTGCTCTGTATATCTCCTTGCTTGATGTCCCTTACCTACTTGTTCAAAATGCATTATCAGATACAGAAAGGTTACGGGGGAAATATTTTCCAAAGGCTTCGGTTTAACAAACTTCACAAGAGGTTTCACAAGTTTATATATACTGATAACATGTCTCGGCCAAAAGATAAACCAGACAAGGTTTTTCTGTCTGATATGATAACAAACAAGAAAACCCAATTTGTGACGACAGGATTAAATATATAGATAGCAACCCAGGCACCTTCATAGGGAACATATACAGAAAGTTATATATTTATTATCTATACCCACACATGCAGATGTGCTGTCCATGTCAGGGTGTTTCTATCAAAAACAAAGGGAGAATAAGCTAAAATTAAAAAGGACAACAGCAATTCAAAGGCAAAAGACAACCTGCTCAAGGATGGAACAGAAGTAGATTATAGAAAAAACAGCCTGGCTAAACTGCATGAATTTATATACTCTGAACAGTGATATTCAGAGTGGGAAGATAAATTGATAAAGAACTGATTATGTCTTCAATTTCCCCACTTGTTTCTTCAGAAATGAAAGTTGCCTAAACAAAACTGTAGGTCCCTATGTAGAAAACATTTTGCATACTCATCCCCACCACACCCCTAACAAAAAGATGCTTTTTACTAAGTTTTATTACACCTTTTCCCACTGAAACAGAATGCAGCTCAGTACAAAGAGTATAAGTTTATTTTCAAATAAACTGAAAAAGCTGTCTCTAGCCCTCAAAAATGAACTTTAACAAATAGATCCACCTTTGCTCCCGTTTTCTGATCTGCAAAATAAGGATAATGACACTTACCACTTTTGAAAACACTAAGATGGGTAGGTGATAAGAAAGAACTTGGTAACCACCCAAGATCTGGGTAATGTTACTGCTATGGTAAACTCATGTTTTGCCTGAAGAAGTGCAGAAAAGGGAATCTGATGCTTCTTTTTTTTTTTTTTTTTTAAACAAATAACCCCAAAACCAAGAAAACCAGCAATTCTAAAGGCATCGTTTGGTCCTCTTTTTACCTTATTGAAGCACTACAAAGAGACCCATAAAGCAGATCTTATCTGTTTTCATTCTGCTGCTTCTCATCAAATCTGTTTGCTTTATCAGGTCAGCAAACCACAGGACATATTCTGTCTTATCTCTCATGATAAAGATTACAGACATGGTATGAATTCATGCCAGCCTAAAAGTTGCCCAACCTCTACCTAACTAACATCACAGTTCTGTAATGAGCTCTTTTTCTCCTCTTCTTCATTAATTATTTTACGTTAAGGAAAAGCATCTAATCTGAATTGTATTTAGAAACACATAGTTATGTATCTTCACGTACAGGATGTTTTCTAAAAAGGGCCTTGTTCAATAAGAAATAAAAAAAATAAATACCACCCTAAGTAATCATCTATTTAATGTAGGAATCCATAATTTATGACTCTAAAGTCACATTTTGGAAGTTTCAACTTAGCAGAACAGTATGTATATTTACATCAGTGAGGTACCCTGGATTTCACAGGCTTACTTTTTTTTTCCCCCAGTTTATAAATAACAAAAAACAATTCTTCATAATATATTTTAAACATCTTTTAGATATAAATAACTTGAAATCTTGTTGATTTTTTCCTTTCATTTTTTTCAAGCTTATGGAATTTTTTCCTAGTTGTTCAGCTCCCTTAGAAGATTAAGAACAAAATCAAAACAGAATCAAACACTTTTTCTTCATGAAACATAATGGGATAATTTAACCTGTCATGAAAACGGATGGTAGCTATCAAATAAAGAACACAACCTACACCATATATTCATATGCAATAAAAAGCAGGCTTTTGTAATGCTTGCCAAAGTAGTGTCTGGTAAACTAGTGATAAAACTGATAAGGGAAAAAGCATCTATCCAGCCTTTTATGTCCAACAGTGGGAAGTAGGAATGAAAACCAAGAAATAACATCCAAAAAGCTTTAAAAAAACAAAACAAAACCAACTGCCTTTATACTTGCAGCAATCCTTTGAAATCTTACCAAGTTATTGCGTGTTTTCTTAAGGGTATTTTCGTGTTATACCAAATCAATGGATAATTAGGCATTTCATCTGTCAGTGTGTGTGTGTGCAATGTTTAGAAAAATGTGGAATAAAAGACAGAGGAGGTGATTTTTACATGCAAATGACTCACTGATATGGTATGCGTTTGCCAATTAATCAATACCTTAGCAATGCCCCCATCTGGTGGTCAGGTGGGAGATTTTGCTCGCCCAGGTAGGAGATCCAGATGGGGCAACATACAACTGTCCAGAAGTGCCCTGACCCCCTATTTTTCTATCTGGAAGCTTTGGTAAAAGATGATTTGGCAAGAAGGTGGGTTGGTACTACTTGTCATACTTGCAGACAATCCAGATCCTTCACAAACCCCTCACCCACCAGCCTGCCACAGGTGTTAGGAGGAGGTGGGTAGCGGTTCTGGAGTTACTGCCCACTGCGGTCAAAGGGAGGCAGCTTTCCTGGGAAACTGGATTGACTTGGGCCGAAAAGGGTTTTCTCCTTCCACTGTGAGCAGAGGAAGCCCAGGTGGTGGCTGCCCTATTCCATCACAGTTTGGAGGACGGCCACCAGGCAGAGACCCATGTGGTCTGACCCACAACAGCCAGCCCATCCCCCCAAAAAGTAAATAAAGTATAATCCAGGCTGGGGAAACTTGGTTTTTCAAGGTTTAGGAGACTACGTCTCAGGTCTTCACTCCAAATGTGCTAAGATGGGTCACCAACTAGTCACCAACCTAACTGTAGAGTGAAGAGTCCCAGTAAAAGGATGTTCCCTGTTTTCCTTTAATTTAGTTAGCTAAAAGCAAGGCCTATGTATTATTTTTTTTCTAGTGAATCTGAGTCATCATAGAAACAAAAAAACCACAGCAATTCCAAATTATTTACAAAATAGGTAAGTTCCCACTCATTTCAAGAGGATTCATTTGAAAGCTTTTACAACAGACAGTAATTTTAAGGTCATGTGTCAGCCAGCTCTGAAAAAGTGAAGGAACGGTCTAACTCTTATGATTGAAAAGGCACGATTATGTCAGCATCAACATTTCCTAAATTGTCAGTATTGAATATTTAACTTCAAAAGCCTTGCAATTTGCTGCTTACCTTGATCTCCCATAATTTCTGTTTTGATTAATTTCTTTTGATGGTCAGCTTAAAAAACTCAAACCCAGGCTTTACTCATGCGCGACAATTCAAATAAGGAGGCCACGCAAGTGGCAACCTTTCCAGAAGGGAAAGAGCTTTTGCAAAAGTGATTTTGCAAGTGTTTCTGGCTCACAGTCTTTTTTAAGACTTGCAAGGTTTTATCTGAGATGCATAGCAACTGTATGAATAAGATGTCTTCCAACACTGCAAATAAAGAGAGGCTTCAGGCAGTGTCTGACCATGGATTAGATGTTTATTATACTAAAATAAATAAAATTACCTGGATTGCAAGGCTTCCAGCAAAAAAGATGTTTTACCCATTCTCATGCTGTACTGAAGATGTAACCCACCCGTCAGACTGAGTAAATGGATGGAATTAAAGCTGTTTTATTGCAAGAAACCAACATGAAAAGAAATGCCAGCGAGAGGTTACAATTACTCAGTCTGCAACTGTTTACTGGGACTGGAAAGTAAAACTGAAGCAAGGGAAAAGGACCTGGCAAGCAGAGAAGTACAGCTGTACACAGCGCTCCATCCTCTTCCAATTGCTTAAGCTAATCTCCGTATTGTTTTTAATACTAAAGTAAGGATAATAAGAAAAGAAAACAATAGTAATAAAATATCAAAGAGGAATTAGTTATACTGAGCTGCATTTGTCTTGCACAGCTTCCGTTGCATTTTGAGACATGTTCTGTCATTAATTTGTAGTTAGTTAAGCACACATACCAGACAAATTCCACGTAACATTCCAAAAAGAAAATAAAACCAACAGGTTTCAAATACTAATTTTCACAGCATATGCTTGGCTACTAATAGGCTTTTTTTAAGTACAAATATTTTTCCAAGGGTTTTTTTTGGTTTTAATCACACACACAAAAAAAAGTTTTATCTGCCATAACAACAGGTTGTAAGAGCCTGATGGATAGCAGTACCATGGTTATAGCAATCAGGTACCTTTCTAGTACTGTCTGGCACAAATTATCCTGGGTTTCACGCTTGAGAAATATTCCAGCTTTAAAGTTTACATTTCACAATATCAAAACTCAGGTTCACAGAAAAGAAAAAGCAGGATTATCCACATGGTAATGATGGGTTACTAATTCAACTAATTTCTTCAAGGGAAAAACAAAATCCAAAAAACCAAACCAGTAGGTTAGGAACAATTCTCAAACAGGAGTACTCAAAAATAAAGTTACTACAAGATTAAGGTCTTCAGCTAACCTATGTAATCCTTGCCTGAATCATACTAAAAGCAGTAGTAAACCTAGTGTAGGTCTTTCAGTAGATAAATGACTAGCTTTGTAAGTCATAAAATATTTTACATTGCCACTGATTCACCAACTTTTGTCAGGTTGGATATAAGTTTGGTAAGAAATGAAGTCATTTAGAAGAAAAGGACTTAGATCCATTTTCATTTTTTTTATTTATTTTTTAAGAAAAACTATGTTGGTGGAAACTTTCTAATTCTGAAAAGTTTGGTTGCTTCAAAATACAAAATTGTGCCAACTGTTGCAACTGGGCAGGGAAATCCAGGGAGTTTACCTCCACCAAGGCAGACGACTGAACACTAAGCTACATTGCCACGACTGAGACCCCAGCCTCAATCAGAAGCTCCAAGCTGCCAAAGCTGCAGCCCTATGCTCTCTGGCACACGTTCCTGCTGAGGAGTCCATGCCAACATTTCCAGCTTCAACATGGGACGCTGGTGCTCCCATCCTTCCTGGTGCAAATTTAGATCCAAGTATGGATCATAGGATTAGAGAAGAAATTGGGTTGGAAAGGATCTCCAGAGTACATCTAATCTAGCCCCCTGCTCAAAGAAGAGCCCACTGCAAAGATAGATGAGGCTGCTCAGGGCCACATCCACTCCAGCTCTGGCTGTGTCCAAGGACTTTTATTTGTCATTTTATTTCATGGGATGGATGTTCCATCAAGCTTAATCCAACTCCAGCATCCACAATACACTGAAAACAACCAGGGAAACTCAGGTATGAAGGGGACCCCAAGCAGGCAGGACATGTAACCCTGGAGGCTCCCGAGCCCCAAGGCAGCCCCAAAAAGAGTTAGCTAGAACCTGGGGCTCAAGTAGTCTTGGAGATCAAAATCTGTACATGTTTCAGAGGTGCAGGAAAGCCAGAAGATTTGCTGTTTAGGATCCTACTTTCTATGAATTTGTAGTTT
Organism: Falco cherrug; assembly: GCF_023634085.1. NCBI lineage: Eukaryota > Metazoa > Chordata > Aves > Falconiformes > Falconidae > Falco > Falco cherrug. Next base: position 118,413,506 of record NC_073698.1, on the reverse strand, counting down.
TCCACAAAACCCTGAATCTCTAGAAAACTCACAACCAGTGACACATACTGCCTTTGGGTAAAGGAACATTTTTTCCAGTAGACATGTCTGAGTAATTAACAATTGCATTTAAGTAAATGTACATTTAGAACTCTATAGTGTCTCCTCAGCAGGAATGTTGACATTTGATGAACCATGAATACTTTATGTATTGAATGGAGACGTATAGAACTGACAAAACCTGACTCCATTACTAGAAAACCACATCACAGTTCTACTCTCGTGTAACTGTACTCCAAACAGCTCGTGGAATATGTGTAGACTACTGGAGCCAGGACTTACTAAGTCTTATATCCAATTTTCTGACAGTATTTCCAGGCTTTCATGTGTGAAGTGTACACACAGGGAAAACCAGCTTCAAAGTCCAAAATCACCAAGCTTTCAAAACTCATCAGCTACAACAGTTATTACAGAAGCTCAGTAACTGACAAAAAGTCAAACCTAAGATTTATATATTTTACATTGTTATTGTATGGTGGTTTATAAATGGGACACTGAACTTCTATTAGGAGTTACAAAACTGGAAAAAAAAAAAGAAAAAAAGAAAAAAGAAAAAAATTACCTTCCAAAACCTCACAACTAATGAACCCAAGGAAAAAGCGACAATTAGGTTAACTCACCCTCCAAGTTCAGCATGCTTAGGTAGTATTTTGACATCAAACCAGATAAGGAAAAACAAACACCTTAGTGCGAGGTTATAGATACACCAAGACATTGAAAACTATAGTTCAGATAATAGTGTCAAAGTTCTCATAACATACATATAAACTGTAGCCAATTTTTCTTCAGAAAAAAAACAACAAAAACCCCAGAGCTACAACAGTGTTCATACTATCCACTCCGGTATTAGGCTTCTTTTTGTACTACATAATGATGAATTGAGTCATATGCTATTGTTCCACTTTTGACCTCCAAATCTCTCCCCTCTCAGCTTTAAGATTAATCTTCCAATTTTCAGGTTTATGCAGTCACTCAAGCATTCTGTATGCTGACTTACACTCTTGCCAAGAAAAGATGTAAGGTTTGCAAATACTCTGAAGTTAGCATTTCATTTTTTCAAATAGCATCCCTTTGCCGGCAGAAGCCAGCAATGTGGATGTGTGCAGGAGGCTCCGCAAGCATTTAGGCAGCTTGAATAAGGAAGTTTCATAAGTCCGTTAATTTAAGACCCCATTCTGAGGCTGGCATTTGAGCACATATATTTACTGCATTAACTAAAACTCTTCCCTAAGAATGGACAACGGTATTCTTTTGGAACTGAAAAGCTGCCTTTGGCATCCATGACATCCAGCTGAAAACCAAAAGCTACGTAGTTCGAGTTTTACAGAGCACTCTATGTCATTTTCAAACACACAAGCCCTAACAAGTTTTCTGTTATAAAACTAAACTTTGACATTGTCATACACTTTTTTACCCCCTCATAATAAATGGTTAAAGGCCAAAATTTAAAGACCTTTCTTCCTACACCCCCAACCCCCTAAACTGTGAGCCACGCAGTGATGGATACCAGTCTGCTTCCAAACCCTTTGAAACCTCAGCTGCACAGCCTTTTTCAGCAGGGCTAACGTGATCCAGGCAATTCTCAGCAGCATACAGGGACCTAGAGGCTATATAATATGTCCAAAAATTCAGAAATTCAAACAGCATTTCAAGTCAAGTTGGGGTTTTTGTTTTCTTGGGTGATTTTGAGGTTGATTTGTTGGTTTGCGTGTTGGGGTTTTTTGATTGTTTTTGTTTGGGATCGGTTTTTTTTGTTTGGTGTTTTTGTTGTGTGGTTTGTTTGTTTTTTATCCTTGTCAGCTGATTTCAGCACTATCAGAACTTTACCAAAATGTCCTGACACAGACTTATTCTGCCCTAGGCACCTCTGCAAGCCTCAGAGCAAGGTACTTTATTGGCCATACATAAAACTCTTCCTAAACATCTGTGACTAGTCAGGCTTCAGCATGAGAACTATTTTACTGACCTTGTATGAAGCTCTCACATATTGGCCAAAGAATGATTTTCCTTACAATCCAACTCATTGTTATTTTGACTGCACTTTTCAAGCAGAACAATATAAGCAGCATGACCCCCTGCAAACTGTAAAATAGAGGATCTCCATCCCTTGTCAAAGAGGCAGAGAACTGGGAAAAGATCAGGAATGCGATAGTAGGGCAGATCAGAGACCAACGCAGCAAAAGGTTATTCCCTTTGATATTCAACACCACACCATTTCAAAGGAGATTGACAAGTCAAGTTTTAAAGGTTACCCCCGAAGGGTACCAGTGCAGGTGACCGACAAAGCTGCTACCTCAGAGACAAGCAACAAGACTGAAGGCTGGGGCTTCCCAGGGACAGTTACTTTTACTAGTTTCTCCAGCTGCTTCTTTCCCAGTCTTCCCCACAGCCTGCATGTAGTTGTTTCTTTGCACCCCTATTGCCCTGTTAGCTTCTAGTTTTACTGTCATTCGTAACACCCAGTCATGCTTGTCTAGACAATGTTTTATGTTATTAGCAGTCTTTTCCACAGACCCTGGGAATAGAGCAGATCAGTGGATATAATGAAGATAATGACACTCTTCACTTAAGTTCCGATTACTGTGCTACAAGAAATATTGAGTTACGGCACCATTACTCTTCTTTCTTAAGTAGTTATCACATGTAGCTGCTTAGCCGCACTTTCCAGACAAATCATTTCCCACTCTGTATCACTGCATTAATAATGAATTGGGTACTACACCCATCCTTTTAGCCTCCAGTAGCAAACAGTATTGTAACCAATATCGCAAACCATTAAAAGAACATCTTGTGTCTCTCTGTTTTCAGAATAAGACATCTCCAGATGCAGTGTTTCCCTTTGCAAGAATGAGACCTGGCATCTTGCATGTGGACTAACCATATATTTTATGTTAAGGACACTGGAGGGTGTATTACCCTTGTACAGGTGTCTGCAGGAGATTTCCACTCAGGACATTAAATACCAGTAATGTATTCCTGGTGTGGAGCACTGTTAAAGACACAACCAAAATAAATTCCATCATTTGACACTAAGCAAAACGCCTGACAGATCCTTTCAGACAGATACTCTTACTGTTCCTTTCCTACTCACAGGCCAGCGTGCGTCTATTAGCTTATTAGGGCATCATTAAACTTATCTATTTTCCTAAGCCTTTGGAACTGCCTACTTTGGGAATTCAAGACAGCTGCAATCGCAGCTTTAAAGCCTCATTTATCCTCAAACTTCTGCCCTTCCCCAGACATAAGGCCTCTCCTAGAGTGTGTACTGCAGGGTTTTAGTCGTGTGGTGGGGTTTTTTGTCTTGTTTTTTGGGTTTTTTTTTCCCTTGTAACTTCTTTATATATTTCTCAGCAGATAAAAGGGATTACAGTAAAGCGCAAGCAATCTGCTGACCGTGTGGAGCTCTGATGTACTGTCGCCTGTGCTCCCTGCCTCCGAGCTGCCTTACCGCGAAAGGCGGGGACAGTTAGGGTGAACTCTTGCGCAAACCTACAGAAAAAGCAGACAAGCAGCAGTAATTTGAAGTAGGCGTCATACCTCTTCCTCCAGGTTTTACAATTACTTGATCTGATGTATTTTGGTCAAACCATCCCTGCTAGAGAAAGCAGCAAATGATACCAGGAGAGCTTGAGTATGTGACCACAGGGTAAGAGGCAGACTTGGGCATCAGGAGTTATCTTGAATGTTCATACCTTTGTCCAGTGAGACCTTCTGAACTAAGATCAGGTACCTTCTGGGGGAGCTTCGGTTAGTATGCTGCATGTTAACACACACCCGGAAACCCCAAAATTGTCCCTATTGGACAAACTGCCCATCAAACATGCTTTGCATCAAGACAATCACAAAAAATAAAAGATAACATAACAGAGTAAAAATATCAGATAATTAATTTCTACTCTGCTGAAAACAGGAGACCTCAACTACAACAGCAGAAAAAACATCTTTAAGACCAAATCCAATAGTAATCACTTTTACTAAGCCCACTGTAATTTAAAGGAAAACATTTGTTCTTCACGTTTTATTTTCACCTGACTTTCATTTTGGGCCTATTTTACAGGAAAAAATATACAACTTTCACCACTATATTGGGAGTGGTTTAGTATTTTTCCAGTATGGTTATGTACCTGATACACTTCTCAAGAAAAAAACAAAACAAAACAAAACCAACCCATTAAGTGGCACTCAACATCACATTGAAGTGGTCTAGGCTCTTGAATACATGGTGACAGAAGAATACCAGAGAAAAGTGGTAGAATTGCTTAGTTACAAACACAATCTGCTGGTTTTAATTGCATGAAAGAAACAAGCCAAAAATCAACCGCATCAGAACTCAGAAAGCAATAAGACGTGCAAAAAATAAGGTAGAAAATATCCTTATTGAAGATAATCTGGCATTTTACTCTTTTCTAGCAACGTGTGAATTCGTTAATCCCAAGTACTGCTTTTCTCTAGTTTTCTAGTACAGAAAGCTATGCAAAGGCATCTGTAACTGTGGGGCTCCTCCATTAATTAACATATGGGCACCACATGGGACACCGATAATTTAATACAGTTGGTCTTTGCACTTTGTTAATTTATCATAAAGCAAAATTACTCAGATAAGAAATAATTCTGAGCATTACTCCTCTGCTTTCTCCAAACACCAGGTCCGGAAAGTTGTTTTTAGGTACTCTACAGACAACCAGAAAACTCATGCTAAACTGCTGAGAACAGCTTGAGCACACTCTGCCCATTACACAAAGCACAGTTTGTGTTTAAAAAACTAAAATATAGACACTCTTAGGGAATGGACTGAATATATTATATATTTATTGAAGGCCAGTTGTCCTCTGCCCACATTGTTTCAGAAAGAGAACATTTCCTAAGAGGAAAGCAAAATATTTCACATCCATCTTCCACTCGAACCATAACACATCCCCATCGGGAAAGAGACTTTTTTCTTAACATTTCCCTGCCATATCAGAGTGAGATATCTTTTGGGAAAAAGGGCTTACTTGGACCTATTAGTCCATTATGAACATTTACCCCAATACTGAAATGAAATAGCATGGCATCGACTGCAGTGTGAACCCTTGACACCCAGCAGGAAAATGAACACGACTGAATTCCCAGCTCAACCAGTTTGGGATTTTTCCTAGTAAGTATAGTGGTTATTCTGAAGCCTTTCTGGCACTGCCTCCTGGTGCAGCCGCAAAGGCAATATTTTCTTTAAGATTTTAAAATCCTTCATATTGCTGATCGCTCTTGCGAAGTTCCTCCTAAGCATCTTCAGCATAGCCAAGGGATTCCTAGCGTTTCTTATATCTAAGCACTTCTTACTGGGGGAGGATGGAGGAGGACATTGACTTGCCTCAGTTTCCCTGAGTTAACCTGGTGTTAAGCCCTACCCAAGGCAACACAATTTCTCATTATCACCTTTAACACAGCAGGTCAAACTTTACACAAGGTCATACAGCCTTTCTCAGCCTCTTTAGTCACGTAACAGCTGCTCTTTACAATGTCTTCACTAAGATTTTTCCTTCTGTTAGCTAATTAAATTAACTAATGGAAATAACTAATTCAAACTACACATACCCCAGATATTTTTTTAGTTACAAGGAAGCAGAGACACAGTTCTAGCAGCAATATTCAAAAACCAACTGTCTGGTTTTTTATGTGATGCAAGTTCCATATAAATAGCATCTTTAAATACAGTTTTTAACTTAATTTGGTCAGTCTTCCCTTACAAGATTCATCTGCTAAGTTTTAACAGATCAGCTATTTTCATTTCACAGTCCTACAGCCTTTCCTAGCCAACACCAGATTAAGCCTCTAATATTTAATTATTTAATTACTATTTAGTTAAAGCTCAAAATTTATGCCCCATGTTTTTCTGCATTTAGTTTCTACAGAGTCATCCATTAAATTTCTTGAAATTAGTTATAATATACATATTCATATGTATTTGCTTAGCTGAGAACTGACTTGTCACAAGCTACCTCCGGTGAAAGGCTCCATTTTCGCGGAAGATTCCATGAACAGTAGGGAAAAACCCCACACACATCTCTTAAAAAATACTCAGACTGTGTGGTTGCTTTTTTGTGTGGTTTTGTGTGTGTGTGTGTGTTTTGTTTTTTGTTTTGGTTTGGTTTTTTTGTTTGGTGGTTGGTTTTTGTTTTTTTTTTTTTTTTTTTGTAAAATACATACATACTTCAAAATAAGAAATTTGAGCATTTTTTACTTGGCTTGTGCTTTCTAACCACTCAGGTTACTTCACATCTCATTATCTCATTGATCTTTGCAAGATTTCATAAGATTAGGTGAAAGTTCTCACTGAGAGCCAGGTGTTCTCATATTCTTTCCCCACATCTCTGAATATTCCCTGTGCAAAAGGTTTTTAAGCTCTCTCCAAAGATTTCTTCTGTAAGCGCACCTGTTCAAAAAATACTTCTCAGACTGGCTTGGAGAGTTGACTGCAAAGTTAGAAACAGGCAAAGAGTAAATTAAATACTTGGGAACAAGTCAGATATTAAACAGAAGAAACCTCAATTTTTCCCATTTTAAAAAGAACATATCTCAGAAAAAAATGGAACTATTTCTCTTTCAGCTAGGATAGGATAATAAGCACGTCACCTCCATGTTGAGGTTTAAGAGCACCAGGTAGCCTCTTTAGGAAGAATTATCATACCTTACAGAGTATGTATCTTCTCTGAGCTTCCAAAGTCCATTAAAACAAAAATGTAACTAAAAATAAAAGCAAACTCAACAACTAGAGAATTTAGAAGACAGGGGGAATTAAAAAAATCAGACCAAACCTCACACTTACAAAAAAGACTACCTTTACCTAAAAAAAAATTACATAAATTACAAATACTGAATATTTTCAGCAGAGGAAGTCTGGAAATCAGATACTCAGCTTTACCTCATGCAGAAGAAATGACAGCAGCAATAATAAATTACCTTTACATAAAGAAAATTCGTACTTGGTCAACACCAGAAATCTCCCTCTAGTTTTCATACTTGTGGAAGTGCACAGCACACAGAAGAAAAAAAATAATTAATTTTAGACACAAACCAATAACAAAACACCTTTGCTGAAAGGCCTGAAAAACTGTGTAATTAGAACCGATATTACTACAAAAGACACAAATTAAATGAGTCCTCAAATTTGCCAGCTCTTCCAGCAAAAACAAATTTTCAGAGCAAAAGCCACGTTGAAGCACTGCACACACCTGTGCTTTCAACCTGTGCAATGAACTGCCCGAGACATCTTACTCTGTTTTCTCAATCCCTTTGTGCAAATAAAGCCGAGGGATTGGAAGGTGTAAGTGTTACATGTGGAAAGAATCCTTATTAAACTTACAATACAGGCAAATAATTGCGAATTTAGGATTCCGCGCTGATTTTCATTATACTTAAATCAGGCCAAATCCATGCACAGCAGACCTCCTGAGAAAACCTTAAAAATACCAAACCAATTTTCATTTTCTACATTTGCATTGGAAGTCTACAAATTGGTGCTCTAAGAGGTAAAAAGTCAGCACAAAACCCAAAAGTTTCTATCTTTAAGGAAGGTGACCTGTAAGTAGCAGAGGATGTGAAAGGCTAAACCATTTCAGTGATGCATTTGAGATGATCCTTACAATATCTTGGAAAGCATATTAGATAAGACCCCATTAAACAACAATGCAAACAAGAGCTCCTCTGTTTATTTCTCGGATGTCATCCCCATACGAAAAACAGCCATTGCATTAGACGCAAAATTTCTAGAAAAACTGCATCATCCCTGCACTTGCTTGGTCAGCTTGGAAATCGGCAGACAAGTGCCAAGACATCCTTGACCTGGATAATCCTGGGAGCCCCATGTGTCAACCAAGGACACTGTCAAAGCAACCATGACACACTCTTTCGGAGCAATTTCCAGATGTAAGTGCTTTCCTGATCACTAAAATAGGTCTGCCAGAAGTGGTCCTTACAGTGAGGAATTATTAGTTCTGTGAAAAGAGCACAAACCTTGAAGATTCTGGGCAGTTCGAAACTTTGCTCAGGATACAGCCAACAGCAGCTACCTTGAATGAACATACTCAGTAATTTTCTGTGCTCCCCTTATCACGGAGAGGGCCAAAGATATCACTGGGTTACTACCAAGGGGTAGGTGACTCACGCCCTTGGCTCTGTCTGCAAACACACACATAGCACTGGTGAAATCAGAAAGATGCTCTCCCAGTATGGGTTTCCTGATGGGCAGAGAAATTTCGTTCCCCAAAACCCATCCTTAATACAAGCGGTGATTAATGCAGACTAACCGTACCAGACAGCAAACATCTGTTATCTTTCCTATCACAAATAGGCTGGAATCAACAAGCAATAAATGGTCAGAAGAGCGTCTGAGTGTAATGAAGTTGCAACTCTGCCTTTCGCAGCTGGTTTGCTAGGGTTTTTTTGGGGAAAACAAATAAAAAACCAAACCCAACAGACTGAAACCAGCAAAGTTACACTTAAAACGTAGGGCACTGAGCCCTGAGAAACTGGCATCTGAGCTGAGCTGGGGCTTAAAGTGGGGAGAAGAGGGCTGCTTCTTTTCCCATCCCTCATGCTTCACTTGCTTTTGATGCTACGGTACCCAGCAGTTTCCTTCTGCGGATTGAAATGGGATGCCTCACACGGGTTAAACTGCTGTGGCCCGCTGCATTACCCCCCCACCAGCTGGGCAGGCTGCTCTTCTCTTCTGCAACCTGCATAAGCTGAAGGGACCTGGCTGATGGGAGAGTCATGAGAGAAAAAAAAAAAACAAAACAGAGGAGCCCAAGCAAGCTCCAAGCACCTGCTTATGTAGTGTGCCAAGCTTAAAACAAAACCCAGAGAGAAACACCGGCCTGCTTAATTTTACAGGAAAGAAAAAAAAAAATCCACAACGTATTATCATCTTAAAATGCCAGATTACTTTGTAGCACAGGATTCATTCAGCCACTGACAATTTCCAGCATAGCCAGCTGGTTAACAAAACAAGAAATTTAGACATCCCCTACATGGACTTTGGCTATATCAGTCTTGGAATAGCTGGCCAGGTCAACCCGACACAGAAAACAAGCTGTAAAGAGGTAAGATGCAGGCACTTCTACTAGCAGATCCTATCTGTTTTGCCAGGGAATTGGCATGTTGAGGATAGCAGAAAGGTTTAGACTGTTTTCTTGTCTTGGAAAGAAACAACAGTGAGGGGGAAAAAAAAATAGTAAGTAAACGAAAAGTTAAAATACGGCTTGCTGAGGTGACAATGGAGTGAAACTTGGACAAAGTTCCTAGCAAAGAAAATAGCAGTGTGAGGTAAATTGTTCTTTTCCAACTTGTGTCAAAAAAACAAACAAAAAAAAGAAAAAAAAAAAAAAACCCAAAAAAACAACCAGAGGTGACACAGAGACACTTGGAGAAGTTTGCCACCAGCAGCCTAAAGCAAGGGTGGAAAGCTGGTAGAAATGTTTAGTGGTAAGGAAATGTCCTGTCAAAAAAAATCCTTTTTAGACATTTTCTCCCATTTGTCAAAGGATCATTGTGACCAACTGCTGTCTCCTAACACACTCCCGTTCCTTCCTGGTGTCACTCAAGTCATTACTGACACTTCAAATATAGATACAGGTGAGACTCTTGCTGACATCCACTCTATAAACGTGGACATTTTGACATTGAAAAACACTCGAGATGGCCAGCTATTTCAAAAGCTGCACCCCGCTATATGTTATCATTCCTCTCCCCACTGTTTCCCAGCCTTGCTTACGAGAGCATGATGTGACAGCAGGGAAGCCTGGCGTTCCCCATGGACACCTGCAGCTGTGGCACACACAGTGCCCGCCGGCAGCCAAGGCTGCTCCGACAGCATCTCTGGGCATGTATGTAACGGCTCTCACTTGTGTCTCAATTCTGTTTTGTCATTTGCTACAATATTCTCTCTAGAAATCAAAGTAGTCCTGTGACCGGTTAATAATTTGGTGGTTTCTCATTTCCCATTTTAAAAGATGAGCCCCCTGGCTTTGCCTTTTTCCTAGGCTTCCCGTACGCCATCTACATTCACAAGGTAACAAAGTTACCATCAATTATGGCATTTCGTCAGCCAGGTGACATTTTTTGTATAAACATAGACAGTTTTATGATTAAATCCAGTATATTTAAAATACTTAAATAACAGTTAAAAATACTTAATTAAAAAAATAGTTTAAATAAAACACTTTTAAAAATACTTTAAAACAAGCTGCTAGCAAAAAGTGTTTTTGATAAAAGCAAAATTAATACCAGAATACACATCCAATTAGAAGCTGACTACAGGCAAGTTAATTTCTATCAAAGAATTAAAAAAAAAGATACTACTTTGAATCTGAATTTGTTTTTTTAAAATACATGATGTATATCTATTTGGCTCATTTAAAACCTGTACGGTGATTGACAGCAACACAGCAAGTTACAAATGCCAGGCAAGCACTACACTTTCAACAGCAGGATAACAGCCCACAAAACCTGAGCAGGGTGCAACAAGCAGCGCGCATACCTCTGCTATCAAGGTGGTATGAAAGTCTTCAGCAAAAATACCCCGACTCATTCAAAGTATCATCTGCCTCATATAATAGGTACGTCTCCAATTTGTTCTTTTCAAAGGCATAGACAGAAAAAAAATCACAGTATCTCCTGTTCCTAATTTCTTTGCCTACAGGCAGATTACCCCTGCTGCCTGTTTCATGGGTAAGCTCACGAGTACCACGTCTACCTCCAGCACACCAAAACCAGAAAGCCAAAGCGTTGCCGAGTCCCGCACACCAGCAAGCCTTCCTTACCCTGCCCACACAGGGGAAATGAGCTGGCACGCTCTAGCTGGGAAGTGCATTTGTGGGCACGTCTCGCCTCTCTCTTGCTGTGCATTACCAGCAAGTACTTGCACAAATTTCTTTTAAGATATAAGCATTCAAAGCAAAGAAAATATACGTATCTGCAGATTTCTTAGGAATTGCTAAAAGACTAAATATTAAAGGTGGTTAAATGTGAAGGGAAAAGATACTGTGGGAGAAAAAGAGAGACACTGCACTCCAGGAAAGCAAAACTATCTCCACTAGACCTCAAGTCAAATACTTACTAGAATAACAATTTTTATATGCAATACAGAGTGTCTACGGTTCATATAATTTTAAGTTTTATGGACCTGGGCATTTTCCTTATGCAAAAAAAAAAAAAAAATCTTCCCTCCCTTATTAGGATTATGATATGCGAGGCAGACTGATCCTACATATATTGAGAAGTGGAGTACAAGGTGGAGAATTCCAGGCTAGGACATCTTTTCCTATTTCAGACACCTGTAACATTAAGAAAGCTTTTTTCCAAGCATTTGGAGAGGTGAGAGCAGCTATAGTTTTCACCACTGCAATGAAAAGGGGTGACAATTCCTTTGTAGAGGGTTGAGTTCTTTGAGGAGGCTTGCTCTAGCCCCTGGCAGCCCCCTGTTTCAGATGAGATCTTTTACACTAACAAATATCTCTACACATCCCTCCATGTGAATAGCATGGAATAATAGCATGAAACTATACAAAAGCTAACTTCATAAAGCCAGAAGGACCCTTTGCTTCCCAGACTTCTGCTGGCCCTCAGGTGACCCTTAAATAGCACTGGGTTCTGTCTTACAACTACTTGGCATTACACAATAGTCCACAGAATCAAAATATAATAACGGGCAAAGTAAAGTGCTATCTTGGTGGAGTCATGTGGAAAAATGTTTATCATGGAAACCCCTGAGACAGGAACAAAATGCTAACCTCTCTAAAAATCATCACTTTTGCATAAATTTTAGTTTCCTTTCCCCTCCCCTACTGTCACTAGTTTTCACTTTATAAGCATAGAGACAAATGAACGTTTTTTCATGGGCATTTAACTCTCAGTTGCTGAAAGGATTTATGAACCATAATTATCTTTACAAGGCAACGCAGACACAGTAAGATACAGGGGAAGAAAGTAAGATGACAAATTGAGATGTAAGAAACAGATTTGCGTGGGGTCTTATCTTTATGTTCTGACACTGGAAATCAAAGATTAATGACTTCTGCATAATCTGTTCATCTGATTGATGATGATAAGACACTGCTAGGAAGAACAAATCCAGTCATTTCAGTGGTGGTCTATCAACTTACAGGGTCCTACAACCAATTCTAACAATTACACAGGTGGTTACCTAGCAAATGATTTCTCCTGCTGCAGTTTGGAAGTGCCTTAAATGTTAGTACAGAAGTTACATTTGCACAGCCTTTCTCTGGCAAAGCGGTTCAGCGAATCTGGAAAGGTGTCAAGATCCAGCTGTGACTGAAAAAAACCCCTTACAGTAAGATTTAATTTATACTCTGCATCCAAAACATTTTTCTAACATATGTTTTTTTTCCTGCCATTCCTCCCCCACCCACCCATCTCATCAGGGCAGTTCCACCAGATGCATAACGCGGTCCTCAGCCCCACCTTCGCGTGCTGAGCGGGTGTGCCTCCTTGTCTCGCAGGCTGGAGGATGTCCCCTTTTAGTCCCACCTCACACTCCTTTGCAAGAAGGGTGCGGGATGTGACTGCAGCTTTCAGGTTGGGGCTCGAGGCCAACGGCAGCAATTTTTTCATCTTTGGATTTATAGACCCCCCCAAAGCCATTCTGATGGTTTGAGCTATAAACTCCCCAGGGAACTTGGCCTTCACAGATCAGCACACTGCATTTGTATTTCCTTTTCTTAGCAATTTTCATGCAATTCAAGGACCCTTGAGTGGGCACTCATCCTCCTCCCTGCACTATCGCAATAGCAATTACCTGCCTCGCCCATCGGCATCAGCGTGCGCTTCAAAAGCAATTCACTGGGGGCTGGGGGTCTGCAAAACCCAAAGCTGCTGCACTGAAACCTGGTGTGTAGGGCATCCACGCACCACTTTTCCTCATCTGAACAATTAATGAAGCTGCCAAGTGCAGGCGTAGCAGAACTGACTGAAGATGTCAAAGAAACTCTAAGCATAATGATTTTTGTAATTTAAACATCTTTGCAGAAAGTCCTCAACATGTGGCATTAGTTTGTAGAGAGAGTTCTGCATATCTGTGAGATAACGTATTTGACTTAAGCTGGCAACGATCATGTCTTTATCTGTATATCAGCAGACAGACACCCTAGTGATTAATTATTTTTATCACATGCCTTTGGTTGTCTAATCTGTTCTCAGCACATTAGTTTGTGTCTTTTAAGGGCTTTTCAAATAGTTTGCACCCTTTAGGGGTCCTTCAAAAGGATCACCTTCAACAAACTTGTGTGAGTTCCCCCACAAAATGTTAATTGTCCTTAGATAACCTAAAGAGCTTTCTACCAATAGCAAAAAACATCTTTTATTTTAGCTTTGAATGGGGGAGAAACACACTGAAACTTGGTTCAAGACATCCACTAAGCATTGAGCTTTATCCACTGCTTTAATAAAAAAGAATGTTAACAGTTATATAATATGGGAGTTGAATAAGGTATGGTGACGCTACTGAAAAACTGATATATTTCTGATTTTAAAAAGCAGCTGTTACACTTCTTGTCCTGAGGTTTACACAATTCGATTTCTGAGCTAGTAAGAGAAATCTTTGTCCCACAAGTAATGAGATATGACTTACTTTTAAGATTAATATTAAGCTCTGCATACCTATAATGAATATTTTTTAGTTGAGATGTTTAAGGCTTGTAAAACAACCAAGCTTTCAAGTTCTATAAATCTATATGACTCTCTTATTAGATGAGTAGCAGTTTACAGCAACCCCAAATCTACCAGTATAGAAGGTTATACTGACATGATAAATAGGACTTGAGCAACACACAAGATCATTACTTGAACTGGTACCAAATAACATTTCTCTCCATTTTTTAAAGCCCTTACAGTTTTGATCAAACAAATGCTCTGGCATTTGTGGATGTATGGGATGTAAATGCCCAGGTGTGGGCAGTGTGGGTTGCAGGAGAGGCCAGGGGCTGCCCACAGGAGCAGCAGCACCTCCAGTAACCGATGCAGAGATTCCCCTGCAGCCTGTGAGGATCCCACACCAAAGGAGATAAAAAAAAAATAATTAAAAAAAAAATATCAAAGGATGAAGGAGCAGCAGAGAGAAATGGTTATGAACTGATCATATGCCCACCTTTCCCCTTCCCCACAAAAAGCACCCTTAGGTGCGGGTAAAGAAGTTGGAATCAAAGGAGAAAAGCTGAGCCTGGGAGAGGGGGAAAGAAAGATGCTGCGTTAAAGCTTGCCTTTTTGTTTCTCACTACCTAAATCTATTTCACTTGGCAACAAGTTATTTTCCCCAAAATGAGTCTGTTTTGCCCATAACATTAAGTGGTAAACAACCTCTCTGAGCTTTCTCATCCAATATTCTACTCTGCATCCTGCTAAAGACGGGGGAACCGAGGGAGGAATGAGCGGCTGGGGGGGAGTTGGGCTGTTAGTCAAGGTTAACCCACCACAGAGAGATTTTCAGCAGAAATCAAGCCTGGTGTTAGACATTACCATTCTGAGCAGCACATATGTATGCACATAAATAAAGTGATAAACCTTACAGTTTTGAGCTGAAGTTCTATTTCTTTTGGGCTTTGTTTCTTTTTTTTTTTTTTTTCTGACACATTGAGATTTTTGTGCAACAGTTTAAAAATCTAGACACACATATAATAAAACAACAGACATCAAAATGTATCCACATTAAAAATACTGATTTTTGTCTGCGACCAATCACTATCAAAACTATTACTTACTCAGTCCTGCTTTACTTTTGCCTGGTTTCAGGTTTAGGTAATTTAATACTAATAATCACATCACCACCACGTTATTTTTCACATAAGCCTAACACCGAGTTCATTTAAGGTAACAGTTCGATACACCTCTTAGCGAAGCTGCAGGCAATTTATATAGCTATGCTTTCGCTTCTACAATTAGAAGTTTGTGGCTCCAATCTCTTTTTTAGTAGGTTAACAAAAGGAAAGTTGAACTGCAAGTTGCTACATCAGTTGTGCTGACTTTGTAGACGTAATCCATTAACCAATGTCTAGTTAAGTTTTGATCCCTACAGACACTGGGAAAGTTGACTGCAAATAAAAAAATTCCTGGAGTCTGTTAGAAACCAGCCTCAGTTAGATGCTTGCAATGTATCAAAGTTGCACCGAGAGCCTGTCGGCTCCTGCGTAGTGGAATAAGCGCAGGCACGGTACCAGTACAGTTAAGGGACACACCACAACCAGCACACGTAAAGGAAGACTAAGTTAATTGTGTTTAACCCCAATGCTGAGAGCTAACCTCTTCAGAACAAGCTGCTGTGAAAGTACATGTTCCCATGAAAAATTAGGACTGCTGAAGTAAGGTCAGCCATTAAAAAAGGAAAGTTCAAAAGTCACCTGTTTGACAACGAATAAATCTAACTGCTTCTTATTGCTATCCGAGGGGTTAGGTGACAGTCTGACGTACTTAATTCAGTTCCTCCTTATCTAACTATAGATTACCTAGTGCAGTTACTAGCCAGTCTCTAATTATATGCAAGAAACCTGAGAGAAGAAGCAAATCCCAACACAGCACTACAAATTCAGGAATATTATACTCTGACTAGTTCTCCTACCAACTCTCAATGGCCATATTCTTTAAAATACAGCTTCATCACGGCTTGTTTATGACTGAAATAAACAAAAAAATTGTTGCAGTAAGCAATAACAATTTCCTGTTCCCAACATAATACCTGTGATTGACTGATATTCTGAATGGAAAAAAACCCCCAACAATTCAAGGTTTATGTTGCTCTAAGTAGTCAAATGTGCAGCTACAGCAAATGTTGCTGTTGCGAAATAATTCAAAACACTGATGCGTACCAGAGGTCCTTCTGTTTTCTTTCTGAATCTATGAAATACAGAACTGGCTGTCTCAGTATCAAGGCAGATTAATGTGGCTTTTATCAAGACAGAAGAACTGGAAAAACATGAGGAAAAGACAAGGAGAGCAGGGGATTGGCCACTTTGATAAGTTGACCCTCCCAACCTAAGCAAGGTTTCAATTTTTTCATCCTGACAATCATGACATTTGATAAAAAAAAAAGGTTGCAGAATTGCAGGTATACTTAAGTTCATTCAATGACACATGCTCTGCAGCCGTAATAGAAAGTTCATTGAAAAAAACCCTGCAGAATATCTTATCAGTTATAGGCAGTAGAAAAGAAAAAACAAAAACAGATTTCTGTCTCAGGCAAAGAAGTTTCTGTCTTGCAGAAAAAGGGACATGTGAATGGAGTTTTAATTTCATGCTTTACTATTCCAAGAAAATAAATACAGGAATTAAGGAGAAATACTTCCAATTTAGAGCAATCATCTTCAACTACCCTGGGAAAGCTAAGTTTTGGTTCAACGCTGTTTAAATTCAGCAGCCACCAAAGACTGTATCTCCCCACTTGCTGTCACGCTAAGCTGATAACCAACACCCCAACCAAGTTTCTGTGCTACTGAAACACAGAGGCACACCAGATCCTACATCCTCTAAAAACCAAAAATTGTAAGGAGGTAGGAAAATTGGTAATGCTTAAAAAATTCCATTGTTTTCCAGACCTAAGTTGAAATGCCTTTTAAAGCAATTTCAGCTTGAAAAAAAATGTGTCAGGGCTACAGTTAGCCCACTTGCTAATAATTTTTCCTTGTTATTTCAAACAAGAGGCAAGAGAACTACAGAAAAGGTTTATGGAGCTTGCTACAGAAGCAGTCTAGACTTGGAAACTTACAGCGCAGCAGGTCCTTAAGAACAATTTTATTATCATCTTTCGCATTCTTTGTACTTGTTCTTCACTCAGCTGTGAAATTTCATTTTTCTATACATTTGTTTTTTAATACTACAGCAGAAACAAGAAGCTCAAGCCACCACCCACCGCTCAGTGCATTAAAATTGCTACTAACAAGTACATTGAAATCCCCCATATTTACAGTATACCATAAGAGACAATAATGGAGAGCAGCCCAAGATGCAACTGACGTCCCCTCCCACCCTCTGCCCAAATAAACATACCTTCAAGTATCTTTGTCTGCTCATTTACCATTTGTTTTCAGTAACTGAAGAGTTTCTGCAACACTTCTTCCAACTAAACAAAACCCCCAAAACCAACGTAAAATAGTAATCACCCCTAAATCGGAGCACCTCAAAGCTTCAAGGTCAAAGGTTTAACTGGTTTAACAAAGCTACTCCTGGTAGCTCAGTGTACTCTAGGGCTTTTGTACTACTGAAGGAAAAGCCAATGCATCCCAATGATCAGCGCTCTTTCCTGCTTCACTAAATTATGCTTTATAGCTCTTGATGTCTAAAATGTCTTGACGTTTGTTACTAAACTTTTTGGTTTTAATTTAAAATGATCCATGCACTTTTATATGTTATTTCAGTTGTATTTATGAGGGGAAACTACAAAGAGACAAAACCAGTCTGCATTATTTGTTAAAAAGGTCTGAAGCCACTAGGTGCTTGTTTTCTCAGGACAACAGTGAGACACAGTTATTAGCATTTGCTTGAAGTACTTTCCAAGGTTAACCAACAGCTTTGCCTGAAGTAACGTAACCAACCAAAATTCGTGGTAATACAGTGGGTTTAATACATATATAAAACTGAATAGATCTAAATTTTGTAGAAAATCTAGACGTAGTCCCGGGTTCTAGGTGGCCCTGCTCTATCAGATGGGTTGGAACAGATGACCTTCAGAGGTCCCTTCACCCCAACCCTTTCTGTGAAGGTGACTGTATTTTAAATAAATTATCCTGTAGCTGACCATCCAGATCTGATGACACGCAAACGCAGCCATGTTGTGCACAAGGCATTTATCCAAACTGCAATCTCAGTGAGATATAGCACCAGCAGTTTAAAAAAAACACCAAACACAACAAAACACAAAAAAACTAAAAAGCAAGTTAAAAAGGGAATCAAGTGTAGATTAGTAGGAACAGTTATAGCTTTGAACACTACCATTCAATTCCACCATTTTATCATTTAAACATACTTGTTTTTACAGTGTCTCTCACTAAAACCTTTACATCTTCTTGCCCCAGAAATTTCATTCTCATCTCCAAACCTAAATACGAAAGCTTATTTTCTATCAAGTCATGATTCAATGTGTTCAGCTCCATTAAATTTTCTGACGTCTAATATTGTGAACTAACGATGCAGTGTATGCTTCTCACATTAGTATATTTAATCGGTTTACCTCATCTCTTCCCTGTCCACCCATTTTCATGATATTTTATATCATGAATCACCTAAATTTATAATTGGTCAAAGCATTTATAAGTTACCAGGCAGAGGAGAGACCAAGATACCATGACTCTGTAAAACAGCCTTGTTTTGAGACACATGCTGAAACCACAAGATCAAAGGATCGGCTTCATTGCTATGCCAAACCCAATTAGAAGCATATCAATGTCATTAAAGTACATAACACTACTGGCTTTTTATATAGCTAATTCACACTTCTTAAGACCTGGAATGCTAACTCTTTCTGCCCTCTATGTTAAAAATAATTTTTAAAAGTCTATTTTTGTCATTGTAGTCACCACCTATAAGACAGGGATAATATATAAAAACCTAACTTGAATGCTGTAAAACTATAATGGAGTTACTGTTCTTTAGTCAATTCTTCACCACAAAGACTTAAGTTGCTTATCAAATATTACAGTCTTGATCCAAATCCTTTAAGGGCTTTGCACAGGAGGTACTTATGAACTCAAAATTGGTCCAAAATGGGTGTTATGTGAGAAGATAGGAAGCCCCCCCCCAGCCCCTCTCCCTCCCCCCCCCCCCCCCAAAAAAAAAAAAAAAATCAAAACCCCTTCACTGGTAACACACATATTTTATTTGAACACAGGTTTCACGTTACTTGCTAATGAGCAGCCTAGGAAATACTCCAATAAACCCTGGGTTTCAGAAAGCATAGATAGACAGAATATGTGTAGCGTTGTTATGTCAAATGTTATTTCAACATATCCTTCTTGTCAGTTCACTTCAATAAAGTAACAACAAATTTCAGGGGAACAATGCTAGAAGCATCTGGAGGTAAGGAGTGGAAAGCAACAACTTTATCTAGACTGTAATCAGATCACAGAAGCCCAGTCACAGCAATGAACTGTGGCTGAGAATTGAAGATATCAAAGCAGATCGAGTACTTCCATGCATGTATAGGATGCACCACTGAGGAACAAAGACCCTGAAGGGCAGCACCTGTCAAATGAATTTTGTGCATTAAGACTAACTATCAGGTATTGGAAGCCAGGATCAGAACTGGTGATGAAGACTGATTACTTCCCCTCTGCTTAAGTACAGGATTGTAGGATACCCAAAGCCAGGCTGGAAGCCCATTGCATGGACCTGTCTTTGCATCAAAACAGCAGATCAGAGTTTCCTGATCCAGCTGGGCAATATCAAGCATCCCAAACCAGTCTGTAACCTCCCTGGCCCATTTGATGAAGTGATAAAAACATCAAACCATAGAAAATTCGGGTTGCAAGGGACCCCAGGAGGTCGTTGAGTTCAAATCTCTGCTCAAACCAGGGTCAGCTAGAAGAGTTCAGTGTTTCCACAGGACATCACTATTCCTGGCAAGCTCCGGAAATGCTGCGCTGACTAAAAGCCTTCCTCTGCACTGCCAGTATTCATATTTGCACTTACACATTTTTCAGAGTGTCAGAAAATGTTTCTAGATCTGTATAAGCATTGAAACTAAATTAAACAAAACCACAGTGCTGATACTGCTTAGCACAAAAAGGGAAAGAGAGGAAAGAGGGAATTGCTAGAGCAATCTTCATTCAAGTCTGAAAGCATCACGGGCAAATCTGTTGTTATTCATGCCACCCCCCAGTTTGGGACACTGACGTAAGAGAGCATCCCTCAAGTGTGGCGTGGCCAGTAATTGCAAGAATTATTTTATCTACCCATCTGCTGCCAACACACTGGGCTTTCAGGCTGCCTTGAGTGATGTCCTTAAAGACCCAGGTCTTCAATTCATGCCGTTAGCTGCTGCCTCTGCATTGAGATGAAGCCGTTCCTCACGTACCCCACTGAAGTAGCACTGTAAGATTAACTATCCAAAGTGCCCACTCAGTTGCACTGGGACAACTATTCAGACTGACCCTACATCAACAAAAGGGTGACACAAGTACGGTTGCCCCTCATGCAAAGAAGAAAAAGCAGCACAGCTAGGCAGGGCTCTGCTTAGCTCATGGGCTTTGACCTGTCCTTAGGCTGGGGTGACCAACATCATCTTGGATTCCAGCTGCGTGCCCCAATTCCGCAGGCAAAAGCCAAAGCCACCCAGTCACTACCTGGTTCCACATGCAACCACAACAAAACACAAAGCAGCCATCTTCTTTTACAATACTTTTTTTTTTTTTTTTTTTTTTTTTTTTTTGTAAAATGGACCTTAAAATGGTGTTGCAAAATGCAGTGTGGATGGGATTCTCAGCACCGAAGCTCCAGCACATTTTAAAAAGCAGAGAATTAGTTTGTCAAGTTTCAGATTTGGGAGAAGCTGGAAATCATTATTCTGCTAAGAGACTTTTGCTTCAGTCCTATATCATCCCACCCCCCTCCCTTTTTTTTTTTTTGTTTCTTTTGTTTTGTTTTTGAGAATGCAATATAAATAAAATAGTTTGTTCTAATTAGGATGCGGCATGCTCTGTGCACAGGGCAAGAGTAAAGAGTGATGATACACAAAACAGGGCATTTCACTTGGCCCCAGAACTGTGCTCGCCGTCAGCTGCACAGCAACAAATGTTAAACCTCTCAAGGAAGGAACTCCCGTTTGCAGAAAAAATTATGGAGAAATTGAGACTAAAGAAAATTAAAATATTTTTCCTCTCAAAATCAAAGGGTAAAATGGAAATTTCTTTTATCATTTTGTTGAGGTAACCCATTGCCAGTTTGGGGTTCTACCTTTTTCCAAATGTCACTGTTTTAAAACTTGGGAGGAAGAGTCTTATACTCCCTTCTCTCGTTCTTAAGTCAGCCTTCAGCTTTATTCTTATTTTTAAAGTAAAACTGGTGAAATAGAAGCCTTATTTTATATACTTCCTAGTAATTCAGCTTTTATCATATGAACCCTCATTTACACGTTGAGTGAAGTGTTCAAGCAGTGATCTCACGTTTCTCCTAAGAGATATTACTAAGATGCATAGTTCCCTTGCTAACTAGAAAAGCCTGATCTATCTAAAATCTCACTATATTGCGCTGAGTGAAAGTAATGGTGCTGCATCAGTCTGGGAGTTTTCTCTCAGGAGTTCATCAAGCCTAATGCCTGCTACTTTATTTAACTGTCACGTAGCTAATAATCCTTCTCCACATAAGTTGCTGCATTTTTCAAAAGAGCTTTTTTCTTCCCCCACCTCTGATCTATCTCCAGCCACCTCTTCTAATGATATTCTAATATACCGTGTCACGCAGCTATCATCTAGATATTTTTTCATAGAAAAAGATCCCTTCTGCCTTTTTTCTGGTCAGAGGTCCCATGTTGTGGGTTGTTGTTTTTCTTTTTTTTTTTTTTTTTTAGAACATGGGTAGTGTTGTGTTTTGTTCAAATATCAACTTAATTTTAATAAACCCACAGTTTACAAATATATTCCTTCTGTGGGTTCCAGTCAGTTGTCACTTCCCACTTCACTGTCGCAAGCTAATGCACGACGGCTAAGCTGAGGCATCTGCAGTTCAGTTTGAGATAAAAAAATGGAAGCATCAGTTAAGTGAAACCTTTTATACTCATCTCAGACAATTTCAGGATATTAATGACCTTTATATTGTAAGCACTGGTATCCAATACAGTAGGACACACTGTGAACACATTAGGTACGGGATAGTGACCGATATGTGTGTGCAGCCTTCATGCACACTTCAGAACAGAATGGTCACTTAGGTTTCATTTAACTCGCCGATAATCTTAGGACATGTGACTCTACAAAACTATTAAAATATCAATATTAATTACTGAGGACTATTACAGAGTTGTACAAAAAGTCACCAATTGCTGTTTCTGTCCCACAGCTCCTTACTTGCTGGCAAAACTCTGTTATGCAGCAATACTATATTTACTTTCTTCAGCATCCAGAAGAAAACCCCATGTATTGGGCCTTCAGCCACAACCAAAGACTTTGCTCAAAAGCTTGTCTGCTCATTCCGACAATACCGCAGTATTCCAATTAAAGATCTCCTTTTCCTGTATATTCTGCCTCACGGAAAAAAACTTGTGCTGTCAATATTATCTCGCTCTTAACAGATCTGCTCCTCTTACATTCTAAATTACACTTATCTAGTCTGTACTCAGGAGAAAATCACCATCACCTAAAAGCATCATACGCGATACAATTTCTATTCTAGGCCTCTATATTCACCTGCAACTTTAGTTACTAAATTTCTGATTCATGCCAAACAGTACGTGTGTAACAACCGCAAAGGTAACACTGGGGTTGAACAGGTGTCAGTAAAGGTTTAATTTTGTCTTTGAGACTGATTTTGATATTAAGCAAAGATATTAGAGTTACCAAGTGGAAGATTAGAATCTTTAAAACTATGAAACACACAAAGTTAAAGCTAAGAAAAGCTATTTATACTGAGGTAGTTACACTGATAACCACTCCCCCGCCCCCCGATCATCTAGAACTAGCTTTCCTATCTCCACAGGAACTTCTGTCAGCAAGCATCACATTTGGTACCAAGCAGAAAAATTCCAAGAACATTTAACAAGTCGTGCGCCTAGCTTGTTACTACATACACACCACTTCTTTCTCTAACAACTCTATCTGTTACTAAATTTAGTGTGATTAAAGCACGAGCTTCCTTACTATATAAATGACGTAATCAGCATAAGAACAGGGAAGAAAATGAGAAATATGAATGCAGTACCTCCCCTTTAACCCCAGCCCCCTGTGAGTGTATCCCATACCCCTTTAAGGGACAAGATGAGCTGGTTCCCATTGGGGTGAACAATGACCACAGCAAACCTAATGCCAATCAGAATTTTACAAAATCTGTATTTACAGTGCAAATGTATGGGGAATGTACGGTGTATGAGGCTGGCATTAAAGAATGTGCTAGTTTGAGTCAAGACCATGAGACAAAATCCAAATATAGTCTGATTCTTCTAGCCAGCTATACAAAGTTGAGCTGATGCTCAGGGTCAGGCACAAGCATCCCTGTCAAGTGGGCAGCGAGTCTTTCACAGCTGGCCTGCAGCCATGGAAAAGCTCTCTTGGTGACATGGTGTATTCTTTTATAGTTTCTTTTATTTTTGCATTTAGAAGCCTGGTCACTTCAGTACAGCTAACCAACCACTCCTCTGTCAGGTCCTCTCACTTTTCTTTGGGAAGTTAGGCCAGATTCATAAAGATACCCCAGGGAGCAAACTGCGATCACTACTTTTACCAGCATATAAACAGTCAGATCTATTTTAATTGCTTACTGTGGTGAAATATCATTATTTGGTAGCTTCTGACAAACACTGCATTGCATTCAAAGTGTACTCCTGCCTACTTCAGACCAAATAAAATCAATTAGAGACATTTTGGTTTGATCCATTCTATCTTTCCTCAAACTCAGAAGACTGTGACCACAAATAGAGAGCTGATGTGTCAGGGAAGATTGTCCGGGAAATACATGAATAGTTTAAAAACATTCAGAAAGCTTTGTAAATTTTTCATTAACAACTCCCATTCAAGACAATATCTCCTACCCCTAAATTGTCTCAAAGATTAATCTCCACATGCTGCCCCAGCCTTGGCCTGGTTGAGGGCAAGTGACTGACACCAGGTATAGGTCCGCTATGGCTTGTCTTCTGGGGGACGCTAACCTCCTCCTCACGTCCCAGCAGCAGCACACACACGAGGATTATGGAGACAGCCAGAACAAGAAACATGACTTGAAAAAACCATTCTTCATTTCGCAAAGAGAGCGGTTGAAGATGCCCAACATCAGTTTCAACCTGGCTGTAGTAACTCAGGATGCAACGCAGCATTGACCCCTAGCCACAGAGCTCTCACGACAAAGGGTTTGGTTAGTTTGTATTTTTACTCACTGGCTTTGGCTAACTGCTTGCTCCATCTTCCAACTGTTTTTTCCTGTTTCAGTGTGTATCTAGTACCTGTTGCACAATTAGCTTACACAGCACTGCTCAATATGAATAGTTTATTGTAATGAAGATGATACCTAGCAAGTGATTTCATCACACACAGTATCAAATGAAAATATTTATGAAAATATTTCTCAGGGCTTTTTCTTATACCACTTTGAAGTCTTCTTGGCCAAGACCAAACGTTCAGGTGTGCGAGACCATACACTCATGACAAGCAATTCCCTGTAAGACGTGACGTTATCTGTCTTAAGTCTTTCCACATATATCCAGCTATATTGTAAAAGAGCTAAATGAATTGAACAGCAAGACAATGTACAATGAAATATTTCCAATAAATACTTCCCTAATTATTCCCTTTCAACAGAAAGAGGAATTATTCAGATAGTTAGCAAACCCTTTGTTTAATTTAACAAAAATGATGTAACACGCAGTTAATATATAAGATCTGGAATTTTCTCCTGACTGGCGCTTTTTACATTTATTTCTCCTACAACATACTCTTTTCTTAGTTATGTTAAATGGTAACAAAACTGCATTGCTGAATTATTAACCAAGTCATAGCTTTTCTTGTTTCATGCTGAATTTACTTCATGAGCCCAAGTAGACTTCTGCCTGATTTTTGGACACTGTGGAATGGTTACAAGTCTAACCTATTGCTTCTCTCAACAGCAGAAACAAGAATTTCTGCTTGGTTTTGAATCAACAAAGTTTCATGATTTATTTCTTGTTGTTGTTTTGAACTAATGTTGATGAAACCACTTTTCTGGATGATTTTAAGCTTTTTAAAACATATATAATGTCTGGATTAAAAGATAGTAATGAAATGAGTTAATCACATTTCCTAAAATAGCTGAAGTTTTACAACTGTTCAGTGGGAAGACAAAAATATATCAAAAACCAGTTACCCAAATAAAGAGGAGAATCATTTACTTAAAAACATTTTCACTGCCAACTTTAGTTAATTCATGATTTTGGGCAATATGGGAAGATATTAAAAAGAATGTGAACTTTAATGGTTATAGCGCAAGCATACTTGAACCTGCCAACAGATGAAGTGTGCATTTCAGCTGAACTAAATTGGTTTGGTGTTTTAAGGGGGGTTTTTTTTGGTTTTTTTGTTTGGTTTTGTTGTTTTTTCTTTATTACTTCACTTTGGGATTACTAGGGGAATACGTGTTGATAACGTAGCTTATTTCTAAAAGAATTTACCCTGAATTAGAAACAGAACCAAACCTTCCAGGGTTTAACGTCTGGGATGCAAGAATTTATGTCAAAATAAACACTATTTTTTCTGGTTTTAACATTCAAGTCATGAATTTAGAGTCCACGGTTGCTACTTAGCTTCACACGTCTGCAAAGACTCCCCCTCCTCTCTCCTACCCCACTCCATCTAACTTCTGAAGCTCAGACACAGAACCGAGTGCTTCTTTTGAGAAACAAGGGCTCTCAGGCTACTAAAGCAATCTTTCAATATGCAGCATGAAAGCACAGCAAAACGCTCCTTTGCCACTGGTTGCAAGACTGAAGACTGGAACGAATTTCTCTAAAATGAGATAAAGACACGAAAGGTTATTTAAAGATTGGGTCCTAAGGAAAGATTACATAAAAGATTGAACTATTGATCTATTCTCCTCCCTACCTCCCCCTAATCTGATCTTTCCAACAATTTTGAACTCGTTAAGAAATTTCAGCTTCATTTGACTGAGAATAGGCAAGAGGCAACGTCCTACAGGTCCTGAGAAAGTTTGCTGCTATGCAAAGGACACAAAACTCAAGTCGTTGCCTCTGCTGGGGGAAGACTACAGCTCCGAGCTTTCAAGCCTGTCTCGCTCAGCTGAGCAACGAGCATACGCATTTGGCTTTGGAGCAGCTATAGCATAAGCTGTGACTTGCTCATCCTCCCTGGCAGCCGAGAGGGAGGTGAGAGCACACCCGGGTGTCTGAGGGGGGAAGGCACATTGGTCCTTGGTTTAAGGCTGCTGATGCAGGGTCATGCAGAGCCCCCAGCTTGCGCCCAAGCACCCCGCTGGCTCACAGCCACGCTGGCCGGAGCGTGGGTCAGAGCCAAGGCTGCGGGTGCTGAGCGGCACGGTTTGCCCAGCCCTACCGCGGGGTGAGCCGCAGGAGCTGGGAGCAGTGCAGGATTAAAGGAGCAGGCAATCTCGAATGCTTCTGCATGAGTTGGACACACCCCTGTGCCAGCTCAGGGATGGCAATACCTATGATGGGAATGGGATGATCCCGGAGTTCTCCTTCCAGCCATGATAATGACAGCTCCTTCTGGGGGCAACCCCCGCAGGAACAGAGAGGTCAGGAAAAGCTGTTGGCTCTTGGTGGTCCTGCTGTGGATGGGGCCCCCAGGGTATGGAAATTCTTGATGCCAGAAGCAGCAGTCGCCTGCCAGACTCGGTCCAGGAGTAACAGCAATATTTTATCCTCTACCGAGCTTTTAAGTTCAGAACCCCTTTTTGCTAACATCAAAATCTAAAGACTCCATAAGAGTAAATGCAAGATTGTCATCAGGTAAGTGTGGGGTCTGCATGTTACAAAAGGAGAAGAGAGAAGCAGAAGGAAGGGGAGTCAAGCAGGTCCAAACCTGACACCAGGGACCTTGTTTCCATTTGCCACAAATCTTAAGGACAGGTATAATTGTCCTCACTTCACTCTTGTGAAGGCTGAGCTCTCTCACACACGCACTCTCTCAGTTTTCCCTTTCCTAATGTTCTCAAGCTTCCATCTTTACACCCTTGCTGCAAATCTCTTTAAATTGTAATTAGATAACCTTCCAGATCATGAGGGAACCCTTTGTCAGAGGAATTCCTGAGGATTTAGACCCAACTTTATCAAAGTGAGATTTGCTTAATTAACAAAGGACTAAAGATACAATTCTTGGTTCAAGCAGAAATTTTTACCAGCAACTTTTTTCAGGGATCCCTGTAATAAAATACATATGCTTTACATTCACATTCCTGTATTTTATTTTT
The DNA here is from genome assembly GCF_023634085.1 of Falco cherrug. Classification (NCBI taxonomy): domain Eukaryota; kingdom Metazoa; phylum Chordata; class Aves; order Falconiformes; family Falconidae; genus Falco; species Falco cherrug. The sequence continues at coordinate 118,386,371 of NC_073698.1, read as the reverse complement.
CCAGTCAGTAATTCTGACTGAATTTATTAATACCGTGATATCTTGTGTCTCATTGAGAACGTGGACCTTAGTCTGCATGCTTGCAGGCTCAGCCTGAGAGATCCAAAACATTCAGGCACCTGGCTGAGCCGGTTTCCCAGTTTCTGGCTTGCACTCCAATTTTATTCACATGCAAAAGCCTTGCCCTTAAGAGCAGGTGATAAGGATATGTTGAAGATTATCAGAAGCTAATCTACAGGCAGTCAGAGCCCATTACTGCTCTTCACAGGGCAGTTTAAGCCATGCCTTGTAATCAATCCGCATTTCTCCTGCAAGTGCATTGCAGAAGCGTGTTTTCAAGGAAAAAATGCTAGCAAGTCCTACATCTGTAACAGAGAGGTCTATTCATCCATGGTATTCTATTTTCAACAGCTGCTTCATGCCCATGTATTTTAAAAGACACTGTGGTGCTGCTTCAAAATCTCTAGGATTAAAGCCATGATCTAAAAGCTTATTCAAGTCATATTGAAACACAGCAGGCTGCGAGGCTGAACACAGCCTGCCAAGTAGTCTAATGTAGATATTAAAGTTATTTTAGGATTCTAGCATATATGGCCTACATCTAAGGTCAAAGTGGGTAGACCTCAAAGTTATTTCAACTCCTCTCACTGCACTGCAACTAGCAGTTCTCACGTCAACTAAGATTTTTGGAAAAACAGGTTGTTAGTCTGCTAGTAAATGATTTGTTTCCTGACAGATCTTGGATGGCATCCTGGGTGTCACAACCGCCATATACTTATTACCCTCTTCAAACTTTTCTCGCACCAGCAATACATCCTCTGTATGTGAAATATTTCAAGCTGTGATAATACCCTTATTTTGCAAATGAGGCTCCTAAACATCTACCTTTGAAAAGGAGGACAGCATGCCTAATGGACACACCTCCAATAATCACCAGTTTTCAGATATTTTCTTTGAACTTCATTTTCAGAAACACTTTAATTTAAAAATATATATGTGATCAATCCCAAATGTTGCGCTCACTATCCACACTTTTGAAGAGATGGGAAATGAAGAATAAAATATTTATCAGACTGAACTCCCATGCCGTGTGAACGCTACAGTTACCAGCAAATCCCCAGTTCTCAAATTGTTTAAAAAAAAATAAAATAGTGTTAGTTTGAATACAGTTGGCTTGGAACATACAAATACCAATGGTGGCCCAAAACTGGAGACGAGCAGAGAGTCTTGACTTTTTAAGATGCTTGAAAACTGACCAAACCTCCTTCCCTTTCTCTGCATCTGTATTACCATAGCACTTCAAATGATGAAGCTACATGCAGAAAAAGTGACAATAATAGTTTTTTATGAAATTTTGTACATTTTTTTTCACTCTTGGGATATGAAGACTGCAGGAGAACATCTCCGTTTGGTGTGTGGTTACATCAACCATGCCTCCAAAACTCCTGGAATTTGCTCCCAGGTAAATAGTGGCTACTTTAATTCCTAAAACATGGACATAGTACCGTCAAAACTGCTCCATCTTGACTTTCTAGATAGCATGCCACTCAAGAGCTGAACTCATCAATTACAACTACAAACACCTCTGAAAATTTAGGTGGCTTTTCTAAGGCTGTTCTTGGTGAAAAACAGACAGCTGTCCTGTCTAGCAGTATAAAAAATATGAAAAATACTTCCATTTGCTAGAAGCCTAATTTCCAGCAGTCCAATAACAATTTCTGAGTACTTGAAAGAGGACTTAAGTTTCATAGTACTTCAAAAAACCCGAAAAGGATTTCAAAATCATTTCAGCTGGATGTCTAGCTGGCAAAGAACAGGAGTCCTCATAACACAGGAGCAGCACAAACAGTTACTTAGGACCACGTGCATCACTATCTGACAGCCGAGCACCCCTGAAGCACCCATGGTTAAAATGTGAAACCAAACCTGAAAGGAGAACCAGCTGTAAGGATTAATACTCCAACACAAAAATCCACAGTGCTATGTTTCAGCCACTGCCTGTGGCCTTGTGTATTTGAACTTCACCTTATTTTTTAATTTAAGTACCATAAATGGCATACAGTTCTCAACACCATTCCAAACTGGAAGATTACATCTTGGTTATAAACAATTCATCCAAACAGACAAAGGTGTCTTGGGGCCAATAAAACAATTGCTTTTGTCTGGAAAATTTAGTTGTGAGTTTAACACCGTTGCCTGGGGACAGTTCCTCATCCTTGGCAGATTTATTTGTCACCACTGAAGCCACACGTGCACACATGGCAACCAACGGCCAAGTCTTGCCCAAAATACAAGAGCACTTTCAGAGCTGAAAATTAGTAGTGAGGTATTTCAACACCACTGACACCTTAAAGGCTTTCCCAGTCCAACCACCAGCAAACAGATCTCGGAGTTTCTCTTAGTGCTGTGTTGACCCACCTCCTCGGCAGACACGCTAACGCTGGGTGCATTTGTCTCAGAGATGGGTCTTAGTGCAATATCATTTGTACAACACCCACATCTCCAGAAAACACAGATTTCCTGCATTCCAGGGGATAGACCATCCCAATACTTGGAGAAGTATATGCTGCAAGGTGAAATAAAGAAACAACATTGAAAAGAAACATCAACAACAACAGGTTGACACTTCTCTGCTGCTGGAAAGTGTCTGGAACAAGATGATTTAGAAAAAGTTGACATGAAAGAGGGCCCACTAGCATGAGCTGCTTACAAAAAACCCCAACCTATTTCTTCTTAACATATATGAGTTATGTTGTCCATACATTAACACATATATTTTTATAGTTTACCATCCCAGCTAAATACCATAGCTCATATTCTCCAGCAACATTAGTATCTTTTCCTGATTTTACTTTATCAAAGCCTATCTTGACACCCAGCAGCACTGATTTCCATACCTTCAGTATATGACCCCATATAAAGCTTTTCGCCTTCTACACAGTTTTAACAGAATATATTTTATTACATAAATATTAGCTGCTGATGTTTTGGTTCCTGAACAAATAACGTTCTTCCACTTCAGTAACCTACATGGCATACTCTGCACAGTAATTATTTTTGTATCATATTTGAAGGTGTTATTCAGGTCAACAAAATGCAACAGAAGATAATAAAAATGGTCTACTGGACTTCTTCAGCGACACCTCATATTTTCAAATTAAATAAATAGTATGTTCATGTTACTGCATGTTCGGATGATGGATTTTAAGGATCATCTACACTAACAGCAACACTGATTTCCTTCTTCAGGTCAGATCTGGAGGCAGAGTTGTTCCTTCTGGCACTGGGAAACATGCTGTGGGAAGCTAAGATCCACACAGGTTATTTCACATTCTGTATCCAACCTTCCAAAAAAAGAAAGAACAAACTGCTTAAACTCCCTAAATTATGCACATCGTTCAGTCCTAGACCTCAAAGCTTTCAAATAGCTACACAGACATTATGGTTTTGATCAGGTAGTCTACTGATTTTGCCCATGCTGTCTCCAAGTCAGGACACGTGCCAAGGTCGAGTCCATTGAGACAGACACTCCTGGCAGCAATAACTTCTCTCCAACCAATAACCGCAATCAAATTTAGCACATCAGCAAAGCACTCACACGAGCAGACACTGGTCTCAGCAGAGACTTCCAGTCATCGGTGTTTATCATCATCATATGAGGCAGGTGTTTGCTCAGGATCTCTACTGCCATCACACTTTATTCCCTGTGATTTGACTGAAAGCAACAGGAGAGCGGATCTGAGCTGTGCGCTCACACAGCCCAGAAAAATGCAGAAATCTCAGCCGGGATATGGCAAAGGCCGCTTTGCCTTTCAGCCGAGCCAAGGACCCCTCTCCTCCTCCTCTCCTCAGCTCCAGGGGAGCAGCAAGCAGCAGTGCTTGCAGCTGAGAGAAGACAAAGGTTCCCTTTGCTGCCCAGTAAAGGGGCAGAAGACGAAGTCGTTAAGCTTTGATGACAGTCAGGAAAGCATCAGGTACAGGACTGGCCGGCAGCCCCTGCCCACCGCTGCAATTCACCGTGCCGGCCATACCCCACGCTGAAATTGATGTCGGTCTATGGCCTGGGATTGCAAACCACATGCCAGAAGCTGGCAGCTTCAGCTCAGAGGTGTAAAACAGCAAAGGTAAGCGAGCTGGGGCCAGGATGAGACTGCAAGAGCAGGCAAAATGCAGCTTAGACTTCCCCTGGCGTCTAGGGAGAAAAAAAAAAAAACAACTAACATTGATCACTAAATGAAATTTTTCATTCATGTGAAGAGCACAAGAAATGCCTTACTGGCCTAAGCCCATGGTGCACCTTGCCCAGTGGCAGTAGGACACTCAATACTCCACACTACCTACAGCTCATTACTCTCGTGCTCCTTTAGTACTTGCAAGAACCAGATTATGGAGTAATCCCTGTGTATGTCCCATCTGCTTAGGGACCAGTCATCCACCACAGTTTGTCCATCCCTTTTTTGCATCTAATCATATTGTATCTGCCTCTACAACCCCCAGAAGCCCACTATGCACCATATAATAAAAACAAACAAACAAAAAAAACAAAACCACAAATCCAAAATTAATCACCCACCAAACTTTACCTGTTTCAAAACCATTAAATCCATTTCCCAGCTCTTCTGTGGTGAGATTTAGCGAATAACAGTTCATCTCTTGCCTTCACCAATTTTATAAGCCTCAGTCATACCCTACCGCAGACGTGCCTGCTCCGAGCTAAAGAGCCCCAACCTTTTCAGTCTCCTTGATAAGGCAACTGCTCTGTTCCGTTGGTCATTTTGACAAGGTACAAGAGCAGCAATTAAATCCTCCGTGTCTGTTTTGCAATGTGGGAGCCAGGACAGCACATTGCCTGTAACTGCTCTTAGTATTCAGCTGTAACTGCCTCTCGTATTTGACACACTCATATGGAGGGGGAAAGAGTACTTAGAAAATAGGATTGTTATTCATGCCAGCACAGCGTTAAGCGAGTCCCTGATATGGTTTTGAACCATTTATTTTAAATAGGCCCAAATGCCACATAGTCCTCATTGTTGAAAAACTATGCCTCAAACCCTATGCGTTTAAAGCGTCTTACCCTAACACAGTATAATTTCTATATTTGCAGAAAAGCCCTTTTTTTATACTTTAGAAACTTCACAAAATGTATGATTCCCTTTTCATAAAGCAACCATCCCTCCTGTTTTTCAGGCAGACTATATCTCCAACTGTTGTCTTTTATACAGTTGACCAAGCAAAACCCAAACAATTAAGAATCCTATAATCAACATATCTCTACTGACTGCAAAATTGTAACTACAGCTATCTATGTAAAATGGCTTGTAAGAAAAAAACCTTGCTTGACCCAGACTGGAATAAAAGAATCTTCTAAAGCAATGCTTCACCATTTGGTGAATTATCAGAATCGCTTTATTGTTGTTACTAAGCCTGAAAGACAGACTCGAGCCCTAGAACATTAGCTGCATGTAACAGACTCCAAAACAAACAAAAAAGTTACATAACCAACATTCCCCCCCCACCATTTCACTCGCCTACCCCCCATACACCAAACATACACAAATTAAGCCAACTTTTTAGTTTCTTGGAAGAGTTACACTCTCAGCCTTTCAAGCAAAATCAGGACTCTTATCTACCTTCCTTGCCAAACCTGGAAAGCACATCACTTTTTAGATAGATATTACACACGTGATTTTTTTAAATAAGCGAATTAATCTTCCTTGTTGTGGGCACTGTTCTTATGTCCATTTAAATCCGACTTCGAAACTCTGACTACAAAAGATATTAAAGAAATTGCAACCTGATTATTACAGAGATGAAAAGAAACTCAGAGTTAAATGTTACTGGATGGCATGATGTGCAGCACCAGGCTGTGGAGGAGTTGAAGAGAAAGTATGCAGCATGGACATAGAGTAGGAAAGAAAAAGCAGGGCAGAGGCTCACAGCTTTCTGTGTAGCTTGCCTGTTATGTGGACACCTATCTGGAATAAGAGAACGTTAATTAATTTCCATGTAGAATACTCCGTTCCTTTTTCCTATGTGGGTCTGGTAAAAAAAAAAAAAAAAAAAAAAAAAAAGTAGTACATTTTAACATTGCAATACCTTCTAGTTACATCCTTTTAAAAAAAGGTTTAAATGTCAGTGAGTTACACTGACGGTCCTATACTGCTGTCAGAGCTGAACTCCAGAACCATGTATATTGGTTTGCCTTCCAACTGTTCAAGGTTTACTCTTCTTTTGTCAGCTCATACTGCATGCATTTTCTCTTTCTGCAGAAAACAAGTTTGAGTGTTCAATACCCTACAAGATATCTTCTTCATTCTCCTGAATAATAAGTGCAAAACCACAACCAGATTAGAGAAGCACTTATCCCATTATTAAGAAAAAACAATGAATATTCAATCATTTCTGAAAGTACTTCCAGGTGAGGAGTAGCATTTACTTTAAGAAGAACATAGTTATCCTGAGTTTTCACACCTGACTGTAGTAAATGGGTCCTACTCCATTAACCTTATAATGCTTGGAAGTAAAAGTCGAAGAGCACACACTGAACCTTACTTCCCTCCCCCCTGCCAAATCTCTCCCTTTCCAGTGTGAGGTATGCCGGACCTAGAAATACATTTTAGTCAGAGGATGAGACCAGAAGTCTTTGTGTAGCACACAGGTGCAGAGGTAGAGGAGAATGTCAAACAGGAAAGCTTCGTTTGGCCACTCACTTGCAAGAAAAGCACAGCCACTTGAATTCCCATCAGTCAGAAACGGCCTGCATGTTGCTTCTTTTTGAATCTTTTATTTTCTTTGTTAGCTTTCAGCATCCTTTTCCCTTTCAGATATTCTGCTTAAAGCAAAAAAAAAACCCTCAGAGTGATAGTGATCTCTCCAGACACACAGGTATTTGACATACATGACAGAGGCACAGCTTTGAAAATGGACCAGAATGAATGAAGTGGTCTAGAGTCAACAAAACAAAAGCCCTGAACCCTCATATCTGAGCAGAATTCTAAAAGCCAGCATTACAGAAAGCAACGGTAACCTTCCTGTAATGACGTAAGCCAAGCTTCCCTACAATCCTACCCAAAGGAGGGGTGCATTTAAACAATGCATTAATGGAAGAACTGAATTAGACCAATTTTTTTCCCTTTGGTTAAGCCACTGATTCATTCAGCACAATCTTTTTATTTGACTTATTTGGTGAACCAATTGAACCCTCAGAACCTGAAGAGCTCACATCATTCAAAAATATAATCTAAATCAGGATGCTTTATTTTCTACATGGGGGAAAGTTCAATTATTTGTGCGTCTCCAAGTAACAGTTCATTCAATTTTCAGAGAATCTACATTTGTATTTTTGCCATTAGATTTCAACCATACCCTCTCAACAGACTAGCAAACGCAGAAGTTTACAGTTTCACACACACACATTTGCACAGCACCATAGTTACCACATTTCTTGTTTGATATAAACCCTAGCAGAAGGTTAATGTAGGATGGACTCCCAAAAAGTGAGGCTTAAAGACAGATTTGAGGTAGGAGGAGCTGTTGATCACATATGCCTGTTGTTAACAGATTTTATTCTTTTAAACAGTGGCAGAGGGTAGGAAAAGTATGAATGTGTTGAAAACTATCGTGAGGAAACTTAGAAACAGGATATTCTCTCCCCAGGTCTTGCATTTCCAATCATGGCGTTACAAATAGGAAGAATGTGGGATATAGCTTCCTTGCTCCACAAACACAGGCATGTAGAGAAAAGAAGCAAATGTAATTTACGCTACTATATAGACGTCCTAATGTCTAATTTCTTCTTTCAGCTAAAAAGAGGGAAGCCAGTACTAAGAATATCCTGAGTTGGAACAGATCCACAGGGATCAGAGTCCAACTCCTCACTCCACACAGGGCAATTTAAAAGTTGAACCAAATATTTAAGAGCATTTTCAAAACACTTGAATACTGACAGACTTGGGGTCTTGATCACTTCCCTGGGGAGCCTGATCCAGTGCTTGACCACTCTCTCAGTGAAGGGCGTTTTCCTAATACCCCATCTGAAGTTCCCCTGATGCAGCATTATGGCATTCCATCACATCCTATCAACAGACACCAGAGAGAGAAGACCCCTCACCGCTCACCCTCATGAGGATGTTGTAGACAGCAAGGAGGTCACTCCTGTGTCTCCTCTTCTCTACACTGAGCAAATCCTCAGCCACTCCTCATACGTCACGCCCTCTAGTCCTTTCACCATCTTTGTTGCCCTCCTTTGGACACCTTCCAATACTTTTGTACCTCTCCTCTTGCAGAGCCCAAACCTGCACACAGTACAAGAGGTGGGGCTGCACCGATGCTGAGCACAGTGGGACGGTCACTTCTCTTGATTTCTCGGCAATGCTGTGTTTCATGTGCCCCAAAGTAGGGTTGGTCCTGTTGGCCAGCAGGGCACACTGCTGGCAGGTACTGAGTTTACTGTTAACCAAAACCCCAGGTCCATTTCTGCAGGGCTGCATTCCAGCCTCGTCACCAATCTATATGCATGCCCAGGATGACACCACCCAGGTGCAGAATCTGGCATTTGTCCTTGCTAAATTTCATACAGCTAGTGATTGCCTAGTGCTCCAATCTACCAATACCTCTCTGTAAGGTCTCTCTACCCTTGAGTGACTCAACAGCTCATAGTTTAGTATCTTTGGCAAACTTAGCGTGTACTCAACTCCTGTGTCCAGATTATTGATAAAAACACAGAACTGACCCTAAAACTGACCTCTGGGAAACACCACTGGTGACTGGCAAGACGTTATCCCTTTTACTACAGTGCTTTACTACACCTTTCCTCCAATTATTCATTCATTGTGTTGTCTAACTATATGCTTGTCCAGAAGGATACTGAATGATACAGCATCAAAAGCTTTCTTAAAACAAAGAAAATCCAACCATATTCGCTACCTTCCCTTTGTCCGTTAGGTGGGTAACCTCACTATAAGAAGATACGAAGTTAGTAATGTATGAGTTTCCCTTCAAGAACCCATGCTAACTTTGACTGCTGACTGCATTGCCTTTCAACTGTTTTTCAGTCACTGCCAGAATAATCTTCTCCATAATTTTACGAGGCACCAAAGTTGAACTAACAGGCCCATAATTACCAGAAACTCCTTTCTTGCCCTTCTTGAAAATTGGAATAATTTTCCAGCTTCCAATTGCCTCGAATCTCTCCAGATTCCCAAGAATTGGTAAACAACTGAGAGAAGTCTAGCAATAAAATTGGCCAACTCTTTCAGTACCCTTGCATGAATCCCACTGGGGCCAACAGGCTTACGTGCATTCAGTTGCAGCAGCAAATCCCATACAAGTTCAAAGTCAACTGGCAGCTTGTTATTGCCCCGGTTGCAGTCCTGCAACCCAGGGTTCCAAGAGGCCCAGGGGCCATCAATTTTGTTAAAGACAGAGGCAAAGATGTCTTAGCTTTATCTTCATCCCTATCTGGGAGGTGACCAACATCATCAAGTAATGGACCAATGTTCTCTTTAGTCCTTCTTTTGCTGTTAACACACTTCGAGCCTTTTGTGTGATCCACCACGTACTGGCCAGCTTCAATTCCAGCTGAGCTTTAGCTACAGGATTTTTCTCCCTGCAGTGATGAGCTGGATCTCTGCCATCCTCCTGTGTAACCTGACCTTTTTCCAAAGACCATACACTTTGATGCACTGGAGTTACCTGCTCCTGGTATCTTAAATACTAACCAGCATTTACAGACCCCAATTCCCTCAAAAGCAGATTCCTGGGTAACTAACTTCTTGAGCAACCCTGAAGTCTCTGTTCTTCCAAAATCCAGGGTGATAGCTCTGCTAACGCTTCATTTTTTTTTTCATATCATCAAAGACGTTAAACTCAACCAATCACCTCATGATCACTGTGGCCAAGACAGCCACAAATCATTACTTCATCCACGAGACGATTTCACACCAATGGATCCAGGAGAGCACCTTAATTGGCTCCCTTAATACTTGCATCAAAAAGTTATCGTCAAAGAACTTCAGCATTTTCCTGGAGCTATCAGTATTTATGGTAGGATAGTCCTAGTTAATATCTGGGAGGTTGAAGTCACCCATAAGGACAAGGACAACTGATCTAGTGATTTCCAGTAATTCCTTATAGAATAATACATTGCTGTCACTGTGCTTACTGAGCAATCTACAGTACACTCCCACATCATCTGCTTTATTAGTTTTTCCACTAGTCCTTACACAGGTTCTTGACCACATCATCCCTAACTGCAAGCACCCTACTGTCCAACCCCTCCTCCACATGCAGTGCTACCCCTCCACCCTGCCTGTCCCACCTGTGCCTCCGGGAGGGCTGTAACCCCTACATCACAGTGCTCCAGTCACTGGGCTCTTCCCACTAAGTCTTACTTCTGACAGTGATGTTGTAGCTCTGGGACGGAGCCAAAGCTACTACCTCCTCTTGTTTATTCTTCATACTGCATGTGCTTGTGTACAAACATTCCAGATGCACTCCAGCGTACTCAGGACATCGTGGTGCAGCACAAAAGCCTTCATTAGCACACCGTCCCTCCGGAGCCAGACATGGAGTAGCTGGAGCTGCCTGCTTCTTTCAGTGTCAATGCCTGCAACTAGCAGGTTGGTGGAAAATATTGCCTGCCCTCCAATCCTTTTTCCAATCTCCCCAAGGCCCCAAAGTCTCCTTTGGTCACCCTTGGACTTCCAATTGCAACTTCATTGGTACCCACATGAAAAATCACGTATCAGGCTACGAAGTCTCCTGGTAACATCTTTAACACAAGCCTGAAAGAGGCAATAAGCTTCACAAAAAGGCAGGTCTGGTCAGTAGATGAGGCCTGTTGTTCCTCCTTGAAGGGATTTACCTATAGTAATAACTTGCCATTTTTCCTTTGTGGAGCTGGTCATGATGCTGGGGACAGGCTGACCTGATCTTAGTGACTCATCAAGCATGAATGGATCATCTTCAATTTCAACATGTCCCTGTCCGTCTAGCTCCAGAGCCTCATATCTATTATTTAAGAGCATGTAACAGGCAAAGCAGACAAGGAGGAGCTTTTCCTGCTGTCCCCAGCAGAGGCTCATTTCTATTTACCTCTGTCCCTCAAGTCACTGCCTTCTGCCTGGTGAGGAAAGGTGGTGGTGCAGGCTCCCCCTTCTCGTGGGTTATGCCTAGCAGATATTTCTGTTCCAGAAAGGACAGTATGGCTCCACCAGAGTCAACCTCCTTGCACTCCTGGTTGCTTCTCAACCTGTTTACTTCACCCCAAAGTTCAGCCACCAAGTGGAGCAGCTCTTCTGCCTTGGCAGACCTCCCACAGACAGTCTCACTCCTTCCCTCAGACACCAGTAGAAACCTCATGCACACCTTGCAGCCTGAGACCTAGAAAGCTACCTGTTCCCTTGGGAGCTCTGTCTGGGTGACAGCACCAGTCCCAGTGGGTGCTAATACCACAGGGGACACAACGAAGGTGGCTGTCTTTTGAGTGGCCACCACTTCTTGAGATCGCTTTGGGGGATTATGACTGGTGGTGGGTGGTCTGACTGGTGAAGCCACAAGTCCCCCAGTATCTTGGTGCTCCTCCAGCAACCACCAACCCTTGCTGGCATGTGGTCCTTCCCCACACACAGCCTGAGGGTGTCGGCCACTCAGGAGCACCCTCCCAGGTATCTTGCAAGCTTCGTGCTCCTCTCAGCACACAGCAGCTGCTGCCTGTGCTGCCATTGCTGCTGCCAGCGCTGGCTCCCCTGGGACTGGAAGGGCTGTGGTGCTGCTGGTACCCCACAGACAGCCTGGGACCCCCCGAGGCAGGCTGGGGACCTCACACTGCTCCTTGTACCCACCCAGCAGACTCAAAAATGGGGAAAAATTTTCTTCTAGGCTATACCTGCTGCCTCTGTCATGGCTATATAGTGATGACGGGATGGTCTTGAAAAGTAAAGCAGGCAAACAAGAAACAGGCAGCTGATTCGCCCAAAACCTGAGACCAAATGACTACTGAATTGCAAAACTAGTTGTATATATTATTTGTAACACAAAGCAATAGTTGCAGAGACACTTGATCTCTTTGTCCCTTGGAAGTTACGGGCTGGATGTACTAAGGGTTTGCAAGTGTCATGGCTACATGTCGACAAATCCAGTTAATAAAATAAAAACCAAGAACCCCCACTCAAAACCACTCATATTTTGCAAGTACTTCAGAACATGAAGTTCAACTATTAACTAATATCTAAAAAGGTATTTAAAAGTATAAACTTAATAACTTATACTGTAACAGTTCAAAAGTTAAGGGTTTTTAATCTTAAACAAAATATAAACCATAAGTAACACTGAGGAACTAGAAAGCTTCAGATCAGATTACTACAGCTGCTATTTGAAGCCTCTCCCATGTAGGGATATATACCTTAAATAAGTAAAAAAGCATTTACCTCAAAGCGAAAAAACATCACAGAGGCCAGTGCTTGCAGTATCTCACCCTTTGAAAAATCTGGTGTTTTATATATATATATATATATACACACACATGAAAAACCCAAAACAAAACAGAAACCAGAAACCTCTGTTCCTCACCCTCCAAAATCACATACAAAAGGAATAAAATAAGGCGAAACAACCACTCCTCATCTAACAGGGTCCATCCTCAGCCAAGAGCTAGTGCCTCTGAATTAAAAACCTTCACAGAAAGAAGGGTTACGAGGGGTGTTTAATACCCCCTGCCCCACATCTCGCAATCCTTTCCCTGCAGCAGCCTCCAGCAGTAGTGTACCCCATTCTGGCCAGGCTACACCTTGGGATGACCCACACTTAGCTGGAAGCCACCAGAGAAAGGTCTGTTTTGAACCCTCTGACAGCAGGCAGAACCCCACCCCACCCCCCCCCCCCGAGGATTAGGCTGCTGTGCAAAGGTAAGCCAGGCACCCCAGCAGATGTGCTTTTGCAGCAAGGGTGAGACCACGCTTCCATGGGGAACGGCATGCCGGTAAACACTGAGCGCCAGGATGAGGTCGGGTGCCATTCCAAAGCCAAGCAAAGGGAGCAGGGTACCCAAACCAAAGCATGTTCAGATCAAACATCTAAGCCCAGAGCAAGGGGCAGGTGCACCACCGAGCCGAGCGTGCAGGTTGCCCCCCCCCACCCCCCATGAGCTCAGGGTCACACTCATGCAGCCGAGCCCAGCTCAGACACCTGGTTTTGCCAAGTGACAGTCTGCCAGAGCACAGCTTTTTGTAGAAAATTACTGTGCTCAGAAAAGTAAACACCTCAACTGGCCAGAAGTCAGGCAATGAATATTTGGAATGAACACTGGACGTTATCAAGGCATCCCAGGCAAATAGCATGAGCTGCGTTCAGACACATTTCTGGATAATTCCAGGTGCTGACGGGTGAAGTTGCACCTGGTCCTGACAAGCTGCAATACTCCTGCCTGAGTTCTCGCACAAAACACAAGATCTCCATTTGTTTTCTTTTTTCCACTGAAAAAAAGGCAAGAGCCTGCTCAGCCTCTGCTACCAGTCTCAGTCGCTGAGGAAAGCGAGAACAAGACTGACAGGTGGGTCTGAGGCCACGGGTTATTACACCACTCGCCCCTGCTCAGACCCTTGGGTGCAGAACCGCCTGCGAAGCCCAAGGACACCGAGTCCTCTGGGATGCACGGCGCGCCGAGCCCTGCTTCCCGGCGGTTGCCATAGCAGTGCAAGGCAAACCTAGCAACAGGCATACAAACCTCCCAAGTACACAACTCCAAACCACATTTTTTAAATAAATTAAATGATCCAGCCTTGCCTGTTGCCCAACAGAAAGGAAAAAAAAAAAAAAGTGTTTTGAGAAGCTCTCTTGTGCCATTTTTGTTCAGATGCACAAGAGAAGGGATTTAATTACTGCTAAAATTAAAAGATAAGCGCTGTGCCGTGGCAAAATCATAGTATACAGTCAGATTTGCCTTTGATAAAAACTACTCTTCTGGCAGTTATTGACTATGCAAATACTTATGTTACTTTGCAACAGAGAGTGAAATAAGAGTTCCACTTTTGTTTTAAACTGGCTTTGTCTTATAACCTCAACTCCCTTCCATGAAAAAACGTGGTTGTACGGCGGTTTGTTAGTTTATGTTGGTATCGCAAGTAGAGATTACTTGTGCCTGTAAAGAATTAATCCCACAGCAGCTCAGGATCCCCACCTCCTGTTTCCACGTGCTTTCTCAACATGATTACTCAATACATATCTTAAGTGCTTGCAGTGTCTTCAGAGGTGTATAAACTTTGCTTCCAAAATTATTTACCTCTTCAGCTTCAAACCCTTGCACACCAATATTTTATCTCTGTGACACACAGTTGAAGAAAGAGCCTACGGAGGAATGCTAAGAGCACTGGATTTCTGCAAGTTTCACACCGTTAAGTACACCCTATGTAACGTGAATACAGCCTGTTTATAAAAAGGCATAAAGCTCTGTAGGCCAGACAGACATGAAGGAGGCTCAAAGAAATAGAGGAATATTCCACTGTTATTGCCTTTTTTCCACTGACGGGTTGTTCCCTGGCTTCTGTTTATTTTTTTTTTTTCTGAACAAAATGTACTTACAGAAGGAACCCTTTGGGTAATCATTCTTTTCTTCTGAAATCGCAGCCTCTAAATTGCGTGAAGATCACTGGAGGGATAATTCCAACAGAAGTGCCCCACCAGGTTTTGCAAGTCACCTCTTCAGCTAAATCTGAGCTGGATGAAGTGGTTCCATTCACCACCCTGTGAAATTTTGATAGGATTGATTTGACTTGTTTACCTGTTATGACAAATTACCTACATAAATAAAACACTTCTCACCAAAGAGTCAGGAGGGAACTCAGGATGTTCTACCAAGTCCTAGGGAAAGCAATCTAACATTCATCCCTGCTAAATTTACACACATATCAGCTCAGGGAGAGGGGGTGGGCAGGAGGGCGGGTGGGAAATTTCCAAGGTCTTTGGCTAAGGAGCAACATTCCTTAGACAAGAGAGCAAAAAAAGGGTAGAGTACAACATTTTTGTGTGAACACAAAGTAAGATGCAATTATGTATTTTAAAGGTTTATCACTAAAGTGAAACCATATGGAAACAGTAATTCTCGCTCCTGTAAGCCATCAAAACACGACCGTGAGCCACCCCACCACCCTAAACCAGCATGCTCAAAGGCTGGTTTGGAAGATTTTTGAAGGTTGGTTTTTTTTGGTAGCTATCCTGATGAATGCCGACTGTTCACATTCCTGTTGATATATCTGGAATCACAACTCATTGAATTGTTTCCATCTGCAACTGGTCTTTTCAGGGAAGGTGCCTGTGAATTAGAACCACCCCAACCCCACCCCCCACCCCGAGCTCTACTGCAGATAAATATCAGAATCAAGATAGTAACACTCATGGCAAGTCAAGTACACACAGAAATTATACCATCTGGCACAATTAGTCAGCCTGAGGGCCAGTTAATGAACTGTAATATACACAATCGAGCAAACGTGCTGCAGTTGCAATTCTGTATGATACCAGTGGATAAATAAATTTAGCAAGGGACATAAAAAGTCTTTCTAATACATACAATTATTTTTTTGATATGCACAAGTATTAGAACTGAAAGCTTTTTCTCCAAGACGTTTCTGTATGCATCTTGCTGTTTCTGTAACAGCAGACAAATGACAAATTTTGCTTTTATATACCATAGAAGCAGTAAAAGTCATCGAGTTCAGACTGTGGGTTTGATAGTTTACAGCATTACATAGACACACAGAAAATAATTTTGGGAATTCCACCATCAAACTGCGATTTAAACATTATCTGCTGTGCATCAAGAATGACAAGTGCCACCAGCCTCTGCACCATGTTCTTCTCTATGCACTAATTAGCGGTGCCTGAGGAATCAGCTCTAATATGGTCATCCACCAAGAGAAGACAGCAGCTGTTAACTCCCCTCCACAGATACCGTTACAGGCTGCCTATCACCCGCCTGCCACTGGGAAAATTAACATCTTAAATGTGTCACTTCTTAGCTGCTGCTGCTAGCTCAGCTGTGGCAACATTTCTGTGTAAATCCGCCTCTTTTTTCAAGGCTTTGGTACTCATTTACACAGAAAACAGTACTGGATGTACTGTTGAGAGGCCCTGATACTTCAAAAATAAAACAAGAATTAAAAAACACCACACAGGTTTTATCAGTTTAACAGTGTGCACAACTGTCCTACGTGATGGTACTAAATTAACCTTTATTCTTTTTCATAGCCTCTGACACATAGTACGTACATCTATAGGGAAATGTGCACGTATATCAGAAAATCATATTTATTAAGCTTAATTAGATATCTACGCCTTACCCCAGGCACAAGGTTCAAAAACACAGCTTGCTTATCTCAAGTAGTATATTTCAAGAGACCCAAATATTAAGTACGTATTTATAGGAGTAATTAAATGCCTGCTCTCTTGTCATTAAAGTGTACTTGTCTGAGCAGGAAACCAAAAAGGCTATCGAAGTTACATTTACTATTTCAGTATAGCCTTTCCCCCCGACCTGGTGGCAGGGTTGGCCACCTTTCGTAAGGGCACTGCAGACAAGAGGTGTGAGGTGACCCTACCAAGGCTTTACAAGTGCAGGTACACCCGATCGCCTGCTCTCCTGGGAGCTGCCAAATAGTCAACAGCTTGGTGGCCAATACTAAAAAGGAAAAGAATTCTCCTCACGCCTCACCTAGTGCTTTTTACACCGTACTGTGTTATTTTCCTCAACAGAAAGGCTTCTTTGTTCTATCTGCATTAGATAGGTAAAGGAAGAGCTGTGAAAAAGCAAAAACCAAAGCAAAACACAGAGAAGGTCTATGAAAATTTCAGCTTACAGGTTCAGAGGGCTGTGTCAGTACATCTCACCTACTGGTACATGTTGACACTTGTGCCCATATAAGTTGACATAACACATTAAAACTGCTACAGATATCTCCCATGCCTCTGTCCCCTTCCACAGCACCGTGTCCTATAAAGCTCATCAGTATTTAACATACTTTTCTCATTAGTACTCCAGTGACATTTACCTGCTTAAGAGAGATTTTTTGGCTCAGTTTTTGTACCTCGTTTAACACAAACCCTATCTTGGACAGAAGGTTTGGTTTCGACCTCCCCGCAGTAGATACCGAACTCCACTATTTGGAAACCTCAAAAGGCAACAACTCATCACCATAACTGAAAGTTTAGATTCATCTAAAGCAGCAACAAGAATTCAGCATCAGATATTTCTTCAGCAGTCAAAACCCTTCTTCCATAAGCCGAGTGCCCAGCAGCTTTTTCCATGGAGGTCACATCGCCCCCCACACTTGTGTCTGAAATGCAGGTATACAGAAGCAGCTCTCTGCCCGTATCTTTAATCACAGCATTTATTTGCAGAAGCAGAACAGGTGATGATGCCCATCCCACCTCCTCACATTGCCACCAGGAAGCTTCTTCAGCCTAAGCACTACGGACTGCTTCCAGCCCTTCCACCCCAGAGGGAAACGACATGGTCTGGCACCCACAGCACTTCAGGCTGGCTGCATGGGGAGGGGGGCTCCTGCGGACTTACTAAAAACTCTGTTCTACACTTAAAGCTCGGTAAATACACAATCAGTGCTTCTGCTGTCCTCTGTGCTCCCCCCGACACCACCAAGGGAAACATAACTCTACTTCATAGACCAAAAGTCCTTCACTAACACACAGGTGGTGTGGACAAATGTAGTGCAATTACTCATGTTAATACCCAGAAGGAGAGGGAGGAGATGAGAAGGAAGAGATCACCATGGATAAAAATCAGGGCTAGCACAGGCATTCTTAAGGTAGCTTAAATTATTTTGTATGAAACCTAGAAGCTTCTTCATTAAGTCATTCAGATGTGGTGGTCGTGGGAAGTCCTAAAATTTTCATTTTGAAAAAGGAATCTGTACCTTCGGGCAAGATTAGAAAACTATCTGGAAAGATTGGACAAAAGATAAGATTCAGTTATTCCAGAGCTTTTTAAGGCTAGTACATAATTCAGAAGTCTCACTCTTCACACAACGGCATGTATACTTAATTTCTTGGACTAGCCTGAAACTCAATGATTTTATTTCTGAGCATCTGTCTTCACCATGCTCAGTTTTTGACTGCAGCATGCGTTACTTTTGAATTCAAACACACTGAAGGGACTCTGAAATTAAAACTTTGAAAATGTCAAAAGAAAGTTTAAGTCTAGCATGCAAAGGATGAAAAGATTAAATCTTTGTGAAATATAATTTTTCTGAACAGAGCTACAAGTCTTTCATTCAACTGATTTTTGTCAGCTTCAACGCAATATTTCTGCAGGCCTAGTAATAGTACACCATGATGAAAGTCTTATACTCTGTTGCAATTATCTCAGGGTACCAAGAGATTTGAAATGGTCTGGGTACGGTTATCGAGGATGAACAAAACTGAACACTTCTCAGCTGCCTTGCTGCTTTGGATGTATAGTAGTACTCGTGCTTGACCGAATGACAGCTACAGGATGAGACCAGAGTCTTGGGCCAGGTCCTTGTCACCTGGTAAGTGGGTGCAATTTCAGGAAACCATGTTTATGAACTGGAGTTACTGAACACTTCAGCAACGGGATTTGAAAAACAGATATTCACTAAAGAAATCAATCGGTTCTATGAGGAAAGTTAATTGAGTGTAGTTTTATCTCGTATCAATGGATTTGTGATGATATAAAGTTATATTGATGGACCTTAAAGTCAGTCTTCCCTGACACACTGGGCTTTGCCCCTCTGATTTCTTTACTTCCCTTGTTCTAGTGCCAGTTCCCAAATCCCTGATAGCTTTCAATAAAATGAGAAATAATGACTATGGACTAACAAAAGTTCTCTCCACTTTATAAGCAAGTTTTTCTGTTGTACGTGCATACTGTTGTAAGGATGGCTGCATGGGTCAGGACAACATCGCCTGAATCCAGTGTCTTATCTCAGAGTTGCTGCTGAGGACCACCAGCTTCAGCAGGAAGGCACACGCAGCACGATCCTTCTTCTGGTGGAGTCTCCAGGTTTCGGCAAAGCAGCAGCTGCAGAACTGAGGGTTGCCTTCAAATCTCACGTTACCACCAATGGGTTTCCTCACAACGCTACTGTATTCCTCCCTAATCCATTTACTCTTCTAGTTTTTACAACTTTAGGAGAATATGATGTTCCACTATTAATTGTATAATTACACATTCACCAATAGTGTGTTATGAAAGAAAATACTTTCAGCAACCTGGTTTATTTTTTAAAATGTTAGGGTTTGGTTTCTTTTTGGTTCGTTGGTTTATTATTATTATTTTCCCAAATTGTGTTGTTGCTTATCAGCAGCACCAGACATTTCGATGCCCTGCCACTGCATTATGCCAAAACTTCCAGACTGAAGCCGTATGTTGATCCATGCCCTAAATGCAAACGATCTGTTTGGACACCAACTCAGAAGACTGCATAAACTATTACAAGTATCTTTCAAGCTATATTGTATCACCAAGTCAAAGGGCAAGCACCACTTATGGGTGCACTGAAGAGTACTTCCTACTACACTTTTATTTTTCCTGGAAGTACCTTCAAGTCCTGACCCACAGTGACCCTCATTAGCTCATAAAAAGACAGCTAGATCACAGCTCAGGATTCAGTTGCATAGATGGCATGTGTTTGATCTGCTTTCTCTGATTTTTAGAAAGCAGACTTTTTTCTACAGTCACAGATATGTGCTCAGAGGAATGGCCTGCTGACACGTGAGCCTCCAATTTACAGTTGATGGGAAAACGTGTCCCTCTTTCAATTACTGAGATGAGCAAATACGAATTGGAAAAGTCAGCTTGCCATGAAACTATTTGAAAAGCAAAGAGAGCTCAGCTAAAGACTGAATAGTTTGTTAGTTTTTTTCCCCAAGAAATCGCCTTTATCTCCTACTTAATATGTCACAATTTCTCTTCTTGCTCTCCCCTTTGCTAATTATGGGAATCTCATATTTATCATCAGCAGTAACAGCGTGGTAAATCTACAGACAAAAAGGGGGAGGGAGCAGGAGGATCCTCATATTTGCATAGGATTGCACTGGGAGAAGGGGCTGTATTTGTGTCAGAGCTATATTCACATGATATCCTTCTCTTCCCTCCTTCAAGCTTCTGTCAAAAACACGCATCTGCAAGGAAGACATATAATTACATTTCCAAGCTACTTGTTCCAGACAGATTGTCCTACTTATTTTGTAACTGTTTGTGAGGCACTAAGATGAATTGATAGCTAAATTATAGGTAGTTGCATTTAGAGGGTTAATTGCTTACTGCTTGCAACTACACTTTAAAAAAAAGCTAGAATTTGCATACCTCCATTAAGATTTTACATCACTGGAGAAAGGAACCAAAAAAAGTGGGTTATTTTCCCCTCTCAATTTCAAGTCTTCAGAAACAAACAGTACATCAATCTTTTTCACAAGAATCAGAACAAATCTCTCCTGCTGCTTGCCAGTCTTTCAGTGACACTGGAAATTATTCAGCCTCATCTCCAAGGCTTGCTCCGAGATAGTAAGATAGAGAAACACTTGGCAGCAGCTGTTAACCCACCTGCAGAGACAACTTCTGTCTCATTTCATCTCCCGAATTGCTCAAGCCACCAGACTAATGTTTACTTGTTCACAATTAAAGGCACCACATGGCCCTCCGGGACCGTGCAAGAAAGGAATGTCAGAGCTTTTGGGGCCTGAAATCCAAGCTGCTCTCCCTGTTTAAATACTGGGCAGCTATTAAGACTGAGCACATCCCGGAATGCTGAAATGGCTCACCCAGGGCAGCAATAAACCCTCACTGACAGAGCAGGCACAACCACTCGATGCTAACAGCTGTTTCTGTACTGGAAGCCCTAAGCTGCATGTTCACCGGTGTTCTGATTTATGATCATCTTCATAGGAAATAACCATTGAAACAGCTATGTTCAACAAAAAACCTGTATTTTAGAGGATTAATTTGCCTGAGAAGTACATAACATTAAAAAAACATATATTGAAATGTGTTAGGAGAAACTGACACTCATCCCCTCTTAACAATTATGCCCTTGGAAATTACTTCTGCTAACCGTTATTTTTTTGCCCTTCTGGACAGCAAAAGGTGACAATAATTCTGCAGAGGAGACACATTCATTACTGACAGCCAGCACGTTAGCAGGAAGCTTTGCAATGTAGTTGTCTGTTAGTAGTCATAATTGCTACGAAGAGATACCGAATATCAACTGGTTTTTACTCCTGTCATAAGCAAGCTACCAACAGAACTATAAAAACAAACGAGCCTTTTTAACACCAATGATATTGACTATCTGGGGAAAAAAAAACACTACATGGAAAGGAATTCTACCTTATTTTCATTTCGCTGGAATCCAGGTAACAGAGCTACAAGGGGGCTTCAAAAGCTGAAAACAGTGACTTTTCATTACATTATTTTGTTTACCAAAAAGCATTAATTGCCATGCATTTAATTTACTTGTGGAACTCCAGAAAGCCAAAACCCATTTTCACTCTGGCTACCCAAGGAAAATCTGAACTTGAGAGAGCCGCTAGGAGCTGTTGCTGTTATCGGGCTGATTTAGCCCAATGCAGAAAAGAGGTAGGAGTGTCCAAGTCAAGAAGATGCTCAAGCTTCATGGTAACCAGCAGCCTCAAAAACAGAAGAGGTCCAAATAACAGTCTCAATGAACGTGAAGTCACAAGCCTCAGTAATCTCTCTGTTCATTTTTTCTGAGCATCCCCAGGGTCAACACACAGCATACATACAAGTCCGAAGCAGTCAAATCCAGGGCTGTTTTCTGCCCAGATGGACAAAGGTCAGAAGAATGGCCTGGGAGGGTCAGAGTGGAGGGATACCATGTCCCTGGGAGGGAGGCAGCTGAGAAGGCAATTAAAAAAAGAAAAAAAAAGTTCTAAGGTAACAGCTGTAGAGATGAGGAGCACAAACATGCAGGAGACCAGAGTTCATCAATTAACCTGCTCACAGAGCAGCCTCTTCTCCCTCCTTCAAAGGTGCCACCTCCTAACCATGAGTAATTTCAGCTTCCTAAAGCAAAGGGTCTTCTCCCTTTCAACTGCAGCCAATTCAGTCAGCACGGGCCAGAGAATATGCATAACTGCTCCCATCCTATTTTATTTAGCTCTGCTATTCCCCAATTTAAACACAAATCCAGCCTGCTAAAAAAAAAAAAAAAAAAACAAAAAACACCAAAACAAAAAACCCCAACCACCCGCTATTTCACCTATTATTTGGGAGGTTTTCTGCAAGTAAGGCATGCACAGCTGATTTATTTTTTGATCCTAAGTACAAACTTCCCAAAAGAAAACATACAATTGTGGCCCAAGCAACATATTCTTTTGGAGGACATGAGACTGAATAGTGAAGGCTGTGCTGAGCAGCTGAGGGCCAGCCTCTATTTTGAGCCAGAACTAAGCAGTAAATCTTTTGTCTGATTTTAAGCCAGCTCAGCGTCGTGTAAAAGATTTAAGTTGACCAAGACTGCAAAGTATTATTTCTAGGTATGTTTGATATCTAAATGCTAAGCTGTTGGAGAACAAGTCAGTCACCTGGAGAACATAATCCCAAGAACCCCAGCAAGGTAACCCAACATCTACATTTCTTGGCATCTTTTCCCCATACTTAGCACAAATATAGTAAATTCTCTCACAGAACACACAATTTACCAGGTTTTGTTATTTTGTTCTACATACGAGAGGTTTACTTGTCTGGTTTGTAAGAATGTCCTTCACAAGGCAAAGGCAACCATCAACTCTCAGCTTTTTGCTGAGCAACACATGCTATCGAGGAGAATTTTTTCTTGCACAGCAAAGTGACTAAGAAGCCTTTGAGTTTCTACTGCTCCCTAACTCAGTCAGTTGTCCGACATGATACAGTTTATATCTTAATTGACACAGAGTAATTTCTGAGTTGGGGTGTGGAAAGAAAAGGAACATGGTAAGAAGGAATCAGAGACATACACTAAAGCATTTTGTACCTTTAAATATATACTAGCAATTCAAGTCAAATTGCTGCTATTGAGTAGCTCATGTTTTGAAAGTCTGCTTATCAGCTGAAGCTTGCCAGCTTTTGTTCGTGATTCCTAGTATGGCTAATAAGCCTTTTCTCAGAAGCAAAGTCTTCCTTCTGTTTTGTAAACATCGACTGCTATTTTCTATGTTTGATTCCCATAATAGCAAGTGATGGGATATGCTCAGACATACCGGTCTATAGGGAAAAAAAGAAAAAACCTACAACCAAATAAAACAGCAATTCACTTTTTAAACAACTACTTCTTAATCACTAAATCTTTAATGTGGTGTCCACCTCCTGTCATTGTACCCCAGCTGCTACCCCAAGAACCCTTTTGGCTGCTCACCCTGCATGCCCTGAAATAGAGACCAAAGGAAATCTGACCTCCCTCCTGCTGCCCGCTTTGCCACTGGCCATACCTGCCTGGCTCCATCGAGGTGCCACGGTCACTGTCCCCTACCCCTCAAGCCCGATCTTCAGCCTCAATAGCAGTGAGCTCCACCCATGGACATGCTTCTAGATAGGATATTTTCTTTTTCCACCCCCAAAGGGAAAATTTGTTCTGTTTCACAACAGCATATTTTCTAATTTCATCTTGGTTGTCTTCTTGCGAACTAAACTTAAAAAAAAAAAAGAGACCACATGGGGTTTCACAGTTCTAGCTTTTAAGTTCACATTTCCAAAATACATCACATTAAATTCCTAAAATTATTTCCAGTTCTTTCATGCAAGCCACAGTTCCTTCTCCTGCAGCTAGGGCAAGTAAAAGTCAGCATTCTTAAATATGTCTTTGAGCGTGCTAGCAGTAAATTTGACAATAAGGATTTCCCAGAAAAACGAAGAACAGTAAAATACATACTAGTTGCTGCCATAATGAGAAAGCTCCCTTGTGATTGCTGTATTGGAGAGAGAAACACTGTTTCTGTGAGAGAAATTGCTCCTTGTTAAAAAAATATGAATACAGTGTTAAGTTTATTTCATTTTTCAAATGCAACTTACATAGCTGTTATGCAAGAGGTGATGCAATTTTTTTTACTTATTAAGTACAACTTAGTATAAATATTCAGCCTTTTGGGAAAGTTTTTATTGCAGAGACTACGTATTCACTAAATTGCATTGGGAGTAGCTGAGGAAATGAATCACCTAAGATTGATGCTCTCTATCTTTGGAGTAGCTTACACTGGATCTTATCTGGAAACATTGATGTATAAGGTCATTTAGCTTTATAAGAAAGTATTTTTAAAATCTGATTTATGAAAAAGTTCTGTAGGTTTTGGACTGAGATTATGAAAATGGTGAGCAGTAACATCAGACTCTCTTAATGAGCAAGACAAATGAGTGTTTATTAACTTACCTATAATCATAACAGGCAGACACTTCATCGTTGATTTTGCAGAGACTTAATTAAAAGCAATAATACAATTTAATGAATAATGAAGTTATCTGTACACTTCTATGCCTAAGTACAAGATAAAGATGTCCAAGTCAGATAAAAGGGTATCTAAGCATTCACAGTTGGTGAAAAGTGAACAGAGGGCTAAGAAATGACCTAGAACTGAAATGAACAAAACACACAGCTAGAGATTCTAAAAAAATATAACGTGGGCTTTTTTTTTTATTCATGAGTTAGCTGTGTTTGGGTTATGCTTACAGTTTTGTTTAGTGCTGTTGTGTATGTCCTATTGCTGATAAGGAGTTGAGGTGGCATCCCTAACTGTTAGCTCTTTTCTTCATAGTTTACAACCCTGTAGTTTCATTATTTTGCAAGCTGTATTTTATATTTATGTACTCCCCCCACAGATGCTTTCACATTTAGTTAGATAGTAACTCGATAATTAAGCAATAGGAACATGACACTGATGAAAAATGAAAGCAGAACATCTATTATAAACTAAAATGTTAACATTCTATAATTTTCAATTAAATCAGATTTTTTTTAAGCCTATGATAATAGTTCCAGGAAGATTTACCTTAAAAATAATGACTAGGAAGGATCTTTCAGCTGGATCCATATTTTTAATAGAAACTTATACTGACACTACAAAACTGATTGAAACCATTCCTCACTCATCATCGCCCATTTTAGTCGGGCTTTGTTGCTGCAAGATATAGAAAAAGATGACTATCCCTCAAAGCTGGCATCAAAAAGAAACAAGACGGGCCAAAAAAAGAGAATGGGAGAAGGATTCTGATGCAAGATGCCTTTACCTGGGTAGGCTGCCAGGCAGCCACGGGAGCTGAGCCACTCTGTCTTCCACTAAGCAGAGAGATCCTTTCCTACAGCAGTCATCCAGAGCGCTAAGCACTTCCACATGCACTCAACATTATTACAAAGCTCCTCAGTTGTCTCCAGCAATCGTTCATCTTTATGTATGTTTCGGTGTTCTCTAGTCTCCTGACAACAGGAATCTCAGCAGGGAGCAATGTGTGCTCATCTTCACTCACCGCCCTGTGAAACCCCCGCTCTGACACTCGGATACACACACGAGCATCACAGACTCCATTTTTTGTAGCTACATCCAACTCTCTTCCTCCCCCATCCCAATATTTATCTATTGATCAGCAAAATAAAACATAGTGCAGTGTGGATTTTTAGGGGGAAATGAAGCTATTTTGAACGCACACCTGCAGCTACATCTCTTTGCCACTGAAATGCTTAGGAAACTAATGTATTTCTATTCATAACATTTAAGACCTGTCTTTCTAATGAAAACTCTTTGGAGGGTAAGGTGACACTCCTGAACCCTGAAATTCAAGATGCTGGTGGCCAGACTCACCGTTGTTTCCATTTTCCTCCCATACTGTGTTGACATGACTATCAGCCTTTTGCATTGCAACTGAAAAAGCTTGAAAGCAACTTTCAGAAAACAAGAGTGTCCCAGACATCACCACTGCCCAGGTCTGCAGTGGACAGCTTTACTGCCTAAGAAGAGAGCCCAGGAATTCGGTGCTCCCAAGGCGCTGGTCCTTGTGCGGGCTGTTGTCAGCTGCAATTCCAGCATGACACACCATCACAAAGCACCCTTCTCCCAAAAAGACTAGACCATCTGCCCCCAACCTCAGATCCCAGCCTCCCTTGCCTTGCTCGATTACAATGAAATCAAAGTCCTAACGTGATTTAGAAAAGCAATTCCTGGTGCAGGATTAGCAAGTGCTTTTGCAGTAGCAGTAAGCATTCAAGGGCTGGCTGGCATCCCATAGAGAACAGCATTATTCAGCCTGGTTCAGCACAATTCTGCCTGTATAATGCATACTCACTGTATTTTTGTTCCCACATTTCTTCGTTATTGGCTATATTAGCATGAGAACAGAATCTCCGTCAGTTAGAACTGTACAAAAGTTTACAGATTTTCCTCACAGGGCATTCTTCAAGTATTGTCTTTGATTTTATTCTAATTTATTCCGAGTCTACTCAAGTTTTGTTTTGAATTCCCAGCCAAATTAATTGAAACTAACAACGTTGACCAACATAGCAAAAATCCCACAACAGCGCATGCCTTTTCATCTATTTTGCTTGAAAACAATGCCACAAAATTCCTGAAAGATCCTCCTATCTCTCAGCATAGACCCATCAAATCAATTAGCATCCCTGGCAAACAACACCTGCCCACAGAACAGGTGGAACCTGATTTCTATCCCAGGAGCCTTCCAAGGAAAAAACAGCTCAGGCAGTGAGCTTTGGTTGTCTTACAGACTGCCACAAAACTCACAAGCACTCATCTGATGTTTTGTTTCACTCCTAAATGAAAAAAAAAATAAATCTTTCCTCCCTGTTCATAAGTATTTAGAAACAAGAACTTCCAGGTAAGATGACAGTTGGCATATGGAGATTACCATCTAATTCCTTGTTTTCTGATAAATTTGACATCTCTCACTGCTATAACATTGTATTTCCAAACGGGCATTTGGATTCAAGTGACTCTAAATAGCTGTATTAAGGCCACCTGCCAAGGTCCAGGCATATATCTGGGAATGCAGAAAAGGGAAGTCCCAGTAATCAAAGATATGTTGGAAGGGAAGGCTTATGCACTTTAAAGTAGTGTCAATAGGACACAACTTGCTCTGTTCATTGTGCTTTCTAGTCATTCCTGACTTAAGTTTATTTTTTTTTAACAGATTTTTGTTTGACAGTATTGGAACTTGTTTTCTGGTCTACGATAGCACTGAAATAACTGCCTGAAGAGGGTAATTGAAGATCATGACAGCAAGAGGAAAAGAAATTTAAAAGTCAAAAGGCACTAAATGCACTGAATAACATGTGGTTTTGTGTGTGGGCATTTTTTTTGTTGTTGTTTTGTTGGTTTTTTTTAAGGAGACTTCAGTTTATTGGTTAGCCTGATTTTAGGGCACTGTGATGGAAAGTCAGATCTGTGGTGAAACTACATCCAAAGCAGGTGTGAATTCAGCCCAGAGCACCCCCCTGCACCCCAGGGATGCTGGCTTGCCCACCAGAGTCACCGGCAGGGCCAGGGCCAAGTGCTGAACAACACAGATTTGTCTCCTTTTCCAGGATGGTTGGTTTCTGGGACTGTTCTGAAGATGAGAAAGCTCACTTTCATTCAGAGAAAGGAATTCACATAGCTATGACAAAAGCCGCTTTTACTTCTGCTCCACATTTAAGGCCAGCTGACAAGTGCAAGATGCATGAATTCAAAGAGAAGGAACAAATGTTTTCTCTTGGGATGTTGTGCTGGGCATGCTTTCCTAAAAAAAGGAAAATCGTTTTCCAAAAAACATGCAGACCTAGTCTGCTCAAAGAAATGAGCACCTCTCTTGTAACCCAAACATTCATTCTCTACTTAACACCTCATACTTTCACAGTTGTGCACTACATAAATATTTGGACTAATGTAAAAAGTTATAATCACAACATTGTTAAGGAACACACAGGGCACTCCAATGAGTTCACGTAAGTAGGCAAAGTTTTGACTATTCTTTTTATGTTTTGTATTAAACCCCTCAGGCTAGTTTCTTGAAAAGCTGCCATTTCTGAAGTTCACCAGATTTAATACAAAAAATGCTTACACAGAAAGGAAAAAATGAATCATTACAATCCTGGAGAAAGATATCTCAATCATCTAAAGAGGAATCCTAAGAAAATTTTTACTGATCTACCCATACAACTTTGGAACATATAAAACTACATCCCAGGATTTAAGGTTTCTGAAGGGTTTGCTGAAACAGAGGGAAATATTATAACCTTGACTACTGATTTAATATTTATCCACAGCTGTGATACTCTTAATCAAAGAGTGCATCAAAGAAGGTGCCACTCAATCAGTTATAACAAAATTTGAATATATTAGATGTCTTATTTAGCATTCCTTAGAAACTAGAATTTCATCTTTTTTTTTTTTTGTAGCAGGAATTACTCAGAACAGGGCTGCAATGCACCTTTTGAAAAAGGAAAATATAAAAAGCACAATGAGAAATTCGACTATCTCAAATGGATGAAGTCTGGGAAATCTATAGACAGAGAGGTCCTGTTCCTAAGATCCAAATAGAACCACATCACAGAACCACAGCATTTTATACATAGCATTCCAGATCCTCAACATTAGTGAAGACAAAGTATTACAAGGCTATTTTACGCCGGCTATTAGAGCTGGATTTGAGAGACTTTTCCCCCTAAAAGACCACCACTGCACGTTTGCATATTTAAAAATGCTTTATCTCCATCTAAATTTCTGACTAAGCACATCCACCTTGGCTGGAGCCCACAGAGACACATTGGAAAGAAAAGGCAATGTTATGTAATAATATATTTCAGTAGACAAGGGAAGGAAAAAATTTGTTATCTTAAAAGTCAAGAATTAATACAACAGGTGAGAGTCTCAAAAGAGATAAACTTTATCTATTAGTGTGCAGGACAGACTTGGAGGACCCCACTTGCGAGATCACTGTACAAAAGATACAGGAGTCAAGCGCCATCATGTTGTTAACTTTAATGAAACCCACATCATTTTGGGGTAAATATCACTTGGAGAAATGCTTAGGAAACACTCAGGTGTCTGCAATGCTTTCTGGCCAGTGCCTGCCTCCCCATCTTTGTGCGTTCACTGATGGGCTGCATTAGGAAAACATCTTTTCTAAGTAGTTTTTCTGAATATTTTTTTTTTTTTCCAAAACCAGGTTCAACTTCACAGGTTGATGATTTTTATACCATTGTGCAGCATGTCTGCGTGTTTAAGTCCAAGATATAAAAGCATCACCCCTCCAGCACACTATGGAGACTGTGCCGTATAGGGGGGCAGGATGCTGATCCCTCGCTACACCGTCAGCCTCGAGTGGCAAAGCACCATGTGCTGTCAGCAGCTGCAGCAGGGAAGCAGAGGCAGAAGAGGCCAGCTGTGTCACAGAGAAGACAATGACTTAGCAAGGCCTCAGCTGCTTTCCTGGAGGTCAAGCATCTCCCAGATTATACACAGGGTCTAAATAACTGCCTTTCAAGACTTTCTTCTGGGTTTCAAAAGCATGTGTGTTCCCCACATTCACACTGTCTGTGAGACCCTCACCCATTTATTTACAAGACCGTCAGCTTTGTGAGGGTCACAGTATCAAATCTTAAAATTTGTCATAATGGCAGATTTTTTTCATGAGCAGCTTAAGAAGAAATTAAAATTCAGTTGCATGAAAGTGGCCATCCTTTGGGACTTCCAGGGGTAACACTGTTTCTTACCTGCACAGAATTGTTGATTATTTTTTTTTCACCCCCTGTGAACAACAGGATCTGTAGATAGGTAAGATATATTTGATTAGATCAGGTAACAGAGCCAGAAAATGTAGATAAGGCTTTCAAGCAAGCAAACCTGAAATTGTAGCAGTAGCTAACTAAAAAATAAACACCAACTGAGAGCTCAAGTTCAATTAAAGAAAACACGGTCCAGACAATAGAAATCTGATGGTTCTCAAACTATGGTGGCAAACGCTTTCACAGGGAGTGGAATCCACCTCGAGTACAGGGGAGTTATAATTATTTACAGTAAGCATGTTGACTTATTTGCAAATTAAAAACACAGTTACGGCATGATATGCAATTGGCTGAATAATTTAATCACAAAATAAGCATGTTCATATCAAAATCTCAATACATTTATTTTTGTTACTTAGTTATCCTCTCTGTATCATGCAATTATCTGGGGGAAAAACGTTTAACCAAGTGGCATAAACACCACTAGGTGGGTTAATTATAGCTTTATTCTTTATACAGGATTGGCTTTTTTAATTGGATAACACAGATCTGGTTACAGTTGCAAGTTAAAATACACTTAATCAACCACATGCAATTAAGTCTTCTTCACAGCTTCTTTAGCATTCTATCAGCAGCCGCTTACCAGGTTTCATGTATTACTCCAGGGAGGGATAGCCTCCCGGCGGGGGTATGTGACATGCCAGTTTTACAAGTGAAAAAAGTTGGGTCGTTTCTGAATTTGAAGGTGGACAATCAGCAAGTTAATAATAATATTAAAAAAAAACCCACAACATAAGAAAAGGACAACCTACAGAAAGAAATGCATTTACACACTCAATCTAGATGCCCACAAGTTTCAGAAATTGTGAAAGAAACAAAATATTGGAAAGTTCCACCAACAAAAGGAAGGAAAAAAGTATTCTCAATGGAAGAGTGCCTTTGGAAGAGTCCAAAGCTGCTTTGAGGTGCAGATTACTGTTTTCACAAAGGTAATAAAAACCCCTAAATTAAAAACACCTCTTGACCCTCCTCTTTAGATGAGAAGACATAATTCCCTGCTTAGCCATGCGTGATAGGACAGCAGGCATGTCTTTAGACTATCAAGCAGCTCTTCGCTTTTCAAGAGACCTACTGTCCATGGATGCACTAGCAGCCTCATCCAACTTTCCAAGTTATCCACTCATGTTTTCCAGACAGCGCTTTCTGAAATCAAGATCCAAAGCAGCCAGGATGATTCCTACCATGCCATGCTGCAGGAATCCTGGAATATCCAAGGACAAAAAAAAAAAAAAAAAAAAAGACTAATGGCAGACTTATTGACTTATTTCTACAAGATTTTGGAAGTGTAATAAATCTTTATGTAGGTAACAAGTCATTTCAGAGCCAAACATTCATCTTTTCCCTGTTTCTGTTCATGACATCTCAAGTGTCCTCAAGAACTAATTTCCCACACTTCAGTGTGGTAGAAGAACACGTACGCTACATGCTTGGGAGACTAGAGAAAATACAATGCTACAGGGACTGCGCGGATCCTCAGCCCAAGATTTTTAGTGTTGCAACTGACAGGAAATTTTTATGTACCCATCATCCAAATTGTCAAAAAGATAGGTTTAATCTCTCAGTAGAGTCTCAGGTAGCCTGAAAATACTTTGACCTTTCAGTCTCTATTTTTAGTAGGGAAGGGTTAGAAATTTAACAAGAAAAGGCTCTGCCTGTGTTAGTAAATCAAACTTATCAAGGGACATAAATTAAACATGCCAGCTGGCATAAAAGAGCCTGCAGTTATGCTGAAAAACTCCTTTTGGCTCCAAGTCTGACTGTTGGAAACTGCTTCACCCGTGCTCAGTTCTGAGCTGTGACAGCAAATTTTTCCCAGCCCCTGCTAGCTGTGAGGCACCAAAACTGCGCCAGGGCAGGGCCAGTTCTCCAGTACAGACAATGAATCAACAATTTATTGTACAAAAAACCGTAGTGGTCCTTACTACCTTATCAATGGAACTACATAAGCCTGGCTTGGTGCAATACTAATGCACCTGAAGGGAAAAGGTGAATGCAGCAATAGCAAAGGGAGATGATGCCATACTCTCCTGACTTACTGCACAGGCTATACATCCTATACAACATGAGTCCTAGCCCTTACCAGTCCCACTTCAATACTCACTCCACCCAGTCGCCCACAAGAGTATACGATGTATTAACTTGGCTGCATGCAAAACAGTATTTCTGTTTCATGATCATCACTGCCTTGCAAAAGTGGCATCACCTGAACGCTCAAATGGTAGAGGCTGCTCAAGCAGCTGAGTGCCAAGTACTCTACTCGGGTAGAGAATACTGATCATTCAAGTTGACAATTACGCTCTGAATCAATTAGAACTTCAAAGTTATCCCAAGTCCTATGTCCATCCAGCACAGTACATAACCTAATACACAAACTTTCAATGTTTTTCTCTGCTCCCAGTCATACTGTCAACGTGACACAGAAGTACGTTACATCAAACTACAAAGTGCTAGACTTGTTACTAGAGTCAGTCTGTTTTAATCACATCCAGACTGATGCCACATCCCTTTTAGATCACCTTGCAAACAATTATTTGCTGGGTGTTTTGGTTATTGTTTTTTTGTTACGTAACAATTACATCACAGGTGACATCTCAAGCGTTAGCCTCCAATGTTGCTATGACTCAGCAAGACTACAGGTAACGCTGCGTTTGGCCCAGCCTGGGTTTTTGACCTCACCCCTACCATTTTCCAGCGGGGTACAGATCTCAGCTGGTAGAACGCACTCAGCCAGAGAGGGCAACAAGCAGCAAACGCCTGCCACTGAAAACTGGTGCCCGCTGTTGAGAGAATAGAGCTAGAGCTGCAACTAAAGCCCAGCAAGAGAAGGCAGGCAAGACAAAGTGCCCTGGTATGCTCTTCACAAGACCTCCCACCAGAAAGCTATACCTGTATTCATATGCATAAGAAACTGCAGGTGGTGCAACAAGACTCTAAAACCCCCAGAATTTTAGAACAAACATTTTACCCAATCCAGGTGATCTCTTGCCATGTCAGTTGGCCATATTAGCTATACCAGAACACTCCATGAGTACTGCTTTGCGTCAGCATCCAAAAGGGGAGGCATGCCCTTACTCAGCAGCCAACACCACAGCTCCAGGCCACCTCTGGAGCCCTACAAGTACCAAGGAGAGGCAGACATCCTCTACAGCCAAGTTCACATCTTGGGAGAAATTCTACCAACTACAACCAGAGAAAAAAGAAAAGAAAGAAAAAAAGTGGCAGCTAAAAGTGCCTCCTGAAGTTATTTGGTGCCTGCCACCTCCAGACAGCAGTAACAGAATGACTCAAGCATCTGGGTTCTTCATCTCTCTTGTGAAATAGCAGCTACCCGGTGGCAGCTTCTCTAGGACAGCTTCAGAAAGTGCATCTCTGCTAGGACCTACTGCCACACCCTCAGTGTGCATTGTTTTGGCCTGGCAAGGGCTTTAAAAGAAAGCTATGGACTTTATAGCTAGCATATATTTAATAATGCGAATGTGAAGGTCACAGACTTTACATGAAACAGACATAGGCTAAGAAAGCATGTCCTGTTGGGGCTTTATTTCTTAACAGATGCCCAGGGTGTTTCTACCCTCCATACTTCAAAGCAATACTAGGATCAAGAACCTACCACCAGCCACTGCCATGAGGGAGCCTTAACCGTCATACTGTTGGTGAGCCTGTGAAGCAGCAACATCTTTCCGGGAAAATGAAGGAGAGCCTTGAGCTGGCTCTGTGTCCAGTTATCGCAAGCTACAAGGTTACCATCAATCATGTGTAGTGTCCAGCCAACGTTTTTAAAACTCCTCAATCCATTCCCAAGGCAACCACATTTTGCCGACTGTAGACAGAACAATCAGCATTTTGCCTTCTGAAGGAATGAATTTACATTTTCTATCAATATTTTTTAGGATTAGGCGTAGATAGGCAGATGAGACTGCAGAGTAGCAAGATTTCACATGACAAGCTAGTTCTGCCTTAAAACTAAATGCCTTCTTCCTTGGGACTTCAAGGATGACACTACTGAACAGAGTTCTCCATATAGAAACCTTAATCTATCCAGGGATTGCAACTCATTTCACAAGCATCATTATTTCAGCCACAATAATATTACAGCCTATTACAAGCAGCACATGCTAATAGTGATACAGTCATTCTTCAGCAGAACAAACAAAAAGCGAGAATGTACAGTGACTTATTCAAGTTGACCCTGGCTGGCTAAAGCAAGGCGTAAATATAATAGTGCTTAAGAATCCTCAAGAAACAGCTTCAGTTTCTGAGTAGACACCTCAGCTATAGAAACCATGCAGCATTTGATTTAACGATGGCATTACCCAGTGATGAGGTTGTTAATCTACGATTAATTTCACAACAGTTTGTAGCAATATGTCAACAAGACTAGAAGACAGGCTTTGGAATTACTGGGGTGTTTGTGGCTTTTTTTTTTTTTCTTTTTGTTTCTTTTTTTTACTAAGAAGGGAGTATTTTGTCAACTTGATTCATGCATCTAAAAAGAGTAGCTACCAGGTGCATTTTAATCTCATGACAACAGATGCCCACTAGTAAACATTACTGAAGAAAACACAGTTAAGCTTTACAAAATTTCAAAAATTAAAATTCATCTGTGATGTGTTTAAGTTTAGAAACAGGTTTTAAGGAAGTATTTAATAAGTTGAGCAAGACTTCATGTCAGAGCTAGAAGCATATGCCACATCTCCACCGTAAAGACGCAAAAGCAACAGGGTGGTTTTGGTTTGCTTTTAACACAAAAGCAGCTTATGATTATTAGCTGCTCGTGCCTGTATATACGTAGTCACGACAATTAACAGAAATGCTTCAGCTTCCCCCAGACTGCATATATTTAAATGCGTGAAGCCTCTCCAAAAAACAACTTTATTTCCCAATAAAATTAATTTGAACACACATACATCTACATAATAGAGAAAGAAGCAGAAGAATATGGGGATTATGGTGGCTTTCTTTTTTTAAAAATGAAATATTAGAACTAATTTTGTAAAGACCTAGCATACTTTACTATTTTGCATGATACAAGCAAAAAGAAAACCATAACTGAGAGAAAAGCATTGATTGGACTTGAAATGTTGTGTAGCAGCGATTACCATGCCCCATTTTAGTAAAGGGCTCCACTAGATTACTGTTTAAAAATATTATCTAAAAAACAACTACACACTGTTGTATTTGAACCCCTGTCCTTCAACTACTGAAAAACATGTTCCTGTCACCTGAAGAAATATTAACCCCCTAACCATTTCATGATTCAAAGAGAAAGCTTAAATGGTTAAAAAAGTGAGCTTGCACTCTTGTAAAACTAGAAAAACACTTCAGCTTCCAAAAGATCCATAAGCAGCAGCTTGGGCGCTGCAAGCAAGTTACTACACATTTGGATGCTGCAAAAATGTAACAGTACTGCTAACAACGCGGAGTTTCTGGCAGGACTTGTAGAGGACACAAAGACATTCACAAAAGTGAAAAAGTGAAAACTGAGAAAGAAACTGAGGGAGCATCTGCCATCAGAGAACAGAATACCCGAGCTTGAAAATAACACAGTTTTTGCATCAGATTTAGTGAACTCCCCAGAGGGCAGAAATGGAAATGATGACCCTTCCTGTCATGTCACTCGTACCAACACTAATTCTCCCAAACCCTGCATGAAAAGGCATAATAAATAATCAAGGAAAACTTGATGTTTACATCAATGATGACCGTTCTTCCCCATCAGGAACATGTGACATTAGCAACAACTGTAAAATCTTTTGCCTATCAAACCACAGAGGAAGAAAAAAAAAAAACTTCACATGGATGAAAATAGTAGTCACCAGTGTAGCGTCATAGTGAGACATGAAGTTATTTTAGGATTAGAGTGAAAGGGACAGGGGGAACAACCAAGAACAGATTATTTTTTTTATGTTCAGAAATCAAAATTACATACCAAAAATCTTCATAAAGTAAAACAAAAGAAATGAGGTTGATGACATTAATAAGTCTATCCTTTTCAGCACCCCCAGTGCTGTCTCAACCAGACAGTATACATTTGTCTTCCCAGCTAACAGGGAAATAATAAAAAAAAAATAAAAAAGATTTTATACAAAGGAAGACCTTACAACAATGCAAAGCACCATGCTAAGTGGTCAGTCTTAGGGAATTATGGTAATTGCAGTTATTTAAAAGCTGTCATTTAATATTAATTACTATATTTGGCTGGAAAGGAAGATTATGTGCGAAACCACCTTTCATTTGGCTGTGAATTTCAGTTTGATAAAAGGAAAGAGAGAAAAATCATTTTAGGTCAGGGCTGTACTGGTCTAGAGAACAGGTGAGAATTCCGTTTGCTCTCTCTCCTTAATATTGTGCATACACAACAAGAAACAAAGGTATGAATATGTACAATTCTCAAGCTTCTAGCTTTCTTGACTTGACATTTGTGTTTTAAAATTCTTAAAACTTGGAGAAAATGACAGTGCTAATAGCCAAGTATCAGCTGCAGTGGCTCATCTGGGAGGGAGGAAGGGGTACTGGAGCCTCCTACTCAACGTGCCTTCTAGAAAGTGTTCCTCTGCAGCGATGTTACAGAGAGATTTAATCACTACTAGCACAGCTGCTTTGCCCCCAAAGAGACTGCTGGAACACACAGTGCACATCTCCCTTCGGCCTACTGACACAGGGCTCGCCTAAAAATAACTCACGTAGTCTGGATGGCCCAAACACATGGCCTGTGAACTCAAATTTTAGTGACCCAGATGCCATCATGAGAAGATGATAAATTGCTAGTGAACAAAAAACAAACAAAAATGCCCCTGACATTAACGTTTTAGCAGCAAAGTTTTGTATTTTTCCAGTTACAACTTAACTGGTAAAGGGAAAAAGCATCATTTGATGTAACTAGAAAGAAAACGGGTAAGTTGAGCATGGGGTTTTTCCTCCTGTTTCCGTCATTTGAATTTTCAGGCTTTTTGGAGTACACTAAAGATCCAAATACCCAAAATTTAGAAGATTATAGGAGATAAAACCAATATACAGTTAACAAATAATGACATAGTGTTGTGATCAGCAAGTCTAATAAAAAGGAAAGGGTCACTTTGGAACGCAGGGTGTTGCTTACTGAACTTTTTGGCTGTTCCTTAGTTCAAATAACATGTTACCATAAATTATTTTTCAAATTACTCTTCCATTGAAAAAAAATATCTTTTTCCTTAGTTGGTATATATTTTCCTGTACCCTCACACACTCATTCCATTTTTAATCTGGTGAGCAGGATCAATTACAGCACATAACCTATTCACCTCTTTGGTTTTGGTTATCTTCTACTCTCTCTGGCCTTTTACCTCTTTCCCACTGTGGAGATCACATCTTTCTTATTAGGAAAGGCCAGCAGAAACGTGCTTGCAATCTGTGTAGCAAGCTATTCTAGATTTTCTCATCTCTAGCTGATCTAGCCAGAGAAACACGACTGATGTTTTACCTTTTGCTGCACTGCTGTATGCACACACCACGGAGACAGAGTCAGCCTTTGTCTCTTCCAGCTTATGTAAAATATTTACATCCAGATAGAAGATGTTTCTGACACACAACAGCAGACACATCCTATCATTAACTACATGAATTCAACTCATTCCACCTGTAAAACCAGCTACCAGTGTGACAAAATTAAATCTCCCACAGCAGATGTCTTGTGGGTAGTGATATCAGACTAAGTGCAAACATAGTTGAAACCACCAACATTTTGTTCTGTATCACAGCTGATAAAAGCCAGTAATGATCTTAGATCCTGTTGTTATTTTATTCCATTTCTAAGCTCTACAGTATTGCCTGCCAGCTGAAGTGATTCAACACTGCTAATGTTGAAATTTTTAAGAAAAAAACCCCAAAACACCACTAAGAAAATAGGAAGTGCATTTGGTAGGTCTGTGTCTGAAAAGGTTTTACACCACAGTTTTTATTTCAATGGAAAATTACTGGCAGCTTGAAAGGTGAAGACAGATTTCATACAACTCTACTAAGAGCGTGGTCACTCCACTTTGTCGGGATTCCAGAATATTTACTGTGTATATTTTTAGACTGCTCTCTTCTATGCTTTTCTATTTCTACCTAGACAAGAAAAACAAAAACAAATTTCACAGGTTTCTAACTAGCTTTTAATCAAAAGCTGAAGAGCTATTTTACCACCAACAGAAAAGATACCTTTTTTTTCCCCACAACCCAGAGCTCTCACTTGTCCCAACTAGCACATGTATCATCCTGTCATTAGATTTGCATCTAAAAAGGATATCCATTACTGTGAGACGAAAAAGCTGACAGCATATTAAGTTCAGGAACCTATTTGTTTCATAAACTGTATGGTTTCAGTGGAGCTAGAATTTGACACAGACTTTAGAAGCTATATTTTTCTTAACGATGCCTCTGCTCCCTCTCATATCTGGAGCGAGTAGCAGAAAAGAAAAACTGTCAGAGTTGTATGCTTTTGTCGTGCTCCTAGTTGCGATCTTTCTAAACTGAAAGAACAACAAAAGGCGTTGTTTTACATTACAGAAAGGGTTTTTGAAGAGCAGTCCTGTATGTTCAACAATATGGTGCCAGTCCTGGATGACGGCTCCTGGCTGGAGCAGAGCTCCGGGAGGCAGCCCGCCGACCAGGGTGCAAGTGCCTGTGTCTGCTGGCTCCGTGTACCCCCGCCCCCCAACCCTTCTTTCCATCCTTTTGCTCGCAGTGCCGCCCTACAACGTTTTCTTGGAGCTCGCCTCTGTTCTCAAAACCCAACAGATCTCATGCCATCTCCTTGTGCTACCTTTGGCTCCCTACTCCCCAGCGTTACGACCATTGATGTAAAGTGCTCCTGTAAAGACACAGCACCATTTGCACCAAATGTTGCCTATGCAGCTATTGATTATTATTTTTTTTTAATGTTATTCTTCATGATCTGAAAAAAAGTCCCAAGGATTTGGCTAAGTTGCTTCAAAATAAAATTTTCCAGTTCTGTCTTAAGAAAGCTTTAACATTAAGGGCCAGATTTCACTATGGCAACCTAGCAGACGCTTATACCTGGCTTGAAGCACTCCAACAGTTTAAAGGTTTCCAGGTAATCCGAGAAAAAATGAGAAGCTTATCCAATTCCTTCCAGGGTTGAACATGAGTAAGAACAATGAGAGAACTGCTCCACAGGCACATATTAATTCCTAAACTGTTTATAATGCCTCATACCAAAATGGTATTCCAGGCAGTTTAAAGATGCACCACGTAAATTCATACGGGACAGACAAAAGATGCACATCCCATAGACCACA
Source organism: Falco cherrug (assembly GCF_023634085.1). Lineage (NCBI taxonomy): Eukaryota > Metazoa > Chordata > Aves > Falconiformes > Falconidae > Falco > Falco cherrug. The sequence goes on along the minus strand of NC_073698.1, from coordinate 118,347,304 downwards.
GAAAAACAGGCATATGGTGCAGCAATCCAGAGTGCTGTACTAGCAACTGTCTTCTCTAATAGCCAAAGCCCCTCACATGCTCATGTTTCCATGCCATAAGAGCAAGCTAACAATACATTTGAAGCAAAAAGATAACTTTTCCATCCCCCTAAAAAAATTACCAATTTCTAAAAGACATGACTACTAGAACCTTCTTCCTCAAGAAGGACTACAGTTTTCAACTTATATAAGTGTGCGTGTATGTGTATATATATATATATGTAAAACCATGAGGCAACTTCGACACCATTTATCCTTTCTGCTTCATACACAATAAAGCGCTGTTTTGGCACTCCTGGCGAGCATACTGCTCACTAGCCACAAAGTTCATTATCTATAGTTAAACAGGAAAATATTCTGAAGCGCTCCAATCACATTTTCAATTATTTAAGCTCTTTAAAAGTTAAACAGTTGTATAAAAACAGGTCACTTGAAATGTAACTTTAAACACACGAATATTTAGCAGTCAGTTTAAAAACAAGTTATTTGACTTAATTATTTTGGCTTGCAGTATGTTCTTAGATTAAGAGTTAGTTTTGCTCTTCTGCATACACAGGAGATGGCCAAAATTAGACTAAAGAGAAGAAAAATGCTAATTTCCCCCAGTAATTGACTACATATATCAACAATAATTTCTGACAGCTCTCAAGAAATTTTCACTGAATTTAAAGTCTGTGCCTTTGCTTTTAAGCCCAGTTTCCTCAGCTGCACCTGCTTACGAAGTTCTGCTCTGTCCTTCTGCCTCTCCCATGTTCATCCCACCTTCTGTTCATTAGCTGGCTACAACCCAGTGCATTAGCCAGCAGATAACGATCTTACCAGATAGTTACAAGACAGACAAACGTCCTCCAGCAACTTGCATCACCAGTCAAGTGCTGGGAGACAGCTAACCAAAATTCTCATCCTTTAGTGGCGAGTTTCCACTTGCACACTACTACATAATCCCTCCCTGAGTTCTTAAGCATGCTTAACATACGTGCAGATCAGTCTGAGGAACTTGAGTTCCAGCTAACTACTTCAACAGACACTACTTCACATATTTAGATGTGGGGCTCAGTTTTATACGCCTTAGCAGATTGTGACAGAAGTTGTCACTCAGCACGTAAGAAGCCCACGACATAAGAGTGCTTCACCCTTAGTTACTGAGTGCAGTTTGAGTACAAAGGCTAAAAGCAGTCACTGAGTAGCTATGAAATTCTACCAAATTCCACCAAAAAGTAGCTCAGAAACAGAAATTACTACAAGGAAACTTTTGCCTGTAGTTTAATCAACACTGAGACTGCTGAGTTAGTTAAAGAGGCATTCACACACTCAACCTAAACATTTCTGCTCATTTCAGAACAAGTTTCCACTGCACCCTCTCCCCTAAACCAGAAGAGCTCTTTTGTGGACACGAAATACATCTGGACCAGGGCCCTGATCCTGTTTGAGTGGTTTCAGCACGGATGAGTTCATCAGATGTTTTCACAAATGCATGCAGAGGTGGAAGAGACAGCCATGCAGAAGCAGAAACAAGCAACTAGGCAAGTGCAAGAAGGGTGACAGGGCAGTTGTAAAGTGTTTTTACTATTTTAGGATGTATTCCAAGTACAACCTGAAGGAAACTACTCAGTAAGTGGTCCAGTGCTCAGTAATGCAGAATACAGTAGAGCACCTCACCAAATTAGAGCTGCACTCCAGGCTCTCAGCAAGAAACTGGAGGAGGAGTCTAAACCTTGACGCTGGCCTTGGAAGAGCTATGCAGTGGAAATCTGAAGCCTTGCACTAAAATAAGAGTACAGTTTCCTTCTAAGCTTACTTGCAAAGAGTTCAAAAGCATGTTTATACTGTGAAACCGGGTAATACTGTTATGGATGTTAGGTGATTTCAACAAACGTCTGTGAAGTCCAAGTACAACAAGGCTAAATTTAAGAAGTTTGACTGTTGCTGGGCAGGGGTATTGTTGAGGTTCTATTTTCTTACATCCTCTGAAACAGAGGTAAAGCACACCCTTAATCTTGCCAACCGATAGTAGAGAAAACAAGAATAATAAACTAGATTATTTTTTCTTAAATACAGCAGCACAGGTTCCTCTGTTTGGGTCAATACCAAGCCATACATTAACCAAACTACAACAAATCACACAGCAAAGTTAAGTCTGAAAGCATCAGATTTTCCTCTTAAGAAAAAAATAATCCTGAAGAAAAAAAAAACCTGCTTCTTTAAAGTCATTATATTCTAACTTTGGCTTTAGAGTAACCCTTTTCATGAAGTCGGAGTGCAGCCAGAGATGGCTAAGCCACAGCACGCCTCACTTGCCCATTTCACCTGCAGTAAGTCTAACAGACACACCTGGTTAACTTGTGAAGCCAGTACCATTTTGAACGAACCTTGGCCAACGGGTTGAAGAACACACTCTTAGTAGTAAACCCCAGGATCCTGTTTTGACTAATACAAACTGGGTCTTTCAATTTTTGGGAAGACTATTACTCAAACAAGATCTATATTTCATGGCAGAAACCATGAAACTTTTTAGGGCATAAATGAAACCCCAAGCCTTTGAGCTATTTTATTTGTGCCACCCTAGAAAGCAGCAGCCCTAACGCTCTGCAGTTCTGCTGTGCGGTTTGCTTCCCACCACGTCATGCGGTCTGCAGAAACACAGTTGTTAATACTCTATTAGAATAAACAGGTTTGAGTCCTTTGCACTCCAGAATTTCATCTCCGAGACTTCCTTCAGGTTCACAGAGCAGAAGGTAGCCGACTATAAGCGTGAGGAGACATGGGTGCAAGGAGCTACCCTTGCACAGTGGTAGAATAGCCTCAGTTAACAATAGGGTAAATCAGTTTTAGGCTACTAAGTGTAGGATCCTACTTACACTTTTTTCAATGAATTGTCATCGTTATTCATTAATAATTGTCAGGATACCAAGGTAACGTACCGTCAAAGCCAGAAATTCAAATGAGCACACTCAGTACTGACATAAATGTCATTATTTTGGAATTTTATTATGGAAAGCCCTTCTCTAAGTTTGTTAATAGACACGTCAACTTGCCTTATAAACATTTCCTATTAAGATTCAAATTCCTACCGCTGTAGTCTTCAGCTTTCTTCAGAACAATTTTATAACAGCAATTACATAACACACACATAATTTTGATCAAATAATAGTTGACCTAGAAATTAAACTTGTTCATCAGAAATCTTTACTGAACCAGGACTCATAGTATTAATCACCAGTTAGAAGCTCATAACTGTTGCTTTACCAAGCTGCTTTGGCTATTATTCAGCTGAACTTGTGTTCAGTATTTTCAGTGAGAAACCAGACTGACTTAAGTAATAAAGCCTGCCATCAGAAAACAGCTATCAAGAATTGAAGCATATAAGATTAGGATTAACCAACGACCATGACATTGCTTTAAAGACTTTTATGCTAGCAAACTTTAAGAAACCGAGCAAAACTTGAGAAACTTTAAGGCATAGGCATTCTAGGCCTGACTTGATATACTTGTGGGTCTGAGGTTTTTAGGTATATGTGCTTTTATTTTTTGTTTCGTTTCGTTTCTTTTTCACTTTCTTCTTCACATCCCTTCTCTCCAGATCTCCCAGGGAGTGTTCAGTACTCATGAACTTTCCGCTTTTTAATACTTTTAAGGCTGCAAGAGGGTTACAAACTCTAATTCGCTTAACAGGTCCTACCAAGGGACTTCTCTATGCCACATATTCTAAGAAAAAGCTGCTCAGATTCCACTTGATTTACCAAGAAGTAGCCATTTACAGTCTGTATTATTTAGCCCATTTTCTTCCGCCATTAATATTTTTGACTGCCTCACACTGGATATTTTTGACCGAGGGCCACTTCCTACTCTGGCTTGCCATGAGACAATGCAGCTTTCTTACCTACATTGAAAAATATTAAACTGATTTTAAGTCAGCCTCATGGACATGCACATAGCTAGGTTAGCATCAAAGCTGAAGTTACACTAGATAGATTATGATTATGGACTGTCTCCACACTCGAACAGCAGCTTATGCCTGATTAAGGAAAAATAAAAATACTCTGAAGCGAAGGAAGCAAAAGCTGAAAGGTTATATTGTCTGCATACCTAGATTTCACAGGTTTGTGTTACCACTTAATGTAATTTTAATGCTTAGTTCCACGATGCGGATGAAGAATCAGTCCTTTATATCAGTTTGAGACTTAATTACCAAAGCAAGAATAAACTGGAACCAGCTTGATCATTCAAGTTTCTATAAAGGTTTTTATGGAAAATACAAGCCAGTGTGTAAGAAAGTTTCACAAAACATGTAGTCATAACAGACTGCCATGGGTTAGCAACATTGCAGAACAGGTATTGTAGAAAAGGCCACAAGCAAACTTAAATAGGTTTAATTATTTATATATTTTTACCCTGTATCAGTAACATTTTCATGTGTGATCCTCAAGCTACTATCTTTTATTCATGTCATACCTCAAAGCAGCATGGCAATATGAAATTCTGTGATCAACGTGCCCATTACCAGCACTACTTGCTCTATGAAGTTATTTAAATATAGTGACACGAAGTATCTTTAGTCATGATCGAATTTTGCTTGACCTAAACAGCTTTACACAAACTTTTAACAGGCTCATTTAACATCCCATAGTTTGTTGCGTAATGGTACTAACCGTAATATTTCTTTAAGCACTTTCATTTGAATAACTTAACGTTCTTTGCAGTTCTGTGAACCATAAAATCTCAAAACCTTGAACATTTGACTGGAAAGCTTAACACACTTGTACTGGTAAGCAGCAGCCAAAGTTAATTTTTCTTGTCTGAATGATGAGTACAGAAAAAAAAAAAAATGGGATATGTACAAGCTGTGAGCTGGGTCAAGCAATCTAACCAATACATTGTAACTCAGATACCTATATTATAAAAGCCGTAACATTGCAAAAGTCCAAGTCCAGCCTCTTTGGTACAGCAAGCCAAGGGACTTCAACATCGCTGCCTGAAGTCTGTAAGTCAACACTGCAGCTCAAAGAGATGTTAGAGATAAACTATTTTTCCTCCCCAAAGGTTCAATGAGGTTAAAGCAAGCACGTCCATAGCTAAGACATTTCAAAAGTTAGCCATTTTCACTGTTAAATACATTCCTCGTTTCTGGACTCAATTTCTGTATGTTCAGCTTTCAAATGCAGCATTTCACCAATTTCTGCTATATTAAAAAGCAGTCTGTCTACAGCCAGAAGACTCTTCCCCTCAAAAATATGATCTTGTGCTAATCTAGATCTTTTAATCCCTTCAAATAATAGATCTTAGCCTCAGTAAAAAGCATGCCATGCTTTTTTTTTTTCTTTTTTGAATGCCTTTTTTTAGGTTTTCCAGTCCCCTGATGCCATCATACCTGTAGAGCTGCCACAGTCGACTGTTTCATATCCCTAAGGCTGCAAAACAGAGCTGTCATTTCCCCTCAGTAGTTACACAAAGCAGGGAGCTAGTCCTTCCAGAAGTCTGAGACAACCTGTGCAGCTTTGGGTGGTGCCGCTTCCAATTACTGTCTAGTTTTTAATTATAAGTGGAACTGCTATGAGAAACCAAAGCCATATTCACAGTGATGCCCTGAAGCAGCTTCTGCGGATAGGTCTCACCAAGGGGTCTGCACCACTATTTTTTGCTCCGCCAGCTTTGTCTGGTGTTTACAAGCTTTTCTAACATTAAGTAATTCAAGAGCAAAATGTTGAGCAGAAGTGCTTAAAAGCCCATGAGTACAGGATCAGTAAAATCCACATACTGGATGTGTCTATCCTTAAAAATCACTGATGCATTTGATGTAAACATTTTTAATTACTTATCTTGGACTGTTTCAATAGCATGTTCTACCTTTTATTGAAAAGTTAGAGCTAAACCTTGTTTTACAAGCACTTAAAACTATGTAACAATGATCTTATTGACAAGGCTCACTTTCCATGAAGCATGCTGACTAAAATAATTCTATTCGTTGAAAAAGTTATGCACAGATTTTTCCTATATCACTTCCTAGCCAGTGCCTTCCTAATGCTCCAAGGAATGAAATGAAACTTTTTTCCGCGGTTCACAGGAATTTCCCCTAGTATCAATAAGTATGTTAAACGCACACTTCAAAGGGGTCCTTGCCCAGTTTCTTGGTGCATGTAAATCTAGCTCAGGCTGACCTGAATAGGAACTAGTCTAACATCCCTCCAGATGATGACTGAGGATAACCACTTTATGATTAAAAACATAAAAATAAAAAAATACTACACCACTAATCTTTATAACCCTTCATCTGACCAAACAGGTGACTTGACTTCTCTTAAAGGTGATGCAGGACTAGACAGTTTAGGCAACATCAATGTTCCTTGAGACTTGATGAGCAATACATGCACTTTAAGCAGGCTGCTTATATGAATGGTTACGTTTTTCTTCACATATCAGTGGGAATGGCTAGGGTACTACCTCCCGCCTCCATCTATCATTCAGCGAAAAACATTATTTGCACCCCAAGGATGCTATTAAGTCTCTCCCTGGCCCATCATCAGATGTTGCAAAGTGTTTTCAAGGCTTCTTACACCATGACCTACTGGACACCTCATCTGAAATCTGGAAGGGCTTAATTTAGAGAAGGAATCATACAAAAAAAATTAATGGTTTCATTTTTATAAACCTTTATGCAATTGCTTTATCAGGTAACTGATATCTCAATCTGTTTTATACTAGCATTTATTGCTATCCAATACTATATGGTAACTTCCTCATTCCGACACACAAAAGGCTTAGAAGGCATGAAAATCCTTATTAAGCAATAAAGAAAAGGAGTCACAGTGGATCAGTTCAGTGATGAGGGGCACACAGCCACTAGAACAAGCTTGAAATAGACAAGTAAAAGGATATTAATTGAATACTAAGTGTAAAAGTACTGCTTGCATGCTATATCGGAAAACATTAAAAAAAGAAAGAAGAAAATGTCAATTTTCAGAAGCATATGTACTTTTACCAATGCAAAATGCAGTAGAAAACAAAACAAAAGGTCACTCACACTGCAGCTTTTTACAGCATCTTCCTCAGATGTCTGAAGATCTTACAGTTGAATTCTTTCAGCTTCTGAAGAAGCTGAAACTCAACGGTATTATTGAGAATACTATATTGACAGCACTAACTAAATTCAGGCTACATTAATTAATAGTCAGTGTATAAAGGAAGGAAAAAAGCTCTTTCTAAAGGAGAGAAGCCTGCTGTACCCTTCTTTCATGACATTTTTAAAACGGATCAAAAAGTTTGTTCAATCAGTTTTTATAATATTTCAAACCACTAATCATATTGCTTTATCCCCAGAAAAGCTTAAAAATATCTTTAATACTGAAATACAGATGCTTGATATAACTTAGAACTATATAAAGAACCATTATCCAGTAAAGACTTTCATCATTATACCTAATTCGTATCAGGACAATCCTGAGGGGATGGGGCTACTTTGCTCTAGTTATTTTACAAGTATATTGAATAAAGATTTTTTATCCAACTACTTACAGAGCTTTGAAAAAACCCACAACTATATGAAATTAAGTACTACCCCTATAATACAGGTAGGAACTGAGGCAAGACAAGGTTTCCTACTGCAGATGAACTCTTCAAAAGAGCTTGCTGTTTGAGTCCAGATTTTCCTTGGATATCTCAAACCTGATCTATTTCATTTCTTCCCTTGTGATTATCTTTTTTTTGGGGGTGGGGGGGGTATCTGAAACAGTCCAAGAGCACTCATAAGCAAAAGGTGTCAATACATCAAAACCAAAACCTGCATGGTTTTCAGCGCAACTGAGAGACCAGATTTTTGAAGGACTTGTAGTTATCCGGGGACTGTTTGAGAGAAGAATGACAGACTGGGCTGAACTCTGTGACTGCTTGAATGGGAGAAAGGTCCTGCGTGAAACTGTCTTGATTGAAATGACAACTCTCAAAATAGCCGATGAGGTCATTCCCCTTTTGTCTCTGGCTAGCTTCTTACCCTAATGTCATCTTGTTTCCTAGAAACCGTACCACGTATGGACGGGAAACATTAAGAGCCAGACCTTTCCTTGTTCTCAGGGGCAAGTCCTCTGCCCCCATCATGGACATGCCTTTGTTGGTGTAAATTCTTCCCTGGCCTTGCTGTTCCCAAGTTGCTCCGAGGGGGAGCTGCTAAAATTCTCTTCCCACTTTCTCAGCATCATTCCACCTCCCAAACCTCAAGCTGTCTTCCATTAAGTTCATTCCTCACTACTTCCCCTCATCTACCATCACCACAGTGGCACAAACATCTCTCCCTGCTGCATTAAAACCAAGTCAGGAAAGGCCGGATGTTTTTGTTGCAAGTTGCATGTTGACCCCAAAACTGTTAGCCATTTTGTCCGTAAATAAGTCCTGCAAGAAGTCACAAGAGTAACTTACTGCTTACTGACCAGCAAGTGGATAACAATTTGTCCAGGAGAAAATTGTTTTCTTCACGTGGTTACACTCATCACGTATACTCATCAGTTACTTCACTTACCTCCCAAACTCAGAGCTTTCGCTTTGCTTTTGCTATTCAGCCCTTCTCCGATGAGGCACTTTGCCTTCATGTAGTATTGTATCCAGCTACAATTTACAGGATTTAAGCTGCTGAAATCTCATTCCAATTGCTCCAGCTTAAGAGACGTATTACTCATAATTCTTGAGAATAACATACAAACAAAGCAGTCAGACCTTGAAATGAAAACTTACATAACTTAATCTTCCAGCTCCCTGCCTGCACGCATGGCACAAAAGTCCCACCAACATGCAAGACATTTAGGTGAATGACACTTGTGATTATATTCCTTAAAATTAGACGCTTTACAAAACTTCAGAAAGACTGACAACACTCCTATACTAAGGAGAAGGAAAAAAAAAGCAGCCTCCTGACTAAAGCAATACTGTATTTCAAGTCTTTATGTTACGTTACTTCAGACACTCATTACCAGCATAATAGCCCAGGCATTAAGCTCTGAACCCAACTGTGCATACACTTTACCATATCATTTACTTGCTTAACTACATGAATCTCAATACTTACTGCATCTGAAATCTTAAATTATTGTTGCAGCCTCAATTTGCACTAAAAGCAAAAAAAAACCCCGAACACCACCACCAGAACACTGATATCTTGTCCTCTGTGAAGAAGTGTTATATGGTCAGCTAAAAAATCAAAAAGATATCAAAGAAGTACTGTTAAATCAATTACAGTCTTTAACATGAGTCATTGTAATGGCTAATGTTACCCAAAACTGAAAAGAACTTTTGTAGAAATCTTCTGGATAAAATAAAACAAGCTCAACTTATTTTTCAGTATCATTTTTACTGAGGTCCTCCAGTTATACCCAGTTGATTGACATGTTCACCTGCCTAACGTCAGCTCACATCCTTTTAAAATTAAGTAATCAAATACACAAAGAAGAAAAACTGGAAAGGTGTTAAATTATACATAAAATACAGGGAAAGCAGCAAGCTCAGTAAAACATCCTGTATTTAAACATTATCTCATCCATCTGCTTACTTAACAAGACTACATGCTCTCAGTTTAAAGCATGTACTAACAGTGAAGCATCTTCACGTGCCCAAGGATTTCTGCATCAGCTTCTACAGGCAAAAACGCAGTATCCAAAAATCAACCTTTCTTGAAGAGCATCCATTCAGGTTAGAAAAAAATTCAGCTTAACCAATTTATCCTAGCAAGCCAGAGCATGGGCAGCCTTCTGTGCACAGCATCATGTTTTTAAATTGCCTCAGGTAAGGCTAGTCTGAAAAGGTAGTTTCAAAAGCTTACAGTTATTTCCATTATTTTGAAACCTGAGCTGAGTTTCCATGCTCAGGTATGTTATCTTTTAACAAAACAAATAAGGTTGTGGGAAGTTTGAGATACCCTCATTTACAGCACAAACTTCTCTCCTTTTCACGTAAAGCTACATGTGCCCACATGCACATTATCACAGAAATCCACTTGGATGGAAACTATGCAGCACGTTGATTTTAAGAGGCTACTTGAAGGTATTTAAATAATGCTGTATCTCTGGTTATTCGTAACAGATGTGATTCTCTGTGAACTAGAACATAAAAAAGACTGTTCTGAGATACACAGCAACTACTCTCCAGCAACCTCAGGAATATTTTACAGAGTCAGGCAAAGAGCAAACCAAACCTGTAACAACAGAAAAGGAATAATCCTTTAGGAGATTAAAGTAGCAAAAATTTCATAGTAGAAATGTAAAACTGATGCTGAATGGTTTAATTATAATGTATACAGTTCCCCAAAGCATTGAGTTAAACGTGACTATAGCAACCATTGCTGCTATGAGTGCGAGCAAGCACTTACATTATTTCTTCTTTCCTGCAGCATGATACAGCAGTCTTGAAAAAAGGCTTTTCCTCAAACTGGGAATATTTGTGATATTAGGATATTGGAAAGAATTATGTATTATACAAATGCTTCAAACTAGAAGTCATAAACGTGATTTAGATCAAAGCTTGAGGTAGTTTTGTCATCTTTTCACCAAGACCTCCCTAGATTGTTGGTTACCTGTCCAGAACACCTACCAGTAGTTTGAGCAATGGGCTTGTGCTTGCTGAATCCAGCTCAGCCTTTCACCTTACACCAGCCCCTTCAAAAAGTGAATGGGCTGAATTTATCCAAAAAGACTGATGTGGTCAGGAGTAGAATTGCTTCAAGTCACATCTAGGGCTCAAATGTAGTCATATCTATTAGATCAGCTGGATCTTCATCCAAGATAGCAGTAACATAGACAGCAGGCTCTTGCCCTCCTTTTTTCTGCTTGGCAGAGACCGGGAGACGAGCTGCATCTTGAAACATCAAATCGAATGTGAGAGTATTTGTGCGACTTCTTCAGCTATCTTTACCTTTTGATAGCACTCACTCAGAATAATCCCAGAGATAGCTGCTCCTGCTGCAAGCAGAGGGTGGGTCTGTACCATGACCTAACTCCCACCCTTCCCACACCCTGATGAAGGTGGCATTCACCCAGTTCTTCCCCTCCCCACAGTAACTAAGACCCAGCACAACACAGAACATTGACAAATGCGGAAGTCCAAAGCAGGGGTGGGCTTAAAATGCACATGAAAGTGGTTTGCAATCTGCAAAAGCACTATCTGTTTGACAGAGAAAGGATTAGCAGGAAGCTGGCTTTGTGAGGGCATCAGGAGAGAAAGCTTGGAATCGCAGCTCATTTGCCACTTAAAAGGTAGTTTCCCGCGGGTAACTGAGGTTTTATATTTTCCAAGCCGGATCTCATATACCCCCACTTGATGCCTATCATTTCAAAGAGTAAAAATAATATGAATAACTAAGTTTAAAGAAATTCTGAGTAGAGAGCAACTTCTCATTGACATCATTGTAGCCGGTTCCAGGAATTTGAAACCATAATATAAAATAAGATTTAAAATTAAGTACTGTTGGTCAGATTCTGTCCTCACCAAGACAGGTGTTAATCAAGATAAATTCCAATTAATAGTAAGGTTGTTAGTACTTCATGGTTTAAGTCCACATGTGGTCTGTTTTACAGCTAGCTGTATGCTTATCAATGTTTCCTTCTCAACTAGTCCTTTAGTGTTGCTTTTATTATCTTTCTGTTGGATTTTGTATGGGATTTACAATGAAGGCAACTAAAAAGTCCTCTCAGAATTCCATACACTTATCACCTTTCTGCAAAAATCCTTAAACCTGGATAACCAATACTGGAGTGACTGTGAGAAACAGAAATACTTGATAAAGACTTTTTTTTTTTTGTTACAGTAAAAAATGTAATTGTTTCCCTGTGGGAATCTCTTGTACCAATGTTAAAAATACGGTCCCAGACTCTCAAAAGAATATTGAAATCATAAAAGCCACACGTTTTTTATTGTCAGGAAAAAAATTGCAAGTATCTATGCCAGGATGAAATCACACTTTAGGTCAGTAACAGATTTTAAAAAAAATATATAATTGCTTAAACTCTCAAAGTTGATTTGGCTAGCATTTAAAACGGCACATTTGTTCTTACTGAAAAATTCACTTACACAGAAATAACCGATTTTCATGTTTCATTTCAAAATAGGTTTCCACTGCAAGCCTCTGATGGAGAAGGAAGCTCGATTTACAGAGTTATTTTGAGCTACTTTCTACTCCTAAGTTTTATTGGTTTCCAAACATCTCATCTTGCTTACATGCCTTATGATTTTCAATCTTTTATTATATGTTATTTCAACATACGCTATCTATTATTGCTACAGAGAGAAGCATGGACAAAATCCAGACATTTTACTCAGCCTCTGATAGAAGTGTATACTGTAGGAAGCCGTCAACTGTTTGTTCTGTCCTGTTAAAGTAATAGCCTGTGTAGACCCAAAACCAGCAGAGTTGCAACTGAAGTCCAATAGAAGATCAGCCAATCAAAAAAACTAAAGGAAAAAAAAAAACACACAAAAACAACCAACCAAAACAGGTGCCTTATCCCACTCATTCTCTTGCAAAAAAGATTTTAAGGGAAAAGTGTATATGCAAGTTTTATCTTGATATTAACTTTTCTAGTTTCAAAGTTATCAGTAGCTTCTTAATAGTTATTAACAGTGCCTTCACAAGTAAAAATTTAGGTGAGTCTACTGGTCTGTAAACAGTGTGAGGCATGATGGTATCTCTGCTTTATCTCAATGGTCTCTGTAGGAAATGTTTTTGTGATTCCTTTAACCATTATTGATAGGGGATTTGTTTGATGCAGTCATAGCAGCCTAGGACAGCACCTACAAAGAAAGGACCTTTATCATCATGATAAATTATTAGGCATGAGCATGGAAACAGTAGTTTTATTAACTTCACTTATTAGCTTTTACTGTAATGGAAAGGACTAAACTGAAGAGTCAATATACAAAGAGATGGGATAGTACATTTGTGATTGTCCCTGCCACCATCTTGCAGAAAAGCCTTATCACAATGTATCAGATTTATATATTAGGGGACAGCTAGCTCGGCATGTTTGAAGATCATCTTTCAACCATCATACCTCAGAAACTATCCATTCACACGTATGAACAGATTCTACATACCTTAATAATTTCATGATAAGGACAAGATATGCATGATTTTTCTGATTTACTTGGAAACTGTAAGCTTAAACCAATTTTTATTTTCCATTAATTCAATTATCGTCAGAACTGGAAAATATGAGAAACATTTCATTCAAACAGTTTAGACTGTGACAGTCTCAAGTCACATAAGAGCTGGTTCTCTCTGTATTTTTCACATTTCAACTCCATTGCACAGAATAAATATAAAAAGCATAGATTTTTAATAGGCACTTTGATTCCACCCAGTCATCCATAAATATGCTTTTCCACTCTAAACATCAACAGCTGCCACAGCCTATTATTTTAAATAAGGATAAAATTCTGCAGGATAGGACATAAGAATGTGTGACAGGAAAGCAAAGCATTCCTTTTTTCTCCCCTCCAAATAAAGGCATTTCAGATTTTTTTCCTTAACACTTCCCCTTCCATGACACAGAATTTCTTTCTGCTTTCTTTTAGACATACTTATCCTTTGGCTTTTTTAATGGAAAAGCTTCTGTAAAGAAACAGTCTCCATCTATGTTGGAGACCAAAACATGACCAAAATTTTTAAGTCAGCATTTAATTACTGAGCAGGTCTTTAAGTGGTTTAATAGGAAAATGCAGCAGATGAAGCTCAGCCTCTTATTCTGGCTGCAGCAGAGGATCTTGGTAAGCGACGCCCATGTACTCATCCGAGGGGACATACTGCAGCCTGCCTCACGGGCACTGAAAGTCCTGTACCTACTCCAAGAAGCATGCTGTGCTACATTTTGGTACCAACATAATCCATCCATACGTTTCTTTGTCCTCCTGTACAGCCTCACAAGCCCTAACTGTATCCAGCGGTCTGATTTGCCTCAAGCAGACACGAACAGAAGCATGTGTTTTCACATTATCCCCTTGGACTGGATGACAATGATGCTCTTTGTGCTGCTATTAAAAGCGACATTGCTGTTACTAAAATTTTGCCCGATACATATATCAGTTAGGTTTGACAACATGAAATTTGAACTCGTACAGCTAGCATTTGAAGGAACATGTACAGCATGAAAGAGTCCCATCCAGCAAACTGAGTCAAAGTAAACAAACCCCAAATCTTTCTCAACAGTTCAAACAGCATAGGAACTGTTTTCCTGCTGCTGAAAAAATAAATAAAATAAAAGCAGAAACTTGGTTAGAAAGCCACAACAAGCATGCCAGAGCAAAGGGATCTGGTTTGACTTGTGGTCTTGAAGCTGGTCCCTTGGCCTCTTCCTTGATGAGTATTTAAGGCAACAAATACGTTTATTCACTATGTGAATCAACTCTCCAGCAGAATTTATTTCCTCGAGATATTGTCATTACCAAAGCATATTTCAGAGTTGTTATAACCCCAAGAATGTCTATCCAGGAGCTTCAAGCGCCTCAAACAGTGGTGCAAAGATACTTAGGCACTAAAGACCAAGTTTTTGTGGTTAGTTTTGCTTTGTTTATTCTACCAGGTTCCTTTATGTAACCTTTCAGGACAATTCAGCTATCCCTGAAAAAATTGTTAGAATTTGAAGTGAAGTTGCATCAAGTTTATTTCTGAAACTTTAAAAGAAACTATTACATAAAATGATGCCATTGCCTTTTTCTTTCAGTGCTAAAAAACAGTTTTTCTTTGTTTGGATTTGAGCCACAGACATTTAATGCATGATCAAAACTAATGCAGGGGAAAAAAGTCAGTAAAACAGCCAAGAAAGTGACCTTAGAAGACAAAAAATAAAAAACAACAAAAACCAAACACAAAACCTAAGCAGTCTAACACCATAGATTTTACCTTAATAGTTTCTCATTTCCCACCTTCGCAAAAAAAGTTTAAGTGTACAAGTATTTAGTTTTATTCAAATTGTTACACCTTCACTTCCTAAAATTGTACAGAAAAAGAATTAGGTGGGAATTTTGTCTTAAGGTATTAAGTAGTAAGAGATGGATGATACTTTTCTGGCCAAACTTCTTGCTTAGGAGAATCCCATTTTATCAGTGAAGTTAGGGCCACTGCACACCAGAAAGCCTCCACACACCACAAGGACTCTGCTCAAACCCTGCCACAGGCACCTCATCCTGCAGCCACCTACTTTCCGAGCACCCCCAAACCTTCCTCACCTAGACCCAAGTACGGAACCCAATTTTTCATTTCTGACACATGGAATTGAGAGCAGCCACTGAGCTCCCAAATATTCCGCGATGCTAGCTGAATAGCATCACCCTGAGTCATTAACATTTTAAGCATCAGTTCGTGTACTTGATATTGAGGCTTGGACTAGATCATGCAAGTACCTTGTCACAATAAAAAAAAGTTTAGTTAGCTGTTGAACACAAAGGTTTTCCCAAATTTGCATAGCCTTAATGTGCTAGTAAACACAACTTGGCAGTAAAATTTACTAACTAACAAAACGTTTTCTGTCACAAGTGTAAAAGTTCTACTAGGGCATAAGCTGACTGTATTTTTCTAGATGATGTGTCTACTTGTATTTCATGGAAACAAGCAAACAGACCCTCCTGATGTTCTAAGGTGGTGCAATACAACAATATTTCTTTTTTTACCCCATCGGCTCCACTTAACTTGATATAGGTATATCCACACACACAAACAAAATATATGACGTCCTTTATGAAACTTTTCAAGTTATTTCAATCCTTCAAACACACTTGCCAGAGATTATGTTTAACTTGCCAAGTAACTGAGATCAACAGGAACAAATGTTTCAACAAGGGAACACCTTGGGGGGGGGGGGGGGGGAGAGAGAGTAACTAAGCATCACATATGTGGGGATGTATCCTTCAACACAAGGTAAAGAGGTAATGCTGTCTGCTGCTTGCTATAGTCACCATAAACATCCGTTAAGCTTGGCTTGGCTGAAGACAGAGGCTGCGATCTTGCTGAGGATACTGAGGCTGCAAGAGGGATGACACACAGCCTTTGAAGATGTCCCAGGGCAGCTCCATGTGCATCCAAATCATTCCCACAGCTGGGAGGATAACCTTTCCTCCCACTGATTTTACTGGAAATTTTACCACCTCTGTAGAAAACCTAGTTCCATCATTAACTGGCCTAATCCTGCTAGGCAGGCTAGCAGCAAAGTCTTGTGGCTTGCTTTTTTTTTTTTTACGTTGTTTGGAAACAGAAGTGCTGAGGTACTAACAGACAGACTCCTGTTCTTACCTCTGCCATCAAGACTGGTTCCAAGAAATGTTTATCGTTATGGTGATCGGTGCTTTATGTATTTATATATATATAAACTTGGAAAGTTTAACTTAATCCTACCCTAGAAATCCTTTGCTGCAGTTCTAGCTCATGACTTCTGTACCTCATGCATATAGGGCCAAGAATAAGTCATTGCTTTGATCTCCCCCAGCAACATTTAAAGATTTGAAGGCTTACACCTTCCCTTAGCCAACAAAACCTAGCTTTTCCAGTATTCCCTCACAGTTTGTGTTTTGACTTCTAACCAGTCATCTGGACAGAAATTAGCCCACTGCCCTCAGATTTGGGGAATCAGAATTGATGGTGAAACTCAGGTTTTACAAGCATCTGAAAAAACACATATCAATAGTGTTTTGTGCAAGACTGTCTGCTTTTCTTCAGCATGCCCAGGAAAATGTTTTCTTGGATTGAAATGGCAAGATATTGTGTACTTGCATAGCATGTGGTTTTGGACCAAATTATGTGACAAATACTGCCGATTTATCTTTTACAGCCTTTGCTATAAAATCACACAGACATCTGTCCACCTCTTCCCAGATGGGAAGACTCCAACAAAATTCTCAAATACTGCCTGTGCGCGCTAGACACGGACAGGGATACAGCTGTGCAGAAAGCTCACAGTAGATAAAGGAGATAAATGTGTCCGGTTAACGTCACAAATTGAAGAATTGTGAATAAACCAAATAGCTCCCCACGGAATCCACGCTATCATGAATAAACTGCTCCTGGTTTCACTTGAAGCTTGTGTGGATCTCTTCATTGCACAACACTTCACCCACTCAGACAGACCTCCCGCTAGTTTATTGGCAAGCTCATTTGCCAAGGAACTTTCTAGACTTTGTGTGATCTGAATTTATACTATCAAGTACCTGAGATGCTCATCAGCATTCACCCTCTAAAAAACATTTTAAAAAATTGCAAAGGATTGATAATAGTTGAGGTTTTCTGTTGCTCAACTTCTTCTGCTCTTCAGTGCAGCTTCCAGATGGTGACTGAGCAACGCAAAAGTGTTTGTAGGAGGACCTCCTTCCTGGCTAAATTATTCCTAACTCCAAGAAGAGTTGTTCAGATAGATATATCACCAAAGCTAGCGTGGAAAATTTCAGAGTGACTTAAGTAGAAGAAAACACCCTGCAGTATTGACAACCTTGTTGTCTTCTTTCCTTCCCTATCCCCAGCATTCATCCTGCATTCCATAACCAAGACTATCTCCTCCCCCTCAGCCATGGCCATCCTGAAAAAATGCCATGTCAATCTGAAGAAGGCAGTACACTCTGTAGGCTTCTGAGCACGTTGCCCAGATCTCTCCTGCCATATCAATAAATGTTTTATTGCATGGCATTCCTCTTCCCTACCAAGAGGGGTTATTTTAGTACACACTTAAAGCAGAATTTTCTACTAGCTTTCTCTAATTAAGATTACTGGTATCTTGGAAAGGGAGCTTGAAACTTTTTATGTGAACACCACAGTCTATGCATTTATTCTCTAAACACCTGTATGAAACCCAGAATGCTCTGTCAGAAACAGGAGTACCTGGCCAAGGCCACCCAGTACATCCATGCCCATGAGACATGCCAGCTTCATCAGCCTCCTCCACATACTGAAGCAGCGCCTGGTGGCAGGACCACCCGCCCCGTACCGCTGATTGGAATTAGGGCCACAGGCCATACATCCACCAGACAATTATTTACTTCATGCTTGAATCTGGCTCATTAGACAAAGCCTTCATTTCAGGCTGCTCAATGACAACCTTTGCAACTATTTCACTTAAAACTATATGGTTGGTCTCTTCCGTTCATATTTTGTACTCGTACTGAATTTACCCATTTTTTTAAACAAAGAGCCCTTGCACAGGAGGTCAGAAGGGAACACAGTCATCAACTCAAAGAGAAACCATGAATTCTGGCCTCTTGTAAGCCCCCTGCTTAATTGTGCTTTACTGCTATTATTCTAGGAATGAACACTATCTCCTCCATAAATTATAGAAGTATTATGAACATCAATAAAATTTAGATACAAGAGCCTTGGCATTTTTGAGCAGAAGGTGAGCTCCTTCAAGTAACTTCTCCACAAAACTCATGCTTTTTCCTTGCTTATCAGATTACCTGATGTAAGAATAACTTCCCTTACAATTCACCTTAATTCACAGCAGTCAAGATAATGATTTCCCTTTTATTTGTCATTTGTTACCATTTTGTCTTCCAACCATGCAAGTGCCAGCAGGGATTAAATACAAATTTTGTTTTTCAGAAACTGAAGCTCCAGGTCTAGCTGGACAGACAACTCCTACCTTACACCAACCATTTAAACTAGGGATGGGAGTGTAAGAAATTTCTCATCCAGCAGAGAGCTGGCTGACTGGATTGGGAATTTAAGGAGCCAACTACTCATATGTTGCACTGTGATGACTGCACAAACCAAACTAATAGATATTACCTAGGAGGAAGTTAAGGAGAGCTGGAAGAAAAGTGAAGTACAAAAGTGTTCAGAGTGTAAAAGCTTAATTTACCTCCGTAAGCATCCTCACAGGGGTTGTTTAGGTAAAGGAACTATTTGAATAATTGTTCTCTCAGGTTTTCATCCCAGTTTGTCTCTAATCATTCTTAACTTGTTACTGATGGATTTCAGTAACGTAATTCCAACCTTTGATAGGAACCTCTCTGACACTATTTCTCTCTTAGAGAAGTGACATCAATACAAACCTGACATTGTCTGCTTTCTTGCTTTTAATCAGATTCTGCTTCCTTTATAGCCTAATTTCCAGAAGGACTTCAAGAGGTGACAAGTGGCATTCGACCTTTTTTGCATCAATGTTAATAGATACTGTTCTCTTCACCTCGAGTCAATGTGACCCTGCGGGTGCAGCTACTGTACCTCAAACTCACCCCGACTGTCATGCAGTTCAGGCTGAGTATGACTGCAAGTCTCGAGTCTCAATTTTTCTCAGCAAGCACTTTAGAAGTAGTTGAAAGGAATGATTTCTGTGTTAAGATTAGAGAGACCATTAGGAGGCAGGAACCAGCAAAACCAAAACACACTCATTTTTGTAAGAGACCTGTTTTGTCTCTTTCTGAGGTTTGTTTTACAGTTACAATTATCTCCCAAACACCCTTCATCCTTTAAAATGTCTTTCTTTGATTAGCACAAAAATTTTTAGCTGTAGGTTATCAATATCACTTCACACAATAGTTGAAGAACTATTTAGACTTGACAGCCAGGAGACAGTACCACAGAAGAGCCAGAAGTCTTTGTATTGCTCTTTTTCCAGACAATCTTTCTTCTGTCAGGTAAACCAGTGCAGGAATTTTTAATTATTATTTTTTCTTTTAAAACACATAACATTTGTCCTTATAGTATTTGAGGATGTTCTTATTTAAGCAAAAAAAGGTTGAACACAAAAAAGCCAGTTGAAGAACAGTATGAATGCTTCTGTGGTGCGTGTAAATTGCCTTCCTTACTCATTTGCTCCCTATTTCCAAAATACTTATTGTTCTATCCATTACTATATCATAATAATTTTGGAGGGAGTTGTATTTTTTCTTGCACATGTCTGCTTTACAGGGACTGCTATCATTTGTATAAGATGGTACATTAACCATACCCCACTGAGCTGCTTCTGACGCATTGGAGTGCCTTTTTTTTATTATTATTATTTTAATCTTGGACTACTTCTAGCCTTTACCAGTTGGGATTATTTTTGCTTTCTAGAGTCCAGTTTACCTTTTACTAACTCTATACATATATCAGCTTCTTATCTTCATCTTGTCCCTTCCCAGCTGCTGCAGTAGGAGATGTCTGTCACTTAGAGACCAAAAAAACCACTAAAGAAATAGAGTTTTCTTAGTAGCAGGATTTTTAAAACGAACTTGTTGTTTTCTAGAGTTAAATGCATACAACAAGAAAACAAAAAGATCTGCTTACTAATTGAACATCTCTTCCATAGTAGTAACAGCTTGACTATCTTCAGCTAGCAGGCTTAGAAACTGAACCAACCAAATGGACCTCAAGATATGTACACCCCAGAACAACAACAACAAAAAAAACATACCCCTCCTGTTTTCTAAAGGTAGAGGCAAGAGGCAGTACAAGTTACATCCTTCAGTATCCTTGATGTATTAAATTGCTGAAGTAAGGAGAAAACCCCAAGTGGGGCAAAGTATTTTGTGGTGATTACTGCCATATGCTTCTCAGACTAAGCTGCAAGCAATAGAAGACAGCTTTGCAGCTGGCAGTTCTTCTTTCTCATTACTCAGAGCCATAATGTTGATATAGTTAAATCTTTTCCAATTAAGATGGAGAAGTAAACAAAAAGGCAATACATCAAGCAAGCTAATGTAGTCAACTACGAGAATTACCTTAATCAAGCCTTGAAATGTTACATTTCAAAATGAACTATTTTCAAAAATACTATTAAGGTTTGACTGTGTCAGAGGTACCTATTCATCATTTAATGAACACTTAGAAACTACAACCATTAAATTGAGAGTGTGTGTTGCATTATGCATGCTATAATTTACAGGTCAGATCAACAAGCAATAATGTTACTGCAATTAAAAAAACCCTTCCACTTTAGGCTTTATGTTTAATCATAGAAATTCAGTTCTATATTAACACAAACAGCTACTATGATTTAATAACATAATTTCTTTTCTGAAGATACTAATTTGTGTTCTTTTTTCATAAATCACATGTCAAAGGTATTTTTTCCTGCTTCAGCAGAAACAGGCACCATGACAGGAATTGTAACTTGCCACTATGTTTTGTCTTACAAAACACCCAACTACGTACAAGTTCAGAAACCTCACTTCCTGCAATCTAGTCGGAGACTCATTGTTAAGAAAAGACATTATGAGAAGTATGTAAACATTGCACAGACTTATTCTTCACACTCCAAGTGCTAAGGGAGATAGGAAGGGGGGAAGAAACCAAAAATACAACATGCTTTCGGAGATGTACAGAGTACCTCAACACTACTACAAGATCTGAACACTAGATTTTAAAGAAATGGATGATTTAATGGCATATTACAGAAGAGATAGGATAAGAGGAACCAGCCTCAAGTTGTGCCAGGGGAGGTTTAGATTGGATATTAGGAAAAATGTCTTCACCAAAAGGGTGGTCAAGCATTGGCACAGGCTGCCAGGGAGGTAGCAGAGGTGCTCAAAAAACACATAGATGCAGTGCTCAGGGACATGGTTTAGTGGTGGGCTTGGCTGTTCTGGATTCATGGTTGGACTCGATGACATCCAAAGTCTTTTCCAACCTAAATGACTCTATGATTCTATTTTATGTAGAAACTAGTAATACTGTCAAAGTATGTCTTGCCTTGTTTTAACTTTTTGTTTAACATGCAACCGAAAGGAAGCACAAAGGTCATTCTACGTCTTTTAAAATGGTTTTCATTATGGGATTGTAAGTGCATGTGAGAAGCTGGACCAGCAGAAGAAACCTCACATGAACAGAGGAAAAGGCAGAAATATTTATTATTTTTTTTAATCGCCAGTGCATTTTTTCAGTCTTACAGCATGATTGTAAGTAGCAATTACTAGCTACACACTAATGAATTTGCGTATGGAAACAATTTACCTGGACTATTAACATGGTAATAAAGGGGTCAGAGTAATCATTCAAGGCCTATCTATGCATTTAGTTTATCTCTAGCAATTTCCCTAGTGTGCTTTAAGCCGACAGGCATTCCAGGCAAGCACTCCATCTACAATATCTCACATTGTTCGAGCCTACACTGTAGATGTAATAGGTGGTAATTCTGGATGGTCATTCAAATTCCTTTAACAACCAAAGAAGAACAATAGGTATTTCTGAGAAACTACTTTATGTTAAGCTAAGTGTGCACAAAAGGATCAGACAAATACCTTTTCCCATTTTTTTTTTTCTACTAGTGACTATAAAGCGATTATAGACATCTGCCTCATTGACAGGAAGTCTATTCTCCAGGAATAAGTTTGCCTTAACAACAACTCCACAATACCCACACAAGCTGTTGAAAGTACAAGCCGTGTCAGAAAAGTGTCTAATTATGATTAGATTTACTTGGTCTTAATATCATGGCCACGTACTCGCACTATAGCCTGCTTAAGCTCAAGCAGCCCATCTTTTACTGAACCAGTGCCAACTTTCTCATCATCTTTAAGGAAACGAAGGACTGTTTAAGACATTTAAAGAAATAGGGCATGGCCTTCAAGACATCCACACAGCCTTTTTTCTCCCAGCCAAATCCCCCATATGCTATTCAACTGGTGCAGCCCTCCTCTGAAGCCAGGTTTCACTCTTGACCAGGGTCTCGTTTTGCTGGATGGTTCACTGAGATACCAGATGCGGCCAGAAACCTTGTTGGTTGAGAACACAGATTTGAGACTCTTGCCTAGACCCTTACCTGGAGCACCTAGCGTTCAGCACCCTACAGAAGGGTAGGGCTGAATTCAAGCAGCACTTTGTCACAAAAGAAACAGATAATGGTACACGCCTCCCTCTTCCAAGTTCCTTCTAAGCCCATTAAATTTCATGAAGATGTTCCACCCAGCGTTTCACTGCTAATTAAGGTGCATTCACGATGAGCGGAGCTTAATGACAGACATCTTGCAAGAACTGCTAGCAACTAGGAAAAAGAGTCCTTGTTCAAGCACCCACGCTGCAGCTAACAGCAGCTATTTCACCTCTACCTGCTGTCTTTACATGTCTTACACTGTGACACAAGGGAGCCTGACTCTCTGGCCACCTGCAGCACAACTGTTCAAAGTTGATTCTTTCCATTTATTCCTCTAATAGTCATATGATTAGGATCATTCCATTGTGTCAGTAAATAGCTAAAGGAAACATTTTACAGTTATCTTCACTGTAATTCCTATTGCTAATACTGTGTTGGCATTTTCATTGTAGCCATCATTTTTCCAAATGCACACAATTTAAAAATAAACATTTACCTTTGGCACACGATGCTTTGGCCAAATAGCAGCATTAGTAGTTTTGTTTCATTTCTAAATCCAGTTATTTTACATCTGCATCCACTTGACTTTTCAAAAACAATTGAAGGGCAAGTGAAAAGAAAAAAAGATTGGTTTATCATCACAGAGTACTTTGATTTTCTCCGTTTAAAAACTGTTACCTTTTTCTACAGGCATATATGAAGGTCAGAAAGCTTAGGAAACTCAAAAACCTTTTCAACTACCACAGAGGAAAACTGCCACCACTTCTACTTGACTGAAAGCAAAAACTTATGAGGGGAGATAGAACTGAAATGATAATATAGCAAAGAAGCCCAGTGAGAACAGCAACCGATAGTATCAGTGTTTAATTCTAATTTTTTTATGGATAAACGCAATTCAGTGGTTCCAGCAGGCTATCAGTTTTTTGACATTTTGTAACATTTATCACAGGAAAAAAAAGGAGAATTTACAGTTACTAAATGAGAGAGGGGATGGAAAAAAATGGTTTTTGTTACTTTTAAGTCAAGATTGAATCCCTGTTATATACAGTGTGCCCAAAGATATGGGTCCAACAAACACCTTTTATTCCTCATCCATCACAGATGAGTGTGATAACACTCAGCATTTATGATGAAATTTGAAAAGCCCCATGCAACTCACATTTCTGACTTTCGATAATAATGAAGTCAGACATATGCATCCAAGAGTATAATTGCTCTACCAACAGTCAGCTATC
Organism: Falco cherrug; assembly: GCF_023634085.1. Taxonomy (NCBI): domain Eukaryota; kingdom Metazoa; phylum Chordata; class Aves; order Falconiformes; family Falconidae; genus Falco; species Falco cherrug. The sequence goes on along the minus strand of NC_073698.1, from coordinate 118,323,288 downwards.
TTCAAACAGCATAGTTTTTTTTATCTTGTAATGAAAACTGCACCACAGTAATATAGTATCAAGGTACAGGTTTTTTTAAACACACTTCATGCATGCAGTCCCGCATGCAACAATTTATTTACCTTGTCCATCAGTAGACACACTTCTGTTTTCAGCAAAGCTGGGGCAGATCCTCTCCTGCCTTCCCCTCCCTCCTTTTACTAAAGAACAAAGATTTTTACCATGGCTGTGTATGCCAGAAACCTGTTGGGCAACAAGGTCTTATTTATGGCCAGTTATAAAACTGTAGTTTTCTTCTCCATACAACATTAAGCAGTAGAGAGACCTTAAGTTAAGAATAATTCTTTAGTACAAAATGAAATAGGAAAGTATCTAGGACACCATTTTGGTGACTGGAAGAATTCTAGACAGGTAAGCAAGAAGTCATTTATCCATCAGGTTTCATGAATAGGTCAGGCTGCCAGAATAAAGTGTAGCTTGGAGCAATTTATTTCTTGCTTTTCCATTGGTTTTCTCTTAAGTAACAGTGTACTTGTGCAAGGGTACTGAGAGAGACCATAATGTGCCCTGAAAGAACAAAGACAACACAGCCTGAACTTTGCCTTTCCTTACACGATATCATTATCCTCTCTTTTACACTGGCTTTCCCTCCATCTTCTCCACTGATAAAAAACATTATTCTCTCCCATCACACATCAATTGAGAAACAGCGGTGCATTACTTTTAATTCTTAAACATTAAAAACACATCTCTCTTCCTACTTTTTAAATTGTTCAAGCAAGAATAATATAGAACACTGACAACTGTTCACCTAAGACATCAAAAAGTTTAAGATGGAAAGCTAGGTACCTTCAGATTTTGTCACTGATTAATCTCAAGACATTTGGCAAGTTTTCCTGCTTCTGCATAACCTAAAGTTACAACAGAAATAGGGACATGGAGATAAACAGAATTCAGTCCTTAGCAATAACAAACTCCGCTACAAAAAGGCATTAGTTGTTTTTTGACTGACCTTCCTTTTCAGGTTTAGGTTTCTACCAAATATAATTAAGAAATATCTTGCTATTCCCTTGAGGCCTTAGTTGTTCTTTCCTGCTCATTGATTGTATTGAGCACAAGCAATTAAATCTATATTGCAACATTCACCTACTACCAGTATTTTACTCAGCAGGTCTCTCCCTACCAAGCTGCTCTACTGCTAATAATGTTACCCGACTCCAACACTGAGCAAAAGCAGTAAAACATCACCAAAACCTGCCACCTGGTACTGCTTCCCAAGAATAAGGACAACAAATATTGCATTGCTTCTCTCCCAGTCTGGAGGCATTCATCTGTGTGTCATAGCCTTTGCTTAGCAGGGGTGCCATAAAACCTCCATCATCTTGTTGTATGCTTTCTGGGAAACCAGATCAATAGCTCTACACTGAGCTGCAGCATTCTGCACCTTGTCAAACCCCCTGTGTGCACAAAATAGGTTTATTGGTTCATTTCTGCTTGAAGTGCTCCCCACAGAGATGCTTCTGTAACCAGCACAGGCTGGTTTGGTTTTCATGATGTATCAGTAATCCAAATTAACATTGCATTAAGTGACAAGAAGCTGTGTTACTATGCACTAATCACCACCTGCCAAAGCGAGGGGGCACTACCACAACATTCAGGCTATTCCCCTTCTTGTTTTTGGTAAACTGTTAGTCTTATTCACTTGCCATCCACTGAACCACTTGCCATCCTCCTACTCCATCACACACGGAGCATCCCAGGTAGCTGGTAAGCTTGTGCCAGCGAACATCTTCAGTACAGGCAGCATGACCTTCATCAGGCCTGTCGCGCAACTTTACGATTTTCCTGTCATAACAATGTGAAATTTTTCCTATAATTTGATGGTTTTGTCATGTTGTCTTGTCCGCATCATTAGTGTCCAAACTGCCAAACAGCAATGGGATACAAGATGGTTTGTGGATGTTTTAAGAGGTCATGTGGCACCTTTTTGGAAGGTGGCCAAGAGCCATTGCTTTGTGGGGTCAGAAGCAACATGATCCTGCAGCACTTTTTAGTTTGTGTTTGTGGAATGACAACTCATCGTCACTGTGTCTTACAACCTTGGGATTTCATTGGATAGCATCAGTGACATTACAGGAAACAAGGAGAGAAGCAACAAAACCTTTTGGTCAGAAATCTTCAAGGGGACAACTGTGCACTTAAGCATTTAATTCCTTAAAGAATATTTACCAAAACAATCCGCTGGGCTTCAGTTCTTCTGTACCTTTGAGGTGGCGAATTTAAAACAAGACTAGGTATTTCTGCAATACTCAAGTTTCCTGGAGAATTATTTTATTTAAAAAAAAAAAAAACCAAACAGCTTTGTTTCTCTCAAATTTATCTGTTTTTCTTACAGAGCTGATGTCTGAATAATGTTATGGCCAGTTCAGTATTTGAACTTACAACACTGGTAGTTAAAAGGCAAGAGGATAACTAGAAAACACGTTACCTTGATTACAAAATATGATTTGGTTAAAAAAATCCGGACAGGTCAGATGAGTTACATGAACCATTTCTCACTCTTCTCATCCTATTGTTTAAAAATCTTATTCCTGCAGGGTCCACACAGGCAGAGGTGTAACCACAACTCTGTTATTGTTCTATTTAACAATATGTTAAACCTTCATCAGCTTTAATGGGTCCAACCTACTCTCATTTTAAATACACCTGATAATCTGAGCAAATAAATTTGTCATTAATGTCCTGTTATTCTAAGCCACATTAAAAGTTTTGACCTTTCCCCACTGCTCTCCTTACAAAAGTTAAAACAAGCAGTTTTAAACATCTACTTTAATACTAATTTGTTAAGGTGACAATTTAAGTACAAACCCGCATATTTTTGCCCCCTAGGAGTTCAGTACACACCCAAACCCACTCAAAACACTTAATCCTGTAATCCCTCTTTCTCTTATGTTCTGTGTTTAACTGATTTTAAAGCTGCTGTTTCTTAGTTCTGGTCATTTCTTTTCCTTTGAATGCATTTGCGTACATTTTTACTCTCCCAGAACTTGCCTGTGAGAACTAGTCTATTTTCCATATTTTAACAGAAACTTAACTAAGGTACATCTCTCTGAGAGGCTGGCTGTCTCACTAGAAAAATGCCTGGCTGCCTGAAGAGGGAGGAGAATTTATGGAGAAAGCAGTACAACTAATGGAAATACACATGGCAAAAGATCCCTGAAATACCGCAGCCTGGACAGGCAATAGGCAGAGTTATTTTTGGATTAGGTCATTAAACATCTGAAACACCATGCTGGTTAAAAGGTTCTGATATTTAGGGACTTGAAGGACACAAACAGCCACGAAAAGGTACCATTGAGGCACTCTTCCTTGTACCCAAGACCCATAAAGTGGTGAGGAAGGGTTTAACAGGAGAAGCTGAGAAAGATGATTTCTGTACAGAGGGAAAGGATCATTTAAAATAAGAGCTTATTATCAGGCTCTGGAAAGGCACATCACTTCTGCGGCTAGCCCACGATGACTTGCTTTGCTTAAATTTAGGAGCATAGCTTAGCATGCTTGATCAGCCAACTGCTTTGTTTCCAATTTTCTTTAGTTTCATCAACTGTTAATTTGCCACAATGACACAGCGCACAGGCAAGTCACTGCTGGTCTCCTAGTGAGGAGGAATAGCCTTTGGTTTCCACCTGTGTAGCACCACCAAGTAAAGCATTTCTAGAACTCTGCTCTCCATTACTTCTCTCACACAGCCACCAAATGAACCCAAGATGAGGCCTGCAAAGCCAAGGGATGGGCTAGTTACAGGCGTTTAAAGGTTTGTGTTTGGGGTTCAACTCCTCATCTGCAGTGAATGTGACCTTGGCAGAGGGTGTTGCACCGTCTCAGATCACCAAGTGAGGTGAAATCTTTTTTTCCTATTTGGCCATTCAGATTCAGATCTCTGACTCTGAGGCTGTCTGCAGCAATTCACACAACTGAGGTCTCATATTGGCTCGAGTGCAAGTAGTAATGCAGGATTTTTCCCTTGAGGTTTCCTCATCCAGCTGCAACCTTCTCACAAGCTATTCATTCACTAGAAAAATGCTTCGACCTTCTGAATTCTCCAGGTTCACTAGAGATGTAAAAAATCCGTAATTCCCAGAGTTTTTTCCCCACTGCCTAAAATGCTGCTTCACAGACCACAGCCCTACGTTGGCCATTGCTTTTACCTTGTTATCTGTTCAGTAGAGGAGCCCTCTGCCCCCGATGATATCATCGGTCTAGATCAATTTGAATTTCACCTTCATTTTACCAGTAGGTATTTAAATACATCCTTCTTTGAACACATGAAGTCACAGTTCATTTCACGCTTCATTAACAGAACAGGTAAGTTTGTGGCTTTACAAGATGGACACAAGTACACAGGGCTATCCTAGCCAATGCCTTTAGCTACAGCTTCAATTGTATTTAAGTTCCTACTCCCTCCCCCTTTCCTCCCCACAAAAAGGGCTGCAAAAAGGAGCTACAGTAAGCAATTGGGCATGCTCTTGTGCAGCTGCTACTATACGATGCCTGTACACCATTTGAACAACGTGACTATGACTGGTCACAATTAACCTGCTCACTTGCTTTTCTGCTGCTCTTCAACGTGGCATGCAGAGGTAGGTATTTCAGCACACCTCATTACACTGACTCTTAGACCATCCAGGTGCCTATAAACTTCCTTTTGACTCACCACATGTTACAAAATTACTTTAATGGCAAAATGCACCCTACGTCCTAAGACCACAAGCATACAAAGCACGTGGATAGGTAAGGAGCCTGTACCACCAAGTTACTCCCACTTTTTTTCCATTTTCAACTTAGTTTGCAACAGGACGGTCCCAGCACAACGCAGAACCACACAGTCCTGGTCAAGAGAAAGCACCTGACAAAACATTCCCCTTGAAGTTTTATCTTTATTTTCTTCATTACAAGGATCTTCACTGGAGGTAACAATTTCCAAGTCATACCATTGATAAATAAAAACCTTGTAGTCTTTTAGTCTCCCTTTTAGCCTCCTTTTCTTTCCAAACCCTCCTGCTCACTAGAGTTATAAATACCAATTAGACTGCTGCTATAATTCTTACAAATACTTTCCATTATGAGCATTTTCTAACCAGCTGAGTATCGATATAGCATTACCTTTTTGTTAGGTTCCCACAGCCTGACGCACAGCATCTGGCTTCTGCCTCTAGATACGAGCGCATGCAAATGTTAACGGCTTATGGCATTCCAATAAACACCGGAATGGGTTAGACTGTCTTTTTTTAACCATTTTTTACTGGACCTGTGACATCTTATGACCTTGCTGCTGGAATCTGAGTAGCTGTCTAACCAAGCCAAAGCTAACAGCATCCTCATCTTCCAGCTTCACCTGCAGCACAAGGCACGCAGTTGAGTGCCTGCCAAACCCAGGCTGAATTTGGCGCTCAGATTCCAACATGCTGATAACCCCAGACAGAAGAAAGCTTTCAGGCAACATCTTTCCAAGTGACATAATGACTTGTTTGCAAGAATATCAGGTGGCTGACAAAAACTTTGCATGAAGTATGCCTGCTTTGTACTATGACAATTTATCTGATTATAAAATTCTATCTAAAAGCATGTGCATTCTATTCTGATTGTTTCTAGATAGCGCTTCTGCCTCCGAGTTTGCTGGGCAGTTATGGAGAATCTGTTTCACTAGGAAGAAAATGACGTGTTCTTCCTCCATATTCTTTTTCCTTCAAAAGTAAATAAATAGTTAATGCACGACTGCACACTGACTAGTATTATATAAAGAATTGTGCCCTAGCTTTTCAAAAGGATCTCATGTTGTTCAAGTCACATTCACTTCAATCCTAGAAGTCTAATGAAGATAAATATTCTTTTATTTGTGAATGCTAATAATCTGCTAAGTAACTCAAAAAAGTTTCCACTGCTTCAGTTCCCCACTTCCTTATTGCAGCTATCATCGCTGCAGATTATTTCAACTTTAATTTTGTAAAATTTTTAGGCGCTTCTGTTAAGTGTCCAAATCTAATAATGCCAGGAAAACAAACTAACTGCATTGAAAAGCTTTGACTTGTCAGAGTACCTGTGTCCTAGTAGCTAAAGCAAAGCAATAGCAAGGTCAGTGTTCTTTGCTGCAAGCACACCACGCTATAAATCACAATATATTGAGACATTTACAAGGCTATTTAACACTGCTCCTTTTAAATTGCTGATGTTTCAAGTACTGTATATGACAGTACTTTTCTTAATATCACTTGTTTATTTTTAATTTTGCCGCTATAGAGTTAATGCAAGGTGAACTTAATGAGTCCATAACAATTTCACTACCACAAGCTGAAAGTCATTTGCATATCTTCATGCTCTCCCATTTTATCTTCATCTACTATTCATCAATATGTAATATACCTTCACAAGATCTTCATTACTACTTAACTGTACAAACTTTCTTCATTAGGCTTGAAATAAGATGGCTGAGAGACTTGGCTCTCAAAGTTATGCACGTGATAGATGGGATACTTTATTCTTACTCTTTTTCTCTTCTCATACATTTAAAAAGCTTAGATTCCTTTTTACACCTTAGATTAGCCTTCACTCCTAATTTCTGGCAACATCTATCTTTTCCCTGGAAGACTTAACTGACTAAATTGCTTCTTCCCTCTTTCCCATTTCCAGCACTATGAGCATTTGTCAGAAGGGTCCTGTGCATTTCAGCACAAGATGTAGGATCCTCTGCAGGGTAAATAAAAGACCTTGCTAACAGACATCGTAGCCCCAGGCTGTTTCAGAGATATGTCTGGTTTAGGTCCCATTTCACCAGAGGCACACCATCACCACCCCATACCGAAGCTTGAAGACATCATCGTGTCTTTTACAATTATTTGTACAGAGGAAACGTGACAGTGGTGTTAGAGGTAGGGATGACAGACTAGCACAGAACCAGGTCCTTAAACCTTTTGGTTAGTAAAAGAAGAAAGCAATGACTATTCCTACTAAGCAGTTGATCATTTTTGTATAGCTTTGCCTTTTACATTTAGGAATATGAATTGATTCAGAGTATGAATTAATTCAAATTTCTAGTCATTGCACAAATGCTGTGTTATCAGGTGAAAGGTGCTTCTTGAGCTGCAGAGCCATACAGTAAAGCCTTTGGTAATTTCTCATCAGCTATCAGCAACGTGTGCTGCCTAAACCTTTCACTAATGCTCCTGATCTAAGTTATGCACAGCAGAAACAAGACTGCTTTCTACTTCTGCGGTCAAGTCTTAATTTCCTCTTACTAATCACTTCACCTTTAACAGAGTTTTCAGGTCAGCTACGAGTAAACAATTCTGTCTGTAGTTATGACTATGAAGACAGGTGCAAATCTCCTCCCAGGGATGTCAAATACAAGATATTCATGTTGCAGAGCAAAGGCTGGACCCAGTTTCTTCTCCCCGTCCTACACTGCCAGGGGTTTAACAATGGCACACCTGCTTCCCATGGAACAGGACAGACAGCTGACATCTTCAACTTCCGCTAGGCAAATCAAGGAAAAAATTCTTACCCCAGTCATTGTTCATATTCGACACTTTGCTGCCCTTACATTTAAGTTCTAAGCAAACAGGATAGCAAATCCTTGTTTGACACTTCCTCCGAAGGAAGTACTCAAGCCATGCCAAACATTTTCAGGTGCAGAAAGGCTTTAACTTAAGCTGACTAGAATGTCACGGGACATTCATCTAATTTGTTTTTTTAATCATAAACCCAGCAACTGAAACATCCAATTAAAATGAAGTAGCCAGCTCAAGTGACTTACACGAGCCAGGAGCCCTTCAGATACTCCTTGTGATCATGCCAAAAAATACATATAGCCCATATAAATAAAAATAATAGAAAAAGTTTTTCTGCAAGAAGGAAAACTTGGTTACATTTACAAGTTTATGATTTCTACTCCGCAGCCTGTTGGATCAGCAGTTCCACTGTCTACTGCTCTCCTCTCAGACATATGCCTTTGTACAGCAGCTTTTGTTTTCCAGAATTTCTTTTAACTTTGGAGCTAGGGTATTTTAGGCCAGAATTAATACATTTCAGACTTACCTAACACAGTTGCCTGCCTTCCTAATTCTTCCCTTTCTTTCCCACCCCAAGCAGGACTATCTCAGACCCTGTTGGTACTCCTGCCATTACTCTAACTAGTGTTTTATGCCAAATTACCGACTGCCAGAATTAGCAGGTAATTTAAATTATGAAAACAATTTCTTTATGGAGATCAAAATTCAGTGTTCTGCGTTCATGGACCCATGTGCGTACTAGTTTCAGACTTACCATTTTGTCATGTCTCTATCTTTTTAAAACAAGAAACTACTTATAGTGTTTACACATCAAATTAATAATGAATCTCCAGAGTTAAGCACAAGCCCTATTTCGTCCACCAATATTTTCTGAAGCCTGTATACAACCTACCGGACATTGTATGGTTTCAGCCTCCGGAAAAAAAAAAAATGCTTTGTGAATGAATTTACACATGGCTTCAGGACCTGTATCTTATGAGGTGCTACTGAGGCAGAAAAGATACAATCTGTAATTCCACAGCTGTCAGCTACAAGCAAGGTGATAAGATGTTTAAATCTGGGTTTTGTGGGTGAGCAAGATTTTGGAGAACTTTGTAACATCTAGCTGATTTGAGCTTGCAGTCTGAAAAGCAGCTTAACTATAGATCAGAAGCTTTGAAATATTTGAAAAAAATCTGGGTGAAGCCACCTAGAATATTTTATGATGAAATAGGAATACTTAACTGTGCTGGACTGTTTATCCCCAGTATTAGTGAAAGTGCAACCATCTTATTTCAGACTCCTGAGATGTGAAAGACATTATATGACTGATTATTATCCGGCATATACTACTTAAAAATCAAGTGGCTGAGTTTCAATTGCATTTTCCTTTTGGACCTAACACACTGTACCTGATTGTCATTTCTCTAATGCATCCAAATTACCTATTTTTGCAGTTATATCTTTTTAAGTAGCATGCAATTCTGTCCAACATTCCACTATTTTGCACAACACTATTTTTCTAAAGAATGGTAATTTAACGGAGTAAGTGATCTAAACCAACACATAATGTATCCCATAGGTGAAAGAAAGCAGAAAAATGGGTTAAGCACACCACTTGCTAATGCTAATGATGTTGTTTTATGGCCAGAATGAATGATACATCATGAATTGCCTTTTAATCATATTTGAGTCTTTCTCAAATTCACATTTGTTTTAAAATCTCTATCAGGCTTTTATTCAAGTTCACATAGTTCCCATATCATTCACCCAAAACTGTAACACCTGCGTTCTGTAAGATCAGACAGAGCTAAACTGGAAATTTCAAACTTTTTGATAATATTTCATTCAGTATTTATTACTAGTATTACTTATGGGTTACTGTTTCATGAAGAGAATGAATTACTCAGTTACACTACAATAACTGTTAGGGAACACTATAAAATGGCAGGTTTCAATTAAAAATACATGGAAAAAAATGTATACCATAAAAGATACTAAGACAACCAGCAACTAGTTTGTGAAGCTACTTAACCTGAGCAATACTTTCCTCTATAGTTTCCAATCTGTCTTTTTAGTTTTTCATGGATTTTTTAAATGGTACTCTGTATTAAAAAACCAACTAAAGCAAAACAGCTATAAGGTTTCAGGGTACGGGGTTTTTCTCTTCCGAGGTACATGTAAACACACATTTTAAGGCTAAAATACCACAAAACTTTATGTAGGACTGTTGCCAGTATATTTTGTTCATTAACACTTCTCACTTCCTTAGGTCTTCCTTTAAGACTGGGGGTGCACTTATATCTTAAAACACTAATCACGAGGATTTCACCTTTCCAAAAACCACAATTTGCTTATTGCTAACATGTGTCAGAGATGCATGTTTCTGAAAGGAGTTCTTTTCACTAGAAGTTTAATTCTGCAAATCAATTATTTTTTTCCTTCTTTACTCAAAATACCTGCATTTCAGTAATAATCAATTTGAAAATCTAATGACACTGGTAGGATGATCTGATGGTCTTACGATATTTTTTATTTCCCAACAACGATACACAAATTCACAAAAATTGAAGCTGTACATCCACTTCAATCAGTTCTACTCAAGTAGAGCTAAAAGTGTTGTATCGTGCACTCTCGAATGAGCAGCATCCCAATCAGCGCATCATTTTACGTTCTTAGAAAGCCGCAGGTTTACATAATTTGACCCAGCGTTTTCATTCAACTGAATGACAGTCAATCCAAAGTTTGCTGAAAACCAAGACTAACCAGTTTTTTTACATAGAATTATGGTTGTAGCATGAATTTCTGGCAGCTGGCTATGTGATCTTTATGTGTAACGACACAGACTGAATGTAGCTCTATTTGTATCATGGCTAGATGTGTTTAAAGCTTAAGCTGAACATGAAGACTTGGATTGCACTGGCAGGCTATTGGCAACTGAACTCTGATTATCCCTGGTACTCCTCGGCTGTACCCGTTCTGCTGCAAAATATCACAGTCCTTCAATAGGCCCGACTGTCCTTCTCCTTAATTCTGCTATTCAGACGGGTGGTATAGATGGAACACAGACCTTGCTGATTATATTTAACGCATTTCAAGAAATGAGACTAATCATAGCATAAGCCATATGCCATAGTTATGTTATACAGCTGGGTGTTGAACAGATAAAATTAAGAGTTTTGGAGAATTGTTGTGTTATAGACCCTTTCTTTTAATATGAGATTCTGAAATATCAATGTTTATGTTTTAACATTCTTACTAGTCATTCCCATCTCTTCAAGTCTATCTTCCAAACATTGGTGACAAATTTATGCTTTTTTTCCCTTAACGGATTTCTGCACTAAACATGGATAAACACAATTTGGTTTTGTCCTGGTCTTAAAGAGAAGAAGTAATTACTCTCTAGGTTGTACCAGGTCAGGATGGTACAATAATTACATTATTGGTTTTTTGAAGTTTTGTTTGGCTGCTTTTTGCAGGGGAGGGTTGTTTGAAGCTAAGGTGCAGCAGGGTATTAGAACTTTCTCTTTTCTAATGCCCATGCTTCCAGAACTTCTAACAAGTTCAGTGAGAACCAAAGAGTTCTAGAAGCTCCATTAAGCTACTACTTGAGTTTTCACCTATTTGCCTGCATTTAAGTTTTGATCTGGGTTGTCAGAGTGCAGGTTTTCATTAGATAGCATTATTTAGAACATTAGCATCTTCTAAAAGAGAAGCCAATAACAAGAAGTCGAGGATCAGGTGAGTACTGTAACAGGTCTGAATCTGAAGACCAATAATAATTTTTTATTTGTGTATATATATCATCATGAGTGCCAGAAATGTCTCTCTATCTGACTTACCATAACGGTTCGTTTCCTTCAATATAAATATGTATGTTGGGCTATGCTCCTCTTTGGTTTAACTCTGCTGAGGCACAAAGGAAGATAAAAAATACACTTTGATCTTACAGACATTCTCAAAACATTCATTTCAGATTGGTTTTTCTCTAGTAAGAGAGCAATTCTTTCATTTGTTTCACCTCGGGAGATCTGTCCCCCCAGGGACCCAATCATTTTCTTAATTAGGTGAGCAGACAGCAGCCTTAAAACATTTCCCAATTACATCAGCAAAGATTCAGCTGTCAGGGAGCAAGTCTAAGGAGAAACATTAAAACAAAATACTTCTGATTAGAGGCCTCCTTTACAACATTGAATTGAGGATGAGGCACAAGTGTTGAACAACATGAGGTGACTCACGAAGCAAAAATAGCACGTAGAAGTTAACGCTACAGAACTGGATTTCCTGACTGAAGAGGTAGTTAAGCCTGGCTTTTATTACTACCGACAAATCAAGAGTCATATCAATCATATCAACCATCATCGCTTTTCAAGTTTGTCAGACATTTTTACGATGAATTGCTAGCCTCAAATGTCACCAATTCTGCCTCCACCCCCTGCTTTCTAGTCCATTATATCAAGAATTCTGGAGTGACTCTGCCTCACCCTTTCTTCGTTGCAGCTCCTCCACACTTTTACCCCACATAAGCCTCGCGCTCCCCCCCCCCCCCCCCCCCCGCCCTTTTTCTCTTTTCTTCATTTAAATAAAATATTTTCCACATCTGTACACCTCACAACATACTTGCATGCAAAGTACCCTTGCTGGTGCAACAAGCCAGGTATTGTTTCCAGCATTTGTTTATTTTGCTTTGACTTCCTATTGCTTTTCTACTGGAATCACACCATAGGAAAAAAATTGAGAAACACTAAGTTAGTAAGGCTAACCAGTGGCAGTGAAGCTCTTCACCCAAGATATATTTTCCCCTTGGAGCAGATCGCAGTTTTGAAAAAGCAATCCCAAGAACATAGGCATATAAAAAAAAGTTTTAGCAATTCATCTTAACAGCCCCTGTCACAGAATTTACTAGCACCAGCGGTCGTTTTCTTGATCCATCTAGAATAGATGAGGCTACTTAAGATGTTCAACATGGAGCTGTGTTTCTTGCTGCTGGGTTACTAGGTCTGAGAGACTTATAGGAAATTTTTCACACACCTGAGCTGCAAGGAAACCTACCTCTCAACAAATATCTTGCATTTTTAAATGAGGTATAAACTCTAACTAAGAACCACCGTTATTCACCAAGCGGACTTCAGCAAGTTTTTAGTAACATAACAGTAATACAAGTACACATTCAAAAATCAATTTAATCTTAAAAGTAGTGAGGTGTTCTATTGAATTCTAGATGCATGTTTTACCTCTAAGTCATTCTTCCCAATGAATCTAGCTGTCGAACTGACACCTTCAGTTTTACATTGAGTACCAACTTAAAGGTCCTTGCCTGTAAGCTGAACTACTAAATCAATTTTGAAGGCTAAGCAAGCAAGAATTATAGTTATTTTTATTTGTTCTGCTTATTGTAGAGTAACTACCAGCCATAGTATCCATGTAGTTCTCACACCCTGACAAACAGCAAATCAATGCTGCTGTGTTACATTTGCCTGGAAGTGCCAGTCATGGGTGACAATGCCAGGTTTTCAAAGGCATGGTCTTGGATGCCCTTTAAGCTTAAAGTATTTCTGAAGTCTTAAATTCAAAGCCTGTCTAGACATCACGATCACTCCCGCTTCCGTATTTCCTCATGCTGTTGAATTCAGTTCACAAATATCTTTTCTATTTAGTGCATCACACAACAAAGACCAGGACTAACAGCCTGCACTTGAAAGTAGTAAAAAATGCAAGACTAGCATCCAACCCATGCTGCCACTGGTGCCCTTGAGCACCTCCTCTGCCACCCTCCCTGCTCTGCAGCCCCCAACACTTTGCAGCATAAGACTCTCTCATTCAGAGCCACATAGCACTTGCTACCAGCAAATTGACATTTGTTTCTAAAAAAAGCCATGGTTAGCCTTTCAAGACACCTAAGATGTGCTCAGACATGAGTAGCAGCTCCTTCTTACTTCGTGGACTACAAATCACTCTGAGTTTTCTAGTGTGAACATCTTCAATGCAAACTTTTACATCTTCAAAGGAAAGGAAAGAAGCCCCATTAAAAGGAGTTTCTGGTCATTTGTTTCACAGAAAGTTGTCTTCCTCCTGGTATCTTCCTCAAAGTTGCCCTTGTTTAGGTTTTTGAAATTAAGACCAACCATGTCAGTGCCTTTTTTTGGCATTTGTGAACTTCCATTAAAAATAAACAAGTACACAAACCAAAAAAGAATTACCTAAGAAAGTATAATTTATACCCTACATTAAGTTTTTGACAAGTCATGGAAAGACACTGTCAGCCACTTCACTAGACAGATACTTGAGGAAGAAGGATAAAGACAAAAACAATTATCAGCCATTTTATATTAAGTCCTAAAGAAGACAAAAATACCACCCTGGAGAGACTAAAAAAAAACAAACATAAAGGCACATGAGAAAGAAGTGGCAAGTAAAAGACTGAGATGTTTCATCGTCAATTATACAAGCTTAAAAAACGATTGAAGCATTCACAATGACAGGTCACAATTGAGTAACCAGGTATTTCATACAAACCAGTTATTCTCAGAGACACAGTACACAAATGGGCAGATCTTTCTACCATGGCTGCAAATCACAGCGTCCCGAGTCAGAATGATGCATCTTTAAACCCATCGGCTTCTGAAGCACACCAAGAAGGCTCTATGCAAAAGCCTGAAATGTTAACAAAAAGCTTTTAGAAGTAACTTGCCAGGAGACCTTCTAAAGGAGAAAAATACCCAGAAGTTGGATGACAGATTCAGCTGCTGATATTTAATTAAAGAGGGGCTATGTACAGAAATTTGACCCTGCTGGAAAGCACTGAGCTCTCCGGGTAGGCTTGGTTTCTGAAGGAGCCGATGCCAGCCTTTGGAGACCATTCAGACCTGTTCGGACACAGGTAGCAGTTCCTTTTTATTCTATTTTTCGCTACTTTCCATTTCACCAAAACTATTATCTATTACACTTTTAAACAAAATTTCTGTAGCTTTCCAATCTTATCTTGAGATTCTGCACCAGTTTAACAGGTTTTGTTTGATGGTACCATTTCTTGTGTCAGAAACCCACACCCATTCTAGACCATGAAACCCTGGATATCATGTACATTACAGCTCCTATATGTAATCTCCTTCCTGCATAGGGAACGTATTTCTTGGACAGAGACCTTTCCATGTTCTGTGTTACTGCTTGGTCAGTGGTTCAAACTGTGAAAACCGACAGTACTTTTAACTGAATTACGGTTTTATGACAAGCAGAGGTACAGCACTTGGGTGTTTTTTTTTTAATTATCAGTTATCTTTTCCCAAGTATGTAATAGATAGGCCCACGGTAGGCAGGGCAGTTTGAACACCATGTACCCAAGAGGCAGTAGGAGGAACTGGTACTGGATGGTTTTCCACAGGTTACACTTGAAAACACAAACACAGAGCACTCCCGTTTGGAAATTAAAACCTGGGGGGTTTTGGTCTTTTCTGTAGCACCAGCAGAGATTAGCTATGAGCCCGATTAATACCTTCCTGTTGCCCTTCCCTTCGGAGCTGCTTCCCTGCAGAGGGATACATGCTACAAGACCTATGAGGAAGACTTCACCAGCTTTGGAAAAGTAATTAGGCCAACCGTTATCGAATGCCTCATCTGACAACTCCAGGGTTTTACAGCTCCAGTAAAGGAAAAGTTAACATCTACATCTTCTCCTAAACCAAGAAGCAATCATACAGAGTAGGAGGTTGAGAAAAGGAGTCAGTGAAGTGGACAATACCACGTGTTACAGTCCTCAGCCCCGCAGATTATTAGGAATAGATCAATATTGAATATTGATGCCAAAAAACATCTTCGGCAACAACATGGGGTAGCAATACTTCACACTCCTTAGGCTCCATCTGGTTGAATAATTCAGAGGGGAGGTAGCTTCAGGCTGGACTGCTGGCTACGTTATTCACCCATTTTACAGCAATAGTAAGTCTTCTGGTACCAGTCAAAACCTCTGTCTTCAAGCCATGTTCCATACATGCTTATGGTATTACTGCTGAAGGTATCCTTCAATCAATTTTGAATCCCTCAGACTACAGGTCTACTTCAGATTTTCACTGACATATTTCAGCAAATACTTTGAATTCTGTCCTTGTCTCTACCTATACTTTCTGCATACTTTCTAAATCACAAAGAAGCAGTTGACTGATTCTTTCCCCCCTTGCCATGATTAACAGGCTCCACTGGTAGCAGATAAAATCTGTAAGGCTCCAGCAAAACAAAAATCAAACTAATTACTTACTCCATTCTTCTTGTGAAGGTTCCTAGCACCTACCAACTTACTGCCACAGAGCTGCCTGAAAGCAAGAAGCAGGCACTCTTAAAAGCTAGCCAACGTGAGGCTTTCCAACCTAATCACAGTACGTCATGGCCTCAGAAGAACTGCCTAATTCTCAGTCTCTAGCCATACTTCCAAAGCAAAGGTGGTAGTAAGAAATTCTGATATCAAACATCCCCAACATGGGATTTTTTCCATGTATTTCCTTTGCAATAGCCTCATTGCTGGCCAAAGCTAGCCATAATAGCCACATAGGCAAAAGCATACAGACAATGGCTGTAAAGGCATATAAAAAAAGAAATCTAACACCAATAATTTTTACCACCACCACCCTCTTCAGAAAACTGTAGCAAGTATTATCTTCTAACTAAAAAAAAAAAAAAAAACCAAAGTCTCCCACACCCCAATTACAGTTAGATGTTATAACTCACCATCTGCCCATTTCAAAATAGAAAAGCGTCAGTTGCTTCATTATTTGTCACTTATGGGATAAAAACTTAGCAGTTATTCCTACACATGTGATAACAATTTACTTCATTTAAGAGACTTCAAAAGAAGAGAAACTTTTATGATTAGACTGCCAGCTGTTCCTAAAGTTGACTAACAAATTTCTGGTTCAAAAAGATTGACTTAAAGGTTAAACAACTCAGGACTAGATTGTTTTCTTCCTTTCCAGTTAGGAAAAGAAGCCTTGTCACCCAGCGCTGACTCTGGCTGTTGAACTGTGTTTCATTTGCTTACAAGAGGTGATGTAAAGGAGAAAGACAGCAGGCTGGAGAACAGTACACAGACTCAGAGACAGTGAAGAGGACCAAGAGGACTCAAGCATCATCATAAGTCTGCAGGCTGGGATGGTGGGGTCAGAGCTACCGGAGGGAAGGTGCCTGGATACATGCTCCAGCAAGGGCTGCTTCAGGCTCATGCCAGATCAACCAAGACAGTTTTACAAGCCAACAGGACAGATTCCACACACACACCCCCACACCCCGGACTTCCACATCTTCCCTGCCGTCTTAGCTAGCCAGCTTCTTGGATAAAGTTCAGCAATTGGTACTCCAAGTTTGGTAAGCACCTCACACAGCATTTCCCATCACATTAGCCCACTGCCTACTGGTTCTCAGCCTGACCTCCTGAACCATGGCACAGTCAGTTTTACTGCCGATTCTTGTATCTCATTGGAAGACTTGTCTGTCTTCAGCAGAAGTCTATATAGAGATCAAGCTCATGAAGATGGAAATCTTATCCCTGGCCTGTGTCCTTGATGGTAAGAAGGCATTAACAACTTATCTGCCTGCAGTTAAGACTACTCTTCAACTATACCTGTATCATGGAAACATGGTGGTGGGTCTAGGCTTAATGAGAGGTGGTGGTAGAGAGTAAAGAAACCAGGTGCCCCCCTTCATTTCTCCTACCACCATGTGGCATGGGACCTGATGCGATCCTTCTGTCCTCATGGAACTCTGACGTGGCAAAGAGCACAGTCCACCCTCAGTGCTGCAGCCTTATCCTCAGCAAAGCCACCTCAAGGACTGTACGAACAGCGTCATCAGCCACTGACACAGACCTGGCGAGGACAGCAGGTAGCTGAAGGTGCAACACTGCCATCCAACGCATTACACACACACACATAAAACCACAGGACTCTCCAGCTTCTTAAATGAGATACATTCAGTTGGATTGCCACCTCTAGAAAACTAGGTGGATCTTGGCATCTGGTTGGTGGAACTCTTGGCTATGAAATTACAGCTTGGTCCCCAGAACTACATGGGGAATGCCAGCGTGGCCATTACAAAAAGCAACCTCGTGCTGTTGGTGATGTTTTTGTCCTTAACAGCTTAAACTTTATCCGATACATTATGACAAAGTACCAAGCAGCTACATAAGAGACCTTTGAATCTCATGCTATAGCACTGTATTTCTTTTCAATACAAGCTTCCTCCACACGTCTGTTCTCAAAAACCTCTCCCAGCTAGCGTGATTGAACACTGAGTACAGTTGATAAGAGGCTCACAACTGGCACTTGTTTGTAGCTCTCCAGGTTTTTGGGCAGCTGCACAGAGCAAGAACTACATGGTTCTTCTCATCCAAGTGAACGGCCGTTTTCCAAACCCCACAGCAGTGCCTCAGGTAAGCCGAAGAAGTAGTTATGTATTGCTTTCCACATAAAGGTGCTACTTTCTGCTTTGCTAAAGCTTCTAAAGCACCTTAAAAAAATTTAAAAATTGGCAAGTACATGAGTTTTGCCTAAAGGCTAATGTTTCTAAAATCTGATTGCAAATCCAAAATG
The DNA here is from genome assembly GCF_023634085.1 of Falco cherrug. NCBI lineage: Eukaryota > Metazoa > Chordata > Aves > Falconiformes > Falconidae > Falco > Falco cherrug. Next base: position 118,305,170 of record NC_073698.1, on the reverse strand, counting down.
GCAACACAGATATATTCTTGTCAATCACACAGCTGGGGGCACTTAAGACTTCAAGAATAGAATGAAATTCAGTCTTTGGTATTAGCAGTTCCTCTTAAACAAGGTATTAATTTAAATGTAGGCTGCCTAAGTTGGCAGAGATGAAGTGCTCCATATCAGAAGTTGATTAATTAATGATTTATATTTTAGTTTGTATAATTTCATTTATTAATAGTTCATCTTCAGTTCTGAAGAAAATGCAAGTCCTTACGGCCATTCCTGAAGTACCAAATGATGTAACATGCTTCAAAGCCTCTCATATTTTCCCTCTTTCTCTAAAAAAAAAAATCATTAAAACCTAGTTTTATGAAGCATTAAAGACTTGGTGTGTAGTGTAATCTAAGAACTTTGTTTGAACAAACATCTAGAAAATTCTGACTCCAGACAAAAAATGACATTTGACCTGCTGCAAGAAATAGTGAACGCCTGCTTTCCCATGTTTGCAAACTCATGCGTTCTATGCAAACTGATGAACCACACAGGGAAAAATAGATTGCTACCAATTCTAACACAGCATGTCAACAACGTAACACACAAACATCCAAAAGAGTATTTTGCGGATAATTAGTAGTCCCCAGAGACGTTTTCCTCGGGCTTCCTCCCAGTTTGTTTCTCTTTTGTCTGTTTCTGTTTCTACCCTGCTCCAAGACAGTTGTCCATCCACAGTCAGAAATCCCATAGTGTTAGGAGCAGCAGGTTGCCTAGATCACGTTACTTCATTTTTAACCCAATCTCTATATAAATCTTGAAACAAGGCAATAAAGATTTTTTTAAAACCACCAATCAATTTAACCTCTGATGCAAGTCTACCAACAGGGCAAAGAATTAAGATAAGGCCAAAAAAAAAAGAAAAAAAAATATTGAAGTTTAGCCAGTGCCTCCATGCAAGCTATTTAATTCACAGTAAATACTCTTTGAATAGTTTTTCAGTGAGAACGTTGAAAAGAATTGAATAATTACAAAGATTTTAAAATCTGGAAGCAGTTGGAGAAAAAAGTGAATCCAATTAGTTTCTAAGTTTAAGGAAAACGCATTTGAAATGAGAATTCCTACCAAACTCAACCACCGTGCTCTTGTGTTGATCCTAGACAGGCTGGCAGGGGGGAAACCATTCAATTATGCTTAGAAAAAGAGCAGTCTTAGTATTTTTTTTAACACATAAAAATGTTATAATACATATCATAATATCCACTTTTTGGTGCAGTGAGACAGTGATACAGGCAATTGATGGTTTGGTTCTTCTAGTTTTTACCTCTGCAAAGGTCTCTGACTGGTCAGGCTGTCTGTGAGAGATGCAAGGCTGGACATCCAAACGTCAGGTCATTCATTAACAGTCCAACTTTTACCTCTATTTTGTGACAGCAAACTTAGAGCAACTGAGTTCTTTCAGGTTACCTCTCTACACCAAGTAGCACCTTAAGCCCAGCTGTTAAGCTATTCTGTTTTGATAAACAGAAAAAGGAAAAGAAAAACATGCCTATTCACTATTATGATAGAACATTAAGACTTTTAATACTCTAAAATCTTGTTCAAGTAAGCCTTATGGTTTCATACACCTTTTTCAACAAAATTATGCATATAGAGATTTTGCCAGTTCAGAGCCACAGGTTTTTTCTTTCCCTCTAGAGGAAGTACTTGAAGATTGAAATGACAGCTCTTCAAATGCATTATTAATAAGGTGAACTCCGTGTACCGAGGCAACGACATGACATTTAAAGAAAACTTTTGTCTAGTGTCAAGCCTGGGAATGGCTAACATTTGAAGCGTACAAGTCTGGGAACCAACCGTACAACAGCTTTTATCTTCTCCAGATTCTGTGGGTTCAGATAGTCACATTAGTTACTTCCTCTCCAATGGAGAGTTTGCAGTCTGATCAAAGCTTTTTATTTTCCTCAGAACAGCACCAAGCCAGTTCTCACAAAAATAACAAACACAAACAAACAACAATCCCCACAAAACAAACAACCCCCAAAGATCCCTGAGTATATAAATCCATTTCCATTGATGCCTCATGAAGACCAATGCATTCTTTCCAAGCGCTGCAAGCGTAGCTTGGGTTGACAGCTCCTACTAAAACCTTTGAAGCATCCCAATATAATGAGATAACTTCATCTAACTCAGCTGCAATAAAATTTGAATCTTTCATTCAGAAACTGCTCACGAAAACGATGGTAGTTTTGCTATTTTTGAGATAAGTAAATAGAAGTAAACATATTTTCCAAAGACAAAGTAATAAATGATTTTTTGGAGAGACATTATTTGTTGACAGTTTCCTAATCAGTTCCACAGCTAACTAGGGTAACTACAAATTATGTTTTCCTCCAGTCTTTTGCGATCATATTTCAAATGGCAACATAGACTAACAAATGGAGGTGGCTACATATGGCACTCAGGGGTTTAGGTTTTCATCACTGTTGTGTTTCAAAGGCTGTTTTGTTAGTTTATAACACAGATTTTTTTTTTTAATTAGAATCTTGCAGAGAAAGTTTGCATTAAGTTTATGTTCTGTAGAATCAATTCTACAAAAGGAAAGAGTGCCTGGGAAGCAGAAGAATGCAGTCTGTGAATTCTGATATAAGCTTAAACATCTCTGTAGATGGGGACACGATATTGTATTAGTGCACCTAGTTAAAGAACAAAGTTTTGAACCCCTATCAAAGGATTCTAGTATTCCTTTCAAATGCAGGCCTACAATTAGATTACTCTGCCTAATCACAAAAGTAGTATTACACACATACAGAAACTTCAGTTTTTGGAAAGCCCGTCTTGTTTGCAGGGTTCTGCAGGACAGGTTTCCCTACGACCTCACCTTGGAGTATTAACCCGCCACAAGCTTCAAGCTGTACACTAAGTTTCACAGAAATGAAGGTGTCAAGTTCGATTTCCTAATTGTGATTAAGATACCTGGTTTCTAAGGGAACACATTCACTTATAGACAGATTAATTTCTTTTCCTTCACTTCTTCATTGAAGTTCAACATGCACTCTGCTCACCCTCATTATATCATCAATGGACTTACCATGGAGAAAGGGCACTTCGGTGCTGATGGGCTGAAACATCGGTGCACCCTCATCATACGCTGAAACTACGTGAAACTTACTGAACCAAGCATTAATTCAGGTTTGTGCTTCTCATCGGGATCACCGTTTTCTTGAGTCGCAGTTTGGAGAGGACAGCTGTAACTGTGCACCAAGGAGGAGCACCGAGACTCTCACCGCATGTCATTCCATCAGACACCTGAGTCACTTGCTCTCCCAGCAATCAATACCCTGACATTTAGCCCATTCTCAGAGTACATTGGTACTGACACACTCATCTTGGCCAATCTATTCTAGCCTAGAAAAGCGTGTCTCCTATCCATCCTCTTTAAGGGCTTAGCTGCAGCTGTCATTTTGTCTCAGCTAATCCACATGATGAATCATCATGTTCCCCAACATCCACCTTGGACTAGTGATGGATGCTACAAACCCATCTCAGTAACTGATAACAGCCTTTAGATTTTTTCCTTAATAGAAAGAAACAAGTTGTAGATCAAATTATTAACCTTTTAGCTGATGCTACCAGCAATAATAGAAAACCTAGGTAACTTTTTAATTATTCTATATGTTTGAAGACTTTTCATATCTATTTCAAATACTGTCCTGACAAATTAACTTAGTTAAGTTTAAAAGATCTCAAGTTTACAACATGTACAGAAGATATTTTTCCCACCTCTTCCTTTTAAGAGCTTTATATACATCAACTGGACAATATGTAAATCTCTTTAATATCACTTTTCTTATTCTTCAGGATATGAACTGCTAGTGCCGTTTCAGTGATCAAAAAGAAGCATCTGTAGCTCCTCAAAAATCCATATTATAAGCAAGATATTTTGCTACCCATGTTCTTCCAGTACCCCTAACTAATAACTCATGCAGAAACCCTTTGTTGGAGGTGAAGGGAGACCTGTCACACCAACTTATTTCAGAACCTTCCACTTCATAGAATTTTAATTTCTGTGCCAGGCTCTTGCCTTTAACTGTATGTTTGAGTTGTACAAACAAAACCAAGGTGCATAGAGCTCTTGGTTCAAATCCATATGGAACAACATATTTTTAGTTCTAAATTTTTTAGGTGTCCCGCTCAAAAATATTTTTCAGTGTTTTAAGCCCTCTACCCTTCCGTCTAGAGTGACGGTCAGCTAGTGCAGGGCAAAAGCTCAGTACATCCAAGTGTCAGAAAAGTGTATTGCAAACAGAACAGCAACTCCTCCTTATTTATGCCCTTATGCACGTCACACATGGAATAAAAAAAAAAAACAAATCAAGCACTGAAGCCCAAGTTTCAAGACAAGGTACTGCTGCCTTATTTTGTCTTTATTCATTAGCACTGCTTTCTGCCAAGATTTGGCAGCTGGCATAAGAGGTGGCAACACCTGTTTAGATCATGCAGATGAAAGAATCTGTTTTGTCCTTTGGGGATTTTGTATCTCTGTATTGTGATCCCAAAGCCACTCAAGCATAAATCATACGATTCATTTCAAGGAACAGGTGTGACCCTGTAGCCTTCTCTCTTCAGGGACCACAGTGGACACAACAAGCTCAGAAGCTTGACAAAGCCTTAAGATTTACTTGGAGGTTCCTTGAAGCTTTAAAATCGGACTTTGAATAACTGACAGATGCATGCCTACTTTCTGAAGGCATAGTGAGCCTTCATGGTTGACCATATTCCTGAAATCCAGGAGAGATTAATGGAAAATATTTCCTATAAGCCACATCCAAAAATTCTGAAGAGCGTTTAGATCCTTGCTGTTCTTTTGCAAAAATCCTATTAATAGCAGCACCGAAACACACTGCCCGGAGAGCCTTCTCTTGCTTGTAAGCAGAATGTGAAGTCCTCAACTTGTCTGTAGCACTAGTTACCAAGGAGACCAGGTTTTAAAAGGTAGACCCATAATGCTAATGATGCAAATATAAAGAATATTTATGTCTGTGTAATGCTGAGATTCCATTTTAAAAAGGTCTTAGTTGGGCCACCTGGAGTATTGGCAGAGGAAAAAGGATGCATGAAAGGAAATCCAGAAGACACCTTCACTTCAGTGTGTTTGAAGCAGCGCTAGAATAAAAGACATGCTTTAAAAGGCTGTTCCAAGCAGGTTTAAAATAGACATTAGCAGATTAGGTCTGGAAGGGGACATACAGGTGCCCAAAGTACACGTTAGTCCTATGCTTTTTGATGGTCCAAGCCCAAAACAGCCAGTCTTTCCAGAACGCTGTCAAGCAAATCCATACCTGCCTTTCCAGCAAAATTCTGACTGGTCTTGCTGTGTCTGAAACACCTGTATCTCCTGAAGGTAAGGCATATAACAAGTATACCTAAGCCAGTCTACTTCAGAAAAACAAATCTTTACTAGTGTTCTCTCCTTGCTTGGTCTTATTTTGGGCAAGTCAAAGCTTCCTTTTTTTTTTTCCCTACAGAGAACAGACAATTTCAGATTTGAATATTTATAACACTACGTGTTTAATGACATGGTCAGCTATACTATTCATACTCAATATGAGATGCAAAAGATCTCATTGCTTCCACATGAGCTTTTTTTCCATGAAGTCTGAGGTGCCATGCCCTTTTCCGGAGACTCCTGTAAAAGCTAGGGGCACATGCTTCCAGTGGGGAAATAATCATGCACACAAGTTGCCAAACAACTCTCCATGCCCCTTTCTAGTGAGCTCCAGATGTGAATAATGTGTTTCCACCCTGAAGTTTTAAAATCAAGGATTAACATCTACCACACAATGATAGCATGCATTCACAACTGTGAACGCACAGATGTAACACATAAAATATGTTGGCTTCATTCTTTTAAAGCTTCAATGTTCATAAATGAAAGAAATTCCTCCTGGGACTAAGGGACTGTGTATAAATAGTGGCTGCAGTCCCACCATGTGTCTTGCATTTCTTCCATAGTAGTAAGGGTGCATTTTAAGAAATAACTTAACAGCTGTTGCAGTCTCCCTATCTGGTTTCAAGATACTTTGCTCCATTTCTGTCATTAAAGCACCTATTTGTCTATTGTAAGCAACTTCCTTAACACACGGCAACCACAAGCTACCACAGACTTCATTGCATGCATCTGCTGTCACTTAAAAATGTGTACGCTGGTAGTTCACTGCGACTCCTTCCGCTAGAGCTTGCATTCATTGTAACGACAGCCATGGATCAACATCCACATAAAGCAGACGTGCTTGTGTCCTATCTGCTGGGTCTGGGTGAAGAGATGCAGCTGTAAGCAACAATGAAAACATCTGATCATAAAATTTAGAATAGTTTATTTTCAAATTCATTATTGATTGATAGAGAGAAGGAAAGGTCTTTCATTCAGGAAATTTTTCTTTTTTAAATGGATACTCAAAAAAATTCTTCTTAGAAGTAAATCTGAAAAATTCTGGTGATAAGTCAGACCTCTGCCACCTTGATTAAAGCCCCCAAAATGCTGCCTGTGGACACTTTCAGAGTGGTTGTTTTTATGAAAGAGCCACCCGTACGTGAATGCAGAGGTTTAAAACTGTAAGTTATACTTAGTGCCACCAGCCATTTCCAGAAAGAGCAGCAGGAAAGCAGAAGACACCTTTTTGAAGTCAGCCCTGCTTTGAGAAGGGCTTTGGACTAGAACAACTCCAGAGATCCCCAAGGTATACCTCATTTCACATTTCGCACCATGTGTATTTGATCACTTCAAGTATCATTAAATGGCAGTTCCAGTCCCATTTTGGAGGACTCAAGACTTACTCCAGCTGCATCTTTATGTCAGAATTTAAACACCCCCTTATTTTCCCCCAGCAAGCTTGTTTGGTGTTTGAGAGGCTGCAGAGAGGTTCTCTATGTTAGCCTAGATTTACTAAATAACGACCTGTGCTCTTAGGGTTACTTTTTTTAGTGTGCAGCCCGGATGTCAAGAAGGGTCAAAGCCTATTTTGCACAACATAGCCAAAATATCCATCACACTTTTCTCCTCAATCCCTGTAGAAAGGGCTCCTATTGAACAGTTATAGCTACCCTCACTGTACAACAGATTCCCTAAATGGATGAAAAAGCCACTTATACCTTTTCAAACAGATGGCTGTGACTTTACACCATGATTGATTGAAATGCTTCATTAGCCCAGCAATCATGGAAAACATCAGTATCCTGAAGAAAGGAGACAGGGGGAAGAGTGGGAACTTCAGGTAGGTATAAATTGGTGGCATAGACAGAAACAGCAGGTTCAAAATAATCAGCAAGTTTTAAGACCATATACCAGCCCATCTGGAAGAAAACACACTTCAGAAACACCATCTCACTCTTCATAGCCCATCTCGTCATGAAGACCATGTGGCATAGCCAACATCCCCTTATGTGAGTGGGGTATGGAATATATTCATGAGAGCTATTATCACTGCAAAACAAGGAAAATCCTGCTTGTCCTACTAAGAGTGTCCCAGGATAAGTAGTAAGACTCTGTTATATTTAATATCCCTGCAGATGACAACCTACAGACCTGTGATATGTAGAAGCAATGGGAGGAGCGAGAAGGAGCAAGAGGAAAATTTATCCCCTGGCTGCTGTTGCTTAATAAAACTTTTATTAAGTAAAACTTCTTAAAAATTTTTTCTGCTTAATAGCAGAAAAACTGTGATGCAGCAAACAGCTAAGAGGGCGTCCTATCAGACCAAACACTGCACGGGCAACGCCAGTATTTGCAGTCAGGATAAAACAGCACGACCCCTGGGAAGATGCCTCCCACCGCGCCCCCACCACCCATCCTCACCCCACCACTGCTTCTTCCACTGCATTAGCGCAGCCAGCTCTGGGGCAGGGAAACAAATCATCCTGGTAAACAAATCCACATTAAACTGAGCGTGCCCCACAAACACAGACATAAACATGTAGATGACCCTTATTATTTTTCCATTTACCACGTAGGTGATGTACCCGATACAGGAGTGAGGAGAGCCATGGGCTGAGGACTACTACTGGCAGGGGAGAAGGGAGAGCAACTTTTCTTTTCCATTGAAATTGCAGTTGCATTATTCTCCCATTTGCAAAGAGAATAGGATTAAAGTTATGACCATGATTAAGGACACATTAGCTTTTAAATCCCTAGATACCCACTGAATTTTAGACAAATAAATTAATAATGGGCCAATGGATAGGGGAAATACCAGAAACCAAAAATAAAAGGGAAAACATGTGGAGCCTAGCGATATTGCTTCATTTCACTGTTCATTTAACTCGGCTGTTCACATCTCAAGAGAAAACCTGTATACCTTAGTGATAAGAGGACACACTGCAGCATTTGCCAACCATTTAGAATTATTCTTGTGCCTTGTAGCCTGGCTCTCAGTAACCTGTAACAGCACTGGACTCCTTCCCCCCACCCCTCTCCCTGTATGTTCCTCTGCTCTTGTGAGACCCTACCTGGAGTACTACCTCCAGGTCTGGGGTCCCCAGTACAAGGCAGATATGGACCTGTCAGAGTGGGTCCAGAGAGGGCACAAAAACGATCAGAGCGCTGGAACATCTCCTCTGTGAAGAGACACAGAAAGTTGGGGTTCTTTAGCCTGGAGAAGCAGCTGGAGCTGCCTGTTCTCCGAACTGAACCACCTCATTGCAGGTAGACCTTATTGTAGCCTCTCAATATGTAAAGGGGACTTGTAAGAAAAAAATCAAGTCTCCATCTTTCTTACCTGTCGTAGCAGGACAAAGAGTAATGGTTTTAGACAGAAAGAGGGTGGGTTTAGTTTGAATATAAGAAGTTGTTTTCTATGAGGGTGGTTAGTCACTGGAAAAAACAACCAGAGGAGTTGTGGATGCCCCATCATTGGATGCAGTCAAGGTCAGGTTGGATGGGGCTTGGAGCAACCTCTTCTAGTTAAAGATGTCCTTGCCATAGCAGGAGGGTGGACTATCTTCAAAGGTCTCTTCCAGCCCAAACCTTTCTAGCATTCTAATATGCTTCCCAATTTCAAAAATAAAGTTTTAATTGCCTTTGTGGGCTGAGTAGGTAAATGCAGACTATTTAATTTGCTTGTATGCAGGGTGTTTTGGTGACTGTCACCAGAAAAAGTGTCTGTTATTTACTAGTACTTCACTTGAGCATACCACTCGCATGATACACAGATTTTAGAGACTGGCCTAGAGCAGAAATCAGGATCATGCAGTTGAACTGCTTGATTCCACTTGCCATCCCGAGTACTTGGGCTGCGTTGCTTCCAACAGAGTAATCCAAAGGTGTTTGAATTTACGACACAAGGCTTCGTTTTAGAGGGGAAAACCTTGGACTAACTTAACCACAGGCCACCCAAGGTCTGAAGCCCTCCAAAGAACTTGCTTGACCACCAAGTATTTGGTCCCAACAGTTAATTTTTCCTCCTATCATGGAACCATACAGACAGTAACCAAGACCAGAGGTGAACGCTGGCATGTTATTACTCACACGCTGTCCCACAGCTCCACTTGAATAGCAACAAACAGCTCAGCTCCCAAACCCTTCATCACAAAACAGATTTAGGGAATACAGTATTAGAAACCCACTTTCAAGGATTTGGCTTATCGTAGATGCCACTCATTTGTTTTAATCTAACAACTTTGACAAGTGCTACCTAATCCCACCAGCTAGAACCGTCACACAAAAGCCTTCAGAAGCTTCAGTAACAGCTTCCCCCCCTCTCCCTGCACTGTTTTTACTTCTCACACTGCCTTCAGTAGAAAGTCTCAATTAGAGGATTTATCATATTTTAATCAAATATAATTATGAAATATAATAAGCTACACATTTATGAGACAAGTGCTAGTAATAAGTAGTTTTATAGCACTATAATAAGAAACCCGTAAATTACAGGAACTTTCAGCCAAGTCAAACGATCTGGCTGTGCCTGATTAGTCAAGGACCTATGTTAAGAACAAAAGAAGAATGGTATCTGAATATTAGACTTAAATTAGCAAGTTGCTGCTTTCTCTCACATAGCAACAAAACATGACAGCATTACAAGGCCAATGCCAGGCCGTGCATTCTTAGCTCAGAAAAATCATTCCAGTCAGGCCCCTAGTGCATGGGATTACTCTGTTTTAGAAGACATATAGGAACATACGTGGCTGGAAGGCCAGACTAACTCCCCAGTCACTGTAGCAGTCCAGAGCAAATCAGAGGGTTCACAATAATCTCCATGTTTTATATTTTTATTACCCACCAGAAACCCTTTTCAGCTGCAATAGTTACAATTTGCTCACTGAATAAATCCTGATAGTGGACCACAGTACAGCTTTTTTATGCCTTATATCAATTATACTGGCTACTGTGCACATAGAAGATTTTAAATCCAGCTTTTTATGAGCCAGTATTCTGTCAAATGGATTTATTGCCACATACCAAGTTTGACATTTTGGAAAAGCAAAAGAGTTTCTGGTTCCAACCACCTAAAGGAATATCTACAGATGATGCTTTTAAGATCTTGATCTATTATCAGAGCTCCTAATATAATACAGTTTTCCACAATTTATAATAGACATAATTAGGTACGCATTTTGCTGCCACAAAAACATTGGAGAAAAAAGCATTAATTTAACTGTCAGATTAAGAAAAATTCAGTTTTGTCTGAAAGTAAAAAGTATCCAAGAGCAAAGAAAGTTTGACATCAGTATCTGTGTTTCCAGTGCAGGACTGTTGTGTATAGTCTACGCCAAACAAATCTGCTACGATGACTCATTCAAATTAGAGCAATCTGAACACTGCTCCACTTCCTACTCATTAGTCAAGCCCAGATTAACGAGAACTTAGCATTTGAAGAGTTTCCACATTGCTATCAGACAGCTGGCACAAAGAATAAAAATATCTTTTATGAAATTTCAAGCACTGTTTAGTCAACTAAATCAAGTGATTTACATCTTGTGTGTTCGCTGTAAGCCCATAGTTTCTGTATTGAGTTCAAATTGAGCATCTCTCCAACGGCAACCATCAACAAATTTTAAGATAAATATTACCATTAAGGCACACACACGTACATGGAGTATGTGCACACAGCAGGACCTCTGGCATGCCCACCTTTCCTTCCAAGCAAATGGTTACCTAGTAAGTAGCCCAAGTAACACTGTATCCAAACCAGCTACATCTTACACTTAAACTTCACGAAGGTGCCCTATATCATTCTGAATAATTTTTTACATTTGATTTGCACTTGACCATGACTACAATTGCCCTTTTTCTGTAGCTTATAAAAGACCTCCTCTTACTTGGAAAGACTGTGCCAATGAGGGCCCAAACCACACACTGTGTTCACCACACCAGGGTATTTAATAAGATGCACAGGAAACTACACAGAAATTATCTTTACCCTTTTCCTTTTGGTTCCAATATTCCATTTGCTTTTTCATTGATGCTGTATCAATATTTTTAGGGAACCCACAATAACACCCAAGACTTTTTCAAAGTAGGAAGGCATCCCTTTCTTCACGTTCATTTCCAGTTTCTTCCTCTGACCCACCTCCTTCTCCTTCCCACTGACACCCCACTTGGCTGACCTCCAACCCCGCCAGCACATTTGATCTACCATTGTCAGACAAGCAGCGAATGCCAGTAACTTCGAGGATCAGCTTCCTTTACAAAAAATGTCTCTACTTTGTAAGCCCATGTCTACCAATTCTATTCTTTAGTTTCTACTACTGAGTCACACATGCAGGGTCAGCCTCACATCGGTCATTCTTTTGATCTTTCCACCTGGAATACTTTTAGGAAGTTGTGTTTATGTGTAACCTGCAGCTTTTCTGGAACAGAAACTGCTTGTGCAGTAGGTTACATACGACACTGATTTTATCTCTTCATACTAGATTTCCATCTCATCCTGTCCACTCGCTAATACCAGCTGACCAAGTGATATAAAACCGTTCCAGGTTAGAAATTAAAGAAAGGATTAAAGGCAACATATCAAAATAAGTTAATTTTGTTTAAAGAACTGAGAAGAGAGGCAAAAAACCCATTCATGTCAACCGGCACGAGGAGCAGTACAAGCCTGTGCTCCAGCATATTACAAATATAAATTTCTCATAACATTGGCCTGTTCATTACATGTGTCTACAATTTCTTCCCCCTACACTGCAAACAGGATACATCTACTGCTCTAATTGCTTGCTAGGAGGGTGAGCAACAGGTTATGCTGAACTGAAGAAAACTGCGCCAGTTCACTAAAACCCAGCGGCAGCAGTACATGCTAATCCTATTATCAGCATCTTGACAAAAATCAAGTGAACAAGAGTACAATTATTTTAATTGTTTCCTTTTCCACATAAGGAATGTCAAAAGCTATTAGACCAAATTATTTGCAAAACATTTACTGAATTCACAAGATTTTGTATTCACATAGAACATCAGAGGATACAGCGACCGCAGTCTCAGCCCTTGATAGGGGGCCTGATACAGCCTTTCAACCAGAATAACTTTCTGCTCGCGAGACAGCAGTTAGTTCATTTCAAACGTTTTTGCCTAGGATGGCACTTTAGGAAGCCATGCTATTTACCTGGTTATCATGGAGGCACTCAACCTGCTGCCCCCACCGCTCATCGCTGTCTCACCACAGCCTTGGGCAGGTCTTGATGGAGGAGCTACACCCTTCACCCCAGCCCACCCGCAGTAGCACCACACGTCTGACACAGTGGTTACAGAACTTGTTTGCTATATTCCTAGAACCTAACACAGGTGTAAGCAATGCTGTGCTGGACAAATGTAGAAAGCCAATAACTAGTAACACTCCAGCAGCTCACCTGGAAGGACAGAAGGCTTACAAGTTCACCTGAAACAGCAAGGATGAGCATTAATGATTCAAGCTCATCAAGTCTGGAAGGTGAAATTCTTTCTATCCATGTCACACGGGTCTATCCTTTTTAACAGAGTACAGAGTGGTGTGAACATGCGAACCAGGAAGTGTCCAACTACCCTTCACAATACGTTCAATTGATGTGATGGTAATATATTTTGGACCACAAGTATGTGCTTGGGGTGTGGATAAAGTTTTAACTAAAAAAACCATTGAAATTGTAACGAAGGACAGCTATGGAAATACTTGCATTGTTGGTTAACTAGTTAACATGCGGAAAAGGAAGCTGCAGAAGAAAAAGACCCAACATGTTGTCATCTAGGTACTTGTCATCCAAATTCAGCTTGCTGTTTCTCCTATTACTCAGCTAATTTAGGACCTATTGAATTGTGTATGAGATATACTCTCTCTGTAGGAAACAGACCTACTGTAAGGACACTAGTAGGCACCGCCACCATATAAGTTTCTGTTTGCAACTACTTATGAGCTAAGGTGCCTTACAATATCTTTAGTAAATAAAAATGGTCATAATGACGTAAAGTTGTTCTTTAGATCTGCCTGCAATTTTGAATTAAGATGTCTGAGGAAAAGCAAAATATTTTCAAATACTGAAGGGACAGGAAAACCAGAGTTATTTTTTCTTTTCTGTTGTGATATTAAGAACTGCTATTAGATCTGTTCCACATATTAATTGGACTAGAGGAAGCAGTCTCACAAACAGTGAGTGATTATCAATGCCACTCAAGTCAAGTAAAAAAATTCACATCAGGAGGCATCTGCTTTGTTCAAGCTTCCTGCCCCAGTCCTCTAATTGCATGCTAAACACAAAGCATTCAGTCTTTGTTGGGCACCTTCTTCCACTATACCCAGCAAACATGCCAGCCCCTGAAGAACTTCCGCTTCCACACAAACACAAAGTTGATCTGCAAGCTCTGACAGTGCCTCCAGAACCACCAACTAGTGTATCAGCTTTGAGAACTTTTCTTGTTATGGAATAAATAAAAATATCTGTTGTGTCCTGTGTACTGCTAATATGTAATTGATCCTCTGGGACAGCATCACAGACAACTCAAACTGATTCAGCCCTCAGTGATCTGTTCTCCCACCTGCTACCAAATCCATTAACCAAATGTGTTGAAACCTCAGGTACCATGCTAGGTGTCGGCACCAAGTGGGAGAGGTCTAACATTCCTACAGCAACTCCATGTATAACTGATTCAAGCCTAAAACATTTAATATTTTCGTGCATAATTATGCTTATTCTACCACTTGGCACTAGGTGATTACAAACAGAAAATTTCTGGAGGTATGTATTTCTCTGTGAGATTGATATAGATGCTCCAAAAAAAAAAATAATCAAAATTTAAGACCCAAGAAGCAAATTAGCATAGAGAAATAGATTCCCTTGGAGCCAAGGTAACTCCACCTCATTTCCAAAGGAAACTTCATACTAGCCTGTTCCTTATACGGCAGACCCTAGTATGTCTCAGCACTCACAGGTTAATCTTATATACTAGCAAAGAAATTAAACTACATTCTTATTTTTCAATGAACGTGCATTTTCAGAGGCTATCATTACACCCCTCGCCGTGGTATAACTGAGCAAATTAAGATTTAGAAAATTCAGCCATCTCCTAAGATCTCCAATAAAAAGCATTTAAAGGAATTCTGAGACATGTAATTTTGCAGGTACTTTTAACAACCCACAATTATTACCAATTGTACAGCCTGTAGCACATTAATGACTTCCCTCCCCCCCCCCCCCCCTTCATACTCACTGCTGACAGGGAACCTTAGATCTTTAAAGTTAAAATACCTCATAACGCTAGTTTTATAGCGGTTATGGAAGTACTCTTATAATAGACAGGGAGATGAGTACTACACATAGACCTAAAGGGAAAATAGCAAAGGAAAAAGAGGTGAGTAAGGAGGGAGAGAAGAGATATAAACTTATTTTGAATGGATTATTGACGGAAAGAATTTTAGGATTCACTGAATTACAATGGCATTGCTTACTCACTGCTTCACAGCCTAGGTAGACACATTATGGATCTAAACAGAGCTGAAGATACCATGTGCTTTACTTCTGAGAAAAGCTACTTAGCATAGTAATCAACAAAACTGGGAAATAAATGCATCTTACTGCAATCAGGAAGCGTTTTCAACTTAAGACACTTCAGAGAGAGAGAACTGTTATACAGTATTTCCCCAAGACAATTTTTCCACATGATTACTTTTATCTGCATGAAGTAGACTCATACAATTTCACAATCCATGTACTAATCCTAGATATTAATTTTATCATTTGCATTGACGTTTTTGTAAGTATGAAAACATCAAACTATCAGAGGTAAAGTTTGGAACATATTCATAACCAGGCAAGTGTTACACACAAAGCTGAAATATTAATATAATTGGAAATTATCTTATCACTACTTCATACTTAAGATTAAAATTACAGTCTAAGAGTTGCTCGCTATAAATTAGGGCAAGAAAAGGGAAGGCCACAGGTCAATAAGATCACCACGTATCTACTGAATTTTGTGGCTGTGTAAGAAACAAAAGATTAGATATATCAAGGTGCTACCTAGAATCAATATTCAGTGTCCTTATAGCAACAGAGAAAATGTATCCTTGCCAGGAAATCCAGAATTATGCTATCAGACAATCTATTTGTTTAAATATAAAATTACTAAAAACATACCTGAGATTCATCAGTAGAATCCAGATAAGCTAACAAAGTTGGGTTTTTTTTCTTTAAACCACCTAAAAGTGAAATATTTCTTAAAGAGCATATACTTTCCTGCAGGTTCAGAGCAGCTACTTTAAACTCTCATATACATATTCAGGGCAGAATTTTCAGCAGCCCCATGCAACCCCATACGTACTTAAAGCTTACAGAAACCTGAAGGTTGATACATATTTTTCGGTCCTTTATGTGGGATATTAATAAGACTTTCCTTAACTAATCTATGTAGCTACTCTAGATACTTCAGTTTATTTGATTTAAATACACAATTACAAGTGTACTCTTTTCCCTTTTCCTAAAGCATCCTCCCTGCATTTCTGCCTGTAACCCAGATAAACCTGAACATGCTTTAAAAGTTAAATTGTGCTGTGTTTGAAGGTTTGACAGGCTTTAAAACAAAAAGGAGAAATGTTTCCAAGTCAGAGACACAAATCAACACATAGGCTGTGCAGCTGCCTTAAACTACTCTCAAGTTAGAGGTTTGTTTAGCATATTAATTGAGGAAGAATTATGCAATTCCTAAGGCAAACAATAGCTTGAGATGTAAAAATTCATGTTTCTGTAAAAGCAATGAAAAGGAGGGGACTTCAGCTTATGGGTGCTTCACAACCTGTTCTTCATACTAGAGTTTATTTGCATCGTCTGCACTGTTACAAATAAACTTATGGGTTTATTTCAAACAGTAGAAGGTTGAAGAGCCGCTCTGGGCTGTAAGTGACTATGTGATTGCTTTAGATAGCCCTTTATGATGAACACCCAACATTTTTTAATTCACAAGGAAGAGAAAGCTTGTTTCAAACTTTTGCACATCAAAGCTGTTACACAACACACAATTAAGCAGTTTATTCAGCCTGAAGAAGCCGTATGCTCACAAAAGCTCCCTGCAGATCTCAAAGCAACTGAATTTCTGTTGGCATCTTAAGAAAAATCACATACCTGGAAAAACACTACGGATCTGATTTCATCCTCAAGGCTTCATGTGTTAAAATATATTGGCCTCCCAAGCCTTCTGGTTTTTATAATTCTAACTGGGCTTCAGAAAAGTGTGTAAGAAAAATAAAAGCAAACAAAAGATGAGGTGTCTCAGAATGTATAATAAAGAACCTTAAAAGGTTTCTAGTGGGCAAGTCAGACTCCTTCAAGAGATTCCCTCAAAGGACAATAGAAGTGGGCTGAAGGCTCCTTGAAGGCCTTCATCCTAAATTCTGCTTTAAAAAAATGAAAGCTTTCTTAGGAGGGCCATAGGACAACAAACAAAGACACAAATACTCATTCCTCCACAGGAAACCCCCTGAAAGAC
Organism: Falco cherrug; assembly: GCF_023634085.1. Lineage (NCBI taxonomy): Eukaryota > Metazoa > Chordata > Aves > Falconiformes > Falconidae > Falco > Falco cherrug. Next base: position 118,288,261 of record NC_073698.1, on the reverse strand, counting down.
ATTACAGCTTTGTCGAACACATTTCATTTCTCAAACAAATGTTCCACAATCAGTGTCTTAAACCAAAATATCCTGCACTTCTGAAGTAAAATTTTGCTAGAAAATTTTTGAATACATATATGAAACATCTAAATATTCCCCCTTCAGTGTTTAAAAATATTAAGTATATATGAAACTATTATTATGTGGTCTAAATTCTATTTCATTGAGTTACTGCTGAGCATTTTGGCAGCATCTTGGCATTATGCACATGGTACAATTTGCCTTGATAACAGCACCAAGCATGGAGTCATAGCTGAAGTCATGGAAGCTTCTGGATCAAGCACAAAACCAGAATGTAAAACACATCACCACACAGCTGTGCAACAACGAGCTGCAGCACACATGTTACTGATCACATGCAACGAGCCTACTCCCATCTCATCAGTTTCTTTATGTTTTCTGGGTTTGTATGCTTAACTGGCATACAACCATCAGCATACACTGAAATTAGCCCATAACTACGTTTCATTTTCCCCTTTGCCAGGGGAATCTGCCAGCTCTCCAATGGAACACCTTCTGTCTATGGTTGTCAGTGAACACCCCGCTATATATATCTGCCAGCGCCTAGTAACATGGATTAGGCAATAGGAAAAGGACGAAAGAACCTCTTTAAAATCCACAGAAAGGATAACACTTCACTGCATCTTATCCCTGCAGACCTCCTTCCACGGAAGAGCCTCTTGGTCAGCAGCTCTTTTTTCATGTGAGGATGAGGACTGTGTGCCAGGTTTGTTACAACACAAGTTGAAGATAACATGCTTTCATATCTGCCTTGCAAGAATATTTCAGATCATTCTTCCCATCAGGACCAACAAAGACAAAAACACCAGGCAAAGGAAAAAGGACAAAATGGGGGCGCTACCCTTGGCTGCAAGGCAAGCCTCCACTCCAGGGAGGCCAAATACTCAAAGACCCACTTCTGTTTGAAAAGATAGGATATTTTAATCTTTACCATGTTCTTACCCACAAGGTATCAGTCAGACACAACCTCCTCGCACATGACTGTGAATAAGCACACCCATGCATGTCACTGGGTGACTTAAGCAACTGCAGAGCCACAGGCAAGTAACAACACAGCCACCTCTCTGGAAAAGAGATGTAGCTTTTGCTTCCATAGAGCTGACCCCAGCCCTGCTCCAAGCTGCAGCACCGCCTGCCCCTCCACACCAGTCATTTACCATTGATATTCAGCCCCGACCTTATATTTGTTTTGAGCCTTGAGCCGCTTCTCCAGTTGGTATTGCCAGAAGCACATGCTTAATGCAGTCAGCCTCAGGACTCTGAAAAGGCAGAGCAGTTGCTCACCCACAGAAGGTTGTAGCCCTCCCAAATAAACAATATTTCACACGGTTAGAGCTTTGGAATCACCTGAAATTATTTTAGGTTAAGCAAGACTATTACCTACATGCATTTGGAAGTGTATTAAAACCAAAATACACGCAGCACACTTGGAAAGAAAGCACAGAAGCTCACTTACCTTGTGGGCATTTGTTGACAGTCTATCACAGAGACAGGAGCAGGTCATCCCACTAGCACAGATTAACTGGGAGCTACAGGTGACCCCATTACAGGCAATACCATCATCAACAGGGCACTACCCTAGTAGGTCCAAGCTGGGTAAGCAGAGCAGAAGGGACAACAACAGATCTCATCAACAATCTAGTGACGATCAAGCAGAAGCACTCAAGTCCTAGACCAACCCAAGAAGAGAAAACAAGAGCTGAGGAACACAGCCAGGCACAGGCAGAACTTAAAAAGAGAAGCTGCTGCCTGGGGTGGAGCTGAAATAGGGCTTCTGGGATGGGTGGGGCTGTGGCATCCCAGGTGATGTTAATCAGGGTAATTAAGGCCTATTAGTGCACTCAGGCCCATGTGACACAATTCTTAAAGTATTTACAGACAAAACAATATTAAAGGAATAAGCAAAGCATTGGGCTTTAGGGAAAGAGGAAGACCCCATGTGCCAGGTACACCTGCTCCCAGCACCTCATCTACTGTCATACAGTATAAGGACCAAAAGCTACATCCCTTCTCCTTGTAAGGCTCCAGTTTTAACATAAGGGAATCACCATTGTTTCCATTTGTATTATCTTGACTTTATTTTCCTTTTAGTACAATCGAGCACAAAATCTTATAAAAAGCAGTGGAAATAAAAAAGATGATGCTTTATTACATTGACCTAAAATTCATTTTCACAACAGGCTTTTATTTGATAAAAAAATCACCGATTACAACTTAGCAGAGATCGTTCATTATACTCATTCACCTAACCCACGTGGGGCTGGTCAAGCTAATCAGTCCAGAAAGCTTTTCTCATCACTGCTAACATTCCCAAGCTGTTATTTTAAAACTTTTTTCATGTGGGTAAAGCCAAGGCACTTGGGTACACCTGGCACTTCCCCAGCTATGCAAAGGGGGCCAACAGCCTCCAGGAGCTTCCCTCTTATGGTTCTCACGTTTGTCCCGCACGCCTTGGAACTATCTTTCTAGGTGTAGGGATGGGGTGTTCCACCTTGTTCTCCAGACTGGTCCCTGCCAGCAGCCAGAGGAGCCAGGGCATCCCACAGCCTGTATGACCCAGTGAAGGGGAGCAGCAAGGTCAAGCTGGGCTTATGCTCAACACCCGCTGTCCACATGGGGGGAAGAGGAAGGAGGCAGAGTGGGGCTGGCTACCTCTGCTGTCAGCAGGTCTGCGGCTGTAGCTCCACATCCAGCACGTCAGTGGCTGACCCAGGCAGGATAAAGCACAGCACCTCCCAAATGAGCATGCTACCCCTGTGCTCTGACCTTCAGCCTTTGTAACCAAAACCCCTAGTGCCCCCAGAATGGGAGAGATGGGGATGCTTCACGCTAGGGTGGCTGATAAACCAAAAGCATCAGTAAGAAACGAGGCTTTAAGGACTCTCTACGTCAGGCTAGCCTTGCACCTGTGGTCTTTAGTGACCTTTCATTTTAATCACAGTCTCGTAGATGATAATTAAAGTGTTTACTAGGAGCTTTATCAGAATGCTACACATGTAGACACTGATGGCTTCATGCATACAAAGTGCACCCGTACCCACAGAAGCTCGCGAAGTGTTTTTGTATCAGTGGCTGTGCTGTGCAGCAGATTGGTGCTCTGCTGCAAGTAACTGCTTTGCATTATATTAAGTGCACAATATGGTAAAACTTCACCCCGTGGTTCCAACTGAAAATAAATGCCTTTCACACCTCATCTGTGGACTGCTTTTTTACTTGGTCCCCCACACTTGTCCCTCTCCCATTCCTTCTGTCTCTTTACATGTGCATAGTTCTCCCCGGCTGTGGAGGTAGGGTGGCAGAAGAGGGGCTGTGTTTTATGCATGTTTTCAAAAGATTTCAGGTCACAATTTCTGACTTTTTTTTAAGCACTTAGTCTACCCACTGTGATACGAGCTATCAGATGCTGAAGTAGGACAGTTTGTACAACTAATTATATATGATAGCAGCTGTATGTACTGATGGAAGGTTTTTAGGAGCAAGGAATTTTGAGGTGTTTCTCAGTAACTCCTTTTGACAGCCAGTATCTGTAGGATGCTGCTTTTTTAATTTATGGTTTTCAGAATCTTACTGGTTCAATCAAGGTAAGGAATAGTCTCTGTTCAAAGGATACATTTTGTTTGATAGGTGCAATCTACCCAGTTCTTTATATGCAATAATTAAACAAGTTTTTCATAAGTATTAGTTTGAAAATTATTGTTGAACCTATACCTGATATCTTTCTTCCTGCAATGAAATTGTTTTTTTTTCCCTTGAACATTCCCTGAGATTTTAAATGTATCTAGTCTTTTGCTCCTCATCCATGTTGTCAAGCAGAGCAGATTATCCAAGTATCATCACATCCTTAATATCTTAGCTAGAGTAAACTGAAGAAATGTCTTTAAGCAGAATTCTTTGAAAATAAAATAGTCTAGCCATTTGCTCCTCAGCCATGTTGTCAAGCAGAGCAGATTATCCAAGTATCATCAAATCCTTAATATCTCAGAAAATTAAACTGATAAAAATTTCTTTAAGCAGAATTATCTGAAAACAAAGCTAACCGAACTAAGTTCAGTTGAAATACAAAATGGGTCATTTCTTCACTGTAGTTTGAGCATTCCACAGAAGGGCAGATGGCTAAAACAAGTTTTAATACTTTATAGTCTAAAACCTTCATCTAAACCCACAAACTGCTAATTTAGTAAGTAACTTGTCTTATCCCTATTAATTTACACATGCATATTATTTGACACATGTTGACCTGCAGCAGATTTTTAAACTGACACAGCTGAGCTCAGCATTCTCCTTCCCTTGCATAGTTAGTATATTGGCATAAGTTGTTATTTGGTGGGGGTTTTGTTCCAAAAGCCACTGATCAAACACCATACCCTTAGTATTTCCACCTGTTCAGTGTGGGACAGCATGATGGAGCTGCTTGCCACTATCTGTGCTGAACTTTTTCTAAAACTAATAGACTAACCCGCCCATCACGTTGCAGACTTGAATAGCCCTGCGATGTAGAGAAATGTCTGACATCTATGTCAACCGAAACGCTGAGCAGAGGTGTAATACCATCGACAAATTTGTAATTCATATTGTTTTACTTGGACGAGGGCAGGAGTAAGCTACTTCACCTGGTGGAAGTGCAATTTACTGCTTACTAATTAGAGAGGCTGTACGTACCTTTCCATGTACAGCAGATCAATCAGACCCACCAGCAGCACCCCATCAGAGACGTCCAAGACCAGCGAGCTTCATTCCTTTCCCTTACACTAGTCAACACTTCAGCCCACTTCCCTCATTGCCTCACTGTCAGCTATTAAGCATTTTTCTGCTCTGGAAATTTATGACACCTGGGTTTATAGAAGATTTTATGCTATAAAATACTCAGTCACACTTCAATTGCAATATGTTTATTGTAATCATATCATTTGCGTAGTTGGCGTAGTGGTTGCAGTTGATGCTCTTCAGACTAAAATTTTCTGAAAGAGGGTTACAGGCTTAAGAAGTTTTAAATTTAACATTTTAGTGAGGTGAAAGCATGTATGTGTTGACTAAATAGACTTTACTAAGAAAATCCACAGCTGCAGTTTTTCAGGACAGCCCCCTCAACTGTGCTGCCTTTAAGTCGTATTATATGTTGGTTTTGATTTATGTGTCTGCAAGGTAGTGGTTAAAGCATTTTGCAGCATACCATAAAAAATAAAAACAAGATCAAGGTACATCCTAAACTCAGTAAGCTGAGATATTAGAAATGCAAATTACTTGCTACTTACAGAATTGTTAAAGATCAGCTTGCAGGTACCATCTTACTCACAAACAAATTTGAAATGTCATCAGCTGCTTCAGTTTGTTTCCCTTCTTCCAAAGTTATTGCCTTTTTCTGATGAAAGGGAAAGTCACAGGAATTCAAAGCAAGAAAATTTCTTTTTCTATCCTAAGCTGTCTTCTCCCCCCACCCACCCACCTTTTTTTTTTTTTTTTTTACTATCTCATAAGAATGGAAATTCACCTGGTTTTAACAATCGCATTGCTATGGAGTACCTACATTTTCCTGCCTACCCAGTGGACTTGCACGTGCAAACGCCATCTCACTAAAACTTTTAATACAGTCCCAAACAACTGAGAGTCAACGTCCCCAACAGAGTCACTGGATGTCCTGCTTTCCCAAAGCTGCGCAGAGAGAGGAGAGGGAGGATTTGGCAGCAAGACCTGCACTGGCTTGGGGAGCGGACAGAGGCTCCCACTTTGGGACATACCTTGTTTCACTGTGTCTGTGGGTACTTGCTCTCTCCTCATGATCGGTAGCAAACTTTAAAATGAGCCACTTATTCCCTTCAATTGTTTTCCATCTAGATTAGTTCTCTGATCCCAGCACAGGCAGTCGGGGCTGCTGCAACTAGCACAGCCTCGGGTGGGCAAGGACAATATCCCAGGCACCCTCACCTTCTACTCATAGTCCGCGCCTAAAGCAAGTTAAACTGGTCCAACTATGAATAAATACAAACTAGGAAATGCTCTTGAGTAACCAGCCTCCCCGTAGCCCGTGCCAGCAGGAGGACTGATGGGGAGGGGTGGGCTGTACACATCCTCATTAAAAACAAGGGTCTTGTACAGCAGCAACGGGAAACCTGCGCTACTGGGGCTCACACTGGAGGAACCAGAACCTTTTCCCACTTCTAAATCCATTTTCACCTAAGTTTGCCAGCTTTAGATAAGTCTTTCTACAGGTGAAAATTATCTGGCTGTTATTTCCATCACAGACCAGCTGTAACTGCATCAGAGCTCAAAAGCTACAAAAAAAAAAAAAAAAAAGTAACTGAAAAACAAGGACTTCTGCAGGTTGTCTTAAGTGGAGCTCTACAATTGCTCCAGTCTTCAGGGTAACTGAGCTTTCATTTGAATTTCTCAACATCTAGAGGAGCTTTCTGCAACACTAATAACAGAGACCTTTAAAATTAGTACAGCCTTTCCCTTCCTCATTTAAATGCAGTCTACTGCAAAAAGCGTTAAGAATGAACACTGCTTCCCATCAAATACTTAGTATTTTTTGCTGCCAGATTTTTGTTCTGTTCCTTTTCTTGCAAAGCAAGGTGGTAGTCAAACCCCTTTCAATAATCATGGGGGGAGAACAAGTTTCTAGGCAGCCAATAACATATTTTCTTCAGAGTGACAGAATATAGGCAGTCCAGGTAAGTACTAAGCAAACACATATGACAGCACTGTCAATCTTTTTTTTTCCCCTTAAAAAAAAAAAAAAGAAAGAAAGAAAAAAAAAAAAAGAAAGAAAAAAAAAAAAGAGTGCTTTAAATCTGTTAGCTGTGACTACTACCAGCTGCGATTATGGTACTGTGCTTTAATGAATTCTATTTGATAGACACAGCACTATGTAGAAAACGACTACACTTTGGTGGTCTCACTGCATAGCATATGAGGGCAGTGTCAGAATTTGACGCCAATGGTCCTCTTTGCTAGTTGGCTCTTGAAGTACCTCTTTGCAAAAAAATGGAGTCCAATGCCTCTGAAATAAAAACCAAACTTGGTTTAATTTTATATTGGCCATGAGAATTGTTACTTCAAAATGCAAAAAGGCTTTTCCTACTTTGGGTTCCAGTTTTGGTATATGCTGTTTGGTTGCCTATCAGGAGCTGAGCTACTATTTTTTAAAATAACCTGAATATCTCAGTGAATTTGGAAGCTTTAATTAAGGACAGCATCACACCTAGGCAATCTTAGAAGTGTGGGAGTCTGAGTATCTTTAACTTCTGGTATGAAAATAGTAAAGCTTAGCTAAACAGGGTTAGTAGGATCAAATGTTTCCCACCCCCCACCCCGCCCAAATCTCTGTTCCAGATGACACTAGAACCAAGAGGAATCCTGTTTTAATTCCTAACCTCTCTTCCAAGAGCCAGGGTAAAGCCGAGACAGCAAGCACCGAACAGCCAGGCAGTACATTAGGGAACGGGCACAACACATGTAACGTGTGTTCCCCTCACTGAAAGAAAAGCACGAACAAAGTTCCTGCCCGTGGCTTGGTGGTGCTGGACAGGCTTTAAATGATACATCTGACTGAGCATTTTGCTGTCCACAATGGAGTAAACTTCTTGTCTGCTTTCCCCTACCAGCTCAATCTCTCCTTTTTCAGGTTTCAAATTCAAGGCACTGTCTTCCCTTGTCAAAGCTTAATTACACCCTCTCAGTTGTGTTTTTTTCAGCTGGTGAGGAACAATCAGAAAATCCAGCATGTATGAATAAGAAACCCCTGGAATACAAGGTAAGCTGTGGGGTCTGAAAATTTCAGAAGAAAACAATTTTCAAATGAACCCACTTAGGGTTAACACAGGCAGTTTGCACCTTCTTTTTCCACTCTCAGCTGTATATTCACTTAAATAGGGCATCTACTGAAATAGCTCCAGCCTAAAGTTATCATTGAAACCGCGAGGGACCGAGGGATGCTGCATACCCACACGTGTTTCAGAACACTATCTGACAAGACGGTTGCAATTTGTTCAGCCCTTCAGATGCAACTTTTATTAAGAAAGTAGAGAGTAAACACAGAAAAACAGATTACCGCTTCTCATTTCCCAGCCTTGGACAGCAAGCAGCTGACCTGATCTGTTGAAAACATACACTATATTACTCTATTATCCTTTCCATGTCAAAACCACACCTTCCAGCAGCTGTTATTTAACCTACTCAAAACAAACAAAAAACTGCAGAAAAGATACAAAATAACAGACTTCAATGATGTACTAATTCACTTATATAAATGAAAGATATATTTTTTTGTCTCCCCACCACATCCATGGTAAAAGAGGGCTTGGTCTGAACCAGGGGAAATCATCCTCAGCGTAAATAATGCAAGCACTGTCAAGCAGATGTCTACTTTGTATAGATCAAGGCAATGGTGAAGACATCGTCTTAATTAAAGTGATCAAGAAAGTTGCTTGATTTTTCACTTTAGGCTGGATACTTACAGGAGATTTTTGAAAGTTCAGCTTTAATAAAACTAGGGAGTGTCAGAACAGTGCGAGCATGGTGGCATCTGACCCTCCACTTCCACCAGAAATCCCCACTTCTCCATGATTAGTTTATCTAAATGATGTCATCTTCATTACAACAAATTGTAAATCTGTACTTCTAACATATAGATAACCTCAGGAACACCTTTTAAAGTAAATATTGATTCCATTTCCCCATTAAAAAGTCAGAGAAAGGCAGAATGTCAATATGATCCATCAATTATTAGACTATTTTATTGGTTTAAAAAGGGAGGTTGCTTGAGTAAGTGAAAAGGAGATCCACTTATTTTATCTAATTTTTATCAAATATCTCATTGATTACTGCTTTTCCTAAAATAAAACTTTTGTTTTTCAGCACAGCTTAAATTGAAGGACTTCAAATTGTTTTATGCGGCATTCCAGAACTTGCATAAATTATGAATGGTCCAAATGATTTTATGGCTAAGATTGTATCAACCACTGCAAGGTTTAACATTTTCTAATGGCTGACAAAAGAAAAAGCCAAATAGAAAAGGACTTCATTAACCAACCAGTCAAAACATTTGTTTGATGGTACTTATGGAGGTTATACCAATTTTCCATTACGTGTCAGTAAAAGTAGTGTCTGTTTCACAAAATTAATGTAATTTTGCCATTTTGTGTTGACTTCTCAGTAGGTAGACTTGTTTCTCTTGTGCAGTTTCTGTTGTATGAATGGTGTTATTTTTTTGATGCTTTTACGTTTGCAAACATTCTTACCAGCCACAAAGGCAGTTAGTGTCTTAGAGTACCATAGGAATGAGCGTGTCAGAGAAAAAGGCAGAATCACATAAATGGGGGCACTTCAACTGACACAAATAATGGCCTGTGTTACTGACCCTCCATCTCTTTCCCAAAGGCTGCTAGCACCCTTCCAATTTTTATTTTGTTACTTCCAAAGTACTGCTGGTTGAATATAATTTCGCTTTTCATTTTCATTCCTCAGTCCCACTGTAGTCCATGAAATAGCAAAATGAGTTCCTATGTGTCTTTCCACTCCGACTTGACAGCTCAATATGTGGGGTTAGCCTTACGCTAATGCCATAATCACAGGGGGGTTCCTCCTGCCATCGCCACCCTGCGTAGCTCCATACCTGTGTAGCAAATCCCACCGGCACTCGAGTTAACATATTCTTTCCCTTCTGTGTCTTGTGTTTGGCAATGCCAGAAGAAAATTTTATTCTTGTACCCACCGGGTCTTTCACAACACACTGGCGACAGAAACCACCGGCAGCTCGGCACGGTCTGGGCAGCGACGGGACCTGCAGTGTAAGCACAGAAGGTGCAGATGAAGCTGCAGCAGTCGCCTCCTCTTCTCTCTTAAGTTGAAACTGATCTTTTGCTTCAGCAGGTTTGTATATGGACATTCTATCAGAGAACCTGCCTTTCTGGAATGACTCTTTAAAAAACTCTTCTATGGCCACCTCTTCCCTCCATTTCAGTTTGATTAACCAACTCCCTTCTCTCTTTCAAGGTGCAATGGTTCCTCAGGTCTCAGTTCCATAGTGTGAGATCTGAAATGTGCAGACTTGTTGCTACCCTTTGGCAAGGACACATGTAGAATAAAGACATTTTCACTAAGGTAACATAAAAGCCATTATGAAATTCCAGGTGCCTATTTAAGTTCTTCTTCTCAGCCGCCAAGTCAGCGTTTAAGGGATGATGAGGTTTATGTCATGATTATTACAGAAATTATATAGCCGTTGTTAACTATTAAACCAATTATAATTTTTACTAATGTTGGTTAATCACTAGAAGCGGTAGCGCTAACTTTCAACGAACTGGTTGTATGGCAAGAAAACTGAGGGCGCTGTCTTACTCCGTCCACCTACCACGAGCCTACACAAACACGTTGACTTTAAGCAGCTTGCAAGAAATTCAGCATCCGTAGAGGCTGGTCTGTGCCCTGGACAACAGCTTTGCAATGCCACTGGAAGCTCCCGGAGGAAGGGCATTGCTTGGGTGATTAATGCAGTGTTCCTTCCATATAGCCTTGAGCTGTAACAGTGTCACAAAGTTACAAGTCTCCAGGTCTGCTACAGACTAGAGTTTTGATGGACAAGGGGTCATCCTGCCAGTCAATGCTGCCTACTCTTCAAGCCCTGAGCTCCAACATCCCTTCAGAAATGCGTCAACTGATGTGTACTGCTCCAACTTTGTGTTCCCATCTGCTGGAAGTTACTAAACACATAGTGAATCCGTTCACAAGTCTCAGACAGCTCTTCCAAGGATCTCTTACATTTCCTATGAAAAATCCTCTCTTATGTCTACAATGGCTTGGCATAACTTTAGTTCCCACCTGTCTTTTCATCATCAATATTCAGGAGCCATCTAGCGAACACAGGATGTCTCACCCTCAGGTTTTCTGCTGTTACAGATGACAATATTTGCAGCTAGTTGTAGTAAGGGAGGGTCTGTCACATGCAGGTAGGTGTATATAGGGCATTCTCATATGGCAAGAAGCAAGTGTAATATCTAGCACTTAAATTTAGTCTTTAAGTATTCAGGCTATGTCAAGTACAGGACAGAATCACAAAAAAAGTGACCAGGCGGTATCCGCGTAGTTTTGAAATGGAAATATAATCGCGATTGAAAGTGCCAAGCAATATTTGTCTACAGCCACAGACACCTCAGCCACAGATAAGTAGGTCTTGCCAAGGTTCTTGAAAATAGGCCATGTTTGCTTTAACAATCTGAAAGGGAAATCCAGATTAATATAAAGCTCCTTATCACTCTGTCTCTGTTCACAGTCAGTATAAATTCACAGTTTTTCAGCTTTTATATTTATAGCACACAGGACTGTAACCACAAGGAGCAACTTCCAGCTCTGCAAAGGTGCCTGAACTGTGATGCTTCTTTTATCTGAGCAAGAGCTCCTAACTTCGATAGTCTTTCAATCTTAAAATAGCTTGAAGATGCTGCTCCATTGATTAAAATAAAACAGTCTTCAGTCTGACATGAGGCAGAAATAAAAATAATGGAGAACTGATCATTTGGGCTAGAAATTAAATTTGAATATTATTTTAATGTTCTTTGTGGTATTCGCAGTTGTTCTCCTTTTTCATCCAAGGGTATTAAGGACTCCAAGTACTAAAACACAGTTACCACAACAGCATGGCAGGTCATCCCTCAAAACCAGCAACACAGATCATCCATTTAAAATCCCCAGTTAAAGTAAGATACAGTGGGATGATCCAGGGCTATGTTTTTTCCAGTGCGTAACTCCCCTGTGAGCTCTGAGTGCCCCAGGCAGAGGTACCAGGTCCTCCCCATCACCTACCACAAAGCACATTTCCACTCGCTCTGTGCAGAAGTGTTTCACACTTGGTTCTGAGCTGAGGTGTCTTTGAGGTGACCCCACAGCTTGTCCTGAAATGAACCAGCACCCTTTTATGGGCTAGTGGTCTGCTTTGGCTGCAGTACAATTAATAAACGTGTCATCTCTTAGTAGATGGGTAAGAGCATGCCCATCGCCTTTCCCATTTTTTTGGGTACCAGATTTTGATACATTTCTGACAACCAACACGAGTGTAGATAACAGGACATAACACCATCTGCTCAGAACTGAGATTTTATCTGCAAAATCACTTTATGTTGTGCAGCTGATTCTTGTCATCTGTTATCTCAAAACTTTTAATATTTCACTTCAGCTTTAGCTATGGGCACACTTGTGAGATGTAGGTTTATGACTCACAAAGAAACAGATCAGCAGTTAACGACCGGCTGCAGTTCTACGTTCGAGAAAAGACCAGTCATTGCCACCCAGCTCAGCCAGTAGCCCCCTGCAGCTCCTGTCTGCCAGCACTGTTGCCAATCCTACCAACCCCAATAGAAAATATCATCTAGAAGGTTCTCCTGCATTGTTCTGTTTTATCCCCCTGCCTCCCCCCCCCAAAAAAAAATGTTCAGAAGAACATGCTTTTCACTTTTTGTTAGAAATCACTTGTCAAATATTTAACTACCAGCACATACTCCCTAACCCTTATTATATAAGTTAAATAATTAAATAGTGCATGGTGCATATTTATTTTGCTCTTCTGCCTTTCCTTCTGCTTTTTAAACATTTTGTGTTCACAGGGACTGTAAACTCAGAAGTGCGACTCAGTTTTGGTGTTGAAGCCCTTGGGAGGGGTAAACTTCTCCATAAAATTGATTAAGAGGTATTGGCAGCGTATTGCTGCTAGAGAGAACAGTAACCAGTCTGCCTGAGCATATGGATTACTCAGATAGGTTAGTATAATAATATACCCATCTATATAATAATATATATTTTATATATATATATATGTATAATATACCCATCTATAGAGTATCTCACCAGGCAGACACCTGTCTCTTAGAAAGAGTAAGGCTAGAAAAAATTAAGGTGTTAAGTTTGGGTAATGCTTAAAACTGAGTCCTTGCCATAAATAGACACCTTCAGCAAAGGTTGGAGAAAAATATTACACTGAATAACAGGGATTATTAATCTCAAATTCTTGTTACAGGCATGTCCAGAGAGTTGAACAGTTGCAATTTAGACTTCTACGTGCGATTCACTCTGCTTTTATTCTGACAGCATAAAAAAAGCGAGCAAGCTGTGCCCCCTGAAAAAGAGGATTTTTCCCTGTTAGTTGGATTCCTGCTACTGTCCTTGGACTGTCCTGCAGGCTGTGTGCTACGAGCACGCTGCCCGCCTTTCCCTCGGTTTAGGAGGGCACCGTTGCCACAATTAGTGTCACTGTCATCATGCCTGGCTGGCATTGCCAAGGTGTTTGGAGAATGAATTCCCTGCCCTCCTGTTTTAGGCCATGCTGTCAGACAGAACAGACAGCTTCATCGCTGCCAGCAGCAGGCTGCTGGGTTGGCATTCACCGATCAAAGAAACACTGCCTGAAGAATTTCCTCTGTCCAAAGATAAAAGGAATACAATACTTCCATGGTAAATTTGTCTGAACGTGTTCAGTTACTACTCTTCAGCCATGAAATAAGAAGCTGTTTGTAGAGATCACATTCCTAAACAAAGTATACTGGGGGTAGAGCCAGATGTTCAAAGGTACTTAAGTAACGCATCTTTATCGTAGCTGTCACAACATTCCCAACCGGAGTATATTCTCACAGCTCCCTACACGCTGAAGCAGCTTCTGCAGCTGTTTATCACTTACTGGTCAAGCAAGTGCAGCCCCTCTCCTAGCACCAAGGGTGTACAAATTGGGAAGTGTGTGTGGGGGGGGTCATTGGCTATGCAATACCTGGTTCAGTGGGTCACCAAGGGACCCCTCTCATTAAGTGCTGAAGCTACAGATTTAGGAAATTTTCAGCTGAGAGTCAACTTCTGGAGGCAGTGCGGGTTTTTCTTTTACTGAATTCAAAAGGCTTTTGAAAGCCTAGGGGCTAATGTCTCATATCAATGGCTTTTATACAGACATGTAAACAAAGAAATTTACTTTCGCGTTGAATATTTGCAACAGTTCCCATACCACTGAGTACTACTTTTTGCTGTCTTGGTGCCAGGTCTCTGCTGGGCACTCGTAGCCCTCCCCCTGAAAATCCCATCAGTCAGAAACCCAAGAAGGCACTCAGCTCAGGAAGGATTTGGGGGAACGAGCACCTGTCACTGCCCCACTGCTGGGACTCCGGGCTTGGCTCCTCCAGTGTTTTCACATAAAATATACACTCGCTCAGGTTCATAGCCTTTGAACCTCAGCGATGAGGCCAACTGCTTGAGTCACTTAAAACTTGCCGGAGAAAGCAGAAAAACTACTGCACCCTGCCAGCTGGATACCCACTCAATTCACTTACGCTTCATTTCAGCACACTACGTTTTCAGGTAAGCTAGCCGTACAGCACAGGTGACACTTTACCAGGTCATAATTTGGTTTGCCTCTTTCAGATCCCTTTGATTTTAAGACCTTTCAGTCCCCCAGGTTAAATACCTCAAGAGCTTGTCAACGGTCACGAGCACCCCTCCTCCATCCCTCCGCCTGGCTAAGAGTCCTCCTGTGACTGTTTGCGGTAATATGTCTGTGCCTGTCAAACCGAAAAATGGCTGCTTGTAGCAAGTTAAACCAAGAAAAAAAGCAGAATGAGTGGCCCAGCTGTCAATGCAACTACTGCTTGATGTCATAGCAACCTAAACTTACATGTTCTAAAGCTTTTGTGGAGACCTAAAGAGGAGCTTTTAAGCTTTAAACAGAGCGATGCTAATGGCAGTTAGGTACATTTAAACGCTTTCCTTATATGCGAACCCTTGCAATATCTAATCTTCTCTGCTTGCTTGAACTTCTTCACAAGACACAGGAGCAGCCCGCATTGGCACAGCAAGATAGGCACAAATAAGTTAGTTTTATAATCCGCCCTCCCTATTTTCCCTCTTTCCAACCTTTCCCACATTTTACTCATTTATTTTACCTTCCATCTTCCTGTGTATAGCTGGGACGCATATTAAACACAAGGACTAACAAACCAGGAACATAAAAACCCAAGCCTTTAGTTGCCCAGCTGCAAATACTGTGCCTGTTGGGATCCAGCTGAGCTCCAGCCTTCCTCGGTCTGTACAGACACACTGCCTAACACCTCGCACCTGCCTCAGCTGCACTGGCAACAAAATGCTTATAAATATTTTGCTGAATTGCAATTATTTTTCTACATACAGCACACACCTTTGTACAGCTTGTTCATTGGCACTGGGAAAACAAAGGGGAAAATAGTTTAACCCTTGTCACGATCTGAAAGCTCATCAGCACTGGTGCTTAAAACCTCCTGAGCACAAAAGCATGTGGTGAATCTTACCAAACCATTGCCACCCAAGTATTTTCATAGAATCAATCATTTAGGTAAGAAAAGATCTTTGAGATCACCAAGTCCAACCATTAACCCAGCACTGCCAAGCCCACCACTAAACCATGTCCCTGAGCACTGCATCTACGTGTTTTTTGAGCACCTCCAGGGATGGTGACTCCACCATCTCCCTGGGCAGCCTGTGCCAATGCCTGACCACCCTTTTGGTGAAGGAATTGTTCCTGATACCCAATCTAAACCTCCCCTGGTGTGAGGCTGTTTCTTCTCAATCCTCTCTCCTGTTATCTGGGAGAACAGCTCAGCCGCCATCTGCCTACCACCTCATGTCAGGCAGTTGTAGAGAGTGATAAGAAGATCCCCCCTGAACCTCTTCTTCTCCAGACAAAGCCCCCCCAGCTCCCCCCTCCACCTCCCCCCCCAGCCGTGTGCCCCAGCCCCTTCCCCAGCCCCCTGCCCGGCTCTGGACACGCTCCAGCCCCGCTACATCCCTCTGGGCCTGAGGGCCCCGAAACTGAACCCAGGGCTCGAGGTGTGGTATTTACATTGTAGAAGAATATTTCAAGATACAGAATGCCTGTCATATTGATGGCACCAAATGTTTGCCCTTTTTCGTGCATACAGACAGCAAGCTGTATTGCATCAGGGGTACTTAACCCATCTCAGCTGGTCCCAGTGTGTTCAGATGGCTGCAGCTGACATACATTTGTCTCCTTTACCTTACCCTATCCTTTCAGAAACAGTGCTTTGCCTTAAAAAAATAATACAACACTATTAAAACAAATCTTGAGATTATAATTTCCAAACTGTGGCTACTGAAGGCAGATGACCTGTTTGTTAGGGAACAAAAAAAGGTCCAACTAAAGACTGACCACGTTTGAGTTAAACCAGGTACAACTTTTAGTCCTGCAAGCACTATAATTCCACTTCTGAAAAAACATATTTAAGTTTTGTGCTGCAACAGAAAGTTTCTGTTGCAGTATTTCCATGACTTTTTCTTCAATCTGTAGCAATTCCCCAGATTGCAGGTGTTTGTCCTTCACTATCTTTTTCTGTTGTTTCAGTTCTATTCTTGCCACAATTAATTTATTATAATGTAGATAATTATTCCACCCTCCCACACGAGGCATTACCACCCTGGCAGATTTGGAGGTGCGGGCAGGACCAAAAAGAGATGGCCCAACACTTACCGCATGTGAGGAGCCCAATATCTGTGCACATGCACCAAGGACACAAACTGTAAATCTCTATAATCTACTGCTGAAAATGTCACTGTCAGCAGGTCTTTCCACATCAGACTCTGCTTAACATCACACCAGGATCTGGACTGAGAATATCTGTGTGTTCTTTAGCATGGACTTGTTACCTAACTATGTTTTTTCGGGACATTTTTTGCACAGCTATTTGGTGTAGATTTACAGTGTTCTTTCCCGCAGCAGACAGAGGTTGAGAAACCCAGTGTATAAGCCTTTACTTTACTCCCTGTGTATACCCCTCCAGGCCTTGTAGAGATTCATGTACAGTGCTTTTGCAAAGTATCCCCTTAAAAGGATTTTTTTTTTCTATTTACATTATATTGTTCTGCTGAATGTGGTTTTCTATCCGTAGTACTCAGATTTTATTCAAAAAAAGAAAAGTCCTAAAATGTAAGGTTGGAATCTCTAAGTCTCTAGCTGACTGCAGTTGTTGTATCTTCTTTCTTTATTAATAACTCGGTGGTGTAAATGCACCCTGACTCTGAGTATGGGTGACAGAGTGTGAAGGAAACAATGGAAACTGCGGCGCTACCATCCTGGTTTACAGAACTCCCCAAGAAGGTTTTCAGGTTTTGTTGCACCAGACCTGCATTTTGCCAACTCCGTAAGCACAAAAATAAGTTCCCTCGAGCCCTGAGTAGCAACAGGATTCATAAACACCTTCTTTACTCTGACTTGTGCTTTGCTAAAGAGGAAATCATGCCATTTCAATCTCCCTTGCAAAATCAGGCTCTAGTATTTAACCAGAAAGGACTATATCTGATAAAGAATACCTTGGCTAAAGCTGACTGCCCCCTTCGCTCTTTGGTATTTTGCAATTACCAGTTTGCAAAAATGAAGTTTTGGAAGCAGAGAGCTACTTTTCACCATTTTTCCTCCTTACCATGAAACCCACAGAAGTGGTACCATAGTTCTCAGCCACACGGAGCTTTCTCGCTCCGTGCTCACAGGCCCCTCTCCAGTGAGGCAGATTAATGCACTTTTCTAGTACCTTTCGGGTTTTTCCTATAGAAGAAGGCAATTCTTTTTGCATCCCTCTTTGTGATCAAAATTAAACCTGTCCAAGTTTTAAGATTCAGAATGACTTCATTTTTTAATTAAGACATTACAGACAGGAGAGAAGGCTTTCCTTGGAAACATGGGTCAGTTTGTTTCTAGCTCAACAGGGTGCATGAGATCTAATGAAGTGAAGGAGGTCCTAATTACATAGCCCAGTGACAAAATACTGCTCCGTTCAGGGCAAAGCAGAGGGTTGAAAAGGTTAGGATGACCTTTTCATCCCTTTCCTGTACCAGTCTTAGATAACCTCCAAAAAGGAGAGTTGAAGTCTGTATTGCTTCCAAGAGGGACCAAACTAGAGGAAAAGCAGCAACCTTAAATGACCTTTTGTTGAGAAGGCGAAAGGTTATCAAACCAAAAGGTGGGAAGTTATTTACTTTTAGGTTTGAAACAAAACACGTGCAATTGGTTCAAACAACACTTAGCATCAGATTGTCTCAGCAGTTTACTTAAGACACTTTTGGTTAGTATTTACCTGATCAAAGTATTAACCCAAGTATTTAACTTTGCATTTACAACATTAGGTGTCTGATTAGGTGAAGAGTTTCTTGCTGTGTGTAGCACCTAAGTTTTCTTTAGAAATCTAATAATTTTTCATCATCTAGTGACACTTCAAGCACATCTTAACACTAAATTCCTGCCTGCCTCAACCTTTGGTTGGGGGCAAGGGGCAGTACAGGATCCTGCCCGTTCCGAGAGGGAAAAGGCAGAGAAGTACAGTACAGCTTGGTAAAGAAAGAAAAATCAGAACAGTTAAAGAAACTCTTTTTGACTCCTTTGACATACAACAGGAATATTCCCTCCACGTGCCGTCTTTGCTAGAGAATACAGTTGCATTGACAAAAATCAGGCCAGAAACAATGATAAAGGAGGTGTGAAAAGGCAGACAAAAAGCTTCATTTTTACTGCGGAACTTTGAATGTAGTAAGCTGTGTGAGAGCAAGAGACTTCATGCACTATTTAATTTGTGGAATTTAAAAAAAAAAATATATTCAAATGAACATTTCTGTAACTCGTCTTTTGCCTTTCTTTTGGTACATGTACAATTTGAATATGTTCATTTCCATATCTGTTATTACTCCGACACCAGTGCATCATTATTTAATGGCAACATAGTTTCCAAATTGCAGGCTGAGGACTAGAGCATAGTTAATCAGAATATGTATAAGACATTTTCCTTCATTGAAACGATGCCTAAGGTATCATACTCAAGAAAGAAAAGGGTGCTTGTTAATTCAGACTTAAGATAACTGTTCATTAATTGCTCTCTGTGTGAGATATGGCAGAAGCTTTATTGGTTTTCTTGTAGCTTACATTTTCTAATGAGTGTAATTAGGGAATAGTCTTTACAAAGTTCTTCATTTATTAAATATACCTGTTCCTTAGAAATGCCAGAGAAGCTTGTTACACGGATAATAGTCTTAAAGTAATTAAAGTTGATACAGGCCTATCAGAATTCATTTTCTAGTGACATAGTATTTACTCTGGTCCTAGGGGCTTTCTAGTTCATTTTCTGTGTAAGACTTGTGATCGGTGCTCTTATCATTTGGGAACATGTCTGAGCAGTCAGCTAAGAACATCTCTTATCAAAAGACTCATCTCATGTGGAAGCAGAAAAGATTATTTTTTTATGCTTGTTCTATTGCTCAGAAGAAAACACGGTGTGTGACGTAAAAGATCCACCTCTTCAAGCTTCAACAAACAATCTATGGCACGAGAATAATTCATAGCTTACACTTCCACATTTCTGTTTCCACCTCTGCTTCTTGATTTTGCTTCGGGAACTTACCAGTAAGATTTTGCAGGAGAAAAAACTTTCTCTACCTATGTATTTCTTGATAGACCCTGCCAGTGGAGATACTTCGTATGGCAAATATTTCTGGAGATAAATAATTTAAACCCTGGCGCTGTACACAGAAAGGAGGAGAACGGGAGAAAAACTAAAGGAGTATTTTCCAGCACAAGCTGAAAACATCAGGCCTGTGGCAGCAGCTTGCAGGAGGACTGACTGCAACTACAAGCACTAGGAGTAGGAAAGAGCCTTTCAGTAAAATCGGTGAAACCGTCCCATAGGGCTGGTGCGTCAGCGAGCTGTTCTGGGACAGCCCTCCACCACGGCACAGGCGGCGGCAGCCTTGCTCTCCGGCTGGCTGCTGGCCAGGGGATTGCAACCCCGCGAACACCCACCTCCCGGCAAACGCATCCCTGGCAGCCGCCCAAGGAACGCCGTCCCTTGCCATACTTCAGGGCTGAAATTATGCTCAGAGCAGCGTGAGGAGCGGGCGATGGGGTCAGCGGTTCCCAGGTTAGCTCTCCGAGCTCCAGCAGACCCTGACATTACAACACCTTTTTGATCAGGGTTTTTAAGATCCCATTCCAGAGCAAATCTGGTGCACCCGTGGGCAATGGAGAGGGGCTTTCCCCACAGTGCAGACCGCAGTGCGCACCCACAGCCTGGCAGGGCTGCAGTGTCATTGTCCCGGCTGCTCTGAGAACAGGCCTGCTGGTGCCAAGCGTGATGAGCAGCGATGTCTGCAGTACATAACTGAGCAGGGCTGGGGCCAAGAATGTAATTCCATCTTCGCTTGCGAGGCCCTGGGAGAGCTCCTGTCCTTGCTCATCTTCAGCATTACCAAGAACCTCCAGTAGCAGGGATTTCAATTAATTTTAGATAGGGTTGGCAGCAGTTTTCTAGTTACCTGACTAAGAACAGAAACTTCACCACCCGTCCAGTTTCCCTATAGGCCTGCTACACCTCAGGTTTGGGATCTGCTTTTGGAAAGCCCTGGTATCTGAATACATTTCTTCCGTCACTAAGGTCTAGCTGCTGAAAAGAAGAATGAACTCTTAATTCAGGTTTTCTTTGAAAAGATGCATACAAGCTAATGACATTTTTGTTTCCAGGTATTATTTGTGCCCAGTCAGACACAAGGTCATTTTGCTTTCTTACTCTATTGCATGGATATACAGTCGCCTCCTGCAAGCTTCTTCAAGATAAAAATAAAACATGCCTGGTCCCCATTAGTTTGCATAGTGACAGTATCTCATAGCTATATGTTTACCTACCGATCCAGAAATTCTTCCACTTAAAGCACCTCCAGCTTGTACAACAGTCATTATGGGGATAAACCCCCAAACCTGAAGCCATACCTACATAGGGGCTTACCCCACCGATTTCACAGACAGCTGAGTCACAGGGAGGTCACACTGTTAGGAGTGTACTTGAGAAAAATCACAGACCACAGGACATTTGCTGTGGCTTCCATGTCTCACAAATAAAATCTCTTCAACACAGGTGTTTCTCTTGACAGGAACCAAGAAAATACCAAAATCGGAATGTAATGCTACTACAGCATGCAATTTAGGATAAAGGCAGAATTGGGAACCCCTATGTAGACATTATATATACGCTTCAGTTTACAACACTGAACATCTTAAACCTTTTCAATGACTTATGCAAAAGCATGCTTCTGAAAACTCATTCAACTTGCATAAGCCCACTGGCAGATGCAAAGTCTGCGCCCAGTGCTCTACATCCTCCTCTAGAGCTGAGTCAAGAGAGGTGCATCCAGGGAGCGTAAGCACACAGTTGTGACTACAGTAATTCAGAGAAAGAGTCCATTTAAGCTAACATCCAGTCTCTAAGAGTGGCCATATGTGGACACCAAAGCAACAAAAATACAAAGGAAGAACAAGAAAAAGGCAAAACCAAGGATCAAAACTATTTCATATTTTATTTACTTTGCTTATCAATGAGCCACAGCTGGATGGAAACCACTTCAGCAATTCCTTGCTGTTGATGTCCCTGTAAATTTTAAGTCGTCCAAAGCTACTAAAGCTACTAGCTGTACGCACTATATATTTTTATCCACTGCACTCATTTCACTAGGAGATTATGGGACATAAAGTCTCCGAGACATGTGATTGTCCTGCAAGGGGTGAATACTTCCCTTCCACCTGGTGCAATGTTTCCATCAAACAGAACTTCTTTCCTCACTTACTTTATCTGTTGAGCAGATGTATCTTTAATGAGATACAGTTTACTCATTTCATGCTCAGGGCAGTATCACCTGCCCCTACATGGTGCTGATTTTTGAAGGGAGAAGCCTTTTAATACACCGCTGCTGTTTGCTTTCCACTCTTTAAGCCTGGATGCAACACCTAGTTTTATCCAAATAGTGCATTTTTTTTTTCTCAACTAGTGAGTACAAAGCTTAGCAATTCTGAGCCTTTAATAACATTCACCAAAACATTTTTCAGGTTGGATTTTCCCTCCATTGATGCAATTCCTTTCCCAATTTTTTGCGATAAAAGTAGTTTTTAAAAAATCACTTCCAAAATCTCCAGTTCCAACTTCAATATATTATGTTGCAAATGTCAAAGATCTGCTATTGCCATTGGAAAACTACCGATGAAAAGGTTTGATGTGTTCCTTCTAATTTTGTTTTCCTCTGTGCCCTTGCAAAGGACATTATAGAATAGGGACAGCTGATTGAAGCACAATACGTTAAAAAAATAGGCATTATACAAAACATGTCTTTATCTTAACCTTTTATTCTAATTCTTGTTCATGACATTGTGTTTTTATGTTCTCTGGTTTGTTCTAAAGCTAATCTTTGTTAGAGCAATGTAAGATATAATTTAATGTGGTTTATCCGGTTGTAATATCTTTGCAACTCGAACACAGTAGTTGCAATAGTCTCAAGAGGTCTTTAGCAACCTACTACACTCTTACTCATAGTCACAATTTTTAAAAAAATCTGGATGTTAGACTGAGTTTCAAAACTAGACTCATCCAAGGTTACGGGGAGGAAAAAGAGTATTTGCTATATTACAAACGAGTCTGTGATTACAGAATGCTAAGGCTGACTTGAAAGCAGTCAGCTTGAACTGTCAGAAATAGAGGTGAACTTGCATGAATTATTCCCCAGGCAAATCTGGCTATACCTTTTTTTCTGTTAGTATGAATGATTTCCTATTTCTTTAATCTAAAAATTGTCCTTTCCTGCAGTTGTTAAGGTGTTATCTTTTGCTAATAAAAAGAGCTTTGTATTTGTCAGTTAGAAAGGAGTTTGCTTGTTTAACCAAGTAACATTTTAAAATCGGAATTTTCTGTCATCCAGCATCTCATTAACACAAACACATCAAGCATGGTAGTATAATAGGACAAAAATATGAAGACTTTAATTCGTATCTTTTTTTCTGTCATTAGCAACTTTCTTGGGACCGACTTTCCTGTAAGCCAGTCTTATATTCTCATCAAGGGGAACGATACACTAAGCTCTGCATTGCTAGTGAAATTGTCAGACTAAATCAAGGCAAAGATCTAACATACAGCACTTTATGTTCAGCTGTAGCAAAATAGCAGAACAATTATTAAACCTGGTTATAAGGTCTACTAACAACTGTGCAACCCAGCTTATTAACGGGCAAAGGCAATTGTTTTAAATGTTTCACATCAACAATGTTTTTCAGAAATCAAGGCAACAGCCAGAACATGGGTAGCTTCTTCATTTTTCATTGTCCGGGTAGTATACTTACTTTAATGTCACTGGGGATAGTGGGTTTTCCCCACTTAACTACTTCAAGAGATAATCAAGATTTAATTAAAGTGTTAGTTTTTATTCATGGACCACCACTATGCACAAAGCTTTCAAGTCATCACAGGGTAAGATGAGATTTCCTTGTCTCCTGGAGACCTCTTGACTAGTTGCCCTTATCAGAAGGCACAAGGCAAGGTTTACCTGGAAAAATATTGCTCCGTACCTTGGCATCCGTGCCCACTCTCATAGCTGGGTGGGAAAACTCCTCTGCCCGAGCATTCTTTTATTTCCTTAGGTAACCAACAGCCAAAGCAGGTTTCTTCAAAACTCATGTTTCTCCAGAAACAGCTAATGTAAGTGATACGTACCCTGCTTGTCAGGTTACCCCAGGGAATTCGACACTGAGCAAGCTTAAGGCTATGTTTATTCTAGGAAACAAGGGACCAAGTTGTGATCACAACTTGGAAACATTACAAAAGTGCCTCAAAGTGCTTTTTCACTTAGTGGAAACCTAAATATACAGGCAACATTAATCTCCAGCTCCAGCTATCATTTCCATTTGAGACATCCCTTGGCCATGGAAACAAATGAGCAACTCAACTGCAGTCTGTCTTCAGAGGGCTATTTTAGAATGGGTCCCCAGCTCCAGTTTTATAGCTCCCATTTGTCTGGGGGCATAGGTTTTCATTGCTATGGAAGCAAACAAATTTTCAAACGCTGCTTGGCATTTGCAAGTATGCCAAGGAAATACTCTTAAAAGTTTGTCAGAGCCTGGTTCCCCTTTCATAGACAGAAGGATGCTTGGCATGCTGCTACTTCTTCCCACATTTACCTTCTTTTAGGAAGGCAGCTGACACTACAACGTTGTGACACTACAACACTGCAGTTATAATTAACAATCTGCACGTTGCATGGTATTTTTTCTTATCTTAAAGCAGATTCAGTTCTTTTGTCTACTGAGTTTCATAGAAACGAAACATACCGGTGTAATGATGAATAGCTAGCACTTCATTTTTAAGATTATTGTATCACAGATCTCCTCTTATTTTGGTGTTTCCCTTTCTGGCCTTGGCTTCTCTCTGTTTCTTTCAAAATTCCACTTCCTAACTGTGCATTCTTATGGCCATCGTAATTTTTCTCATTTTCTTCTGAGTTACAGTTACCCAAAGCCTAATAACTTACTATCTTAAACCTGGCCCTCTATCTCTCACCCCCCTGCAGGAAAGGCTCAGAGCCCAGGGAAGCTGCTGTTCCACCCCCGAGATAAGAGGGGCTGAAGGTACTGCGCTTACCGTGTTTTGCAACAGCTTCCGTCATGTCCACAGCCTCGGCTGACCTACCTTGAACTCTGCTCAGCTCCAATCTGGCTACAAATCAGTGTAATCAAGTCTGAAAGAGGAGGTTTTGATTGAAAACCTCCCTTTCTGATGGGCAACGGAATTATGTTAAACCTCTCTAAGTTCCATTTAGATCTTTTAACTAATAACGAAGAGTTAATTTTTTACAATAAAATTGAAGTCACCATTTGTTAATGGTGTGCTTTGGATTGCTTCACTTTTCTTTCAGCTGATTATATCTATTATACCTCTCTTTAGGTACACTGGATGATTGTAATACATTAATAAATGGCACTGAAAATCTTGGTACTCCTGTAACATTTAGCAACAAGTAGATCAGTTACATTTTTAAGCTAGAAAGCAAAGGCTTAATTATTTTATTTAACTGAAAACTAGCAGCTTTTATGACATATTATAGAAATATATATTTTATATATATGTGTGTGTGTGTATATATATATATAATAAAAATATATAAACAGTCAAAGAGTTTTTAAGGCATTTGAATTAACAATAACATCTTTCAGTATTACTTACTATCATTAAAGGTCTTAAACTAAAATAGAAGTCCGGCCCAGTTTATAAAAGGCATTAACTTGCATGTGGCTTTTACCATCTGAAAGCTTGAAGTGGTATCCCAGAAGATTTTCCCATCCTTTCGGGACCTGCTATTACCCACTGTTTTCACTGCCTGATTTCCCTGCATTCCTTGGTTAGGAAAGGGTGTATTTACTCAGTGGCAAGCTTTTCAGACATTCAGTTCACCACGCTTGGTTCCCAGTCTTAAACAATCGACGGATAGGTATAGCAACAGGTAGCATACATAGCTACAAGCAGCTGGTTTTCACTGTGCCCAGTCTCATTAAGTACTTTGGGTGTCCCCAATTAATGAACATACAAGAATTATTAAGAGATATTAATGAACTTAGACCTTCATGGGTTTTAATCTAGCAGGCTCATCTCAAAAATCTTGCTGTAGTAATGCAACTAGTTGAACAGAATATAGCCATAAAGATACCCTCCCAGCTATGGTAGAATATATTCTACCTTTATTACAAGTTATCTGTGCAGCCAACAAAGATTTCAATTTCAGGACCAGTTCAGACTATATTAGGCATTAATGCTATTGGGTTGGTGCAGCCCTTGACAGATTTTCGTGTACCATGTCTCACCACTGCTCTCCAAGACGAGGCACCTCTGGAGCTGCGGAACAGTACACCTGGCGTGGTACGCGGTCAGCGTTTAACGAGACGAAGGCCGGGTGCCCTCTGCAAGCCTGGCTGCTCCAGGAAGGGTAGTGTTCCTAAAGCACATAGGTGAGGGCTGTGGGTAAGCGGTGGCTGATTCTAACTATCCATCCCTCATCCTACAGCCTACAGGTTTTGAAATAAAATCTGGAACGACTAGCAGAGAAAATGTGTGCGCATATGTTTGTGTCGTGAGAGGAGGAGGGAAAGTGCAGGGAGTCAGTATTGCACAGAATGCAAAAAAGTATTGCATTCAGCAAAGTGAATGATTAGAAGCAACAGTCGGGAAACAAGGTGGGGTTTTTTATATCCTTGCTTATAGCACCTCCTTTGTGCTGAACCACCATTATAATCCTTCATTATAAGCTGAAGTTAACATAATGCAACAAGGCTTTTCTGAAAGTTTACTAGCTTTCCAAAGGGTCACCTTCTTAAAGTCATTCCATGACTCTCTCAAGCGTGGAAAGTACAGAACATAAAGGCTATAATATGAAGGTAATACTGTAGAGGGGAAAGTACAGAATGGTCTTTTAAAACAGTCTGGTTACCCTAAAATCACTGAACTAAAGGAAGGCTTTTGTTCAGGAACGGGCTAATATGAAGATTCTTACTTAAATTTTGCTGTACAGAGTTCTGAGAGGAATTTTCTGTTGCTTATTCTCTAGGAGTTTGAATATCGCTATTTCATTAACTAGCTTTTGTAAGTGGGCACTGCCTTCAGATGTTAGTATAATTAAGCTAGTTCTGGGGGAAGAACAAATATGAATTTCAAATGGACTATAGAGTCCTCACTTATTAAACACTCCTAAATGAGGTAATGCACTTACCTTAATGCAAAGAAGATAAGATACGGTTAGGAAGAGCTACCAATTTGTATTGAAATCAACATATATTGCTACTTTCCCGAAAGAATGCATGACTATGGAGAACACAATGAAAATTAATGCAATAGCAATCTGGTAATACATTCAGAAAGAAAGATAAAAGAAGAATAATCCAGTGAATCTCCAGGTCTCCAGAGAGGAGAGTTGTTTCTTCAAAGCGGGAGCAATACAGCAGCGAACCCAAAACATTTTTGTCTTCAGATTGCGGAGGAATAACACATCTACTGATAGATGTTGGCAATAAAGTAAGTATTTATATTTGCATAGCACTGAGAATTCAAGTTGGAAAAATGAAATTAATGGAGTAAAGATCTGGCAAGTTGAAATAACCTGAAGGGACATGCACTTCAGTAAAACCGGGTTTTACTCTGAAATTGAGCCAAAAGTTAAAGGAAAGTGGAAAGGAAGCAGAATAAAATAACTGTGCCTTCAAGTCCGGTTAGCAGATGACAAACATTTGCTTATTGAAAAGTGAAGGAGAGCTGACGTAACTGTGAAATCAATAGACGTGGCCAGTGAATTCACCTAAATGTTCTCTAGGAAGGAGTTAGAAAAGCAACACAAGATTCTGAACGATCACACTGGTGGTCTGTTTTTATCAGTCTAATATTTCAGGTTTTTAGAAAGATGAATGCATTGGGCGGCCTCGAGGTGGACTGCTAATGGAAAAGTTCAGAAAAAAAGTTAATAACCGTAAGCACTAATTCATAAAGCCCATGTAATCCCCAAACGGCAGATTCAAAAATTCAGCCCTTGTAGCTTTGTGACAATTTATGTGCATTGATTAGGATCTTGACTGGCGATTGCAATTAAAGGAGAGAAAGAGCACCAGAGATGGGATTTTCCTTTCAGCTTGTTAAGATGTCCTTCCTGCTGCATTCTTAAATTGATCCGGTGCCTCCATTTGGCATCTGTCCTCCAAATCAAAACATGCAGGAGTGAAGGTTCAACACCTTATTTTCAAATGGGATAAAAACCTCGCATGGTGTCCTCAAGTGGCTCAGAAGTGCAATGGAAAAGCAGTGGCCTCCATTTCCCTCCGTGGTTTGCTGAGCCGTGTAACTAACCCTGAGCCTGTGAAAAGGGCAGCAATGCTGCTTTTTGGGAATGAGTAGCAAAGAATTTGGTTTCTTAGCAGGTGCAGGGAAGGCAAAGAAATGCTTAGCAGAATCTATTAAGTTTTCCTAACTGGGACAAAATATTCTTGTTTCCAGTGTCTAAGCAACAGGGTATGAAAATAGTGTCTGACAAGCGTGATGGAGGGTGACGGAAAGAACTCTTCATTTAATTCAAGTGGCTATGTTTATGTATTAATGAAAAAGACAAGTTAAAGTAGCAGCTGGAGTTGTGTATCAGGTTCCTGATCGACCAGCAATTCAAACTGGAGATAGAAGGTACTTCCTCTTCCATCTTGGAAATCGCTGTCAAACCTGTTTAGTTCTGCCACCCCACAATTTGAAGAGACCATGGTTTAGAACTCTGCGGTTTAAAATTGTTCTGGAATGGAAAATGTGTGTTACATTTAAGAAATTACTTTGAGAAAAAAAGCGTAACAAAAGTCAGGAGCGAAAGACAGGGAAAACCTAATGTAGACATTAGGTTAATTCAGTGATTGTAACAGTAAAAGTTACTTTTTTGGAAAGTATTTGAGTAAAAAATGAGTATTTTAGTGCAGTATTTTTGCATGTGGGAAAGGAAGAAAACCCTAGAAATAGAGTTTACTAGGTCTGTCAAATCTGTCTGCACAGTGAGATCACTCAAATCCTTCCCCGATGGTGACATAGATGTGCTACTGCAGGGGTTATACTAATATGGAATTAAAAAAGAATAATAAAAAATAAAGGGGAAAAAAAAGAATGCAGTAGAAATCCTAGGATAAATTTATTCTAACGTGACATTCCAATTTAAAACCTCCTTTCCAATGGAAAAATACTTGTAACTGGACATGGGAGGAGCTTTCAGCCTTTCCCTAGAGAGGTTCAGATTGTCAGATTATTTATGGTGTGGAAGAAAGGATGGTGATGTGTCTTTTCATGCAGCCTGAAGTTATGCACACCGTGGCAGAAAGCAAAGTAGTCTTTATCTCCTCTCTTGCACATGCTTTCCACTACAGTGTGGGCTCAGGAAAATTGGCCAAATAGGTTGTTTATTTAATGGAACTAACACAGTTCTAATTTGGGCACCAGAGCTGAGTCATGGCTCACAGAACTGATTAGCTCTCTTTCTGTTATTTACAACTCAGGAAAAAGATACCCACGTGATGTTATTCCAAATGACGCTGATACTGAAGATCAGGTACCTGATCAGTGGGGCCCCAGCAGTGGAAATATCTTTAGTTGGAAAATTAAACTAAGAGATTATAGCTGTCACCGAAACAGGCTCATAAAAGTATTCTTATTAAATCTCTCCGCAGGGCTGAGGAACCAATAGGTTAGCTAGCTCTTTAAATGAAAACTGCTCAGTATCAAACCCAAAGATGAATCTCACCAGTGGATTCTGAATTGTTTCTCCCACTCCAACAAAAAGCAAAGAGCCTGGATATTTACTTCTCTGTCCCTTCCTGATTGTGTATCAATTATAGAATAAAATTTGAGTATGAAAATGTTACTCTGAGGCTTGCTCAGTCTCCAGCAAGCTGATGTGCCACTGCACACGCAGCCACCACGTTTTAAAGACAGGGTAAGTATGTGGAGCTGGAGGAATGCAATATGCTGTCAGGTGATGCCCAGAAATACCTCCTAGTGTTTTGTTTCAGAATAACAATGCAATGAAATATAAATAAGTTAGGGAGAGCTGGCTTGTTGCAGGGTTTACCTAGAATATGTGTCTCCAATCAGTTTCACAGATATGCTCTAGATTTGCAGAGTTGCACAAAAGTTCCTGAGGTAGGAAACGGCTAAAAAGCAGCAGTGATAAGTTACTACATCTCTCTCTCTCACTCTCTCTCTCTCTCTATTTCTCCCCTGAAATCGTAAATGCAGGGACAAAAAAAAAAATACATATATATATATATATATATAAAGAAGGAAGAGAGACAACATAATGTAAAAGCATTCTGGATATGAAAGATTCCCTTTAGGAATGAAGTGGGCCAGTCAGGGAAAGGCTGCATCTAGCCAGTGACAAACTCCTGAGCTGCTGCATTTTGGGGAAAAACCACATCAGGCAGTGGGTGTCGTTACCTGCTTTTAAAGTCTTTACCGGTTTTCTCCGTTGGTGCCATTTTTAATGAGTCTCTGGTATTGTGTCAGGAGAAGAAAGAAGAGCTTTCCTGCTGTTCAGGATGAGCTATAAATGAACCAGTATTACAAATAAAGCTATAGGGCTTAGAGGTTTTGGTGCAGGTACCTCACTCAGGGGGCAGCAGAAGGGAAGGGACTCTTGGCTATGCGGTGTGGTATATGCTGACGGTATCGAACAAGCCATGGCAAGGCTGCTGCTAGTGGTGCTGCACTGCAGCATCTCGCTGGCTGCACGGCCAGCGCCTGGGACTGAAGCACTGCGGGTGCTGCCGGCAGAGCAACTGCATATGCAGAATAGCCAGTGTGGAGAGGAGCAAGCATCCCTTGTGCTGTCATTTGTTGTTTTCCCACTCAGGCTAACATTTACAGATCTCTAACATTTTATAGCAAGGGCTGGTTTTAAGAGCATTGCTAAAGGTGCTGTTGCATTCTTTGGAATGTTAGGAGTCAAAGAAGAGGAAAAGTTTAAAAGTGACCTTAGAAAGAGAATCTCCTGCTCCCAGGCTGGAGGTGAAAGACTTGTGTGAGTGACTACTCTTCAGTTTCTTCACGGAAAAGTACCTTGGTGTGCGCATCAGAGAGAGCCGTGGGGGGTAGCCGGGTGTTGCACTCTGACATAACTGAGGTTATCAGTCCATCACTTACCTGCACCCAAAGGATGTCATTAGCAGCCCACTACCATTAAAAATAGGCTTATATTATCAAAATGGTCCAAGTACAGGGGGGATCAGTCTGTGCAGGTATGCTGCAGCGTGCTACGGGCAGTTATACAGGGATTGCCAGGAATGTGTACGGCAGCCAGCACCAGATCAGCCGACTGCTCCTCCAGGCAGCATTGCACGCAGTGGAATGGAACACTAAGTAAAACAGTGGAGCTACAGGCCTGTCACGCATGCAAAGCATGTGGTCACAGCGACCAAAAGTCAGTCAGGTGTGTCTAAATCCCAGGACTCTGCTCAGAAATCCTGGACGCTGTTCTGACACATGGATTAACAAACAAAAGGCATCAGAGAAGTCAAAAGTTCAAAAGTGTGTTTCCACACAGCTCCATATTGTGCTTGTTGGTACTTTTAATTTGTTTCCTTTCAGTACTCCAGCTTTTTTCCAAAGAAATTATAGATTAATAGTGAAGGTCATAGAAGCTATTTTGATCCAAGATAGCCTTTGACTCACTTGTATCCTATAAAGCTTACTATCTCCTTTGGTCTCCTTATTGCTTACCCTAACACTGATGAACACAGTCAGGTTTTGTTTCTGTTCTGACCAGGCCAGATTATCACAGCGTTGTTAAAGAGAAAAGTAGTTTAAACAACAAATGCCCTTTAGTTCCACCACCACTATAGCAAAAAAATGACTGCAATCTAGCTCATTTTTAAAACAATTCATCATTAACAGGCACGTAAAGGACATGACCTTTCCCGCACGCATGTTTTTGCATGCAGATTTCATTTCTTTCCTGCAACACTCGGTAGTATTTAATTTAGGAGATTTCTTAAAACTCCGCTGTTAAGACAATTAAAACATTTAGATGAAAAGCTGCGAGACAATATGCTGGTTGCTTTTCTCCAAGGCGTTCTGCCTCCTTTTTTCTTTACCCCACTGGCAAATGCTGCAGATTGAGGAGACTGGAGGGAGGCAGAGACTGAAGTTAACAAAAATTATAACTAGCAGCAGGCATTGGCAGGCGTAAACAGAAATCGATTTTAAGGAGATTTTCATTAAATATTTAAGTTGAGTCAAACCTGCTTATAGTCCTCCAAAAGCATAAACAGAGCTGTTGTCAACTCTTTCTTAGTTTCAATGCTGTGCCTGCTCGCGTGGTCTAGAGTTATTTATGTGTTATAATTCACAGGCTGAAGCCTTTTTTTCAATTCTTTACATGTACTTTATTTGCTCGCTTCCAGTACTTTAGCATTTTTATTGGAACATTTAATAGTTGAAGGTTTTCAAATGAAAGCTATCAAAATGTCTATCCTAAGCATTCTCATTTCATCCGAAGAGCACAGGGATGAGGGCAGGTCACATTGCCACAGACTGTTGAAGGTGATGGGGATCAACAGAAAATTCTGTGTTAGCTTCTTCTGCTCTTCTGCCGTACGAAGATATTTTACTGCAGGATGTTTCTGGCCATTGGTGTTGTCTGTACTACTAGTACAAGTGAACTTGAGCTTGCCCTTGGCTTTCTTATATGAAGGCTATTCAGGCCTTTCCAAATCCAGTCTAGCTGGCTTGGTTTGTATAGCAAGATGGATTTAAAGCTTCTTTACTTAACAAGAAGTTACCTATTTATCTTCATTCAACAACATGGACATACATGGAAAGCAGACGGAGTTTATTTCAAATGTGTCCGATATCCAGATTGCTTTCAATTGCCAAAGTGAGTTTTAGGAAAGCCCAGAGAGGCTAAGAACTGTCATGAAAGGCTGCTTAGGCTAAAGGTGCAAGTGGCCAAGCCTCCACGGCTGCAGCACAAAATCATAGCTTTCCTAGTTTTACTTCTATCAGCTATCCCCAATTTGTTAAACAAGTGCTTCATTTTGTATGACCTGCAGTGTTTCCTATGAAAAGTACAGATTATAGGCCTAAGTTTAAGCTTTTAAGCTTTTAATTGCCAATAAACAACTCTTGGCTCATTTGACTTTGTGCCACATTAGCAGACTTTGCTTTACTTGCAAGTTGCACTTGAGCTGAACACTGATTCACAACTGCTGTCATCAGGGTTGGGTCTGGGACAGAGAAATAACTCGAGAGGAATAACTTTCGGGTTTTACAGGCAGGACTTCTGAAGACATGCAGCAGGATAATTATCCAAAAGGTTTATAGGGTCGCTGAGGTCTGAAGACCTGAGCGGGTTGAGGAGGGGACTTCACGTCCACAGGCGGTAGGATGGTCATCTCTAGATTTATCGTGGGAGGCTACCAGAGAAGCCTGGTGACATCACTGAGATTCAGGCACAGTCAAGAGTTTTATGTAATTTTTGCATTTTGCCTCACACTAAAACAGCCATGGAAAAAATACCAGCGGCCAGCAGGCAGGGAAAAGGTCAGAAAATGATTCATTCGCTCACCGGACCCAAGGGCAAGCCTCAGGTGATGATTTCACTCACAATAATAGAAGGACAATATTTTCTAATCTGTGTAATCAAGAACCTAATCAGTTCTCTTTGCTAGTATAAAATGTGAGGTTTTTCACTGTAAGCTTGTGTAAATGTATAAAAGAGACTAAAATAAAACTGACAGGCAGTAAGCATTCTCTATTTTCCCAACACTACAAAATGCAAACCCTCAAGGACTAGCAGCTCAAAACAAATTAGAGGCTCTCAAAGGTTGGTCTGTCTCTCCAGAAAGGGATAACAATAATTCTGAAATAAAAGTTCATGAATAATTCTGATCTCCAGCTTAACTACTTACTCGTCACTTGGGCAATATCTCAAAAAGTAAGCACTACTGCTCCTTCAGAAGAAACATCTCCTGCTCTTTTATTAACTTTTAGAATATTATTGAAATATTAATTGTTAAAATATTAACTTTGGGATTTTATGGCTCATTTAGGTGCCACCTGAAGGACTGTTCGCTGCTGCTTACACTGAACGTGTTGCTGTATAACCAGGAACACAGCTAAGAACACTTATGGTACTGCTCCCCTTAAGCATCCAGACCATATGGTGCACCTCGTCTGATGTAGCCCAGTGCTCAAAAGCCATTCTGGAAGGCTGTATTCTAGGATGCAGATTCCACCTTTCAGATCTTTCTTGGCAGTTGTGCAAACCCTGATCTTTTCCTTCAGCTGGGTGTTCATTAATAGCTCGAGATGCCTACTGAATGAGTAGGGTAGAAAGGGTTACTGAGGACTGTCAGCATAGCTGCAGGCAGAATTTTCTTCCAAAACGTGGGAGCAGAGGAGCAGATGTGTTGAGGAGGGATGCGTTCTTATGAACTGCATCATATTCGCGCATGACTTGTTTGGTGGCTCCACCTCCCAGTGTCAGAAGCTATTGCTGGCAACGTACCTCCTTTCAGCTCTAAGCTAATAAACCCTCCTAGCCCAAGCGCAGTTTTTCTAGGGTTAGTGTCTCAGCTCTAGTAACTTCTGCCAGCACAAGAGAAGCTTGAAACTAGTGAGACAGTGAGGAAGGATCTTCCAGCTATTCACCTTCTGGGCTAAGTATTTGTTTCCTCTGCAGAGTCCAACCTGACACACATCTTCAGCATCTCAGACTGTGCTGGGCTGGGTGGAGATGAAGAAGGACAGGATTCAGAGTCTGGATTTTGTTGTTTTGTTTACTCTTTAACTCAAAGAGGCCCTTGATGCTCAAGGAAAGAACACTAGTCCAGACTGACTGACATTTATGATTTTAGGGAGCTGAGGTGCTAATTTATGCTATTGGCATTGCCTGTAAATTTTCTTTCAGTTCATATATGTGGCTATGAAAATCCTTCTTAAGCATCCTTCCTACATCAAATTATAGAGACTAGCTGTCCTCTTCCTAAAATCCAGTTTCCCACTGGGATCACCTTCCTCAAGTAGGTGCTACTCATACACCTGCCCACAAGGTCTGCTTTGGGCACTCAGCCTGTCCCTCTCTCCATCATCCCCTGTGGCCACGCACCATAAAGGGATCCCTGGAGAGGCACAGTGAACAGCTCACCCCCCTAGGTCCCTAGAACACCTCCTCCTCTTTGCCACCAAATTGAAAAGACTGGCCACGAATTTGAACACTTACGCCAGGAAGTCTCCAGGTAGCCTCTGCTGTGGCAACAGCCGAAGGCGTCCCTCCTCCTCCTCACTCTGAAGAGGCAGAACACAAGCGAAGAGCGGTGGCTGCTCCTGTCCTTCACCAGCCTGCATCACAGGAGCCACGCGTTGATCCTTGGAGTAATTTCCAGGCGAGGCTGGGAAGTAACACAGATGCATTCTTAACACGGGGGCAGTAAGCAACATCAGTTTTGCCAACTTCACTAGTTTGCATTATGTATTTACAATAAAAGTCCTAATTATATATCTGAGAAGCTACCTGCCTTTCTGGCAAGTTGTATTTCAGCAATAGCATAGATCTTTCTTCAGCTCAGCATGCTCTTGGGAAGCAGAGTCATGCCTGAGGCCATTAGCAAGCATCCTGCAGTCTTAATCTGTAAGTGTTTGCAGTGGGGCCCTTTGAAATAAAGACCATAATAATTCCTCCGGCTTTAAAAAGAGCTGTAACTTCTGTACCATCTTATGTCACGCTCATTTCAGCTCAGAAATCTTAAGTCTGGCTAGCCCTTCTGTGGATTTCCCGCTAGGGTTTGCAGCATTTGCCCAGCCCTCGTGTTTCAAGCTGAGTTTTGCTCTGAGGGTTAAGTATTACCTGCCATAAGCAGGCTGGAGTCGCAGCCCCCGGTCCTTCTGAACACGAGCAGAAGTGCTGCAGTATTACCTGAGACACTTCGACTGCTTCTGTAGTTTTACAGAAAGCAGATGTTCTCTTGCTCATGCTCTTCAGTTGCAGGAAGAAAGTAACAGCAGCAAAAATTTCTTTTGCCTGGGACAAATGCTCGGTAGTGACATCAATTTACTTTTAAGCCAGAGAGTCAGATGGCTGCACCCTTGGAGATCCATAAAGAATCTCTTTACCATTACATCTCAAAAAGTCAATTTTTTTTTAAATAGTGACTTTCTAATGAGAAACAGCATGTAGCATTGTTAAGCTTGATTAGGCAAATTTAATTGGCTATAGTTAATGTATTTGTGCAAAAGACAAATACTCAGCTTAAACATGGTTCTTAATCTTTCAGTAGAGTAATTTAACTAACCATGAAGTCTTTAACTTTTAATGGGCTGTATTTCAAGTAACTTCCTCTTTTGTCTCTTCTGCTCTCACTTGAACATTGTATACTTCCATTTCTGACTACTGTCATCCCCAGTGTTCATGTCTCAGATATGGCTATACCTCTTTTCCATACCTTGATGGTTTAGGTTTCTCTCCTATATGCCCCAGTATGAAGCACATCTTTTATGACTAGCCAGCATTCTCTAGTTTAGAGTTTTTCCATTCTGGATTCGAGCCCCTCCCGATGTAATTAGTTTCTCAGCACACCAGCCGAGCCTGCCCTGATATTTATCTCCTTCCTCTCCCTGTTCGTTAAGCTGCTGCACCCACATCGCTCCTTCCGCTGTGGGGGTCTGGAAGAGCATGCTAATCAGAACAACTGAACCTCATACCACAGAGCCACATCAGTATAACAGATTTGTTTGAGGAGTATTTTAACCTTTCTAATCATCACTTTCCCTCCAGGAACTTATCTCCCTTTTTCCTAAATTCACCCTGCTTCACTCCCGGTTTGGCAACCCTCAGCAGAGAGGTGACCATTCCGCAGGACACTTAACATTTCAATAGCCAGCTACAAGCACCTACCTAAGAACAATCCTCCTTAAAAGCAATTGCTTTCTTCCTTCTTATTTCGTACTTCCATCCTAGCTGTTAGGACAAACCTCTATACCTGTCTACTCTGGCTACTCAAATCTAGTTATTATTCCCTCTCAAAAAATACCAATTACTCTTGTTCTGTTCATGGTTCTCCTATTTTTATCTTATAGGCTTATGTTAATTCTCACTTAATGGTTAAAGGTGCCTAAATGCTTTCTGATGCCTATAATTTCACTTTCTATTGTATTTTATCAAATGAACACTTCCATCAATCAACTTAAATCTCATGTTTTTGAAGTATGCAGTGTAGATGCTAAAGAACAGCTGTCTGAAAACCGGGGCCCTGCTTCAACTTATTCTGTGTATTTCAGCCTAATAATCACGTCCTAATTGAAGCCAAATTTAAACGTACAGTATTTTGCTTCATTGCCATTGAATGCTGTGTCCATGCCGATGGTTTTCAAAAGTGCATCTGTAGGATCTGCAACTGAACAAATCAAAGTTGACTCTTGTAAAAGGGACCGAAGGCTTCCATCAGCTGGAGCTGTTCCCCCACCCTTGAAACAGAGCGCAAGCACGAGTTTGCTAAAGGCAGCAGTCTGCTAAATTTCCAGCTTTAAGAACAGCACAAGTTTAATACTGACCATAGTGTGGTTTTTTGGTGGGGTTTTTTTTTTTTTTCAATTAAATAAGGAATAAACAGTACCAATGCCCATTTCCTGATTGGAGTGGCACGCAGATTACTAAATGATCTATCATTAGTAATACGTTTCCCATGTTCCCGGTATTTTCAGCCTGCTTCCTGTAAACCTGGGGGAAACTATGTTCTACAGTGTGTTCATTATTAAAAAAACCCAGAACAACAGGCATTGAATTCAGCTCATGCTATCCTGTGCAAAGGACAGAAAACATTCCTATTCTCTCTTCTTATTTCTCTTCTCTCTTGCGGTGTACTTTCAAATGTACCTGCACATTAGAGAGATATAATCCTATTATTTCTGTAAGGTTTCATTACTATATGAAATAAAACTCCCAGGCATGATGCTGGTCATCCCTGTCCTTCTGTAAATGAGCAATCTTCTGAAGCAACAGTGCATAAGTTTCCCTAAATGAGGTTGAAGAATTCTCCTAACTGCAATATACCGTGCCATTATTGCTTCATTCTCTGCAAGGAACACCTTTGGCAAATTCTAGAATTGTCTAGTAACCTTTGCTACGGCCAGGTTTTTCTCCTTTTATGCTGTAATAGACTGAGACAACCAGTTGACAATATTGCCTATCATGCAAGTGCAAGGCCTTGCCTTCTGTACCGTGGATTTTATTCCATTTTTGCTATATCAGTTTTGTGCAAAATAGTCCACTTCTGTTGTCCATTAAAGGTGCCTCCAAGCTTTGTCTCGGTGCACTTCATCACCATGCCTCTAGTGATTTTGCCAAATTTATCCAATATACATATTTAGTAAAGGTCCCACGACTGCTCTTTGCAGAATTTAATTAGTTTACTCCCTCTGACATTTCTAAAACTTTCCATTTTTTTCTTATTAGTAAGGATTGCTTATTTTATATTTCATCTATTAATCGCTATCTTCGCACCTTTTTGATTTCATTGATTTACCTTTTTGCACACTGACAACTGCCTGTGCAAGCAATAACCCAGGTTCACTCCTTTGTTATTGCAGCACAAAAATGGCTCAAAAAAAATTTCCTGTCAAGTGTCTGCTTCATCACCTGATTTCTTATCCAGCTTGGAAAAACAATGGGTTACTTGATAAGATTTGGGGTTTTGTAACCTTTACTGTTTCTTCAGAAAGAATTGCAAACTTTTATCTTGATAACAGAGCTCAAATTTATGGTAGAATTACTTTCTGGGAAAAAAAATAATTTGTATATTATATTCCTTTCATACAAGACTTCAAAAAACTGTGCCTCATTAATGGTCTTTGATGCCTGTGAGGAAAACTCTCTATGCAACTCCGTGGCATCAAGGCGCTGCAAAAAAGCAAATCCTTTAAGTGAGCTACATGTTTTTCAAGAGAAATAATGACCATCCAATGATTCCTTTTCAAACAGACCAGGAAACCGGTTCGTGTCCTGTTTAGAGAGTTAACAGGAACTTGATCGGTCAATTTAAAACTTCTGATGTGGATCACTGTTTCAGTCTTTAAAGAAAAGTATCTAAAGGAAAAAACTGAACTTTATATTCCAGCGTGGTGCCATCGCGTGGCCTATTGCCCGACACGGTAATGCTTTCCATAGTCCAAGGCCACACGAAGGTTATTCTGCCAGACTATTCTTCCACTTGCCACCTTCTTCACATCTTCAGTTAAGCACTTCATACAAACCCTTATTTTAAGCTACAAAACCAGTTTAAATCATGAAGCTGCTGCTTTTTAAAGAACTGTTAGTTCTGTCAATGTATTACACTTCACACCTTGTCAAAAGCAAGTGACGCTTAGTCAATCAAAGTATGTAGGTGTATATGTTAGTGTATAGCTTCAAATTCTGCTTTTTTTTTTTAAAGACTGATACCAGATGCTTTTCTGGTATCAAATAGTTGGCTGTTACCAACAGTTTTTCCTTACTGAGTGTCCTGCTCAATCCTAACCTGCAGCATGAGTTATTGCCCGTTTCCCCTAACTGAGGCAAAGTTTTGTGTACAGATGGTATTTATTATATCAGTTCTAGCTATCCCTCATACAAACAGACCTCACCCACATGATCTAGAGACTTGGTAAGCAAAACAGTCTTCTGAACAAGTTAACTATTCAAGTGTCACCCAAAAATCAAACTGGTGATTACCATTGAACGAGACCTGTCACACTTCCTTTAAAATGAAGGGGGAAGAAAATTCCCATAAAGGTTTAATGGGACTCCACAAATTCAGATAACATTTGAGAAGCTCGTGCTGTGGTTTGGAAGCTCCTTTTCAAACTTTCCCTAGGTGTCCCTTTGTGGTCTCCAGGGTTAATGGAAAATACCCTGACTTTGAGCAACAAGCTCCCTGTTCTGGACAGGTAACGTACCACGTCTGTGTTTGAACTCATTCAATAGAAGTGAGTTTTCCCTAAATCTATCAAGATTATATATTCAGGATTTTGTATGAAGGATGAATGTGGAGCCACATGTTTCCAGCAGAAAGCGAGACACAAAATAAGCAATTTTCCCCCTATTGGTAACACTTTTTTGATTTCTACTGTATTTCCAAACACTATATAGCAGAGCTGAGTGGCCTTCACCCGGCAGCCCTGCCACCTTTTCTGTAGGCTTCAGCTCCTTCATCGGAGGGTGACAGCAGGCTCAGGACCCTGCAGGATGTATAAACTCTTCTTCACTCTTCCAGACCACCAGAACTGGAGCTCTGACACCAGCTCCCGAGTGCCATCGGTGACCACCCAGCAGGGAAGGGCACACGTTCCCACTCCTCCTGGCACCGTCAGCAGCTGGAGCTCCCTCCCTGTAACCTGGGCTACCACGCTGGGAAAACACCACTGACTCCCTCTGCCAGGTTCCTTCCCGCTGCCTGGCATGCCATATCCATCTGTGCACGTTGTGTACAGATGCTATAGTTTACGGGTTAAATAACTCACTGCGTATCGCGCAGTCTCTGTGTGGGATCAAACGCTGCAG
This sequence comes from Falco cherrug, assembly GCF_023634085.1. Classification (NCBI taxonomy): domain Eukaryota; kingdom Metazoa; phylum Chordata; class Aves; order Falconiformes; family Falconidae; genus Falco; species Falco cherrug. The sequence goes on along the minus strand of NC_073698.1, from coordinate 118,248,304 downwards.
GTTTGCATTTCCACTTCTTTTGCCCTTCCCACCCCCGGGACAGCCCTTCTATTCACTCTCAGCTTTTCTCGGTTTACAATGTGCCCTGGGAAACCTGTTCAGCTCGTTTTTTAGTTTCTTTGATTGATTAACTTTTCTGTTAGGAAGCCAGGATCAAGCCTGCTTTCCGGCAGTGCTATTCTGTCTCCTTGCTCACCAAACTTTGCAACAGGATTGATTACACTTGAATAAAGTGCAGAGCAATGGTAAAGTACGCATTGTTTGCTGGTCTGACACCTGACCATGACTTCTTTTTGCATCAAGCTCCCTACAATCACACACGCTTTTCTAGAATGAGTTTAGTATTCAAATTGGAATGAACGGCTGTATGTCTTGGCAGAACACAAATCTGCAGTTTTTACTGAAGATCTTAATATACCGTCTTGGAACTTGCCTAATTTTCTCTTTTGCCCCAGCCCACAGCTTTCATGCCAAGCATTAGACGACAATAATTGGCATGTTCTGGCAACCTGAACGATAAGGGATCATTCCACAGGCAGCCTGACTCCTTGCTTTTTTTTTTGCAGGTTTCTAGCCTGGCTGCGTTGCCATCCAAGCTGGAGGGGACAGGATGGGATGGACTGGGACGGACACATGCCGCAGGGGTGCTGCCCGTGCCGCTAATGAGAAAGGCTGCAGCTAAACTTAGGACGCTGGCACTGCCCAAAGGTGCTCCCATTATGCTCGAAGCATGAAGATGAGCAACGTGGTGAGCTCTCTGAGCTCCTCTGCCTCTGGATCCTGGCAGTCATGTCTTCCCAGAAGCCTGGGTTTGCGATGACGCAGAAGGACCCACAATTTCAATTCCCATGTCTCTTCCATTTCAATGCTTCTAGACGTTAACGTTCCCAAAGACAGTCAGCTACCTACCCCCATCAGTAGTCAACCCTCATTAATTTTCCTTATAGATTTCTTATCACCCTCTGAGCCATGTTAAAGAACTTTTTATTCATATGCAACAAAGGTTTTACTGAAAAATTTATCTTTAGTTTTGCTTAATGGCATAAAAGCTAGAAACATTTTTTTTTCCCCTGTAGAGCTTTTAGAGCTGTCAGAGTCTGCAGCTTTTAAGTGTGCATTGCTCCAGGTATGTCATTTTCAAGAGTTAAAATCTGGCAATTTAATTTTCACAAAAATTCCTCTTCTGTCACCTGCAGTCTAAAATGTTTGCCCTCTCCTGCTCTACCCTGCACATTAAAATATGGTCAGTTTGGTTTGCTTTTGTGTTAGTTACATGCACAAAGCTCTATTTTTAATCTTTCCCAGAATTTGCCTACACAAAAAGTCACATTTAAGTTTCAGAGCTCCATGGGATGGGAGGGCAATGTATGTTAATCTTTCAGTTTAACCTCCTTTACAACATTTTTTGTGACATTTTATTGGACATTAAAGCATATAATTTCTTCATCTCACTACAGTGGCAGCAGTTATTTTTTTGCTCTTCCTAAGTAACAGAAAAGTCAAACCATATGGTTCTTCTATTACTTCTAAAGATGCAAGACTACAGGAAAAAAAATCTAGTTTTTCATACCATTTGGGGGAGGGAAAGACTAATTTTTTCTGATGTTTAGTTTGGGTGAAATTGTGATTTGTAATTGGAATATTCTCTCAAAGTATACTGGAAATATCAAGTTGCAAAAATCTTCAATTCAAAAAAAATCTTAACAAACTAAATAATTTCAAGTTTTAGTTTGTTCAGACATGCTCTGATTGGAGAAGGTAACACAACATGAGGTGTGCTAGTGTTACCAAAACAGAAACAGAAAGCTTTATGTATGAAATGTCTGTTACGTGGATACTGATTACAGCACAGCACCAGAATTTGTAATAAAGTTTGAATATAGACGGCCACATTTGGTTAATCTTTAATACAGTGCTGTGCTAACTAGACCACAATATGCCCAACATGTCATGTTTATTCCACAGGCTTGATCTCTGAAAGGATTTTTTTTTTCTTCATTTGCATGCCCGCACCGCTGCTACATACTTACTAAGACCTGTAAAAATGACACCTCTTTGTCTAGAAAACAAAAATATTGGTACCTTTCCCTTCCCTCACCAACATTGCTTTTCCATTTTTTTAAAGATGAAAATGACTAAAAACCCACAAAACACATGTTAACTATCTTGGCATTGAGTATTTCTCCCACCTTTGGTACCCACATAATGACCTGCTGTATTTGTCATCATGACAATGCAAAAAAGGGGTATTTAGTTCAGAAATGTGTTCTGTGCATGTGAAATATAGCTATTTACCTTCAGTGTTTACTTACGTTAAGTCATTATTGCACAAGTTTTTCCCAAGACTTTCCTCCCTTGTCCTGCAAAACTCTTTCAGTTTTCATGACTTCTGGAAACCTTCTGGAGTTCAAGCAGTGGTTCCACCAGGACCAGTCTGAAACAGGGACAGGCACCCTGAAGCTTTCCTAGTGGAAGTCTTGCCGCTTGCTTACCTTATTTACACAATAAGACAGAACATTTGCATGAGCCTTCTGCAACTCTAGGTCACATATCAGGTCTCAGTACCTCAGAGTATTTCTACATTTTTGCTTTGCCAGGGGCAAGCCAGGTTTCAATGGCTGCGATGACACATTCATCTTGGTGCCTCTTTGCTCTTATATTGGCAATTCAGGAGTCATCTCCCTATACATTCTTCTCATACTAAATCCCAAAACACAGCACTGTATCAGCTACTAGGAAGAAAATTAACTCTATCCCAGCTGAAACAAGGACAGCTGCCTTGTCACTATCCCCACCCCATGAGCTCTTTGGTTTACCTGCAGACATTTTCCAAGTTTGGAAGGAGACTGGATGTCACATGCTATTGAAGGGCTACTATATTCAGAACACTAATTTTTGGCTCTTTCTTTGTGTCCAAAGGGTATTTCTCAGATATCTAGGATGGTGGGGGCAAATTTTTCTAGGGCATGTTTTCCAGACTTGGGGTGCAATGTGAATGCAGAGCTTGGCCTCCTCCTGGCCTCCAAAGAGAGGAGGATGGGACCAGACCCTCACGGAAAGCAGATGTTGCGTACCGTGTCATGAATGCAATGACGGCCCAAAGTCACCAGCAGGATGGCACGCCCCAAAATGAGGGACAACGTGTGCTACAATGGGATTAAACACCCAAGTAGAACACATCACACAGTATGCCACCTGACACTGACAAGTAGAAATAAAAGTAGGAATAAAAGGCCAAGTACAGTGCAATACTCCCGCTGGCCGTAGCTCCTGGACTCAGTCCCTAAACACAAAACTGCGAACAGCCATGGTCCCCCAGTGCTCTGTTGTGCAAGTCGTTTATCTCAAGGCCTGACATCCTGGCCAGCAGAATTATCCTCCATTGCTTTGGCTACCCCTCGGAGCTCAGATAAATTTTTAATTTTGTTTACAGTATCCCATGCAAATGACTGACATCAGCTGTACCGTGCCGCAAAGTACTTCCTGCAGATTGCTTTTTAAACACACTGCCTGATGATTTAATTAGATGACCTGTAGTTCTGGTATTTAACAAATAAATAAGCATCAATTACCCATTCTTTTTCTCCATTATATCAGTAATTTTACAGGTCTGGACTTCTGTGGAGACAGGACGGGGACTGCAGGGGAAGAAATCCTGCTTGTCAAGGCCAGATGTTTTAGTGTCACAGTAGCTCTAAGGTTACATTGTTTATGTCCTGCAGCACCAAATTTAACACAGAAATGTAAAATATTTTGAATGGTAGTCACTTACAGAACCAAATTTTTCCACAGTACATGCTACTACAAAGGTTTATTTGTCCTTTTCTTGTACTGCAGCTTTCAGACCACTAACCTGATAACCTGAGTGTGGAAACTAGCTTTTGACACGTACTAGGGGGTAAAATATCCTCAAAAGACAGAGCATGTAATTATCTATTTTTCCAGGGCAAAAGTAATACTCACACTGTTATCTATTTACAATCAGACATTTTTCCTTTTTCAAAGTTGCTGATACGGCAGTTATCAAAACCAAAGGAGTCACTCGTCTCTTGAAGCCATCGGTGTGGGTTTTTACTGGCTCAGGCACTTGCCACGCAGTGCATTCCTCATTTGTAACTTGCTTTACTACTAACAGATAATAGCGCACTATTTCTGCGTTTTCAGCTCTCAAGGACAAGCTGGCATTGAAGGGCTGGTGACTCCTTTGCATGCTTCTTTGTGCCAGCCCTAGGAAGGCCTGCGAGCGAAGGAAAGCTAAACTGCTACCTAACCAATGATCCTTTAACTTATAGCAAAAGTGACTTTCATGGCATCCAGGAGGAGAGTTGTAGCTTGCCATCATTTAGCAGGGCTTGCATTTTAATCTGAGTGTATGAATGTAATTCTATGCTGCGTTTTACTTTAAGATGCAGTGTAACGTATGCTTTTCTACACTTGTTTTATTGTGCGGATTTGAGCAGATCTTAGGCAGCCACTATCTCTGTCCTCTTTGTGCCTCAGGGTTTATTAGTTGTGAACAATGGGTCACTGTCTCTGAGAATGAAGAGAGGCTAATGCTTCCTAAGTACATTATTGCCTATTCATTTGCCCCTAAAATCGTTTGGCTGAATTTCATCTGTTCTTCCATCTGTGAAATCATCATTTAGCTGAACGGTGATTATGCAGAGTTGCTTTTCAGTTCTTCATTACTGTTTAATAGCTGTGCTGTCTTTCAAAGATTGCCTTATTTGTACTATAGCTCAAATATTTGAATCAACTGTGGCTTGGTTTACCATGAACCCTCTCCTTTTCCCATCACTGAGTTAGCACTGGTGGGAGCTCTGGGGTGGCTCTGGGACTGGAAAGCACTGGAGGGGTTTTTTTGTCTCCCTGTATTCAGATCTGAAATGAGCAAGTTTAAGCTTGTCTCTCTACACCAAAGACACCACTGGGGGTGTTGAACTACAGGTGCATCTGAACTAGGGTTGAGCAGGGTGGTAAGTGGCAACAATTAAATTTTACATCATTTCCACGTAATCCATCTATCATCACATTTCTTCTTAGTCACAGTGACCTTTTCTGGCCATAGAAAGCATTAGATAAAATGAAAAGAACATTAAATTCTCTCTACTACTGTTCTAATGCTTGCAGAAGTACCAGGACCACATGTGAAGTTTATATCTTTACTACCTATATGAAAACCTCAAAACCTCACCCACACAGAATATTTTATTGTGTTCATACTTGGGATGTATCACTATATTACCATGCTTTTGTCTTCTGCTGAAGCTACTTTAAATTTGCAATATCTTTTACTTTCTTCTCTTTTTTTTTTTTTTTTTTTTCTGAAGTTAGCCTTTTGGCAAAGAATTACATTCCTCTAATAGTAAAACAAATCTATCTCACAGCTGATTTCCTAGCAAGAATAAAATTGAAAAAGCAAGTGAGGGCAGCGCTGCCCTGCTAGCCCCAGACCAGGCAGGGTCTAGTTATTAAGCTGTTAACCATGACCAGCTTGTAACAGGTACATCGCCCTCCTAAGCCACAGCCCCGCCTAAGCCAACAATCCCTCCCTTATAAGTGATAATCGCTTGTCTCGTGGCTCATTTCCATCAGTAGCTTCAGGGTACTCTTTCTGCACGGACAAAGATGAGTACTGTCTTCTAAAGCTCTTTGCCCACTGGCAGGCACATCTCTATTTTCCAGATGTATGCTATGAATAATTAACAAAAAAGCCAGAAAAAAATTACTTGAAGTTGTATATATTTTACATTTTACCTCATCGCTACTTAATCTCACATTTGAGAAGCATGATAAGAAACCCAATGCTTTCAACATCTTTCAAACAAATGAGCCACAGTTCTCACCCGAGGAAAAAAAAATAAATAAAAACAAACAAAACAACAACGAATGTCTCCATTCGAGGACGAAGAAAGAGTTACTTTGTTCCCTGCCACTGGCTCTCCTATCCAAATGGAATTTAGGTCTACACAGTAAAATCAAACCAAATCTGATTGCAGGGAGGTCAGGCACATCCTCCGCAGCACGGGTAGATGTCTTGTCTCAGGCTTATTACTCATGCAGGACCCCGGGAAGCGGCTCTGGGAATGGCTCTGGCGCCTGTGTCACAATGAAATCACCGTCGGGCTGGCACAGCCAGGTGTGCCTGTGGCCACAGTCCCTCTTGCTGCTGCTGAGGCAGATCGTTAGGGGGGTTCTTCAAGACTGTGTAAATACAGGCATTAATTTAACTGAGGTTTTGCTCAGAGTGGGTATAATCTTAGAATAATAATAATAAAATTAAAATGTTCCTTAAATTCATATCTGGAAGGTTATTAAGCTTTTGGTAGAGAATCATAAGACATTCTGCTTGAGGTCACTGGTAAACTATCCCAAAATAGTTTTATGATATTATATTAATGTAGGTATTCACAAACCAACCTTGACCTAAGCTATGTTTTGAAAGTTGTCCTTGAATTTCAGACATGCATGTCAATGGTCAACTAGATTTAAAAATATTTACGTATATGTTACACAACAAATCTGAACAGGGAATATTTTTTTTTCTTTTCTCACAGCCCATTCCAGGCCTGTGCAAAGTTGTTTCTTTTTCAAATGCAGACAGCCATGTATTGGTGGGAATGATGCGTGACTACTGATATATGAGACAGAATTAATTTTAGGGAGGTTATTAAGGCATATTATAAGCTTACTAATGAAAGTTCATTTGTGTTCATTTCTGATTCATACTCCTAAGATGCATACAGATAAATGCAGTGTGCCCTGTAGTTCATAGTGGTATAAGTTTATATTTTCTTGGGCATAAACTTTACGATACTGACCTCCATTTGGACCTGACTGAGCCAGGTCTCGAAGCAATCCCTCTTGGCAGCTCAACAGCAAGAGGCTGAACAGGTTAAGTACACATTTTATCTTAATCAGCTGCTAGGAAAATTAACATCCAGCTTTACGTTATGGGATCAAAGCTTCTGCTCATGCAGAGGATGAGGAAACACTGGATGTGGTAAAACCGCATATCCATTGGTCCCAGTGAGGCAGCACCAGTGAGACCACAGAGGTCCCCTGCACATTTCCAGGGCTAAGGGTGTCATTGAAGCGTAAGTATAACGGCTTTGCTCTATAACACACCCTTCCCTTCCCCTACTTCTAATAAATTGAATGACAAAGCTTCTCTCAATGGTATGACTCTATTTGTCTTTACAGAGGTAAACTTACATGTTGAATTTCAAGTTGCCTTAAATTAGCAGGCTCCCCGGTCTTTTTCTTAAGGCTTGTTCCCTTCATAAAAACAGTGGCACTACGAACAACCCTACAGGTTCGCTTGTTTTTCTGTCCAGCTTGGCTTCACCTTTACTACTCTTAACTCACATCCAGCTGTTGTTGCTAACCACACTTCAATCAGTCCTAGCTACCAACATTACGTATGCTCCCGATCAAAAATGTGAGCTGAAAATTACCACAAAAGGCATTCATATAAATGATTTTTTTTTTTTCATTGATCTTCGCAGCAAATATCACTGGGCCAGTTGATAGTTACGCTTACAGCATGTCACCAGTCCTGTGAAAAGGATGCAAGTAAGAATAGTTCATGTCCCACCATTGAAAAACCAGCTTCTCACCCGCTTCAAATGAAGAAATGGGGACTTTAAGGAGCTTTTTAGGAAGGGGTGTTTATTAATAGTGAAATGTCTTTCACAGTGGGCTCCAAGATCATTGTAAAGTGTATTCATTCTGTGGTTTGTCTCACATTGCAGCTCAGCAGAGGCATGGTGACTGGTAAACTAATCACTTTGCTAATCATCGGTGAGCTCGCTCTTCCAGCCACTGACCATCAGCCGCTCTTCAACGACCAAAAAAAAAAAAAAAGTTTACCAGGGCTCTTTGTTCTTCTTAAATAGAAAAAATGTTGGCTTAGTCCTTCTGACATCCTGCTTCAGCCTGCAGCAGGTTGGAAACCACCTACTTTCCTCCGTTTTTTCAGAAAGGGTCCAGCGGGCTGCAGCTGCCTCCGCTCTGCGGGCACGTTTTTGCTGATTTTTGCCAGTTTATCTGCGGCGCTGTCTTCTGTTATCCCGCGGGTGAAGCACAGGGATGCGCTTACCAGCACGGCCATGGCCTCAGAGCAGTCTTCCAGGTGAGCAGTGCTGACTGGCATATCCTAATGCCCAGTACCAGCCTGACCCCGTCACCTCTTGATTACATCTCGTTTGGGGTTTATTCATGATTAGGTCTCATATCACACATGAGCGAGCGCTTGAAAGTATTTAACTCTCGTGCTTTGGACAAAACCATTTAAGAAGGGAACGTTGTCATTTCAGAGCTACCAAGATAATCAAGGGCTGGAAAAATATGTGGGTTTGTGGAAGTCTTGTGTGTAATATGTGACCCTGTGGAACCTGGAATTATTGTTGCCAAAAGGATGGAAGGGAAGCTATTGCTAATAACTTCTTTTTCTCTAGGATTTGTCAACCTGGAAATTTCCAAAAGTTTTCTCATAGTTCACACTTCTTATTGATAATCAAGGAAACAATATGTATTATTGAATATTGGTATATTATCATAAATCTATAGTGCATTTTACTTGCAGGAAGCCTAAGAAAGGCAGGGAGTTTCAAGTAAAAATCTTGAGTGATCAGCTAAATGTCATCCTTTACGCTGAGTAAGGTAGTCAGCTTTCAGATAGAACTAGAATTTTATCCAGAATAGTATTGCAATATTTATTTCCCTTCATTTTGTAATAAAGCATTGAAGTTTGAGGTGTTATATTAGCACTTCTAAAACAACTACCAATTAAATTGCAACAGTTAATTCCCTGTCAAAGCCAGGAAAAGGCAAACACACAAATTACATGCCTGCCTGCTTTTTTTTCTTCCCATTCCTCTTGGAAAAAAACCACTTTTTTTTCTTAACCCCTCACCTCTGCACAAAATACCCAGCTAAGTCAGTAGGTCTGGCTGGATACCTCTCCAGCCTTTTAACGGGGTGGTGGGATTCCATGCCAGCTGTTGAAGTGTAATATACAACACTGTATTTTATGGTGAAAATGAGTCCTATTTTCCCTTCGGCCACCTGAAGCCGTATTACTAGCAAAGAATTTATACAGCCAGTGTCAGCACGTGTGAGTGCCCAGACGAACTCGGGCTGTAAGCTCAACCACAAGGAACGGCGTGAAGACCTCAGGGAGCTGGTGTGGCTGGAGCTGCAACGTTGTCCCTGTTGTCTCAGCAGAGTTCTGAGGAGCACTAGGTAAATCTACACATCAGACTGGCATCAAGCACCTAACCCCTCACCCTAAAAGAAGAACTGCATGCTTTTATATTTTATCAGCATTTGCTTACCCGCAGCCATAAAAGTTAACAAATAAGCTATTTCTTCTTTTTCCAACAGAAGTAATTTCATGTTATCCTTTGCACTGTGATGCTGGTGTATGAATACGGATTTTTGGCTTGCCGATGTTACCCCAGAAAAACAGAAAATGAAAGAAGCATTTGCCATGAGAGGAAAATAAATCCACACTTTTTCATTAGAGAGGCCTGCCACCATGATATAGCTTTGTAGAATTTACAAGGGTGAAAAATTAAGATTTTGGCAGCCAGGTTGCCAAACCTAATGCATTTTTCTGGAGGAAGAATGATAAGAAAAGTAAATGAACAGTCTTAAATCTTAATCTCTAGAAAGAAAAAGAAACAAAAATGCAAACCCTGCTAGAAATAGAATAGTCCTGTCCCAAACCTCTCTGCCATAGCTTTAGTTTGCACACCGAGGCTCTGAGATTTCTAGATGAGGGGAAAAAAGAAACAAGTTCTTTTTAGTAATTTTAAGGAAAAGAACAAGAAGTTACCAGGGTACTTCTGCCTTGCTACATCCAAACAAGCTTTTTGCAGCTGTCCTTACTGAAAGAGGTGTTCTTTCTGCGTCTGACTTTCAGTGATACAGGTACAGCTGCCCGGAGCGCCTCCGGGGATCCACTTCGTTACTCTAATGTCCGTTGACATCTAGAAAGAATTAGAAAGTATTTTCAGAATTAAGTACGTACATATGTTTTTGTTTTCTGATTCCAGTGGACAATAATGCTTTATTTTGTTTTGGTTTTGTTAACTTCTACGTTTGAGCAAACAGCTATCTCACCAGCAGCTTTGTTGTTCTTACAGGAAAATTTACAGAGCGTAAGAAAATGTTTTAAACATATTAGAAGGAAATCAATTATAAATGTCTTTGTGACAGTCTTTGAAATACACATACACACACGCCCAAACACATGCTTAACTCAGGGCAAAAATCTACATATGTTTCTGATTCTGGTAACATTACTGTCTGCTTGAAGGATATATTTCCCAAACTAGCACATACCTTCCAAACAAACTCGGGCTGCGAACACAGGTTCTCACCACAGAATTTCAAAATATTTACGTCTTGGAAGCCCAGCTATGGAGCCAACTAATTCACCTCCAGTTTATATTATATGACTGTGTAACTAATAAGTAAAGTCAGAAAACCGAGTTGCATTCCTGATTAATGCAGCAGTTAGAAATAATGCTGTAAATAGAGCATCACTGAATTCTCTGCCAGTCATTTATGTTTTAGCCGATGCGGTTTTCCAGGGAAAGCAGTGATTTCATGCCTGCCCTCTCCATGTGTCAGCCATTCATTCCCGTGCGCTCAGCCTGGCTGGGTATCCGGTGCAGAGTGCCATGCTGCAGCACCTCAGGGAGCATCCCAGTATGGGGTGCCAGTGGGGGTGGAAGGCAGCCCACCCCGGCGGCAGCATGGTGTGCTTGTCACTGCTGCCCACCCCGGCAGCTAGCCAGCTCGGCCCCAGCCTCCAGGGGTCTCGATGGTACACAAGAAAATACCTCGCACTTCTGGCATCCTGAATTTTCTCTTTGCTGGTAAAAGTGAAATGGTGACTTAAGCTGAAATACACTAGAAAGGCATTTTTTTAATAAAGAAAATAGACACTTATTTAATTTTTTTTGATAAGCCAACGTTTTCATGATGTACTTTTTGTGCAAATAGCTCGAAGCGATTCCCAGGAGAACATAAGCTTCTTCATCCCCAGCTACAAGTGAGAAAACAATACACCAAAACCAACATGGGATTCTGGGTTTCACATACTAAGCTACTACTACACCAGTGATCCTCAGCTGTGGGTGACAGGGTCAGACACCATTACCTCTCCAAAGCTAGCATATCAAATATGCACTAGTAAAATGCTTCACCTGTTAGATGTGCTGTCCATTTAACTTTGCTGGACTTAAATATGTGCAACTAGAGAAGAAAGTCACTGGAGCGCACATGTAACAGGCAATATGTACATCCATAGGGGAGAAACGCAGATCCTTTCAGCTCGTGCACAGACTGCGTTCATTGACAGGACTGGAAAAAAGACAAAAAATAAGACTTTGAAAGGACTATTCCACCACAAAATAATTCGGAATGGGAGAAGGATACCTCATTCAGGCAAAAATGATTTTCTCGGAGAATGAGAGGAAGGGGTAGCTTAAAACAATATCTAGAATAGTGGGCAAAACCTTAGTAGCTAAAAATTGACCTTGTACGTGGGACGTTATTCGTAAGCAAGAAGAGTCTTCTGGCTTCCCTTTTAACACCCAGGAACATCGCAACGTTGCATTTTGCTGGCAGAAAGGACCTCGCCCTGCCTTCACGCAAAGCACAGGCAAGTTTGCTCTCGCACGCGGTGAGATGCAGCAAGTCCGCCTTGCACTGCAGAACCCAGCCGTGCGGTGCCTTCCTGCAGGGCTGAGCTCAGCCCCCGCAGAGGCGAGCAGGGGGCTCACGCCTGGCTGCCCAGCTTCTGAGCAGAAGAAGGTTGAATCTGCACATATAGTTTTGCACGGAAAACCTCACGAGTACTTGCAGACGTAGAGACAAACGTGTGTTTCAAAATCCCCTGTATTACGTCTGTGGGGAACCTTTGACTTTACAGTGAAATTATTCAACACTTCTAAAAAGTTTTCTTTGCCAAAGCATGGATAGTTTTATGTTTGCACCGTTTTTCACCCGCGTGGTCCAAAATTCTGTTTGTGCGGGGTAACGTTCCTTGGGGAACGTGCCGGTGCTGAGGAAGGGGGCAGGGGGAGCCAGGTGGTGGGTGCGGGGCTGGGCAGTGGCTTGGGGACAGCCAGGGCAGGTGGGCAGCAGGTGGGGGGGAGGGGGATTTGCCCAGGGCGCAGTGCCACACCCCTGCATGCTACCCAAAGGTAGCTGGATGAAGAGCAACCCTGGGTGGGCAGAAACTCCTCAGTCATGTGGTGGGCACAGGGTGTCTGTCTCTCCCCATACTGTCTTGCCTACTCACTTTCTCTGTTTTTTAAATGAAATCCAGCTTTCTCATTCATACCCTTGCCTCAGTTCACAAGCCACCCCGGCACTTCCATGGTGCTAGGAGGGAAGGATGAGGGAGACCGCTATCAAAGCTTTGGTCAGCTTGGCATCCTGCTGCAGGCTGGAGCTGGATTTGAGGATCTCTGGCAACAACAGGCTTCAGCATGGCTAACTCCAGCAAGCGCTGCCGCCAGGCTGTTTACCCCTGTCATGCTGGAGAGATTCACGCTCACTTTATTGCACTATGTAGGAGTCAAGTGTGAGTGAGGAAAGCTTACAGCGACCTCTTTTCAGATTTCTGCTGGAATTAGTCTGAACGAGGAGGAATATCATCCAATTTCACCCCGAATCAGCTGCAAGTTTTCATCTCTGCCCAGATCGTATCATGTTCCGTGTCTGAATGCATGCCATGTAGGAATCTCCCAGGCAGATTAACAACCGTGTTTTAATGTCCTGGGTTAACAACACGAAAAGCAAATGTCGCACAAATATTCGTCCCAAATCAGCAGAACCAGAGCTCTCCAACTTAACAAAACTTACACAGACCAAGTAAGCAACACAAATCAGAAAAAAAGTTTTAATGTCATTTATGCTGTCAGCAATGTCCAATTCTATTTGGAAAGATATTGACATATTAAATGGGTCTGTCAGAATGCATTGACAAGTGAAAATCACGTAATTGAATATCTCCGTTTGGACTGGAGCTCTGTTTGCTCTTATCAGGACTGATTTCTCAGTTCACATCAGAGAAGTCTCCAGAACTCTTGCAAGAACGCGTTGTCTTTTATTGTCTGCGTGAGCACATATGGTAACTGACAAAACTCAAGATGAGAAAAGCATTTTACTCCTGTACATCACCGATGATCTGTTTGCAGCAAGTGTGTAGCAAAGGGATTACTCAACAAAACCAACTCTTCTAAGCAGACTTCATTCGAAATGTTGTTTAATGAAAAGCATAACCAACCACCCTGTAGGACAGGAAAATGCCTGACACGGCGGTCAGCACCATCTCCTGCCACTCGGTGATGAGGCATATGACAAAGCACGATACTTTTCTCTAAGGGGGATAAAGATAAGAACTGTTTATGGGATTATGCACAAGATGTAGGAAGAGCTTTGGGTGCAGTTTGTCTGTGTTTTTTTTTCCCCCAAGGGAACATTAAAAGAAAATGTCTGTACCAGCAGAACAACTCCCTTGCTGTTTGCTTCCTTCTTCAGATCTCCTCCAGGTGATCCCCAAAGTCAGTGTGAATTTTTACGATCTTTTGGACTTTTTCTCTCTTCCCACTTAGGAATATTTAGAGCCACTTCATTTACTGACAACCGTGAGAACTTCAGAAAGCCTGACATTCACTGGCTTGAGAGCCCTTCGTGTATGCACAGGCTGAAACGTCAAGGAGACCCAAGAACTGCCGAAGGGTGCCGAGAAAAGCCTCAAATAATGGAAAATAAAAGATAAACTGAAAAAACCAGGAACAACTTCCTGGCCCTTGAGCCAAGTTCAGTTGTGAAATAGCCAAGGGAAAGAATGGAAGCTCTGCTGACTAGAAAAACCTAAAAACAACTCAAAGCAAAGATGAGTGAATTAAACCCATTCTATGATTTGGTTCATACCCTACATGCCTGTCTCCTACAGTCCTTTAGGTCAGGCCAGGTCTACGTTCAGAAAGTCCCGCTGACACCCTCAAGTCAAAGAGGAAACCAGACATCTCCTCTCAGATGTCCTGATGCCAGCAAAACCATTACTGTGGGCAGTTGGTCCAAAGGAAAAAGACCTTTATATAATTCTGGGAGCTGCCAGAGGAATTTGGTCAACAGTAAGATCTCCTGTCTGCCTGACCCGGGTCTGCATGACAGGCTTTGTCAGCAGAGCTCCGTGAGGGTCTGCAGACAAGGCGTGGGTAGTCGGCCCTTTGGGGTAGCTCAGCTCAGAGGCGGTAATGCTGACCCATGAATAAAACTCATAATACTGTAGATCGACTCATCAACATGGTACAGTTATTTGTGCGCAAAGTTTCACTTTATTTGTTAGCAGGGCGAAAAAAATTATGCCTTCTTTTATGCAGCCCTGAAATTCATCTTCAGCAGAACCACAGCTTCGCTTTTGCGCATGAATGCATGCCAAGCCCTGGCATTTTAACATAACCATTTCTATCTAGCTGTGTTCCTAGCAAGGCTGGTAAATGTGTACACATTTTACACATAAGCAATGAAACACTGGTGAGAGTTTGTGAACACAGTGCTGAATTTGTAATCTGGAGCTAGGCTACGGTGTACTAGTGTAACAAGGGTTCATAATTCTTTATGCAGGCTAAGGAATGTCAATAGGCTGATTCATAAAATAATGAATGTTTGTAGTAGTAATTTCATGGGTTGACTGAAATTTAATAGCCTTTATTTCCAATATTAGTTCATGAAGGGTATCAGTGGTAAACAGGTTCTTATGAAATATGTTCTGTCAGAATTACTATTAAGCTGTTGTTGGTGTGTTTGTTACAGTTTTTACATGCCGTTGCTGTTTATGTGATGATCCGGTTTCATAAAACTTTATGTGCCAATTAAAAGCTGGACATTTGCAATGGTTTTACTGAATATTATTATCGATCAGTTAGAAGCCAGCATGACTCGGCTGCATCGGCTTTACGCTTGTCCAACATAAATTACTTCTGAGTGGCTTTTGATTTACGCAGCACAGTTCTATAGACACTTCACATTCTTTCCCTCCATCTGCCCGTGTGAATTTGTGGTGTCAGAAGGTATCACATTCACTACCCAAGGGATTAATTTCCTAGTTATTCAACAGGGACAAAGCGAGTAACAGCATCCTACACAGACCTGCCAATGTGCTCAGCCTTGACCTGCCTCTAGGGCACGGCGGGTAATGTGTTCCCTCTGCTGTTGCCTCTTTAATAAGAGCCCGGAGAGGAGTGAAAATCAGTGCTGTCAGCCCTCTTCCACTCAGAAATCGACATCAGATCTTGTGCTTCTGATTTGAACTACTGACCTAAAGATAAAGACTTCATATGCTTTTATTGAACCTTTGAGATATCTGGGTTTGGCATTTAAAATACACAATCATTTTATATTCGGTATGTCGAGGACACAGCCAATTCAGTGATATAATCACGGATAACTTTTTTTCAGTAGCAAAGCTGGCCAGGGCAGTTCTCATTGCCCATTGCCACTCCCTCCCTACATCCCACTCTCTCCATTGTGCATCAACAATTGTTTGTGCAGCGAACCAGATTTAGAGATGGAGTGGCATGAAAAAATTATACAAGAGAAAAAAGTGAGAGCTACATAAGCCCATGCTGATGCCAAAAGAAAAACACATGCTACCACGTTCTTTGTTCATCCTCAACAGGTTCTGATGATGCTGGCCCCAAGTATTTATAAGTTAACTATAATGGATAGTACAGAAATGATTTTACATTCCAAATTTTGCCGGATAAATCTATATAATGAAGTAACAAATCGTTCTGCCACTGCCATAAACTTATCCTCTGTCAACAAACAGCAAAAACCAAACAAAAACTATTAGATTGGTAGTGAAGAGGATGCAGCAACATACAACGACGACAGCAGGAGACTGACCCAAGTTCTGATTCAACTCTGTGCAAGTCATTCACAAGTGCTTCAATTTTTCCTTTAAAATGTAAGTAAAGAAAAACAATCACCTTTCACTGTGCAGAAGCTCTGAGCTCTGGAGATGAAAGGAGTTATATAAGTGCAAATTACTGTGCTTACTCATTTATATTAAGAAAATGCCAGTTTTTCATTAAATGTTTTGCTTTGTTCAGAAGAATGAGATCCATATCTTGATGTAACAAACATTATTCAGCCCACTCAAATGACCAGAATGTGTGATTCATTCGCTGTGTGCAGCAGCATTAAGCTTTGCAGTAGCTTTGTCTGTGGCCCATAGTGAGACGGACTAAGATCTCAAAGTCCGGCAGCCAGGGGCATGGTTCAAGCTTGGATGGGAGATCTTTATGAACGCACAGTGTATAGTGGTTTTGCTTCGGTAGGTGTCATGGTTCCTTGAGTCAGTATTGAATTAAGACCTTAATTTGGCATTAGGAAGCAGTGTGCCAGGAACCCAGCTGCAAGGGTGGGCTTCATTTTCTGGTGTTTTATCAGGGACACGTGTGGGACTCACAACCCTTATGAGCTGCAAAGCAACTTCACGTACTTGTTTTCTTTTAGAGAAACACCAAATATTACAGGGTCTTATCTGAACTACTTTATCTTATCTTAATCCCCCTAGAAAAAAAGCAGGTTTCTACACTCCTGGCTGTAAGACTAGCCAGCCTGCTAATTCTCACACAGTGTGCCTGGCCGGCCTGTTTCTCAGTGTTTCAGAGGTTGATAACCATTCTCTCCAGGTCTATTCCATTTTTATTGCTGTGTCCTTTCATCTCCGTTCCTATCACCGAACCTTAGATTTGTTCCTCCCTAATCCACTTTGATGTAACACCATCCACTAACTGACTCACCAGTTAGCAACCACTGTCAGATAAGGTTCCATTTTCAGGGCAGCTGTTTCCAGCTGTCTGAAGTAGGATTATCTGTAGGGCCAGTCCAGAAACGTTTATGGACTGTGCATTCCAAGCAGCCGCACATTGCCTACACATACATATTTAATTTACTATTTAGCATCCTCTAACATGTTGAATAGTAATATTGCCAACAGTAGAAATGAGCTGTGCTTATTAGAATGGGGCAAGAGGTTGAAAAACCGAGCAAAGAACTGCCACACCAGTTACAAAGTGCTAAAGATGGAATAGCAGGATGGGGAACAGAGTTTCAACCTGCTCGAAGTAGGTTGGAATCTGCTTTGTGACTTGCCCCATCCAGCTGCTGATCCTGATCCTGGTGCATTGGAATAGCCTCATCACAGCTGAGCTGAGTGAATCTGCCCTCACTGGTGACATCCTGCTGACTTTAAGATGTGTCTGCTGGGCTGGTGACAGAACAAGAATCTACATGCAGGGTGGTAGCTCTGGATCACCTGGAAATGCAGTAGTGGAGGGAGATGCTCTGGGAGGACAGACACGCCACACAGGGGAGGCATGAGCAGAAGGTTGCAAAGCAATCTGTACCTGCCCTACAATGCAGCAAGTGTCTCAGAAAAAAAAAAAAAGTCATAAAAATGTAATGTATTGTCAGGTTTCATCTAGTGTTACTTAATTTCTCCTTTTTCTGTTGCTTTTGTCATAGAAGGTAGTAGACGTGTTCAGTATGTTAACAAGGGTAATTAATGCCTACTTGTCATTTCCAGTGACTTGCTCTTAGCATCCAAAAGCTCATCTTCTTCCATGACTTCAACAAGTGTATACATTACCAGACTTCCCTACAGAGAGCTTGTTTTTTGGAGCAAACAACATTTAGCTGCTTCATGCTTGCTGTGCAACTTGATGAGCTTGCTAGTTCTTTCGTACCAAGCTCAAGAGAGATCTAAAATCCAACCCAGCAAAGGCCAAATGTTCAGCGTCTGTTAAACCAGTGGCATTGGTGTAGCCTCCTCTGCATCCACCGGTGAGGCTTTTGCAAAGACATCAGGAAGATGGCACTCCTCCCTTTTCCTTCCGTAGGTCTATGAAGTATTTATAGGCTTACAGCTAATGGCTTCCTTGAGATGCTTCGATAAGAATTAACAAAGCCACCCTTGACAGGATTTTCTAAATTTTGCGTGACTGTATGTCTTGCTTCTGAGGTTGGCGAGAGGATTTATATTTGAGCTTTGAACCCAAGTATGGGAAATTATGTTTGTCCGTGTCAATGATGATCTATGTCACCACAAAGGAACATGAATTCTGAACATGAATTACATCAATGATGAACGTAAACAAATCTTTCAAAGGGGTAAATGGAGATAAATATAGAAAGGAATATTGCTGTGCACCTTAGCTGGATGGAGATCCAAGGCTGGAGTTATAAATGAAGTTCTGTACCTGTTGTCACTTCAAGTGGATTCTGACCTGAATCCAAGGGCAAATACAGGTTTCATCTTGTCCTCCCTCACATCTGCTTTAGTGTCTGAAATTTTGTGAAGTCAAGAAGTAGCTCTCAGCATCATTGAACCCAAAGCTGTGTCCTGGACAGGCTTTGGGCTAGGACTCCTCACCCCACACAGCAGAGAGGGAAATGCTGACTCCGTATGCCAGAAATGTCACCAGGCTTGGGAGCCAAGTGGGATTGCTTCCGACAGCCACGGCGCTCATTTATGGCAGTTTAAACTGATCATGAAGCTACAGCATTTTTCAAAATTTAATCTTCAGTAGCTGTAAAATGGAATAATTGTATTGCATGAGTCAGGCAAATGGGTTGGTAATGATCTAAACAGCTGAGCTTTGGATCAAGGCTGTAAGTTTTGTTAAGAAATTGAGTTAAGAAGTTTCGGTTCAGCAGGGCAAAACAGGTATGAGTGAAAACACCTAAATGAGCCCTAGAAACAGCCCCATCCCAGGGCAGGAGGTGCGAGTCTTCACGGGACCAGTGACCCACCAAGCAAGGAGTCTGAGGATCTCCCGGCCCCGACTGGAATTGCTGAATACGTTGACAGTTGTTAAGCACAGCTGCGGGTTGTGAAGCTGTTAAGTTGATCCCCCTCTGCCAAACCTTTTAGACACATTTGGGGCTGAAAAAAATAGTCATCTTTAGAAAAGAAGCCTGAGGCCACGTGATGTGGTTAAAAAATGGTTGGCAAGCACATGCACGTGCCACTTCCCTGACTTCTCTTTCATTCCTACTGCCAGCAGGATCTTGTCAAATCAATATGATTCAAACGTATCAGCCCATAGACCTGTGGGGTTTATATTTTTATGAGGAATACATATGTGTGCTCCTTTGTCCTCTCCTTAGCTCATTTTTTTCACAGTAGGATTCCTCTCAGCATATTTGGCATGGAGGCACATCAGCACAGTACCACCTCCGGTGAGTACCAAGAGGCTTTCCAACATGAAGCTGATGAATCTGCAGAACTGGAAAAAAATGAATGAGAAAGGGGAAGCATGGTTCTGTTTCATCGTGCTGCTCTCTTTGGAGATCATTTCCCAGGCTGCTGTTTCCAAGCGGCTGCTTGCCCCGTCTCCCCTGCTGCCGGAGCAGCCTCCTGCGGGGTGCGATGCTGGGCTGGGGCAGCGGGCTGGGGCTCTCAGGGGTAATTACTCATTAGCAGTAAGGGCAACATCGGTGGAGGGACTGCTTTGCAGCAACCCTTTGCCTTGGGGCTGTCCTGCAGCAGTCGCTGCGCTGGAGGTCTAATTTACTGCCGCCCTTTAGAGAGTATTTCTGCCACAGGAATGATGTTTGCTCCTCGTGGGTCCCAAGGGAAAATGGAGAAGACAGGCAGCGGCTTCATCTTTACTCAGTTCTTTCATGTGTCACCATGCTCAATGTGTGTTTCTCTGCTGAAAAACTCCTTGGGCACTTCTGAAAATTTCAGGCAGTCACTTCCCCACGCTTTCCCAGCTCTTTTTGTTCACAGGCTGGTATTGCCGCTTCATTCTTTCTATTGTTTTCTGCGGTGAGTGGAAAAGGCACGTTACCCTGCAAGCTAGAGGTGGTGCAGGCTGTTCTCAACAACATCACTTTAACATAAATCTGTACAGAGAGAGGTTTGGTTATTTTGTTTGGAGCTGCAGGGAACTTTCCTAGTTTTGCTGCTGCTGCTACAAAGTGTGCTGCTCTCTGAGATGGCTGGCTGCCTGCTAGAAGCTTGCTTTCGGGAGATGGGAACTGGCACTTAACATTCATCCCAGTACAAGACTTTAAAGGAAAAGGTGATTTTTATGCTCATTTTCACACACAGCTTTTTGTTTGCTCTCCCAGACAGAAGAAGAGGTTAAAAACTGCAAGGCAAACGTGCCCCTTGACTTGCATGAATGCTGTATTATGCTTCCATCACTTACAACAGACATTTTTCTGTTGACCACCTCACATGAAGACCTACTAGAAAATAAATGACTGGGTGTTTTTGATAGAAATTGTTCTTTTTCTTTTCTTTTTTTCTTTCTTTTTTTTTCCTTGCTTGTGTTTTCCTCTTAATGGGGAAAGGAGGATAGAAAGAGGGAAATGAGTCAGAAAATGATGAATGACATCTAAACAAGTTGCACGGGAAAGTTAGAAAGTTCCAAAAATAAGGGCTGAATTAGGATCACATGTGTTAAGAAGTAAGTGTAATAGAATTAAAGCAAGATGTTGATTAGAAGTTCACATTTCTGGGGTTTAACACAAAGGAAATGGGAAGCGAAACAAAGATTTGAGGAGGCAGCAGTGCACACTGAAGTTAATATTGGCTGCAGAGAGAGAAAATGAACGGCTAGGCTGAGTTTGTTTGGACTGAGGTAAAGAAAGAAAGAAAGTGGTTTGTGATTGTGGCATGCCTTCCACAGGAATGCAGACAATTGAGGAGCTGAAAAAGCTGCTACACTGATGACAAGGCAGGGGGATTAAAAAAAAATAATTGCTGTATTCTACTTGCTGGTCTTTGCCACCGAGTGCATAAGCCCTGGCTGATCCCTTGAGGGCACAGCTTCAACGCGGCTGCGAAAGGTGCAGGAGGACACCAAGCCTGGGCTCTGAAAACACGGGAACTGCTCCGGGGGCACATGCCAGACGCTCAATCAGATCTTTTTTAAGTGAGAAAAAGCAACGTTGGTCAGGGCAGGGAATGACTTTCATTTATTTCGTTGTTGGCTGACAGTTGTGTTTAATCTACGGTTAATGTAAAACTTTTAGTTGGTATTTTCAATCTTAGGTGCATAAATGAAGGCTTTTATGGCAGTTTTCAGTGCAGAAGTGAAGGAGGCCTGGTTTTCAAAGGCAATAGCTTCAGTGAGATTTCTCGGTGCTCTGTCAGTCCCCAGTTAGTTTCCAAAATACGGATTTAGGAGCCCAGCTGTAGTCAGCCAAGTACAAAAGGTCTGGCCACAAAACCTACTGTTGGAATCTTGGTGGGGGCCTTCAGAGTTTGGAGCAAAGCTTTGGAGAAAACCATGATACAACAACTTTTTGTTTATGGTTGAACGAGCTGGGTTGATTTAGGCAGTTATTTTATGTGCATTACACCACCACTTGCATCTGTACGTGGGTGTGCAGCAAAACGCTGCTTGTTCGCAGTCCCTCTGAACAGCTGGGTTGTCCCTCACCCCCTGCTAAGTCACCTTGAAACTTCGTGGTGTTAACAACCTAGGATGCATCTATTTGTGAGAAGTAGTCACTACCACCCCGCCGTCCAGCTGTCTCGGGGCAGTGGGGGCAATGCGGGTCACTGGGCAATACCAGCAGGGGAAGGCAAGCCTTGGACCAGTGCTGCCCAGCCCAGGGCTCCATCCCCAGCCCAGCCTGCTTCTCACACAGCTCTCATTTTCCCCTCCTCAGGCAAAGCCTGACGAGATGTGTTGGTAGGAAAGAGTTGAACTCACCCATAAAATGCAATGCACTTTCAGTCAAAATGACTGACTTACTCAGTGCCCTGTTCTGTGCCGCTCACTTAGGCAGAGGGTGGGGGGTGCAGAAGGGAGAGGGGTGAAGCAAAGAGATCTGTACAGTTTCCACCTTTTTGAAGTTTGTGCCCCTGTGAACACAACGTGTGAGAAATCCTAGGATTGCTAAATTGCTTCTTTTTAATATATTCCTATAAATATTCCTTTATTTGTCTATACATAGGTGAGGTGCAAACAGCTCAGGGAGTAAATTAAATGGTTGTTTTGTTTCCTGAATTTCATTTTATTTGCACTTCTCTCTGGAGAACAAAAGTTCCTGTAGGCTTCCCTTCTAACCAGAAGGCAAATATCTTTTACAATACTGAATCATTGAGAAATTAAGTGAAAATACAAAAAAAAAAGAAAAGCCCTAACAGAAAAGAGGAAGTATCATTTAGCTCTTCTCAGACAACTGTCATTAATTTATTCTGCCCCATTAAACTTTGGGATGCATCTATCTGTCAGAAAAAATAGATTATCACTCCTTGCTGACGCATGACTTTCACAGCATTGGCACAAACCCGCAGCAGAAAAAAAAAAAAAAAAAAAAAAAAAAGATTAAGCATTTTTCTATAGGTTTATCTGGAAGTGGTGTCCAGTTCAACTCTTTTTAATATTAGCCAATCTAAAAATCATCAAAGGGCATTCAGCCAGTTCAAGTCAACAGTAGGTATGTTGAGGGACCAAAGCAAAAAGAAGTTGGTCCTTGGTAGACAAGGAGCATTGCACACGCTGTTACTCTTGGCAACTTACGAGATGGTACCTCACTTCCAGGTTCCCAGCGACACTATAAAGGACCTCATGGGAGTTATGAAGCCAGCTGCAGAGCCTTGTTGAGCACGATGTATTTGATCAATGAAGAGCTGGCATGCTTCATACTACAGCTTATGCTGGTGTTGCTGCATCTGGGCTCCTCCTCTACCATCCTTTTAAGGTCCGGATTAACATATTGCTTTTACCTATCAGCATTTGAACATCTCTTCATGAAAGGGGCTGGAGAAAGGGAAGAGCGCCAGAAAAAGAGGACAAAGTCATGCGAAGAGCAGATGTGATTGTCCTGTAAACAGCTGATAGAGGCTTTTGTCACAGGTATTGTCCACACAAGTGCATTAAAAGCCATGCTGAATATCCCTCAGTGCAACGAGCTGCAGGGCGAATTTAAGTACCAGTTGAATAGAGGGTTAGCCAGGATGTGATATCCATGTTTGAATGCCTGGATTAGTCCTGCAGTTTACACGAGGCAATCCCTCAGGTCCACTTTGTAACTATTTCTCATCATCCAAGGATTTCCTTTGGATTAATTAAAAGATTAATGTCTGGAAAGCCTTTGAATATCCTTTCAGAAGCATAAGGAAGCAGTGAAGTTATTTGCCCAATTAAACACCTCCGTTTGACTTTCCACCCTTATTTTAAAAGTGGTGGTTTGGCAACACGGATAAATGAATATTAATGACAGTTGTCAACCCTTCCTTGATTTACCTGTTTTTCATCCTCAGCTGCTGCTGTTATGATGATTTGGGATTTTATTTGTGTTTAAACTTACATAAATGGAGATGCAAATTGGACACGGTGTTGCCTTGCGGTTCCTGACACGCAGCCTGTAAAAGCCTCATTCCAGAGGTGCTTCTTGTTAAATGCAGAAATGTGGAGAACTTCCTTTTCACAAAGTTCTCCCTAGACAGTAAACGACCGCTCCCCTTCACAAACGTCCCTCAGAGGACCTTTCAAATAGCTGACCGCTTCAAAATCACGCTATTGTCCTCACCTGCTACAAATAGCTGAGCCAACTTTGAACCAAAACCAGAGTCTTTTCGCTGGATTATGCATTGCAAAATGCTTTGGATTATTTTGTATGACTAGACCTCTTATTTATAGCAAGAAGATTATGGTATTAAACAATAAAGAATTTTTGGACTCATGAGGGTTCAGATCTTTTAATTAATTTCCTAAAACCTTAGGATAGAAGGCTCTTGATAATCTTCTAGTGCCATTGACACCATAGTAATTGGTACATTTCTGAGCACTTTAAACTATGCTACACGCAGTCCCTCTATGCTCTAGGTAACAACGCAAGTCCCACTCGCTTATGCTGTGGAGATACTGACTGAAGCACCGAGGCTTGTTAACTTGGCTACCAGTCTAAAAAAAACACTTGAGAACTGATAAATTTTAGCATTAGTTATTATTCTGTCATTATCAGCATTTACATATGGCTGTCTGTCTCACAATCTTTCAATTTATTCGTGGTTATTTACCCATGGGATGAGTAAATCACATTAAATTCACAGTGGTAGAAGAGGGCCCCCAGTGAGAAATCTATCACATGGGAGGTTCCACAAGCACCAGACTGATGAAGCTTCATTTTCTGTGAAGTGCTGTCTCATGGCTGACTGTCTTTGCCTTTTTCATTCTGAGCTCAAGGTGAAATTTCTGCTGTGGATGGATATTTATCACACCCTCTGATGTGTGCATTCTCATCTTTATAATAAAATAGGTGGTACCCTATGTTTAAGGTAAATATGGTATTTATTTAATTAAAGTATTACCTTAAATGGTAGCATTTACCATAAAAAGGCACAAAAAGGGTCTTGTTCATCTCTGCAACCTGTTATTTTCTTTACATTTGTAGGAATTGAACTATCTTTTAAGCCCACATCTCTCTATCACAGATTATTGGAATTGGCTGACTAGTTCAAATCTACTCAATGGAGGGGGAAATGCCATGGGACTGAATTATCCTCTTCCCATAGGAAATAAAAAATTAAGAGGCCTATTTTATACGGTGGTGCAGATGAAGTATGTTCCAGGACCATGACCCTGGTGAGGTGAGGAATAGGAACTACTGGAGTCAGACGTGGTGCGGCTGTGGGGAGCGGAGGAATCCTGCAGTGGGCTGTGCAGAGGGGCTTGTGCCCACCCATGTGGCGCAGGGGGAGCGTGCAGGTCCCCGAGGCTCAGGTGGTCTGTGTGAGGCAAAGCTGCTCTCTGCCTTTGCAGAGGAAAAATTAATGGAGACTAAACAGGCAAATGAGGAACCGGTTGGAAGCGCATGCAGTCAAGGACTGCTTATACATAGCATGATTAAACCGGTAACCACGGAAGGGTAAGTACTTGAGCAGTGGCAGGAAAGGATTTTTTTTTTTTTTTTCAGATGGAATAAATGCAGACATCCTCCAAGAAAGCCGACTATTTTATTTATACCACCACTGACTTCAGCTCATGACCCCTGGCCCCACAGGCACTTTGGTCCAGCCATCGCTCTAATGAATTTGGCCCACACAGGACAGCAATGGCAGAAATTTCTATACACTTGTAGTAACTTGCTGCTACACCGTGCAGTCTGCGTTGCCTCACAATGTCTTCCCTTACTGTAATAGCCAGCAACCTTGGAGTGATTTGAAGTGTAAATAACTTCTGGGGCTTATCAGGCAAGGAATGGTGTGGAGGATGATAAAACTGTTGCTGTACTCGATACTCTGAGAACTCCAGGTCAGCCTCACCTCCAGTGAGGCAACTACCTACCTCCTCACCAACAGCAACAGCAGCTCCCTTCCCTGAGACAAGGATCCATGCTTTGAGAACAGATGGCGTTACTTTCTATGCCAAGCATTCTGCACTTCACTGTTCATTACATTGGCCAAGAAGACCGTCAGGCCAGCTCTCAGAAAACATACGTGAGCTGTGATGTATGCACCGCTCGCACTGAACCCCGCTCTGCTCCGAGGATCTTTTAATGCTGTTAAGGAGCGGAATACACACATGATGAGAAATCAAGCCTTCTGTGATTTTTTTTCCCCAGCTGATTTGTTTTTTCACCCTGTTTCTATTTTATCCCTTGATTCCTTTAATTTAAATAATTTCTGGAGGATCCATGGCAATTGCTTTCTTATGCCCCCAGTACAGATGGTGTTGGTGTCTAAAGCTGGTGGAGAAGAAGCACTACTGCTTTGACTTCACACCTTTCTGGCATCCCCCTTGAATCCCTCCTGTGACTTAGGTACAGAGTTCATGATCACTCTACTTCCTCCTAAAATAAGTGCCAAAACTCCCGTGTCTTCAGCACTAGCATGGGCAGTTTCCAGCAAACCTTCCAACTTTCTTTTGACTCATCTCTGCAATGGTGACCCCACATGCTGAAATCTGGGACACCCACATGGGTTATAGATATTTGCTGTTCTAAAGGGAGTAACTGAGACGTTTAGATGGTTGGTATTTCACAGGTTTCAGCCTAGTTGCTACCATGTTCATCTTCTCCATTTCAGTAAACTCTGCAGCATTGTAATATACCCCTGTATTACAATCCACACAAGAAAAAGAAGCTAACCTGAGCCAACCACTGTGAAGATGCATTTTCCGGAAAGAACAATAGAAGTTGGATATTTTATTTTATTTTATTTTATTTTATTTTATTTTGTTTTGTTTTGTTTTGTATTATTTTATTTTATTTTTGTAGTTTAGAGATTGCTCTGAAAGGAAAGTAGGAATCTGAAATACAAGTATAAAGCACTGCATGGCCTCGGGTACCTGACAAACGCAGGTATGGTAACCTGTCATCACCACCCCCAGGGGGGCTGCTTTGCCCTCAGCTGTGGGAAATCCCGGTGGCATTGCCTGGCGAGTGCCTGTGGTCGTGGTGGGCAGGGTCCAGAGAGAGGCACCACCGGCCACCGGCGCCGGCGTTCCTGCCTGCCAGAAGGTGAAAGCCATTTAACAGAGCCTGTGCCCTCCGACGGCTTTGTATTCACCGCCCCTGCTTCTCTCCTTCTCCCTTTTTTTCTTTAAATGAAAAACAATTCTGCCCTGTGTTGCACTAAATACCGTGTTTGCTTTCCAGTCTGAAGACTGAAAACAGGTTTCGTTACAAATAGACACATTATTCCTGGATAACTTAACTCCTTAAGGGATCCCAAGGGTACAAAGTGTCTACGAAAATGTTAAGTTGGGGAAGTTGTTTAGTGGTCAAAGTCCTAGATTTACAAGCCACCGGATCCTGCATCATCAAATCAGGTCTCTCACAGTTGGTTCCAAAGTCACATCCACAGGACGCATTCACTGAAACTCCACCACCTCTGGGAACAGCAGCAGCAGTGGGAGGGGAGGGAGAAGGGAACCAGCTGAGCTAGCAGGGAAGAAGTAGAGGAGCTCTGACCTCAGGTCACTCCTTTTGCTTTCCGTGCAGCTGGAAGCCATGCTTATTTCAGGTTCGTTAGTCCTCACTAGCCAAAAGACTTTAGGAAACCAGCTCTTTTCTTCTTTAGTCAGGGTCTGACTAATGCACAGGCAGAGCGTTAGACGGTGTGCTTGTCAGAAGGAAATATTATTACTGGGATGTTGGCATAGGGTTGGGCTTGCACAGGGAATGAAATCTTCCAAACAGGACTGGGCCAGTGGTGATGGGGGTGTCTGTTGCAAGGGTCCTTGCAGCAACATCTTCAGCTGGATCAGGCGAGACCCCTCAAACCACTGCTTTGCCCAGTTCTTATAATCCAGCAGGCCATAATCCTACTTAACCAGCACAGCACATGCATAAGTCATTGCTACTTGTACACCTTAACTACATAAAAAAAATCTCTTAAATATCCTAGCTACAGATGTAAGACTGTCTCACATAGCCGTCTCTGGAGGAATGCTTCTTATTGTAAATTTACAAATGTTTTATCTACATACAATCCCACCATTTCTGCAGCAGGGACACCTTGGGACACTCCATCCAGGGCGTTAATAAACACATTTAGGCATAGACATTAGACTAGACTCTAGCAGGAGTCTAGCCTAGAGGGGACAATTTCTAGAACTGTCCAGAATCCCCACCAGGTGGGTTCCCGGAACAATCAGTCAGCTACTGTATTACAAAGGTCCAGTCAATCACAGTGTCAGGTTGGTCCATTGTCTCAAGCCAGTCCATAATCTCATCCATGGTGAGACAGTTGGGATATTCCTGAACCACCCAAGGAATTAATGATTTGAGAGTACTCAGTGTGCACAGAGGCATAGCCCTGCTACCCAGCTACACAACAATTAGAACTAAAGAACATGCCTGATTTTCCTATTTATAACCTACAGCACAGGTCTCATAGCTCTTGCCACACCTCGTTGTCTTGGATATGGGATGGGGAAGATGTGGAATGGTTTTCCTGCTCCTGGTGATAAATCCTTTTCTGAATTAGAATATCTCTTTTGCAAAGAATCTTTTCAGCCAGAGCTGAGGGGGATCACTCAGATATCTGTCTGCCATCCTCCTAGAGAGTGGTGGGGAGCCAAACACTGAGCTGCGAGTTGGAATATGTTTTCTGACTTCTGTATTTTGCAGGGAAGATAGCAGTTCTAGCACACCTGCTGTTTCCTCTGCTTTGCCAAAAGAAAGACTTGAGAGCATGACCTGGACTTCCATTAGGCCGCTTTAATTAAAAACATATTGAATCTTTCAGTTCTCACCAAGGCTGAAAGAAAACTCAAATTCAATCTGATAATTTTTCTACCGCAGATAAGATTTATTAGTATGAAGTTAGCTTCTTCATATTTGAGAATTGCAGGATCCTATAAATTCTATTACTCTTGATACTCCTAACTCATAAAAGAGCCATCCAGAAAATAGTCTGAGAAGAGGAGCAGAGTGGGGATGAGATGGAGAGGAGAGGGAGAGGGAGAGGGAGAGGGAGAGGGAAGGGAAGGGAAGGGAAGGGAAGGGAAGGGAAGGGAAGGGAAGGGAAGGGAAGGGAAGGGAAGGGAAGGGAAGGGAAGGGAAGGGAAGGGAAGGGAAGGGAAGGGCATTTACTTCTTCCTCTCCAAATAATGACATTCCCATAGTAATCTTTCTTATCTTCAAGGCTTTCATTCTACCTTTACAGGATTTCTACTGCACAGCAGCAGCGTTACCAAAAGCTATCAGCAACGATATAAGTCATCTGTAGGTATTCCAGTAAATGTGCTTTGGGACAGTCACCTTCTGACTCAAGAGGAAAGATGTAGTGAGTGGGAAAATAATATGAACCTCTTCCCTTGCATCCAGATTCTGCAAACCCTTCAACACCCTCAATATTGACTGATCAACACAGGAATGTACAATATTTGGTTCCCTGGTGGAAATGGTCTGCAGCTTACAGAATCAGATACTTTGTTTTGATGTTAAAATGCCTGAAGTCACGCACATGTAGCCAAATAGCATCCCCTGTTTCCAATTCATAAGATTGATTTGTATCAAAACAACATAAAATGTTTACTTACAAGCCTTAACTATAGGTGTTTGGACAGCTTTGTCTTTCCACATGAATGTTCATCAGAACATCCAATAACGTTCCTGGAAGGTCAGTGATATTTTACTCTGTGGTTAGCTAATAAAGTATTAAAATAAATTGCTGCATGCAAAATAAAAGCAAGAATAATTGCCTAGGGGAATATACTTCAGTGACAGGCATGTCATTTGACCGGATGAAAAGATTCCTGATACAGTTCTTGGGGAATAACTCCACTGCATTCCTTCTCCCTCCAGCAATCGCCTTCTGAACAGTACCCCAGCCTGTGTACAAGGCTACACGTCATTTCACAGAACATGACATCAGCTTCTTGGGTTTATTTATTGCCAACACTTTGCGATGGGATCCATGCATACGTTTAAAGTACAATTCTATTGGAAGTGATTCTTATCTCAGCTTAATCATTGGCAACACAGCTACACAAGAAGAAATCAATTAAAGCTATATACCTCGTTTCCAAGACACATTGGTGTTTGTCCAGCTATGAAAACATTATATTCAGCGATTTATTACATCACTTCAGGTAACCAGGTGAAATTTGCTGGAAGGAACAAACATGATAAACAAAGCAGATCTTAATGTCTGTCTGAAAAGATGCTTTCATTATTTTCCTGTTTGCATTCTATAAATAAATCGGTTTTCCTAGTATATATATTATACTCACAGCTGGTATAAGTGAAGGAGATGAGTGTCCTAGCTAGCAAGTTGTCTTAACTAAAATTCTTTCACACAGCTTTTGGTTTCAGCTTTTCCGTCCTTATTATAACAAACATCTTCACATTTGAAGTAATAAAATGCCATGCATTCCCATGAACAAAACCAGAGCTTAAAAAAAAGCTCAGGAAAGATTTTGTACAGTTCACATGTCAGACAAACTTGTACGGGCTCATATTGCAACAGAAGACAAAGATCAGGAATTCCTAGTGGTCTGTACATGTGCATTCACTAAAGTTGCCTGTAATTCTTGAGTAATATTGATGCAATGTTTTACAGGCACAGAGGAAACAATGAGCCGTTTATAAAAATCTCCTTTTCTAGGGGTTTGAGAAGACAAAAGCAAGCAAAGACAATGAGAAGCCTGCATGCAGATTCCAAAGCTGTTCCAGTCATGGGAATGCAAACATGGGTCAGTCTTGTTTTTCAGTAAGATGTAATGAAGTGACTCATAATACAGAAACCGAGTACAAATTAGCATGGTATTACAATGACATGGATACTGAAAATGTGAGAATTATATACAAATGTTATGAGATGAAAGAGAAATCGCAAGTTACGTCAGCATTATCTGCACAAATAAATGTGAATATGT
The DNA here is from genome assembly GCF_023634085.1 of Falco cherrug. Classification (NCBI taxonomy): domain Eukaryota; kingdom Metazoa; phylum Chordata; class Aves; order Falconiformes; family Falconidae; genus Falco; species Falco cherrug. The sequence goes on along the minus strand of NC_073698.1, from coordinate 118,217,909 downwards.
GCATATGTGCATCATCTGCAGCCTCCCTCCCCCTGACTTCCAGAACAGAAAAGCTTAAATATAATTTCTTTTTTTTTTTTTCTACTTATATTTTTCCTTATGCTAAGTCACTTTGTGCTCCCCTCCTCCATTCCCACAGAAAGGCAGAAAAGGAGGTTCCACCAGGAAAAAGTAGACACATTAAACTGAACGGTGAACACAAGTGCTTTGCATCTAGCAAAGATTTTATCCAGGTTTACTTTCCATAGGCACCAGTTCTGCAACAAAAATCAGTTACATTATAATCTGTAGGGGTGCTGGGGGGGGTGTGGGGGGGTGGGGCACCACCACCTTTCCTATGACTATACTACGTTGTAGGAGTGCTTCAAAAATATGGTCTGTTATAGGGCTGGGGTCCTAGATCTCTTGGCTTTGCTTGGCTCCCCAATGTGTGGCTCCTAGGAGAGTCTGAAAGGATGGAGCTTCACGCTTTGCTCTGTTCTGGCCCTTGGGCGCCGGGCACCCCCTCCTCCCTGCCAGCACTGCTGGGTGAGATGACCTGCCACCAGCACCCACACTCCCAGAAATATCGCAAATACTATCGCTGCTGCACACTGAGTAAGCTGCTTTGTACATCCCCTGGGTACCAGCGGACGGCCAGATAATAAAGTGTTTTTCTATAGAGTGCTTGAGCATGCACCTATATTTCCTGCACTTACCCTGAAGTCCTGGACACCACTGTGATATAATTGATGGTGATGGCAATGTAAATTACAGTCTGGATAGAACTTAAAATATCCAAGATAGAGATTATGTTTGTTACTGATGTGGCTTCAAAATTATATCAGTATGGTCTCAGAGGTATGATAAATATCAAGAGTAATTCCAACACTGGAACTCTAATGCCTGCAACAGATTTTTAGGTCTGGCTTTTTAGCACAAGGATTGCAAAAGGAATATAACCGGAATTCTTGAACTGCACTACTTTCTCTCATACATATGGGCACTAAGTGGTCCTAGAAAATTTCATTTTCAAACTGATAATTCTGTAATTTGGCCACACATTACTTCATCATGAGGAGCATAAATTGGACTCGGAGTCTTTACACAGGTATCCACCACCATATTTATGATTAAAACACTTCTTTAATTTCACTCACCTCCGCTGTGCGGAAGTTTGCAATTCTGTACCATCAGTACTTTAAACAGTAAGAAAGCATTTAAAAAAATGTTTTTTTAAAAAATGGATATAACTTAAGTAATAAAGATTTTAGCTGCCATGTATGAGAAATAATGATCCAAATTGCAATAACGAAAGTAAGCATGCAGGGTGGTGCTCGTAACAGAATGCCTTTAACGTACCTTGTCAAAATACTGATTTAGCATGAATTCTGGGGAGAATAAAGCATCTCTTTAAACATCAGTATTCTCTGGTTGGTTGTTGTTTTTTTTTTTCTAGGCCTACCTTTTAGTTCCTGAGTGAGCAGTGACCATAATAGTAATGGGGTAAAAGATTTCAGAGCATACTAAAGTACCTATAAAATATCCAACCGAGGCATCTTTCTGAGCCCATATTTATTTAATTCTTTATCATGGCAATGGGCGATCTTTTCTGCTTAAGTTGCCATGCTTTCCAGACAAGCTGGTCACCAACGATCATAAAAGTACCTAAACTGAATCAATTACATGCATAAATTTCAATATTCTGGTCAAACGCTAATTTAGAAAAATATGTTTCCATTAAGCCCTCTCAATTTTTCCATTGGATTTTTATTTTTCACTACTTCTTTTAAAATCTGTCAACCATGCCAACCCTTCCAAGCACCCTAGCCTTAACTCTGCTAAGCTGATCTCATAATTAGAAGACTGCTGAGAACCCAGACGCCTTTGAAACCTCACCGTGTTTGACCGTAGTTTGTTATGGTTTTTAATTATTATTTTGCTTTCTGCTCTTTCATTTTTGGTAGTTTTTCTTCTTCAACAGAAAATGTCTTTATCATAACATCAAAACATCTCCATATAAATCTGAATTGTGGTAAAAAAGGGAAAATGTTCCCTTTTGGCAAATCCAGAAACAATGTTAAAACAGTCAGTTTTGACTGTTGATACTGAATCACTACTGTTTGATATGGGTACACAATTTTCATGATAACTTGACAAGTGTTACACGGCTCAGGTTCAGGAACTACAGCTCAGTGCCATGCCAGGAGTTTTTGTGTATGGCACTAAGCTGGAAAAGAAATCAGTAGGAGGTCAATAAAAAATTACTGTGATTGTACGTCGATGTGCATAGGTCTCCAAAATGTTAAACTCTCATAAACTTCATCCTCCAGTGGAACTAAAGGGTTTTTCATGTGGATTAAAAACGTAGGGGTATGTTTTGTAAATTACTTTCCTGGTGGGGTGCCAGAAAACAGAGAAAACACCATCCAGATTTTGCATTTGAGATGGATGCCTCTGAAGGGAGAAGTCTTGGAGTGGCAAATGGGTTTGTAGCACTGTTTTTATAATTAGTTAAGGGCAAATCTCAGGAAAGAGTGATTTTAGATGTGAATTCATGTGTGTGCTTACATCCGCATACACATGGAGGGAACAGCAACAGCACACACGGTTACACCACCATTCAAACAAGCCTGTGTGCCCTTTAGAGCCTGACACCCCTGAAGGTGCATCCTTGTAAAAGGCACATAAGCTGTATATATATATATTCTCCTGTCAGAGAAAACCTTCGTACGGAAAGAGGACTGATGGTTATGAAAACCTCCAAGGTTTCAATACCAGGCTGTTAGTCACTCCCTGTGTAGTCCATGAAACCGTTGGTCTCAATAGCGTGCCTGGATGCTAATGCTGTTTATGGTCTAGTGGGTCAGCAAAAATAAGAAAAAAGCCCGACAGGAATCTGACTTCAGGTATGTGGAAATAAGTAAGAAAATTCAGAGCTTCCAGAAGGAAGGGCTGCTGCGCGGCTCGTGCACTTGAGAAAACAGGAGTCACTTCTGGCAAGTAGCGGAGTTGCTCAAAGATTCAGCCTTGGGAACCAGATGGGATGAAATCCCACACTTTCCTTCCCGCAGCTGTTCCGAGTTTGGGTCGGTTACACACATGGTGCCTGCGAGGGGGTTATGGCACAGTCAGCACCGCGCGTACCCAGCAGGGACCACCGAGGGCTGTAACAGTGAGCCAGAGCCTGCAGTACCTCTTCCCTTTGCCTTGCAAGCTATTGCTCCGGCTTTCAGTTAAAGCAAGCTCCTAAAGCAAGCTGCAACGCTTGACTTGCAGAAATTATGATGAGCCCATAGCACAAAATACACTCATAAGGACTGGACTTCCCTTTCCCTGATTTATATGCCTGTAACGCAAATGGCTGCACATGAGCTAGTTAGCTCAGGCTTCCTAATTGTTCAGTGTGAGAAGCAGACACTTTTAAGGGTATATTCATCAACCCCATTTTAGTTGTCCGCTTTAGGATGAGATGAACTGCAACGCAGAAATGCCTCTTCCTCTCTGCTGTCTATGAAGGAATCCAGACTGGCAACAATAAATTTAATTTTCATCAGATTAATCCCCCAATGCTTTTTAACAGCAAGAACACCTTGCACGAGACACTTCCCCTAGGTGCCCATGGTGTCAGCCTGAGCCTTGGAGTCTTCATGTACAATCCATGTGGCAACTTAGTGGCTTTAGTTGGGTTTTTTCTTATCCTGTTGTGAATTTTTTTTTCCTGGAGGGCTATGTTGGGGGGGAATTCCTTGTTTAATTACCAATTTTTTTTAATATGTTATCACGTGTTATGTGTCTTCTGTGAAGCCACATAATATTTTTGCAAGGGAGGCTGCCATAACCTGCCGAAAGGAGGCTAGCCATAAGTTGTGTCTGCATGGCCAAGCACCTGTGCATGGTTTCCTACATGCTGGATATGCCACAGGGATGCAGTCCACCAGTGGGCAAGTGCAGCTTCTCTAGCTTTGTGCTCTGCTTTGCCCCAGGAGGGCTGAAATCTGTTATGTTGCTGGGGCTCCATCCATCAGTTACCCCGAGAATCATGTCCAAGGCCTGCAGCTGACTTTGGAAATGGTCTGGAGCCAAAAGAAGGGAAGAGGCATGAACCTCTTTCATTTGCACAGTCTGAAGCTAGTCAGTAGAAGGTGCTACACTTGACCACACACAAATTTGTCATCCTCACTACAGCTGCAAATTCTGTGAATTATAGCAACCCTACATGCAGGTGAACAGTGCAAAAATCATCGTTCTGTATGTTGGTTTTTTTTAATTAATCCAGCAGATATTACTGATATCAGATACCAGAAACTTACACATTTACACCTACATGGGTGTTTTAATATCATTAGTTATCTACACCGAATGCATGTGATAAACTACCAGATGAATTTTATATGGAGAGCAACGAAGGCGTTATTTTTGCTAGCAGGAGAGCTGGTTTTGAATGTTCACGTTCTTGTTTGGAGTGATCTACGGGTAGTCTGGAATCCTGTAACAGGAAGGATTTTGTACAAAATAGCTGGCTGTCTGATAGAGTCAAAAAGTAGCTGCTGCAGCAGTAAATCTTTGCCATAGTTTTGCATAAAGGCATATCTAAATGGGGAAACGGAGCATTATATTTGAGAAACACATATGAGAAATGAAAGTGTCAGAAGTGACAAAAAATGGCTATTTAACCTGGGAAGGGATACATATAAAATCAAAGCGTGCCATGAAATTGGGTTCTATGATACATTTCAAAACGGGGAAAAAACGAGCAGATTAATGTTGTTTGTATATTTTCAGCAGTCCTGCAGTCACCTTGTACTTAGCATTGGCCATGAAATGATGGCAGAATCAAACTTAGTAAATATTTATTTAGCTCTAAGGTATTAAGACTAATCCCCTCTGTTTTCCTTTCACACAAATGTGAAAAAGTTGACATATGCAAACTTTAATTCACTAGTGATAACCTAAGGGGATATAGAGCTATTTCAACTTACAGAGGTGCTTGCATAAGCAGTTACAAAATAATTGTATTTTTGCTGTAATAGAAGAGAAAAGGTTTAAACTTTGCAGCATGGTGGCTCTTAACTGACTGGCAGAACAGAGCTCTTGTGTAGGAAAGCCTGATCCCCGTCATTTCATGGGGAGAATTTTGTACTGAGGATTTCTGTGCTACAACCAGGAGCCAACAGATGCTTGGTGGGGTCTCACTGGATCCGCTTTACATCATTTCAGAAAAAATAATAAGTGAAAGAACATGGTCCAAATCCTTTTTTTTTTTTTAAACTTTTGCATCAGCACAGCTTCCTTAACAGTTAACACTTGTACACACTGGGGTGCTGCCATGCACATTAACCATTCTTTGCCCAACTTATGAGAGTTGCGTGTCACACTTCCATGCCAAAGCTCTGAAAGGGGACTCTGGTGTGTGTCAAACACATCTTCCAGATAACCACTCCTGAGTGCAGCAAGCTTTCTGCTCCTGTAGCTGTCCCATTCTGCTTCTTCAGCAAGTCTTCAGGACCTGAGGAGATAAAGCAAGCCCATGCCTTCCCTTATATCTATCTATACAGGATGGCCTTAAGCCAGTCTTTCAGTGAACTCGTGGGTTCTTGACGAGGTCCTTACCATGACAGCCTTTTTCTGCAGAGCCGCCTCATCATACCCTCCACATCTTTCAAAGGATGGAGTGAATTGAGCCAGGCATCTTCAGAGCCCTGGTCTCATTTCTTGTTTTAATACACTTCAGTGCTCAGGACCTAGTTAGGCTGGCCAGACATTCACACAGGGTGTAGCCACCTTTACTTCATTGTGTTGTCTGTGAACATTGAAAACCCATATTAACTGCCTTGTCCCACAGTTACAGTGCGTGTTTTTTCCTTCCAAAATGTAACTGGATCTAAACTGATATGCATACATTGTGTTACTGACACCCACAGTCATTACTAATACAGCAGAGCAAATTACGATTCTTTTTAGTTAAATAATCCAAATTAAAAACAAGAGGGGGAAAAAATCTTCTGCTATATTGAAATAAAAATGGACTTTTCCTGTGTATTTTTCTTTGAAATGTTGCATTTTGTTCTCAGATTACGTGCCTCTAATTATTTTGTCTTTTAAAAATATAGACCACTCACCAATGAAAAATGTTTGAAAGGAAAAGCCAAAATGATTCATTAAAAAAAATGTCAAAATAAGCAGTTGGTGTTTCTGAAATGAAATCTTTCAGGACTTTTGATACTGCTTCCGTATTTTTTCCTTTGTAATTATTTGCCAAATTACACTCATTGGTGTGAACAATTTTGGTCACTTTAGAACCGTACTTTCAGCGACTTTTCAAGTAATCGAAAAAAAAAAATTATCTATCCCTGCTGTTATAACAATAAAGGATGTAAAAATATTCACTGTAAAATGGAGCAGGAACAATAGACACAGTCATAACAGCTGAAAAAGAAACAGTATTTCTGTTTCAGGAAAGTAAGCCAGTAGGCATTTTCCAAGCTGTCTACAACAGTCGTGAGCAGTCTACAGCCGTATCGAAAAGCAAGCCTTGTGCAAAACATTCCTCCACCTCCCAGGCTGAGGTTCCTCCCTTGCCTGGGTTAGATGCTCCATCTGGGTCTCCAGGAGCGTGTCCCCGCATCAGTGCTTCAGTGACTTCTTTCTTCACCCGCGTCGTTCCCTGCCTGCTGAAGAGGGCTAATGCCGTCAATGTAATTCTGTAAATAGGGTTTTACATCTTTCGGCTAACTTTTAGTCTTGGAGACTCTCACCCACACCAGAAATCCCAGCCGTTTTTGGGAATGGTATATGCTCTCTTATGAGAAAGCCTGATTTAAATTCACCTACCTTTTCTGATTAATAAAATAGTTTTGGTGAATTTTCCCAAATCACTGTAATCAAGTGAGATCAGGGCTTCTATATTGTTAAGCTTCACGCACAGACAACTCTACATGTGTCGGTGACATTGTTTTGGTCACACCAGACATATAAAATAAAATGTATGCATAAGTCTTTTCAGGATAGGGTAATGCATAAGACAAATTGCATCTAATATACCTATTTAGAGACATATATCCATACATAGCTAGGTAAATGCTACATAATAGAATCACGACTGGGTTGCAACCATAATTCTGTTTTGCTTAGTTCCTCTAGTAACACATAACTCGAAAACCCCAAATTACTTTTTGTCTTCTACCTCTGTGCCCTTAACTCTTAAAAGACATACTTATGTATTAGTGGTCAGGGACAGATAAATATTTAATGGCACAAATCTCTGTTCATAATACACTGAAATTAAGGACTACAGCACTTCTCCTCCTGGAAAGGAGTTGCATCGTACATAATTTATACTATTTTCCACATATATGAGAGAGTGTGCAATGTCTTCCAAACAGGCAGAGACAGCACCAAAATTACCTTTTCTTCTTTTACAACCTGACAGAATGCCAATCCCCTGGTTCTTACGCAGGGTTCATAACCCTACAAGTGAAATTGTTTATTTTTGTCTCAAATAAGTCAGTTTCCTTTCTCATTTCTAGTATTATTAATAGGAACATCATCAATAAGAATACAAGTCACTCTGATTTTGGAGAGGCTTTTTTATTCATCTGTCTTCCTGAGAGCTTACGACCTTGATGAAGGCTTCTCAGGGGAAACTGAAGTGATGCAACGAACAAACGATGCAGCTGAAAATGGCTGGCAGGGTTTGGATTGAGTATTTTAGACCAGTCTCAGCCCAAGGTCCATGGAAAGTTTGATTACAATTGGTTATACATTTTGAGTTATCCAAGTGGGAGTATTTTCTGTCCTGGTGAAAAAGTGCTTGCTTTCTCATTGGAATTTTACATGATTTGGGGGGTTAATTTTTATGTCGTAGAGTTAGAATCACTATGCTACCCAAATAATCACAACTATTTATGCAGTTTATTTAAACCCCATGCTAGTAAAACCTTTCTAAAGCATGGCAACATTATTCAGCTCATGGAATAATGGCAAATTAGCTCATGGGAAATCAGCTCAGGGAAAACCATCAGTTTCTGAAATGTTCAAGTCAGTCTTGGGGTGGCAGGGGTTAAGGTGCTCAGGACTATCTGTTACTTCTCTGTATTTCCTATTTTATTTATTGCGAGTTTCATTCAATTGACTGCAAGCAGAGGAAGAACATGACTGATAAAATTAAAGCAGCTCTAAAACCAACATCAAATGGCCATTTCAGCTTCAAATGATTAGGTTATATATCCAGCCTGCTCAAGGCTAATGGCAGAAGTCGAGAGTGGGAACGCGGAGTCTTCCCTGAAAATGCAGCTCACGAACTGGATGCTGCCCTTCCTGAACCACACAAAGTCATTTACACAACCAGATTGTAAATATTAAGAGATTTTCCTGTTCACATAACTATAAACATGTAACAAATGAAGAGACTAACAGAAAAGCCACACAGTTCCACCATATTGCTTCTAGCCCTGCAGAACCATGAGATAAGGGGGCTGCTGGCTCTCGCTGCCCCAAAAGTGAATGCAGCCACCCTCGTGGTGCTTCATGACTGGGTAACTTGGGAAGAAAAATCCGAAAAACAGGATTTGTCAGGTTGGCATCATTCTTCATGCTCATCAAATTGTTTAGCGAGCTTAGCTGAAGCAAAAAGTGAAACAGGATAGCAGCTGGTGCAAAAAAGATCCTTAAACAATATTTGATAGACGATGTACGTGAGAGAAAGCATGGCGCTTTGGCTGAGGGAGGGAGAGCGGCAACAAAGAGTGTGATTTATTTTTGCCATTCTACCTATTATAACTAGGATTACCCAGAAAACAAAGAAATCGTGGCGTTGTTCCTTTCAAGTGCAAAGCGTGACTGACTGCGTTTCACTCTGCTCTACTCCTTCTGCGGAGTAAAGCCCAAGAGTATGTTTTCACACCAAAATATAGATACATGAATAAATCAGTAAATAAAAATGATCGTCTGCTGCAGAGCAGATGTTAACAAAGCACTTGTGGTACAGAAGCGAAATTGGTATCAAAAACATTTGCAAACAACTCTGGGACTGGCAACTGTCAAAAGCCAAGAGAGTCATATTTAATGTTAGTACTTTTCTCTAATTCAGATGTATTAAAAAAAGAGACACCATATGCTCAGGGGTGGGAACAGGGTGGATGTACCAAAGTAACATCATATAGAAACTAGAATAAAATCACTGTTGAAGAATTGATCCCAGATGACATGCTGTTGAATGTACTTGGATGTAAATGAGCTGACAAAAAAGAGATAATTAAATATATAATTATGCCCCAGAACTCGCTGTTGAAGGATAGTACTGAGGATGCAACTAATTTTACAACGCGATAGCAGGTGTGAGTTTGCGGGCAGGAGAAATACGTTTTACAGCCTTCAGTTTCTCAAGTTAATTAAGTGTACATGTAACTTAGGGTAAGTTTTATTTCTTTGATTTGGGTTCTTCTCATGCTTAAAGTTGCACACACGTGTGTTTCACCAGTTAAGCCTGTATCCTTCCTTGGCTGTGTCTGCTAAAGGATGACATTAGAAGAAGGTCAGGTGTTTCATAATTGTACAGCCCGCATAAAGTATTCCTTTAAACTGATTTTTTCATGTAAGCTGAAAAGAGGACTTTTGCATTTCTGTGGCAGGGTGGCCTGTTTGGATTCCTTAATCCTTTCTGAGGGGATTACTATAAATTAAAGGAAAAAAATTCTTAGGCCTTGTGAAATCTTAAATAAAGTGTAGGTGTACCCTTGCTCCCCCTCTTCCACCCTCCCCCTCCACAAAAATAATATTACTCCCAACCTCATTTTTGCAGAGCCTGAGAAGATTTGTGAATTTGGGACAGTTTCCAGGAAACGGCAGAATGTCTTATTCTGGAGGACCGCAAGACTGAAACAGTAAATATTCCCCAAATGCAGCATCAATATTTCACATTTAAATGATGCTTTGATTTAGAAACTGGCCTAATTCAAAAGGGTCAGAAATGTTCATAAAACCCCCAAAAATGAGCAATGTTGGGGTTTTTTTTGTGGCACAACTGAAATTACATTTTTTCATATTTTGGCTGGACAGCCAAAGAAAAAAAGATCCACTCTTCATGCGCCCTTTATCTACACAGATTTTGTCGTTGTTACATAGCAGTTTGGATCATGATGTGGTTTCTAGGTAAGTTACAAAACTGCAATTTAGGTGTAGTTATTATCAATAAAGGCGCTTTTCCCCCCTCCTTTACAAGAATAAGGCTATTCATTTCTTTCTAAATGCAGCTTTCTCTTGTACATGGGAATAGTTGAAGTGGTGCAAGATGATTATAGAGAAGAAGACTTCAGTCTCAGGAAGGTTTTCCATGGGCACCAGTATACTCCTCTCAAACTGTGAGACAAACCAATGGTCCAAGCAGAGCTTTAGAGATGATCCGTATGCTTCTAACAGCATCTATTAAAAAGCTGTATAGAAATGAAGCACTCTGCACAGAGACTGGTTTTTAAAGTTTAATAAGGTTCCCTCAGTTTACAATTTCTTTTTTTTTTTTTTTTTTTTTTTCAAAGGATCAAAGTGTGTAGGTGCATTCTAGGCTACTCTTTTCAGGTTGAAAGTAGAAGGGTAAATTCTGAATTCAATTATACATGTAAAATTGTAAAAATAGCTAACATTAATATGCATTCCTCTTTGCCACTCAAAGTTTTAAAAAACTTCATCTGGAAGTGACTCAAAATGTGCTCCAAAATCATTCAGAGACCAAAAGCTTCATTGATTTTTGGGCCGACACCAATTTTTATAGATATGAAAAAATGGCATAATAAAACCTGCGACGTACACAGGCGTCATACAGCAGAAATTTACGGGTATAATAAGGTGACCTTTTCTTAGTGAACCATGGCATATTTCAATCTTAGTGTTGGGGTTTGAATTTGCAGAAGTTAACATGGTTTCAAGTACAAATGGTGGATGTAAGAGCAGGATTTGAGCATGTTACCCTGTGACTTTACCTTGATGCATCTTTCATACATTACCCGAGCTGTATCCCTGAGGCACAGGCAGGCACAGCCTTTGGGCTGGTGTACCCCACTCATGGAAAACCCATTGCATATAACAACCAATCCACAGAGGAAAAAGACAGTGCAAAAGAAGAAAAGCAAAGTAACAAGATTACACCATTTATAGCAGTTAAAATTTCGCCAAGATGTGCTCATTTCTAAGGATAAGAATAAGCACTCTCAAGGAAAATGAAAAGACTAAGGGAGGAGCAGTTGAGAAGATGAAGAGAGCAAGTCTGAGAAGAAAAAACAGCCAGTTCCTCTGGGGAATTCTAAACCTGCTTCTTCTCCCATAATTAAGTGAAGCTGGTGTAACAGTGCTGATACTAAAAATGAATAAAGGTTCCCATTAAAATGAATGTTAAAACGCCCTTTTCCTTGAATCAAGAACTAACCTCCTGCTGGGGCTGGGATCATGTCAGTGAATTGGCACAATGAAAATATCATTGTGAGATGTAGTTATGCACTACAAAATTGTGACCTCATTGAGATATAAGTTGTTGTGTGGTGTGTGTGTGGGGGTTGTTGGTTTGTTGTTTTTTTTTCCAGAAGTCAAGTCATCTTTCTTCTTTTTGACCCTGTAGAAAAGCAGATTCATTTTGGTTTTGTGTCATAAGAGAAATATCTACTGGGAGAGCAAGGATGCTCTTACAGAGCTGAACCAGGACTATCTTGGGCAATTATCCCTCCGTCACCATGACCCTAGGCAGGGCTGGAGGAAGCAGCAGGTCAGTGGCTCTCCCTTGTGCGGCGAGATTTATCACCCTCCTGCTGCTACACCAGCTACTCCCTGCTGCTCAGGGTACGATCCTTTGGGTTTACTCCTCTCTAACTATACCACTACACTCCTGCTTCTGAAACGTCATGGTAACAGCCCTCCCTCACTCATTCTCTTTTTCCTCACTTCTCCCCGACCCCTTCCCTTCCCTTTTCTCTCCTCTGCTCTCTTTCTGCTCATTTGAAGTATCTAAAGCTGGTGCTTAGAAAGAAATGTGGTAGGTTTAGAACAAAATAAGCAAACTGTGTGTTTGTCCATACAGGCACACACAAATTAAGGGGTGTTTCACACCTATTAGCATAAAATATCATAACTTGATATAAATGTGCATAAATACTTAAAGAGGGAGAAAGACAGGCAAGAAAACAAGCATAGAGGAGAGCAAGAGACTACAGCAAAGGGGAGCAGAGCAGAAAGCAAACAGAGGAAGCATTGTCTTGCAAATACCCTTCTGAGAGGAATCCATAAGTTTTCTGTCCTCTTTCTCCACGAGGTAAGTGGCAACCAGAGATCTCACTGGGAACCATACCATTTCCTTACCTATTACTTTTTGTCTGTCAGAAATGAATGAGGAATTTACTTAGTTGGCTGGGAGTCTTAAACCTCTTGGCTGAGACAACGGGAATCTCAGTTGCGTTGTAGAGTGGCTGACATGTATGCCTGACCGTGGGTACGAAATACAATGTTGGAGGGAGTAACTGCATTACTCTTTTGTGAAAAAGGCGAGAGAGCTTTGGGACTTTCTTGAGACATAAAAATTCTTGCACAAATGTGTGAGAGCAAGGCCACTCTGTGTGCAAAGAGAACCAGTTTTCTAACTGTACTTTGCAATGAAGAAGGAGTCAGTCACTCAGATTTCTCCTTAAAGGGACAGTCTTTGATTGAAAGAAGATATAAGTATGTCATCTTTAATAAGCAAAGTACTGGGCAAATAGGTTTTAAAAATATCCTATACCATGAGACTGTACGTATGTTATTCTTGGCTAAGCTTGCTTATAATTTGAATCAAAATATTATGATAGATTTTTCTATGAGATGACAACCCAGATCATTTTGCATTATACGGTATGCAAAGAGCTGGGAAATATGAGAATAATCCAAGCCTACAATATATTCTTAATCTTAGTCATTTATTTGTAAGTCATGATTACAGAGCATCCTTCCACCCCAGAATTCCTAAATGTATCCAACACTGTTAAAAACATAATTTACCAGCGATAAGCCAACCTCTCTGCATTGTGGGGTGCTGCCTGAGCCCTTCCCAAATACATTTGTGGACGATCAGAGCATCGAATCCACCACGGGGTTGGGAGACGCGTGCTTATAAATATGCAGCCCACGTTCTTTGGTCTTGTTGGAACTGCTGTCAATCATGCCTGCTGCACAGCCTACAGAGATGCTTTTCCATGGCATTCTAGACGAGGAATTGGACATGCACCTTTCTCCACACAGCACAGAAAACAGCAACTCTGGGCTGCAGTTTTGCTGAGGCACACCCAGAGACACAAGTATTCTGACTTGGGCCGGAGGAACGGTGCCGAAACACAACCACTTCTCAGCAAATTGCAGAAACCCTGCAATGACGGGCTAAATATCTCATCCAGCTGGAAGCACGTGGAAAAAGAGCGGGTTTTGTTTGGAGTTGGTTTGGTGTAGTTTTATTTTAAAGGGTCATAACGGGTGGTGGTGTGCAAGCATCGCCAGGGAGGCCCCGTCCCATGCATTCGAATGGAAGCGAGAGTTTTCAGAAAAGCACATTGTTCTGCTACAAATCTATTTGCCGATTCCCACTGAAGTGAATAGCCCTTCATTCCAGCGGGAATTTGTGCCGTCACTTCAAATGTTATGCATATAAGTTAATTTCACACTGCTTCAGGACTTTGTTTTCAAATGACCAAAAGGGTTAAGAATGGAGAAGTAAAGGCTTGCCAAACACCCTGGTCTAAATTAAGGGTAAGGGGGTTTTTTTTCAGAGCAGGGGGGTGGGGTGGTAGAAAGGGCAGGTGGGTGGACAATGGCCAGAAAGAGAGGGAAATATGGACTGGAAATAAAGTACAGTCTTTTGTATTTCTACAGCTCAGAGATGCCTTTGAACAGGACTGCTGCCAACTGTGGGAAACCGTCTTTTTATGGAAAAAATATGCCAGTAACAACGGATTTACAAGAACTGAGCCAGTGTGTCCTATACGCATTTATTCAATATTATGCAAGATTAATTGTTTGGAGCATCATGCCTTCAGGAGTGTTCTAAGCATTGGGGAGCCAAATTTAGCCTTGATATCATGAAGTCAAATTTCCTTTTGTATCACAAAGTCCCCAGGATGCCTGATTACGACAGTGCTGAATCTGGCACTGGAAGATATTACCTACAGACTGGGCACAGTTCTGTTTAAACATGACAAACTGCATTTGCTTCCTTCGCTTGCATGAATCAATGTACATATTCTGGTGCTAGACCTTCAAAACATTTTATTTTAAACAGACTTAATGCCTTTTGTTGTTTTGGCATGAGAAAAAGGGAAAATATTATAGCGGACGACAATTTGATTACAGTTGTCACAAATAGGATTTTAAGGGTTGTGCTCTCAATTACGCTATGGCCCCATTATATTTGCTGCCCATCCTAAGAGTGCCTTAAACTTGGTGTAAATGTAACTATGAGATGTAATTTGCTTCGACTGTTAACTATAAAAGGGGATTTATCTATACAGGACTCATCTATACAGGGAAATGGAATAATTACACCCAGTTAAAACATCTACCTCAAACATTACATCAGCAGAGCCATACCAGTATAAATTATTCTGCTACAATTATGCTCAGCAATTTTCCCATGTAAAAAGGCTCTTAGCATAAATAAAAATTGGGCTCTAATGAGTAATTCAATATTATATTTATCCAGGTTTATTGGCATAGTGGAATATATTGGTTTCCACGGAATCAAAACAGCAAAGAGTCTAGCAACAGAGCGAAGGGCCAGGCTTCAAAAGTATCAGCAGAGTGGGAAAACCCTCTCTTTCCCCTTTATACAAACTGCCACAGAGACCTATTTACGCACTTTTGGACAAAATCCTGTGTACCACCTGAGCAATCCCGAGTCCCAGTCCCAGAGCAAACTGGCATGAGAACAGCCTTGTACTAGCTGAGGATTTAGACTTAGAGAATTACACTGATTTCACAAAACTTCAAGAGTCCTCTTAGTTACGTTGGTTTGCATAGCAAAACATTGATGAACGTCAAATGTCCATCACGGCTAGCAGTTTGCCTCTAGTAACGCTTCGCCTGAATTCTGTTTTGTTTCACAGTTACAAATTAATGAGGCCAGTTAATTGGCAAACTTTCAGCATAGCTGAAGACCGGATGAACATACTATTGTGAGCATCTGATAAACTCGGCCATGCGTAGCTTTGAGAGAAACTGCTGTTCATGCCCAGCATCTATGGAAATTATTAAATATTACACTGTACTGCAGAAAATGTGGGGCTTGTACGGAACCTGCTCTCAGTAAATGTCTCAGCAGCAGGTATGGTACAGACAGCTTGTCAGTATTTTCCCTGAAGTTTTGCAAGGATAGTGCATCTGAAATGAAAAAGCACGCCTAGACTGTAACAAAGCAAGGCTCTCAACCCAATAGAGTGTCTCTATTTTGCTATCAAAAATCTGATTTGGGGATTCATCCATTAACATTGTGCCCACAACACTGACGTTCAGATCAGTGCCAAGACACAGCAAAGACTCCATTATTTCCTAGAAAAGTCACCTTGTGATTTTGTGACCTGGTTACAGCCTGCTCTAATTCCGAGACAGCCCTTAGCTGGACTCCTGGGACCTTGGACAAAAGCAGGAATCCCCTCTTCACCTTGAGAGTGGCCAACTTGCCCTGCCACCGTACTTAACAGCGCTGGTTTCCGCCTGCAGCTGAGGCATCATCGCTCTCTCTAGAGCGGCTCTGCCCTCGTCGGTGACAGCCTTACCCAGAGCAAAGCTCCAGGCTGTGCCATCGCCAAGAATCCCTGCAGGCGTTGGCGTGACGGAGACCCTCGCTGCTGCCCGCGGACCCCCGAGGCCCCTCTGCGCGGGCTGCACAGGGCCGTATTTGGTATTCCTCGGTGACTTCTGCACAGGGCTCGCTGCTCCCAGATGGGTTTCAGATCCTCAGCCTGCCTTTGCGTGGAGTCATCTCCTGCGGGCTTAGGGATGGGGTCCGCAGCTTCTCACGGCCCTGCCCGGCACGCTGCTCCCCCTGGGCTGCCAGGCCCTACGCAAGCCACGCTGGCAGGTGCTGCGGGCACGGGTGCCCCTGCCCGACCTCGGCGGCGGCCGTTAACCCCTCGGGAGGGAGGCTCGCCCACCACCATGAGGAGGCGCGGGCGGGAATGCGCCCCGCCGCTAACACCACGGGCCGGCGCCCACGCCCGGCCCGCTGCCCCGGGGCCCCGCAGCGGCCGGGAGAGGAGGAAACGGCCCGTCCCGCCGCGGGGGGCGCGGCCCTGCCCGGCCCCCGCTCCCCGGGCCAAGGGGACCGGCCGCCGCCGCGCCCGCCGCGTGGCTGAGGGGGCTGCGGCCGGCCCCCCCCGGGGACCCCGGCCAGGACACGCGCTGCTGAGCGGCCCCCGGGCCGCGGGGCTGCCGCCCGCCCGCTCTGCCGCACGGCGCCCCTCACCCGCCGGCTTCCCGCTGCCTCGGCGGGGCCCGCGGCCGGCATGCGCCGGACAGCGGCTGTGGGTGGACGCGTGGCGGAGCCTCCCTCTCCCCGCAGGGGCGAAGCGGGACGGGAGGGGCGGGCGAGGCGAGGGGCGAGGGCGGGCGCGGGGGCCGGGCGGTGAGTCAGGCCGGCCCGCCGGGGAGCGCGGCGCCCCCGACCACGCTCGGGGCGGTGGCGGGCGGGGCGGGGCGGGCCGGGCCGTACCAACAGCCCCCCCGGGGGAGGACGATGTGGCACCCCCTCCCACCAGCCGCCCGCGTTGCCAAGGGGAACCCCTCCCTCCCCGTTCCTCGGGCGCGTCTGTGAGTCCACAGAGCGGGCCGGGAGAGGCGGGGGGCGAGGCGACTTGCGGCGGGGCGGGGGGGTGAGGGGGTAGAGAGCTGGCGGGGCGAGGGTCGAGGTAGGCACGCACGGCACACGCCTCCCTCCCCCCCTCCCCGCGGCGGGGTGGTGTGGCCCGCTCTGAGGAGGGCGGGGAGCGGCGCGCAGCGCCTCCCTGCTCAGTGACACACGCACCCGGTGCGGGGAGGCGGCGGCTGATCGGGGAGCGGGAGGGCGTCGTAGCGGCGGCGACTGGGAGCCGAGCCCGGAGCATGGCAGGGGCCGAAGCCGCTGCGGAGGCTGCCGCTGGTTTCCCCCTTTCGCCAGCTCCTCCAGCCCGCCGGGAACTTTTTCCAGCGGCCGGTGGCGGTGCCTCCCCGCGGTGGTGGTGGTGGTGGCGGTGGCAGCGGCGAAGGCGGCAGCAGCGGCGGCGGCTTCGCTCGGCGGTACCGCCGGGGCTGGGGCTGCTGGGGCTGGTTTTTTCTCGCTTCTGCTGTAGTAAGTGAAACTTTTTCCCGTTGGCGGCCGGGGCAGGGCGAGGGGGCGGGTGGAGGAGGAGAGAAACCCGAGCCTGGGCAGCTCCGGGGGACTCGGCCGAGTTGAGGGAAACTTTGCGTGCGCGCCCGGCGGGGTGGCGGTTGACCTGCTGGCCGCCCCGCGGCGGGGGGAGGCGGCTGGCAATCGCGGAAGCTTCCCCCGGGGCAGGAGGGGGTTTTGGGGGGGGACCGGCGCCTGGAGACCCCCGGGCGCCTTCCCCCGCCCTCTCCCCGAGAAGCTCCCCCCCTGTCGCGCCTTGAGCCCGGCGCCGCTAGGAGCGAGCGCCGGGCGTCCCGGGAGGCCGCGGCGGGGAGGGCCGCTGTGCCGGCCGTTGGGGTCCCTTGCCTGGGGCGGGAGCCGCCGCCGGCAGCCTCCGAGTTCCTCCGGCCGTGGGCTCGGTGCCGCCCGCCTGAGGCGGCCGCAGGGCGGCGGGGGAAGTTTATCCGGGCCGGGGCTTCCCGCCGGGCGGGCGGCAGGTCAGCGGCCGGAATTCCCGTCCCGAGCGGCGGCTTCCGCCGGTCTGCGGGAGCTCGGCGCTGCTCCCCGCTGTAGCCCGAGGGGAGGGTGGGTCTCCGTGCGCCCCGGCCGCGCTTGGGGCGGGGGGATTTTTTTGTCTCCGTTGCCTTGCATCGTTGTTCCCCCCTTAAGTGGGCTGAGACCGGTGCCGGTTAGCCGTAGGCTCACGGGTTTAGGTCGCAGCGCTCCTCCTGTGAGAAGGGATCTGCGTGCTCTACACCCTGAGCAGCTACTCCGGGGACACTGCGGTGATGGGCTCCCGTGACCACTCGTCGGAAAATACCACCCCCACCCCGCTTTTTCCTGTGGAAAGCAAGCAAGCGGCATAGCAGTTGGGAACTAAATCCCAGCAGGATTTTATCTTTCTTTTTTTTCTTCTTGCGTGCAATCTAGTGTCATTTTTACAGCAGTGGAACATGGGGGGGGGGGTAGTGGACTTGGGCAAGAGCACATCAAACCCCATCATCCTGCTGTTGTATTCCCAATGCAGCAATGAGTAGTTGGCAGGGATGTTGTATTATAGGACGCGCTGTGTCCTTTCCCTCTTGAAGGAGGGAGGAACAAGTTAGAGGAGGTAGTCCCCGGAGGTTCATGTGGAAAAAAAAAATAAAATACCGAGGAACTTGCAAGGCGTGCCACTATAAAACAGTTGTGTAGTATCAAATGCTTTTTCAGGGAGGGAGTTCAGGCACTGCTGCTCTAAGATTGTGCTCTTGCATGTAATAGTCTCCCCCCTCTGGCAATGATGTAACTTTCAGTAAAGATGATTATTGCTAATTTTTCAATATTAAGAAGGCGCCACATCTCAAAACCTTAAGGCTTGAATGCTTAATTTCCATAGGGTGGGCAAACTTCTTGCGCTAGTGGGATTTTTTCCTCTTCCCTTTTTTGAGGGTGATTGCTGCTCTTTTGTGATTTAAAAAGGTGAAATTGCAGACTTGACTTAACCTTGCCAAGCTATTTTTACATGTAAATGTGAAGATAATAGTAACAATGAAGTTCAGAGCAGTGTCATGCGAGTAGCTTACTATTTTAGTCTTGATGAGCGTAATTCAGATGTCTGTCTTCCCAGATTCCTTTTGACACATGCGAACTTGACTTCCAACTCTTCAGAACATCTGCCAAAAGTGGGAAAGTTGTGTTGAAGTAATGTTCTCTTTCAAGTGCAGAATTTTGAAGTATTATTTATGGATAAAAGGGGAAACTTAAAATAGCAGCGACTTTAGGACTGTAAGGTGTGGAGCAGGGGAAGATGATTTTTCATCAGTATCTTTGTTTTTACTTTTTCCACCCGCAAAACTTGCCACAATTGCTTTAATTATCTCTGTAATTGTCACAGGTGTGTGTGAAGGGAAAGTAATATAAAGACTGCCTTTTAAGAATGCTTGTGAATACATTTTGAGTATGATGAACCCAAAACTGCAGACCGTTCTTCCTACTGGGTGTCAGTTCTGATAGTGCTGGCAACAGGAAGAACTGAAAACAGCACCACAAAAAAATCCCCAAAACCATCAAACCGGTAGAGTAATTTCCCTATAAAATCAAATGAATTTTTATGCAATCATTTTGACTGACTGCTGGAAATGATTACTTACTCAATCTGTAACTCTCAGAGAAATATTGCATAAACGGCCCAACACTTTTCAAACGAAAAAACTGAAGGGAGAAGGAAGAGACAAAACATATGTGGACTCTGAAATAACAGCAACTTTTGGATTTTTGCATAAAAGTAGACCTGCTTTTAATAAATCCCGCTCTTTTTAGGAAGTCGAGACTATTGGATTCATCTTGCATGTACAAGTAATTTTTCTACTTTGTGGTTGAATAGTGTGTGATGCCATGAAGTATGTAGTAAATTTATACGCTCAAATTCAGCATAGCTTTGAACTAGGGGAGATACATGGCATTCATAAGAAGCATCATTGTACCCTTGAATCTATAAAATAACTTGGTATACATCATGGTAAATATTTTTCACCTATGCTACTAGATGATGAATTCCTTGCAGTTAGTGCCTTGTTAGTTTGCACACAGTGGTAAGTTTTTTGCGAAGTTTTTTGGAGTGTAAGTATGAAGTAAAAACTAAGCAAAATTTTGAAGTGAGGTGAATAGAAAAGAAAAACGTGGAAGATGCATTTTTTTGAGACTTCATTGAGGATTTTTTTTCCACTTTTCGTTGCTTATGTTAAGCTTCTCAGTAAGGCTAGTAAAAGAGGTGTTTGTAGAATATGTTTTTAAATTTCCACTGAATTTTTCTGTTTCTTAAATCAGCCTGGAGTACAAGAATTTCAGCCTGTAGCGGAGCTGGGAAGGTTGAATTATAAAGATGTGGATAATACAAGTATACAGTGCACTACATACAGAAAAGGAGTTGCAAATTAAAAAAAGGGAAATTCCCAAGTAATTATTGACCAGAACAGTCTATTGGACTGGAAACTTCTTTTTATGATTTCCAGGTTAAGTCATGACAAAAGTATGAGGTCAAGAGAACAAGGAACTGGGAAAGCGTGGCAGAGTGGTCAAAAAGACACCACCACTTTTTCCTCCTTGTATGTATAAGGAAATGATAGTTTAGAAATTCCCCTCTGAATGTGCATTTATGTTTTTGAAAGTGGTATGGCGAGAAATGCATTTTTAAAAAGCTGTTAGGTGAGTCAATACAACAACAGTAAGAGAAGGAGTAGGAAAACTATAGAAGGTATTTGAAAAGTTAGAGGGAATGGAATGTTGGTGAACTATGTACTAGGCAGGGCAGCGTGTGAAACAAAGCAACTGCACTGGTAGAAAAAACAGTGTAACTTCAAATGGAGAGTTAAACCTAGGCTGTTTTAGGCTGTTTCATAATTAGCAAAGCAAAAAAAAAAAAAAAAAAAAAGCCAGAAGTTTAAGGCTGTTCTTCAGGATAATGTAGTGTAATACGAGGTGTGCTGTTTTGGAACAGTTATTAGCTCTGTTGTGTTGTGGTAGCTCTGTCCTGTTCAAGATCGCTGTGAAACTGTGGTGCTTATGTAAAATAACTACAAACCAACAAAATACAGATGCTAACATTTAAATAAAATCTATTGTATAGGCTTATAATTCTTGACAGCTTTTTAAATTGAGATTTGTCTTGTCTAATATTTATCTGTAGCACTGCATGGAAATAGTGCAAGTTGAAGTTGCTCTGAGAGAAGTGGTTATAAAACTTGCATGGACAGGGTGAAAGCAGGTTTACAGTAATCATAAATTTTAGGATGAATGAAAAGTGAGGATGCCAATACTTGGGCTTCTGGTGTGCAAGAACTCCCATCCTGTATATATGGAAGTGAAATGTAATGTTACTTGAGTTGTTAGGATGTGAATGCATTGAATATTGTAAAAGAGTTATGATGGTTGTTTAGCCACTTGAGCTACATAAAGATTGAAGAGTCTCTTGAATTCTTGCCTCCTTAAATAACTTAATGTCACGGAATATGAAGATTCTTTGATACTGAACAAAAGAAGGCTCTAGCAGGATTTATTTCTTAGTCAAGTGTCCTGTTTAGAAATATGGCCAAATCTAGGTTGTTCTCTTTCCTATCCCCTTTATGTAGTATTCATCCCAGGATGATACTGGGAAACACAGAACTTTTCTGTAGCAGGAAAAGCAGAAATATGTTGCCTTTACAGGGCATCTGTACCAGCTGATGACCTTTCAGGTACTGGTGGTAGAGCTTTTCAGGTATGCAAAAATCACCAAAGTAAATGCATCTGCTGTGAAAAGGGAAAGGAATTGAGGGTGTGTTGCTTCAGGAAGCAGTGTGTGGGGCTAATGAGTAGCACTTGTGGAGCTCAGAGAAAAACTTGAGAAGCTTTAGAAAGTCTGAATCTCAATTTTTAGAGTCAAAATCAGTAGTGAATAGAAGTAGGGCAAGAGAAGTACACAACCTGGTGTCCAAACTGGTAGAAGGTAGTCCTGCTAAGTGCCAGCTACTTGCAGGGCTGTCAGTAAACGTTGTCCTTTTTTAGTGTTGATTCTGTTATCTGTTGAAGAGTATTACTTTCCATTCCATGTCACACCAGATTGTTGCTGTGGAGGTAGCTTGACCTGCAGTCCTGTAGTTGAACGTGACTTTGTCCAGAGTGCTTTATCGGAATGTGTGGCTACAGGCTGGCTAGGTCAGGCTGCAAAGAAGTGAGAGTGCTGAGGTTTTGTGTGTTGTCTGCTTGCTCTGCAGTCCTGATGCATTGCCTCTTAAAACCGAGCTGTGTGATGGCAGGTTACTTTGCTCTGGCACTGTTTATGTTTATACTTGGACCTTTTGTTTCCAGCTTTGAATGAGTGCCTTGTATTGAATCAGGATTATTTGAACTTTTTTTTTTTTAATCCTGATGACTGTTATACTGACTGGTACATGGATACTAATGCAGAAGTTCCTGTAAGGAATTTTCTTAGGGACTTGATAATTAGGTACTGAATGGCCAGTTTTTGTTAATTAGTGAAAATTGTCTGTAGTTGTGATTACTTGATTATTACTGTTTTTTCATGCCGTGTGTTGTTAGGTTTTGTGTTGTTTGAAGAGGAGGAGGTATATATCATCTTTACCTTCTAACCCAAACCATTCTATGATTCCATGTGGGGTTTTGTATGGGTTTTTTGGTAGGGTTAGCCTATCTAAAACAAGATTTTTGAAAAGTATGAGTTTGAAGGACAGTTGTATTCACTGCCTCAGATCAGAGCTATTTGAAATGCAGTAATGTATTTTTATTCAGAGGATCAAGAGGATGATGAATTATTGGATTAGGCATGAGATGGGTTGATCAAGCTTTCTTGTTAGAGGTAGAGGGGTCATTAACACTGTTCACTATTCCTGATTAGAAAGCAAATGGATTGCCTAGAAGAGAGTATCATGTAAGTCTGGGAAGACATGCCAAGAATGGCTAAGAAAGAAAAGATGGAAATAGCTGAATGTGGATAAAATGCAAGGAAATAGATGAGAAGCAATTAAACAGCAGAATGTGCAGTAAAGGCAATGTCAGGGCAAGTGATTACTGTGTTTCCGTCTACAGAGTAGACGAAAAATGTAGTAGATGAACAAGCTGTTACATAAAAGCTTGTCGTACTCCCCTGTGTGTGAAAAGATGGTGAGAGTGTAAAATAGTGGGTTAAAAAGAGGTGTAGATATGTATGAGTAAGACTTGAGGGGGCTCATGGCTAGTATTTACCTTGGTTCTGAAAAAGCTGGGCCAGCGGATGATTGCCGCACAATTCAGTACACAGGCTCGTGGTGTGGAGCTACAAGGCATAGCATGACAACGTCCAAGTCAAAGTAAAAGCACCAAACAAACTCAATAGATGAATGCTTCAAGAGTTATTTTTCCCCTTACGCTTTTCAGGTAATTAACTTTTAGACTTGGAACTGTTTTACATGTGAATTCAAAATTTGGTCTGTCTCTGGGTAATCAATAGAATAAAATGAGCAGCAAGAATGAAAAACTTCGAAAGTCTTGAAATCTGTCATCTATACTTGTGTTTTCCCAAGTGTGGGGAACTGCGTAGGTTAAGTTTAACATCAGCATGTTATCAAGAAAGTCACTATTCAGGTAGTGAAAAATAACAAACTTGCAGACTATCCTTTTATTGATACTGCATTCATCTGTTCAATAGCTGTGCTTTTTTCCAGTTTTTTCAAGTAGTGTACAGAAGTAAAAGCAATTTTAATTTTGTGATACTTAAAATAGCATGGTTTTGTGTTCTCAGCATGAAAGCTAGTTAAGTGTAGCTTGTACTTTGAGTTGACTGGTGTACTAGGATTACCTGCAGCAGTACATGGCTCTTGCTGATTTTGCTCCGTGCCCCTGTATCAGGTTTTCATTATCTGGCATTTAAGATACCTTTGTATCTGTACAGGGGATCATTGTTTTCTCTTTTTCTATTAGTCAAGGCTGGTATAACATGATAGCTTTTAAATTTGTCCTTGGTGTCTTCCTGGAATTAGTTTGAACAGGATGTTTTCCTTAAGTGACTGTTATTTTAAATACTTAGAAGGTGCTACTGCTGTCACTGTAATGCAGTGGCACACGCAGAGTTTGAAGGCACTGAAATGGCAATCTCTAGCCTTTACATTCAGCAAGTATGTTTTTTAGGCTAGTCAAACAGGTCTCCCCAGCTGATGTGTGTACAGATGAGCGGAAGAAACACACTGTGCTAGCTTGATGATTTAATTAGTTCGTTTTGGATCTGTTATTTTCACTAGCCCTTGAGCTGTAAGATTACAAATTAGTGTTTGATTTAAATTTTTGTTAAGCCTCTTTTGCGTAGGCATTCTTTGCCCAGTTCTGTTGCTGCTTTTTTACTTCCGATACCACCCATGCTGCTTATGGTTAAGCTGAACACTAATTACTGCTGGGACAAGCACACTTCAGAACAGCCTGTTGGATGAAGGCGTGCTGGACATAAAATGTGAAAAGGTTGAGGTTACGTTTAAGTTGGGTAACTAGTTTTACTTAATTTCTTTTCATTGTACATAATGTGATAGAACAACAGTAAGTTTACTTAAGTGTAAATTCAATTACATCAAATGCAAGGAACTTCTTCAGAGTAACTGGGGGGGAGGGGGGAAAGCCTTTTGATTTGTATTAACTTGGAGTAATTTTTCCCCCAAAATTCATTCTTAATTTCTCCTACATCACCCATTGGCCCTTTCCACAGTAAACTGTGTTAAAGATTATTACCAAAGGTTGGAGAAGCAAAGATCAAAAGCTGTTAAGCTTCATTCTGTTTTTGAACATGTTTATAATGCAAATACTACCAATATTTACAAAAACCTACTGCTTAGCCCTTAACCTTCACACTATTTCTGTGCTTTAAACTCTTCCATGCACTTTTGACTTCAAAAGGTAAACTTTCTTGAAACAGAAGAAATGTTGTTATGACTTCATTAAGGTACTCTTAACATTTAAAGAGGCACTATAGGTCTAGAGAAATCAAGCATGAGCATTTGATGGCTGTGACCATACTGTTAATCACTTCCTAGGAGATGTAGATGCTTCCTCTTGAAAGTTTCAATGTGTTAATATGTAGCTGAGGTAGCATAAAATAGTCTACCTCCGGTAAATGGCAAGTGTAATATACCCATTTATCCAGGATATCCTGTATAGGAAGTATACCAAGTTCTGCATGGTTGTGTTTCAGCAGCTTGTGGTATCAGGGGTAGTTTAAGCTTCTGCACATAACTTCTGCGGCAGGGGATTGGAACTAGACTGGCTTTAAGGTCCCTTTTGACTCAAATCATTCTATGATTCTGTGTATAACAAGTGCTGAGTTCAATGGCTATAAAATAGTAAGGCTTTTGACAAAACCAGATTCTCACAGTTGATGCACATGAGCATTTCTTAACTTAAATTTCTGTTAAACATTCTGTCAAATCAGAACATAATCTGTTATCAAGAAATGGTCTTAATGTAAGCTTAATGTAAAACTTTTTCAAAAGATTCTGCTGAGAGTGTTCAGCTTGACAGAAAAAGGTGAGGGCTATGGGACACTGGAACTTTTGGGGAAGGTCTTTTCGTGTGTTTTGAGAGCTACTTTACAGCTGTGTTTTCCAAGACTCAAGAGGCATGGCTTAGGTGTGATAGATTGATGTGGCTGCAGATGAGGTAAAAACTGAAGTGAGGAAAAGGGGTTATGGTGTCACCTCAGTTTGAGACTGCTCAGAAAAGGGGTCCCGAGTTGATTGCTGCAAGTACATAGGGCAAGTCTGTGGAAGGCCACTAAGATAGGAGGTCAGTAGTACATAATGTATGGAAGGGGAATGAGAGGCAAGTTTGTCTAGACTTTACTTTTCTCAAAGCTGAAGCACAGGATCCTAATCGCAGGCTATGTTTGCTTAATAGAGGTGAAAGAGAAAACAAAGACACACTCTCCTTAGCTATGCACAGGGAGAGGATAAGTGGCAGCAGACGCAAGCTGCGAGAGAGTTCTCATAACCTGTTAGCAATATGTTTTCCCACATGGAGAATGAAGCACTGAAACAGGTTGTGGAATCTCTGTCCTTCAAACTGTTCAGAATCCGACTATGGTATGACCCTGAGCAACTTTATCCGACTTCAAAGTTGGCTCTGCTTTTCGGGGATAGGGTTGGATAACCTCCAGCAGTCCCTTTCAGTCTAACTGAGCCTCACTTGTTGTGCATGGGTAGGCAGGAGCTAGTATACTGTAGGCACTAGCCCTGGAAGAAAAGTAGAAGTAGTTGGAAGTCTCTCTCTATTAAGATTAAAATGTCCAAGTACAGTCTGCAATAAGTTTTTCCTGTAAAGGCATTTGACTGCTAAAAGCTTACTTTAAAATTGGATCTCATTGTTATCTCCTAATAAAAATAATACATTTTAGAGAATTTCTTAAAGATTTGCCTGCATTCCTTCTGTTAGCTCACTGAGTTCCTAAGACCAGTCCCTTACAGCACGGAGCTGAGTGGCAGTGTGACAGATGGGGAAAATGAAGTTTGGCTGTAAATCCAGCAGCTATTATACAGCATTCATATGCTTGGCTGTTGGTTATCTAGGCCTGCTGTCTTGAGGCAGTTCCTGGACAAGAAGGGTTAACTTCCTGGAATAGATTGCAGTGGAGGATGGCCTTAAGAGCTAAAAAAAAAAAAAAGCCAGCAGTGTCAGCAGTGCAGAGGGCAGCAGGCATCACATAACTTCCCAGTGTAACTGGTAACTCATCAGGTCCTGTCAGGGACAGCTGGGATTTAGGCACTGTGTTCTCTGGTTTGCTGTTCCTGACAAAATACATTGGCTTTCTATTCCATTGTACGGCTGCAGTTGTTAAATATTGGCAGATGACACTGGAACTTTACAAGTCACTGAAAATGTGAAGTTAATGTTTAGCTGTCTTTCTGAACTTACTCGAGGCCTTGCTAGTTCACGTAGTGCAAAGTACAGCCCGTCTCTTCCACCAGACCTCAGCTTTTCCTGGAGTAGGTGGTATGTGGGAAGACAGCATATAAAAAGCAAAGGAGTGGTCTGCTTAGGGGAATTGAGGTTTTCCTAGGGATTGGCAGTCTTCTCCCTTCAGCTAGAAAGACGTCACATAAGTCAGTGTTCCTGACCAGTTTTTGATGGTTTTCTAATTCCAGTGTAGAAGGTATGTTCTGGGGGCAAGGAATGCTAAATGCTTACAACTGCTGCTGTATGCTTAGCAGAATGTCAGATCCTTCCTTACAAATTTCACAAAAAAACAAAACCCACCCCCACCACCCCCAAATCCTGATACCAGGTGTTTATTTTAAGCAATATAGAATTTTTGCTTGCACAGAATTTTTTGTCAGTTTATCATTGAGCTTTCTCTAAAGACTGTATGCTCATACCACCAAATACAGTGGGCAGGTTTTTTTGAGCATGCCATGTTCCTTTTTCCATTTAAAGTTGGAGCAATGTCCATTTCTGCTTGACTTGCAATTTTTTCTTTAATCTTCCTATGTAAAAGCAGTATCCTATTAAAGATATTAATGCAGCAGTATTTTTCTGTTAGTTTTGTTCCCTCAAAAATGGCTGAAATGCCTTATAGTCTAAGTTATCCTGAGTAAGGGGATGTTACTTGTGCTAAAAATTCCAGTCTTGCTGAAGTTTAATAGGAATTTCATGGACCCTGCTTTTGGAATGGCACGCCTTTAAATGGCCATCGTTTCATCCTGTCAATACCAGCTAGCATTTCTGGTAGTATTATGTTACAAAATTGTTTTTGTTGATTTCTTAAACTGTCTTGTGTTTACACTGAATGAACTTAGTTGCCTGTGACAAAGAAAAGCAATCTCTGTACTTTTCACTCTGACTTTATTGGCCATTATTGACCAAACAGTTCAGAAATCCTTCTCGCCTTCACCCATGCTTCTGAGTAGGTAAAATATGGCTTAGTTCTAGGAATTGTAACTTAAATGCGATCGCTTTTTATTAGACCTTATATTTGAACATAAAGAGTAATTGTGAAATTCAGAAATTGACATTAATTGTTTCTCAGAGTCCATAGATCAAGGCAAACAAGACATTGTTAACAATGAGTGGAGAAGTTGGGTCTGAGAGGTGCAGTAGGGTGGGAAGAACAGAAAGTACATAGCTGTGGAAAACTAAGTTACTGTATAACAAAATAATTAAGTACTGCTGTGGTACTGCACAAGCCTATAAATATAGGCATGGACATATGTTAATTCTCAATTTATATCTTCATTGCTTCATATAGCCAGCTGAGTTGGCCATCATTCCAACACGTGTGCCATTCAGTTCTGTAGTTAATATGTAGGTTCTGGCTGACCATTGGAGCTTTTGTGTGCTGGCTGCTGTAAAGGCTGTGAAATGCCTGAAGGATCAGGTATGAATTCACAATCACTAGAGTTCAGCAGTTAGGGCTAACTTCTGGATCTTTATGTAATACTCGAACTAATGGCGAAGGACTTGCTTGCGAAGATGCCTTAGTCAGCTATTGCTTTTGGTAACATGCAGGATAAAATTCTGATTTGTGAATTCCACAGGTCATGCATTCAGCAGTATCTGCTAGGCCTATCAGCACAGTGATACTTAGATTGCCTTTCAAACAAGTACCAGCTGAGATGTGACACAGCTTTTTTTTTTTCTTCCTGTTTAAGAAAGCTTACTGATGGCTAGCTGGGATTTGTACTGCTGGGGAGTAGTAGTCTCAGCACTTTTAATTACCAGATGGAGGAAGCTAATACTGCTTAGTGGTTTCATCATATCTGTGCACCTAGTTTTGTGCATCTTAAGTCTCCTGTTTTGTGTGAAGGACCTAGTGTTGGAAAGAAAAGGGTGATGGTTATCAGAGAGAGTTTCTTGTGGGGTTTGGAGACACCCTATCTGTGGACTGGATGTCTTGAGTTCTTTCCCCCTTTCTGGGCCATTGGATCCAGGATGTTTTGGAGAGACCAAGTCTGGTCTTTTGAGTGTTGTGTTTTGCAGATACCAATGTGTTCACTGATGATTCTGCCAAGGGTCACCCTGAGCATTATCAAGAGTGACTAAAGAACTCTCAGGGCAAAAGTGTAAGACGTGAGTGCAGAGCCCACAGCCTGGGTGCCTATCCCAGTGAGAGAGAAAGACTCTGGTAGGAGTGAATGCATCTGGCTGGTGTTGGAAGTAGGACTTTGACTCCTGATCACTGAGCTCTTCTTGAGAAACAGACTGCTGAGCTAGAGACAGGGTCCATCTGATGAAGTAGGGTGGGAGTTTATTATCTAATAGCAGAACTGGTGAGGAGGGCTTTAAATAAACTAGGTATGTTGGGACATCCTCAGATTTTTTTTCTTTAATCTGGAGGGAAGACGTGAGGAGCAATAAAGAAGTGTCCAAGGAGGAGATGATGGGAGAGTTTGTTTTCTCTCCCATCATGAAGGCAGCACAAGTGAGCACAACTGCAGACATGATCTCACTGGGGTTCCAGCTATGTGGTGGGATAGTTTGAATGACTGGAGTAGTGCGATTAGCCTGGATTCATGTCTTTTGGGAAAGGCAGGCTGAGAAGGTGAGGCAGGGATAGTGGTCTACAGAAGAGTAGCTAGAATGCATGGAGTGTTGCCCTTAAGCAGGTGACAAGCTAGTTAAGAGCTCATGGATAATGTTAAGAGGACAGATCAAAACTATTAAGTGTCTGCTGTTGCTGACTTGATCAAAAAGTAGATGAAGCCCTCTTTAGGCACCTGGAAGAAGCCTCATGATTGCAGGCTATGGCATTCATGGGAGACTTCAGCCACGCCGGTATCTGCTGAAAGAGCAATGGGGCTGGGTGTAAACCATCCAGGAGATGTCTGGGGTATATTGAAGACAATTTGTTGATGCAGGTGATCATGGGCTGGCTAGGGAAGATTGTCTACTTAGCCTGTTACACACAAACAAAGAACTGGTTGAAGAAGTAACAGTCAATGGTACTGTTGGCTGAAGCAGCTTTGAGACTGGGATTTGAAATACTAAGGAGAGTGGTGAGGACTGATGGTAGAATCATAACCCTGGCCAAAGAAAAATTTTGCCTTGTTTGGGGATCTGCTTGTGATGTTCTCATGGGGGAGACTGTTCTGGTGGGCAAAGGAGCTGAAGACCGCTGTTTGATCTTCAAGAGAAACCTCTTCAGACTACAATAAATGTTTCCTGCAATGTGCAGGAGGTCCAGCAGGTCATTCCAACAGCATGGAAGAACAGGGAATTCCTCACTGAACCTCAGATGCACAAAAGGGATCCACAGCAGATTGAAGCAGGACAAACATGGAGACAGTGTCTGAGAGCATAGATATAGAGCTGGGAAAGCTCTAGCTCGGCAGCAGCTGGAAAGTAAGGGATGTTAAAGGTGGCAGGAAAGGGTGCTGCAACTATACTGTCAGCAAAAGAAAAACTAAAGAAAATGTGCCTACTGCTTAGTGGGGCAGGGGACCTAGTGAGGAATTACATGGAAGAAGCTGAGGTGTACAATATCCTGTCTCAGCTTTGATTTTATTTTTTTTTTTTCACTGGTGGGATCTGTCCTCTGGCTTCCCAGTTAGTTGAATCTACTAGCACCATCTGGAGGATGTAGCATAACTCACAGTAGAGGAGGATATAGTTTGAGAGTACTTAAGCCATTGCACATATTCAGGACCGTGGACAAAAAAATGCTTCTTAGGGTGCTGAGTGCGTTGGCTGATGTCATGTTCTGTCACCTTTGAAAAGTCATAGTGACTGAGGGAGGTTCCTGGTGAGTGGAAGAAGGTAGATGACATACCCATGCAAGAAAGGTGGATCCAGGAAACTACAACCTGGTCAGCCTTGCCTCAGTCCCTGGAATGGTTATGGAGAAAATCCTCCTCTAGGCCTTCTCCAGGTTCATGAAGGGCAAAAAAAGGTTGTTTGGCACAGCTTGAAGGGTGTGTGGAGTCCAGCTGGTGGCCAATTGTCCATTGATACTGGGACAAATACTGTTCCATGTCCTTGAAGGCAGGATATAGTGTGCTTTTAAGTTTGTGGATGGATGGTACCAAACAGGGATACAATTGATACACCAGGAGGCAGGACTGTGACGTTGAGCGACTTCAACATGCTGGAGAAAAATGGACTGACTGGAATGTCATGGAGATCAGCAGTAGCAAGTGTGAAGTCACGCATCTGGACTGAAATAACCCCTGCAACAGCATGGGCTGTGGTCCAGTGGGCTGGAAGGCAACTTGGCGGACAGATGTAGGGACATGGTGAACAACAAATTGAGCAGTTTGCCCTCGCAGCAAAAATGACCTCATCCCAGGCTCCATTCAGCATGACAGCAGGTTGAGGGAAGGGATCTTGGAACAGGAAGCTGTGTCCAGTTCGGGGCTCCCCAGTACCAGAGGGGCACCGAGGTACTGGAGCAAGCCCAGTGGTGGGCCTCTGTGTTGGCTGGGGGCTGGAGCCCAGGGTGTGTGAGGAGAGGCTGCAGGAGCTGGGCCTGATCAGCCTGGGAAAGGGGGAAGGATCTGCCATTGCTGCCTGATGGGAGCATGTCAGGAAGGTGGATCAAGGCTTTCTTCAGAGGTTCCTATTCCCTCACATGCTGCACAAGGTGCAGTGTGGGAAATTTGGAGCCAATGTAAGGAAAAAATACTTCTTTGTGAGAGAGAACAGATATTGAAGCAGGTGCCCAAAGTGGCCGAGTCGTCAGTCTCTCTCTATGTAGATAGTCAAAGCTTGACTGGATGAGTCTCCAAGCAGTCTTAACTGGGCTTACTCTGAGCAGGAGTAAGTGGCCTCTGGAGGTCCCTTGCCTCGTACCTATGGGAAGTCATTATTCTCTAAATCAATATTAGAGCTTGTTTGCCTTTGTCAATGATAAATGGATAGTGAAGAAACCTATACCTTGGAGTTCACTTGTGTTTGTGGTACTTGGTAGGTATCCTGACTGGAAACGATTAATACAGTTTATACCTGTGTCGGAGATGACCTGTTGAATAGTTTGGAGACTTTGCAGGCTTTCTATGAATACCTTTGCTGTGCAACCTTGTACTGATAAATAGTGATTCCTGGGACTTGAGCATTCTGAATGCTTGGGTCTAACAGAAGAAGTCAGAATTATGAAGTGAAGAATGTCTTGCCGCAGTAATTTATACTCTGATAGACATGGGCTGTCTAGCTCATGTAATCTAGCACGATACATATTGCATTTATGCTGCCATACTAATCATAAGGGTATGCATCTATTGCTACGTAGCAGAATACAGCATTCTGCCTTCTAGTAAAAGACGGCAAGCAGCGATGGCAAAAATCCTGTACTGATCACTTGGTATTGTGGTTTTGGATTCTGATTGGAGTTGTCTTGTATTTCTGTTTATGTAATGGCAAGTTTGTTAGTGGTGGTGCTGAAACAAGGACCATGTAACTTGGAAAGGAAATTGTTGGACTCTGTGTGCATCTCCTGTGCATTGCGAGTTTGTGGCTAGGTGGAAGATGAAGACGCTGTACTGCTATGCCATTGATAAGTGCCAGATTTTTAAATGGAGCAGGACTGATGGGACAGTAACTCTTCGACTTCTGTGATATTTAGTGCCTGATGCCCCAGTACCAGTTTTCCTCTTAGTCTCAAATAAAATAATAAAAAAAAGGGCAGATATTGTGACAGTATTAAATTGCTTTTCTGAATAAGGAGTGGAGCAGTTTGGAGTCTGGAAGGAAGCATGGGGAGGGTATTTATTAGGCCAGACCTTCAGTTGGCAATCGCTGTGGTCTTGCTATGACCTTTTCCTGAAGAGAATTCATGTGGGGGAAGCTATAGCTCTGGGTGGTGCTGGAGGATAGTAGGATCTTGCCTATTGAATTTCCTGGAGCATGAGGTGCCCTAATTATGTATAACTACTTTTTGCTGGTAGTAAGTTGGAATAAAGATTTATTACACAGAGTTATGGAGGACCTTACAGAATGGACTGATTGAATAGTGAAACAAGCTGAAGTATAGATAAATGTTCACTGATACCCCCAAGGCCTCCTTTGTTGAGGGGAGAAGTTAACTCCATATATATTATACATTATAAGTATTATGTATTGGTGTACTTGGAAACAAGGCCCTGAGCATGCAATGGTGAGTTCTGTGAACTGAGTATTTTCTGTTAGCTATCTTTAAAAGGTGGGGGTGGTGGGGGTGTCAAATCAAGTGTTTGGGAGTAAGAGAACAGAACACGCTGTGCTAATGTGTATAAATAGGTTGTTTGCCTGTTCTTCAAATACTTCAGTTTTGATTCTTGATCTTAAAAGCAAACTGAAGAACAACACAGATCTTAGGGTTGAAGTAGGTTCAGAGGTGGGCAGCAAGGGTCAAAGATATGAAAGTGGTCGTCTTAGTGAAGTTGGCTAAGACTTAGCTGAGAAAAGAGGCGATTTCTTGGCAGGAGGGGAGGAAAGTGAGGGATATGGTGGGATCTTTGAAATCGTGAGTGATGTCAACAGCGTATGCAGATTAACTCTTACAGTGCAAAAAGTAGGTGCTCATCACATGAAGCTAAAACAAGGCAAGCTGCAAGCAAAGAAGGTGTTTTTGGAATTGGTGGCAAGATTGCTAGCGCTCCTCACCAGAGGAAGCTGTGGATGCAGAAAACTTGTGAACCGAACAGGAGATGGATCAGTACTTGAAAATCAACTGAGGGTTAAGCTGACAGGTCAGATAAGGCTGGGGACAGCAGAAAGTATTAGGAGTAAATGTTTGTCCTGACAAACCACTGCCCCTGCACGTAGTTGCCTGTATTTTTACATGTGACTACTCTTGGTGATTTTTTTCCCTTGGTGAGAGCACAAATCCTCTATGCTGTTAGGTTTCTGGGTGATGGGGAAGGATATGTAGAGTGCGGAGAAGGAATCTCGGTGTAGAACTGTTGTCTTGATCAGAGCATCTTCCCTTTTGGAAGCAGTTTATGTGAGGTATTGAAAGGTGAGGTTACACAGATGCTATCGGTGATAAACACCCCCCACCCCAATTTACAATAACTTGTATAAAATGTTCAGGTCATATTTATTTTGTAGTCATGTGACAATCTTTCATTGCCTTCTTTTCATCTATGCAGTCAATTGTACAGTCAGTCCTGCTCAAGTCAAGAGCGTTTTTGACTTAAGTGCTGTACTCACCTGAAGAAAAATCCTACAGTAAGCCTTGCCTCCACTGGATTGCCCTTCACTGGCACAGCTGGACATCTCATACAGTTCTGAATGGTAGAATTATGGTGATTTATGGCAGTTTGAATATCTGGTGCTGAAGTTCGGACTGTGAACTGGAAGCTGTGTTGTCTTCCCAGCTTTACATTCTGGAGAGGAAAGTCAGGCCCGTCTTTGCCAGAGGTCTTGCATGAAGGCAGCTGCACATACGAAGTATGAACGAGGTGGTGTACCGTCCTGAAGGGTGTCCTCTGTCATGGAACTACATTGGCATCTGCTTTGAACTTAAGGTGTAGTAGTGCCAGTTTTGGAACTTCTGGACTTAGAATTGAAACCTTTTAAGAATGAATTGATGTCCAGAAAGTGGTGATTTTTGTGTAATGTACATAATTGTCTCTTTGAATCATGAAGGACAGATGGCAGTAGGTGATGGGGCTGACTTCAAGGCAAATGAAGTTCTGTGTACTTGATTTATAGAAAGCAGAGAAGCTGAAGCACTAGCTGACTAAAAGTGGTGAGGTGTTGCTCTATACCTCCTGAGCAGAATTTGTCATCACCTTGAATTTAAAGCCCTGCAGATAAACAAGAAAATTAAGCTTTTAAAATCAACTTGAAGCAAGCAACACTAAACTTAAGTTGAAATACCATGTTATAACATAAAAATGAACATACTCAGAATGAGTTACTTTTCTCAAAGCTGAAGGCTGTCTGTTTTTTCTCCAAGTCTTATTTGTGGCTCAGAATGAGAAAACTAATCTCTTCAGGAACGACTCAGTTGAGGACAAACTGGTGCTAATAGAGATATCATGTGGATTCATATATACAGCTTTGAGGAGTTACAAGCTTTTAAAAAAATACATGACAAAAGCTGAATATCTGCTTATAGATATGAATACAAGAAACTAATAGAGAAGACTGACCACCTGCTGTGAATTGGCTGTCCCTCTGATGAAGAAAACACTTACTGAAAAGAGTAACTGGAAAGGATACAAATAGAAGCAGCAAACAGTGGAAAATATTTCAGAAAACAGCTGAATAGCTTGGATGTAACATTCAAGTTAAACCCCAAATGCAGTAGACCTGAGGATGAAAAAAGGAGCTGAAAGTGTGCTGATGTAATATGTATATGTATGTGCTCTTGAACACAGAACTTCTGGTTTCTTTTTTTTTGAAGTGCTACTAACTGAATGTTAAAAATGAAATAATTTGCCATCCTAGACGTCTTCTGAGTTAATATTTTAAGTTTTTGATAATTCCTTTATGTATAACTGTTTCGTGCCTTGATTTGCAAAGCAAGTGGTGATGGTCCTGAAACACAGGTGGAAAAAAACGTGAATCAGCAGGTAGCTAGTAAGAGACCTGGGAGTGAGATTTCTAAAAGCAACATAGTCTGAGATTTTCTCAGAGTAGTGAGGTCTGAGTGAACTAAATGAGAGGTCAAGTGGTTTAAGTGTATTGAATGGATTGTTGCAAATAAGCTCCTGAAAGGAGAGCTTGTGACTGGGGCTAGCAGCATGTCATACCAGCTAAGAAGAATCTGAAGGAAGACTAGATTGTTAATTTACTAATAATGTCTGTTAATAATCTTACAGTAGTTAGGCCAGCAAAAATCTTCAACAACAGATCATGTCTGTACCCCAGTGCAGGATTCAGCTTAGATTAGTTTGGATATTTGGGTTTTTAATGACTAAACATCAAACCTTTCTAAAGGTTGTGGAGGTTTACAGTTTTGGCCAGGGTATTCATTTGAGGAAATCACTTTCTGTAGCATGAAAGGATTTCCTAATTTCAGTGGGGTTTGTTGTTGCTTGTTTTTGTGGTGGGTTTTTGTTTCTTCTGTTTCTCTCCTTCATGACCTCCACAGGTACACTCAGCGGTGCTGGAATTTTTTGCAGTGTAAGTGCTTCAGGACCTTTTGTTGGGTTGCCGCCCTTGAGAACAACCAACAGTTCTTCCAGTCTTTCCTTGTAGGTCATGTTGTCCAGGCCTGTGAGCGCACTTTGCTTTCAGACTCTCCAGGCTGCTAATACCTGAAGTATGATGTTCAAGCTGAACAGCTCCAGATGGAGCCTCACTGGTGTTGGCTGGAGCAGGGAGGTTACTTTTTCAGTGGCGTGTTCTAAACCAGGGCTTTGAATTCTCGAGATACAGTCACTGTATACTTGCTGTAACTTTCAGAACAGTCTTTGCTCTCTAACTAGTTGCTTAACACCCTGTATCTGTTGCTCATACTTGTTCCTGCTGACAACTATTCTAATTTGGACCCACTAGAACGTGAAGCTTTTTTCAGACTGCCTGGTAAAGATTAATTATGTACATAACTTCAACCAAGACACAGAACAGAAGCTCATGCTCATTTTGACCTCCCACTGTATCTGTTGGATGTTTTGGTTATGTGTACTTAAACTGGATGCCTCATAGGAGTACTTCAGCCTTTTTCTCCAGGTTGGTTTGTCAGAACTGTTGACTCGTGTGTTTCAAAATATTTTGAAGATCACTTGGAGCGCTCTAACAAACTTTCCAACCAATGGTTTGAGTTATATGAGTAGCTGCTTTTTTTACTATCTCTTGCTTTTCTTTTAGTGTATTTATATCTGTTGCTTTGGTACCTGGGGATTTAAACTTATTTAATGGAAATGTGAAGCTTTTTGTGGTGTTTAGGCAGAGGAGGTGGTATGTATTTCTATGCCTGACTTCTGAACTACTTGTTTACTCTTCCTGCTAGTTTTTTGAGGGAGTGGGACTGAGGATGCGGGAGTGGGACTGAGGATGAGATGATGTTCTTCTGTCCTGCTTTTGAGCCTAATCCTTTTCTTTTTTTTTTTTTTTTTTTTTTTTTTGGAAAAGGAGTGTCTCACTTGTTTGCTTTTGAAAGGGGATGGGATTGGGAAGTTTGTCTCGTTAGAGAGAGGTTGGAATGTTCATTGCGGAAGAGCTTCCAGCTGCCTCATAGCTTGCCTCGCTTATTAGTTCAACATGTCTTGTAAACATCTGAATTCTTAGTATCAGGATAAATATGAATGTCTTAATTTGCTATGTGTTAACATACATAGAAGAATATTAGTGTAAGAGTGTGTAAGACAGACTGATGCTAATGGTTTAAGTTGAAATTCCAGATGAAGTTTTAAAGTTCATGGGACTTAGTAAATATTCCTGGTGAGCAGCTGGGTTTAAAGCTTTAACCTTATAAAACTGGTTTTCTAAGGGTGTCCTTCACAACTCAATTTGAATCATGAGCTTAACCTTTTTTAAACTTTCTTCTGATGTCTTGGGTTGTATCTAGTTTCCTGCTGCTTGAAACAACAGGTCTGTGCAGCGTGGTAGGAAGCAGATTATACAGGCACACGGCCTTGGCCTGATGTGGGGGTAGTGACATTAGAACAGAACCACCAGTTAGCGTGTGAAAACAACACTGTGAAATAAGCATAGTGGGTCACAGCCGTGCCTTGTAGAGCTTCTCTGAAGCTCCAACTCATGACTTCATGAGGTGGGTTCAAGCTATGTTAATGTTGAACTCTGAGTTTAACTACTTTCTTTCTTCTACTTCATATTGCACTGGAGTAAAATACCTCTTTCTAATCAGTTTCCTTTCTGTGATGAAGATGTCAGTCTTGCTGATAATAGGTGTTTATTTTGGTGCTGTAGAGGTTTGCATATCTTACCATCTTGACCCATTTGTATTAGGATGGGAGTATTTTATCCAGTATTGCTTTCTCTGGCCTTTTAACAGGTGGTATGAATCTTCTCTGTGGGCATTATCTTGTGAATGGTAGCTGTAGCCATCCCCACAAATATCAGTATTCCTTGATATCTATATATATGTGGAGAGAGAGAGAGTTGATTCAGCAGCTGGAGGAAGATAATTGACTTTTCCATCAGCTGTGAGGAATGAGGGAATTGAATAACAAGAGCCTTTTGGTAGAATGGTATGATATGTTGTCAGTTCTACCCTTAGGAGCAGCAGGTGTAGGTTCAAAGTATTTAAAAATTCTGCAGAACATCCTATGATAGCACTTGAACTAAGATTTTGTTTGTCTTGAGCTTGGTGTTATTAGTAAAATCTGTGCTTCAGCAGCAGTTAACATGGGCACAGTACTGAAGAGACTGACTCTTTCATGCTTTCTGAAAATCTGCCAGTTCTTGTGGCCAGTTTCTATAGCTTCTTGGTTGCATGAAAAATTTTACCTTTGTGCAACTCTTAGAATTTTCAACTAAAATAGATGTTCCCCTTAGTACGGCCTTTGTAAGCGTGTAGGCTACAGTAACCTAGAGGAGAGCTGCTCACATCTTAAACTTAAGACTGGTAGATAATTTTGGTCCATTTGTAGGTATAAAAGGTTAACAACACTCAGAAGTTCATAGATGCATCAGCAAATGGTTTACCAGTGCAATGGGAGAAATCTAGGAAACAGTTTTTTAAACAACTGTTACAATGTTCCTAGTTGCTTTTTGGTATTGGGTAAAGTTGAGCTCCAGATTAAAAAGACTGAGTCCCTTGAATGTAAATAAAATGAAAAAGTAGCATTAGATAGCTGGGAAATGCAGA
The DNA here is from genome assembly GCF_023634085.1 of Falco cherrug. Lineage (NCBI taxonomy): Eukaryota > Metazoa > Chordata > Aves > Falconiformes > Falconidae > Falco > Falco cherrug. Next base: position 118,179,402 of record NC_073698.1, on the reverse strand, counting down.
AAAAGGCTAAGAGGATTTCAGTAGTCTCGGCTTCAGACTGTCCAGTTGCTATGCCTCATTTCACCAACATTTTTTGCTTTTTGGTAAGCTTAGGCATGCCTGTTACAATGCTGTGATAAACACTGAACAAGGTTTTAAGAATTGCTCTTCAAAGTTGGAAGTAATATGCCTCTAGTTTGCTTTTTTTAAAAAGAAGAGCGAGTGCTGTACAAAAAGGGAACTTGAGCTGAGAGTCCAGCAAATGTAATGCTTACAGAAGCCAACCTCCTGCCCTGTTTCTGTTCCCAGCCTGCTTCCCACCCAAAACCTGCAGTGACAAGCTACCCTCCGTTTCAAGCAAGGCTTGTGATAAAGCAGGTCCTTAGGCAAGAGCGCTAGGTTGTAATGCCATCTCTTTCATGTAAGTGCAGGGGTTTTTCCTGAGTCCTTGCTTAATAATTCTAATTGGAAGCTAGCGTTGAAGTTTTTTGTGCTACTTAATCTTGAATCTCTTCCATTCCTTGGTTCTGATCTTTTTTTTGACACAGTAATTTGTTCATGCTCTGGTACTCGAAAGACACATGCCGATTTCTTCCCAGTAATTTAAGCATATATTTTTATAAAGCCTCAAGTTGAGGTTTCAGGCTTGTTTTCTGCAGTGTCCTTAAGTGATTTGATTCTCCAGCTAAACAAATCTGAAAATGCCACCAGAATGAGTGGCTGCCCTTGCTGCCTCTGTGGTATTGCCACTCGTGATTGACTGAGCAGGGAATGAGCTAAATCAGGAAGAAAACAATTGAGTTCTTGTAAGCTGGGCTCTCGTAGGTGCCTGATGAGTGCTGATGCAGGAAAAGGGGGGGCTGGAAGAACGAGTCTGAGCTTTCTGATGTCAGCTAAAATTAAACTGACCTAAAAATAATGCTTAGCCTGACCTTAAGTGTGTTTCATGGGAAGTTCTGCTGACGTAGCAACTTGCTGTCACCAAAATGGGATGTTCTTATTTTTCTGCTCTGCTGTTGATTGGAACTCTTCTTAGTTCCTTGCATTAGTGTATCCTAAAGCCAGATAAACCCATGAGCCGAGTAGCTTGCTGATGTAGGGGAAAACTTGGGGTTTTCTGCTCTTCTGCAGTTTGGCTTCATTGTCTTGTGGAAATGGTTGACAGGTAGTGAAAGCGTGGTCTCTGTCTTGCCAGTGGTGTGCTGTTAAGCAGACCGTGGTTCTACAGCAAGTAACAAAATGGATTGCTTTTGTAATTAGACTTGTGCATGGCTGTTCTGTATAGAAAAATCTCTAAACCTGCTGTTCATTACAACAAATAACAAGCCTGGAAGTGTGGGAAGTTCTCTTTTATGCTCTTTTGTAGCACGAGTACTTTTCTTGTATGAAGAAGGTCATTATATCTTCAAGACCTTACTTGCTCACTATCTCTTTTCAGTTAGATAAGCTTGATGAAGAATTACTAGTGAACAGCTTCTGTTATCATGATCAATATTTGATAGCTCCTAGTTCCGTGGCTTTTAAAGGTGGAAGTGAGCTTTACGGTTGGTTTTTTTCTTTTGGTTACTCTTCAAACTGCTTTTTGACAAGTGAAGTGAGAATGGTCAGTACCTTGCTGTTTTGAATAAGATTATTATGATGGTCTGGAGAGCTAGTGAACACAATGTAAACCTAATAAAAAAAATTGTTTGAAAAAAAAGTGATGAAATCTAGTGTCTGCTTGAAATAAAAAAATAGCTTGTACAATTTGGACTGAGATTTGCAGTGCTGGGCCTCGAAATCTGGTCTGTTTGGTGATGTGAAGAGTGGGTGGGAAAATGAAGATAGTGCCACTTGTCTTGGGCCAGGAGCAGGGGTGGTGGGAAACCAAAGGACCAAGAACATGTTCCTCTGGGAGGTGTGTTAATAAAAATACTAGAGCAAGAAGCTTATGCTGTCCTTCCCTGCACTCTCAAATGAGGTAATCCATTGTTCAGTTGTTAAATTGTTTTATCTTAAGACTTTGAAGTTGAGGTAGGGCAGTCTCATGGTATTAATAAGTAAGTGTGAGGCCATGAATAGTAGATGTGACTGCTTTTTGCAAAGTCCTGTCAGTTATTAAAGTTACAAAAAAGAGCAACTGCTGCAGTTTGAGAAGCTGAGATATGGACTGTCGGTGTTTGCATGCAACTAATAGTGTTAGCTGTGAAATAGTTTGAGTTTTATTAGAATGTTTGCAAATAGTTTAGCAAATAGATGTGTCAAGTAGACCAACTAGGAGGAGTATCCACCAGCTTAACTTGTTAGCTTTAGACACAAGGTACTTTTGTGATAGACTTGAAGTATGACCAGCATGTGTTGGATGACTGTGCGATTAAGAAATCAGTTAGTGCGTAGGGACTTAGCTAAAATTGAAACATCTGAAGGTCCTGGAGATGGCAATCATGCCAGACGGCATATGAAACAGTACTGGACAATCTGTTGCTGATCAAAACAAGGGAAATCCCTTTGCCTGTTGGCTGTGCAGTCTGAACAACAGCATGAACAGTTTCATTAAAGGAGGAAGCCTGGCTGATTAGTAGAGACAAGGAGTTCTAAGGCATTTGGACAGGCTGAGCGATACACTTAGGTGCAAAGCTTTGAAGTGAATGGGACTGAGTGCCATCTCACAACATGATACTCAAGTAATTAACCCACCAATAAGTCATCTGATAGTGTGTTCAATTAAGTGGGGTTATACAGGAACCTCATTCCATGTCTCAAAGACATGCTAGAACGTATGAGCTGTCAGAGCACACATGACTAAGGTAATGAGAGGGAAGATGATATTTTATCTGTCTTTGAAGTGAGCAAAAAGAAAAGGGGGGGGGGGGGGCGGTCCACAAAGACACTGTCAAACCTAAAGAAAAATGCAAGGAGGCTGCATGATTACTAATTGAATGCAGATTGTTTCCTGAAGGGATGTAGGTATGATGATAAGCAAGGACTTCGATATTATGAAAGTGCAAGTAGAGAAAGTCAGATTTCAGTATTAGATTTCAAGACGAGAGCTGGACATTTATTAAAACAGTAAATGTGTCCTATACATTAGTACCTTGGATCAGTTAAGGAGATGAATAATGTGGCATTGCAGTGTCATCTTGTTCAGATTCTTCTGCATCATAAGCCTCTAAAGCTTTATTTTGGAGTGGACATGTAGCTGTTACTCATTATTCATGTAAAATGTTTAATCAAAATAATTGACTTTCGAGTGGAAGTCGCTGTATCAAGGGAAATACCTGTCTTAGAGTCCTGAGTCTTGGAAAGCCCTGAATATTAATTAATTTGCTAGTTTGAACTGCTAGCTTGATTGTTCAGCACGCAAAGTAGTTAGTTAAATGGTAACTGAAGCTTAAAAGCAGAGATGCTATAGCAAATGAAAGATGTGGTTGTTCTCACTTGAGTTTTAAACTGATTTTAAAATACAACACTTCAGAGTATATATGTTGTTATATAAGCTATATGTAAGTTCAAGTTAAAGGATTAGCATAGATGAATTCATTATGGTGGGTTTTTTGTCTTTAGAGTCTGAGCATGTGTCAGAAGATGAGATAAATGTGTAAAATTTGTTGTAATGATCTGTTGCTCTACTTTACTGGAGAAGGTGGATTAACAAGATGTAACTACTGTTCTACAGCTGCAAGTGTGTGTATGTGTATTCTGTATGAGGCCAGCTTCATTCAATCTGTAAATCTTGAAAGTAGCAGAAATAACAAAGTTTGATTTCTGAAAATTTGTGCAATTAATGTGAGAACACAATGTTCTTATGGCACAAATGATCTCTTAGAATATTCCCTGGTGGAAAAGTTTTATTTTTGCATCTTCATAAAAGGTATAACTATTAGTTGAGTACAGATTAAGTGTACTGTGGTCATCTTTGTGTAGCTAAAGCCTGTAATCATTAGGAGTAGGAGTAGCATTGTCAAAAAAAAAAAATAAAATTAAAAGGAAACAAAATGGCTTGTGCTTTCCACTAACTAGGATGACTTTCCAATTCAGTTAGTTACCTTCCTAGAAGTCTGAGCAGCTTTTGTGTAAATTTAGTTGTAGGGCTTTTGTGTATTAAGTTTGTTAGTTATATAGAGCTGATCTTTATGTTAAGGTTCAGTACAGCTTAAGATTCAGTAGATATAAATATTGCAAGTTGCTGGTTTCTGAACAAAAGTGTGGTTTTCCTTGAATGATGTATATTCTGTACATTTATATAAATATAAGGTGGAAAGCAATGGGTAAATGCTTTTAAAGGAACACTCCACCTCATGCTTAAATTAGCAATGGCAAGTGGAGACTAAGTTTGGGCAAAATTCTGCACGTTTCAGTTGGTATTTGAATTGTTTGCCCTCTTTCGAATGTCTGTCCCAACAATGTGTGTTAGCTGAAGAGGCATGAGGACACTAGACGAAATGTTCTTTCATTACTCATGGGTTAGTCATGGTAGATATTCTCTGTGAAACTTACTCCAGGTTTTTGTTGTTGTTGTTTTCTGGCTATTTTTTTCTTCACCACCCCTTCTTAGTGACTGGCATATCGAGAATCTTGGTATGAAGTTCTGGCTTAGTTTGGTTTATTTGTGCAACTTAGTGTTTTCATACTATTGGCATTAGTCAGTAGTTTTATACTGAAGAAATCCATAGCTGAATCTTTCAATCACTTGTTTAGGTGACTTCATTGACTTAGTTACGGTTTGAACACTGAAAAAAATAATTGATGGGAAATAGAAAGCTTTTAACGATGGCATCATACATAAAGGCATATAGAGAATTTTTTCCTGACCACGTGGTTTCTCTTTTGTGGGAACTTGTTGACTGAAAAGGCAGTTAATGTGTCAAGTGGAGTGACCTGTTCATGGCTGTGACACTGGGGCTAGTAAAATTTAGATGTGAACCTTGTTGGTTCAAGGGTGAACTTCACTAGTTACAGCTTGATATAATAACTGAACTGGAAATCAGAGCAGTTGAATTAGCTCTCTGTTAAGACTTAGAGCACAGTAAAAAGAAATACAATGTGGATTAAGGGTTTGATTCTTTTTCATCTTGTTGGTTTACTCCAAGAGAACAAATGATGTAAGTTACTGGAGCACTGTTTTGCAGAAGAAATTATGGACCTATAGTTTAATGAATTGCCTGGTCCTGGTGGATTTCCTTTCTTGAAAGGAGGTGGTGTAAAATGCTGAGCTCAGAATGTACTTGCTACTGTGGGAAGTGTTTTAGGTATTAAATAGAAATATATTGAATCTTAAGCAAAAGTAGGTACAGTCAAGTGTTAGCTTATTTGCTGTGTTAATGCACGGTGAAGATCTAGAGTGAAGGCACCACACTACAGTGTAGCAGAAAGATTGCATGTGTATGATGGTACATATCTTCACTGGAAACTAGGATCATAAAGCTAAAATTGAATTCTTAGATTGACTGTCACTTAAAATGGAGTATTTTGTGGGGTTTGGTTTTTCTTGTTTTACTCTTCCAATTGTTGTTCTGGTTTAAGTAGTTGTTTTGGTAAGTGGTAGAAGTTTCACTTATGTATCTTTCCTTAAATTGTCTTTATTAGGAGTCTTATCTTATAGTAGAAATAAGTGCAGTAATTTAACATGAATTTTTACCTGATGCTCTGCATCAGTAATCAGACTGCTAAAGTACCTTGTCTGGGGTTTTTTAGTATATCTGAAGACATGCTATGCTTATATCTTGTTAAAATTCCAAGAGATTGATAATGCCAGTTAGACAATTACACAACTCTATAAAAATGACTTTGTATTAGTGATAGTGTTCTCTGAAGGATAGTTGATCTATACCTAGCTTTCACGGTTTTACTTAAAGCATGCTCTTGTAATGATTCCACGCTGCTGTGAACCAGGTAGAATGTGGTTGTTCAGAAGAAAGTAGGAACTATCTTTGAAAAATGCAAGCTAATTATGAAGAAGGCTTAACGTGAAGACTTAGAGGTATAACCTTCTTGTGTACCAACTAACAATTGCTTTGTTTTTAGGTGCCTTAGCTGGACCAATTGTTGATCCACATGTGACAGCAGTCTGGGGGAAGAAGGTTGCACTGAAATGCATAATTGATGTAAATGAAACAATAACACAAGTTTCTTGGGAGAAGATACATGGTAAAAGTTCACAGACTATTGCTGTTCATCATCCTGAATATGGAATATCTGTTCAAGGAGAATACCAAGGAAGAGTGTCATTTAAAAACTACTCGCTTACTGATGCCACAATCATCTTAAGAAATGTAAGCTTTTCTGATGCAGGAGAATACATTTGCAAGGCAGTTACATTCCCACTTGGAAATACACAGTCGTCAACAACTGTAACAGTACTAGGTAAGTCAGCTCTGTTAAGGGAGGTGAAATTAATAGCACAAACTTGTTAGTGCAATTCTGCAATTATTAATGTGTTGTATTCTACCTTTAACCTGATGACAATACAAAAAAAAATATTCGCTAGTCTTCATAACAGGTGCCTTGATAGTTTTACTGTCATCATTGAGGAGGCAACTTTTTTGGGGTCTTGCTTCTTTAGAACTTGCTTTTTGATTGTCTGGGTACTAAAAACGTTTCCTATGTAGGCATTGTGCTAATGCAAACGTTTGTACAGTGCTTTAAACTTAGATCTTGCAATATTCATATGGGGGACCTCTGTATGTGCATGCATGCTGAGAAGCTGCCAAACGCAGCTTTAGCTACCACCTTGACTAAATTCCCTCCTTAATGTGTTGCTAATGTGGTAAGTTAATTTATCCGCTTGGGGTTGGTGATGTAAACTGTTGCTTTACATTTATACCATGCAAAGAAAACTGCCTAGACCAGTATTGGGAGTTGTGGGAAGGAAAAGGCAATTTAATCCCTGACTACTTTTGGATAGTCATAATGTGGAGCTTATATAAATTCAGTTTTTCACATAAACTAATTTTGTCTATCTCATTGAGGGTTCAGCGTTGCTGTCACTAAAGGACCAGTATTGAAGCACAGGTAGACTTGGGCACTATTGCAGTATGAGGTAGAATGATTATCCTGAAACTTGAAAGCCTGAAGTCCTCTCCTTACAGCCTTATACCTTCTTGTAATACAGTAAGTTACTTCTGTATCCACTGCAAGTAGTCAAGTGGTCTTCCCTACAGCTGGGGTTAGTCCTCAATGACTATTTCTGTGAAAAATTGTGCTTTTTAGGATCATCTTGGTCTTTGATCTCTGCTTGTCACCGTAGTAGAATACTGTATGAGATTAATGAGATGGTTGTAGCACAGTATGTGGACTGGTTTTCACCACAAGGTGGGGCAAAATAAACGCATCAAAGCAAGTGGCTTAATCCAATTTGAAACAAGTAACTTGACCAAAGAAGTTCTATGTGATATAGAAAGCATGCATCCTCATGGCTCTCTTGTCCATCTGTCTTCTCTCTGTACTACGAGTGGCTGTGGCTGTAGCTGTTGTAATAGGTTTTGTACTTCAGGCTTCAGCCATTGTGCTTTATCAACATACAGTGGGAGGTTCTTACTGATTTCCCTCATCTCTTCTAGTCAGTTCCTATTTCTATTTCTTTCATTTTTTTCAGATCACATTAGTAGTTGTTTCCATGTTGCCCTGCACATTTTAGGTTTATGGAGAACCTGAGGAGGAACTTGGAAAGCAGATCTATGGTCTGTGTGCTTACTATTCTGGGTTTGAAGATGTAGGACTGCAACTTTCTTGATGAGATATATATTATCAAACATTGCAGTTGGAATAGGTAAAGGAAGCTTTTTTCAAGTGTACAATGGTCCTGATCATAGGGAGGGGTTATATTTGGTGTAAATGGTTGCTGATAGTCGTAAGCCTCTCTGACTTGGTATTAACCTCTGAACTGCAAAATGCATCTGCTTGCGAAGATGCCTTTCCATCCTAGTTGGCAGCTGCTTGGCTTGTGTGTGCAGCTGGGTAGCCAACTCTCTGCTGGACTTAACTATGTTCTGTGGCCTCAGCAGCACATTTTCTGTCCTTGAAAATTTTTTTTGGTACACTGACATCTAGACTCAAAAGGTAAAAATACTGTGGAAGTGATGGTTTTCAGACTATGCATGTGACTGAGTAGCTTCTGAGCTTTACTGGCCTGAGCTCAGCCATTCCAACCTCAGCAGAATCTTAAGGCATTGAACAGCTCCAATCAAAATTTAAAATTTGATGTAACTTAAAATTAGCTTTATTCTGACTGTATTTTCCCACTGTTCTAAAAAACCTTGCACTTAAGTGAGAAGTTCATGTCCCAAGACTGAAACTGTTTCCAGTCAAAGCAGCATTGCCTTTTTCCCTAGTCCCTGTCTATTCCTAATTAGCAAATAAATAATTTCTTTCTAATGAGTGAACATACTGAACTTAATCATGTGGTAGATCCTTGTACATTGTAAGGCAGTGACACCAAAGAGAAATGGAGGAAAAAATAAGTACAGGACACAGTGTCCTTTTTTTTTTTTTTGCAACAGTACTCTTGATTACCTAAGAAAGAATATTTAGAACCTCTGTCTTAGGCTACTTAAGCTTAACAGACTTAGCACCTTTGGTGACTTTGCTTACTCCCACTTTGCTTTGCCTAGTGCTTCATGTTGTCTTAAAATGCACTGTAAAAGAAGATTAAGACTGTGAAAATATGAAGATGCTTTTTAGGTCAAACAGTTGCATGGATCTTGTCTAAAGTGTTGTTTTTTCAAACTTACCTTGTCAAACTAGGGCAAAAAATGGCAAGGAATTTTGTGTCAAGCTGTTTCTTAAGATGCTGAGTAAAGTGGCCAAAATGGTGTTTGAAGGCAGAAGAGATGATGTGTGGCAGCATAGCTTGCAGAGCTAATGTAATTTTCGTGTTACTAGCTTCAGCACTGTACATAATTATTTTAAATAGTTGGTTTGAGTCTGTTGCCTTACTAAGCATGGGTATTCATAAATCAGATGTTCTGCAGGCTTCTTGCCAGTGCTGTGAGTGAAAGACAGGCTGCACATACAAGGGTGTCAAAGGTGTAGATCGGTCACCAGGAGTAAATCTCAAACACTAATGTTCAAATTCTTACAATAAGGCATTAAAGATGCATGTTAGTATAGAAAATGGATCCTCTCAGTCAGGTCTGATAAAGTAATGGTGTTAGAAAAGTGCTAGTTAGTGAGATGTACTGGGCTAAGAATAAGTATCAAGTAGATAACACATGAGTTAACTGACTGGTCTTAGAAAACAACCCAAATCACAACGACAAAACAAATCAAAAACCCTAAAGTCAATAATAAAGGATTAATCAGTGGGCAGGGTAAGTTACACGGAAATATAAGGCTGCTGGTTTTGACTGGAGAGAAAATAAAAAGCAGAAGTAGTATTTTGGAAAGAAGTTAATCAAAGTGTCACTTGATGAAGGGGCTGGCAATTCCGTGTCATGCTGTTGTCAAGGAATTAGTGAATATAATGGTAGTTGGTAAATGCTGTTGATATTATGATCATGCTGACTTCATCCAGATCTCCTGTGCACAATGGTTAAAAAAATTGGTTAAAATTAACAGAAGCAATTGAAAAAGGCTTATGAAGTACTTAAAATCAAGAAGAAACTTAGAGGCCTGGAAACAATGCAACAGTATTTGAGGCGCTTTATTTTCTGGATGCTTTATGTTGTTTTTCTAAAAGTGCAAGGACTTGGACAATCAGAGTTCTCTTTGCTTGTGTGAGAACTAGAGTAAGTAGGGTTAAATTGGAGAGGGGTCATAAATCAGTAAAAGGGCTAGCACAGATGTGCAAATTAGTTGAGAATTCCTAAACAACTGCACATCTGGCTTCCATACTTGAGCCACCATTTCTTATAATTCAAATATAATTAATGCTGTAATACTCTTTTGGATTTGCATGGCTATTCTTCTAAGATCTATGAATGAGATGATCCATGTGCAGTGATAACATTTGTCCATTCAGTCAGTTTCTCCTTTGCCCATTATTTAAAGGGGATAGGGGAAACTGCCGCTGCCCTTGAGCTATTGCATTGTGGAAGCAGGTCGCTTCTGCTTTTGGATCTTTCTGGGATTGGTGGCTTCCTTTCCCAAGCTAAACATTGTCTCCACCATCTTTTATTTGACCCGAATAGAGCATAATATTTCTAGTGAATGGGTGAAGCAGCTTCTCCAGTGTTCTCCTGGTCCCCTTCATGTGTTCCCCCACCACCACTACAGTGAGCAGTGAAAGTGTAGGGCATGCTGCAGTACGATTCGTGTGGCACACTGAATGGTCCTGGGACAAAAGAGGACTGCTCCAAGAGTCTGTGTATGGAAGTTACACTTCCATAAAAACCAAGTCAGCCAAGAATCCACAAAAAACCTTTCCAAACACCACAATGGGTAATTTTTTTTCCAAGTAGAAAACCTGGAAAAACATGGGTCAAATATCCAAGCTATGTAATGTCACGTTCACCATAGTAGCTTTGAAAGGCACTTTTTTTTTTTCAGATGATGGGATGCTTGGTATGTGCATCCATTCACATATCCAAGCTTATTGCAGAAAGTTTTAGTTGTTGCTAGTGTTGGAGAGCAGGGAGTAAGATTTTGAAAGCAGCTCTGGAGATACTTCAAATCTAGAAGAGTGAATGTGGGACTTAGTGGGAAAAATGCCGCTGTTGCTTTATGTACAGTAGGGTCGCTAACGAAGCAGAGGGTAGGCATTCAGAGAAGCCAAGTAGAAACTAGTCTGCTCTCAGTATCTGCCCAAACAACCTTCAGTTTGTTAATGAGGTATATTCTTTAAGCACTTACAAGCATAGAACAGAAAACGTATTTTTATAAGGTTATCCATTTAGTAGTTGCCTTTCCTTTTACTGTGATCACACAGATAATAAACTACCTTCAGACATGAGCAGTGTTAGACTGAGCAGAAAACAAAAACTGATTCTGGCACTGAAGTCACTCAAGCTGAAGCTACTGTTACCCAGTTCTCTTGAAAGTATAGGTAGTTGTGAACTCCATTTCAAGATATGTGGGTCAGCTTCAACTTCTAGGAAAGAGTCTGTGAACTAAACTTCCCTTTCTTAGAGTATCGAAAGCTGTGGAAGTTGCAAGAGTTGTCGGTGCTCTGTGATTAGTGAGGGCTGGTCCACTGAGCTGGGTTCTGAAGTGTTATGCTGTGTAGAGATGGCTTCACTTCAGGGGACTCTGATAACCTCATTAGATGAAAAGACAAGGACTATGTAGTAGGCTGGGATGCTACTTGGAAATCTGTATCTTCTAGTATTGAGGGTAAAAATGGCCCATCCTAGAAAGCAAGCCCTGGGTTTGTATCTGAAGCTTCAGACGGTATTTCTGACTTAAGCTGCAACTGGAGTTCAACAGGTCTGAAAGAGGTTTCTTAAATAATAATAAAAAAAAAATAAAAGCTTTTCAGTCTATGGCTCTTGACAGTAGACTTATCCATTAGGAACTCAGCTTCTTTTAGAAGGAGGTGGGTTCTCTAAGCCTCAAAAATTTTGGCATGAGCAATGGGTTTACAGATCCTTCCACTTGGATATTTGAGTTTTGGGCGTAGCACAGAGTTCATTATTTATTTATTTATTTATTTACTTCTATGGGTATTTGTTCACAGGAACATATATAGGCAGAATTTTTTACATATACAAATAAATTGTTTATATCAAACCTATATGAATTTTATGTAAAAACAATGTTGTATATTTGTGTGTACCTGTTAGATTGCGTATAAAATATATGTTTGTACATAAATACATTTTTAGAGGTTAACTGTCCTTTTCAGCATGGAATGAAATGAATTTCTACTGCTGTACTGTTAACTCAAGGGTATTAAAACAATCAATGAATTAGCTTTGAAATGACACAAATTGGCAGTATAGATTAATACTTTAAGTGTAATGCTTGAAAGTACAGCAGAATCTAAGCTTTTATAAAAAATCATGGTATAGTTTCAACCTAATATCTTAAGCTGTCCATTGTCAGGCACTGCAGCCAGAGTACTAGTTGGAGTTTTGAATCTGACCATGTTGGAATTCCCTGACAATGCATTAAATGTAGGGAATGACCAACATTAAACTTCAATGAGTGGACAAAGGTGAAAAGTATCAGCAGGCCAAAGCTCTATGCTGTCATCTCTGCTATGACATGATCTTACTTCTGGAATATCTGATTAGCATGAGCTTTCTGTAAATGGATTAGATCTTGTCTAATTCCTTTGCGCAGCAACAGTTTCAAAGATGTGGAGTCTTTCTTGTTTTAAATGTTTTTTTTTCCTCCCCCTCCATAGTTGAACCAGTTGTGAGTTTAACAAAAGGACCAAACCCTCTAATAGATGGTGCAAACAGGACAATAGCAGCCACTTGTACAGCAGCTACTGGAAAACCTGCTGCAGAGATTGACTGGGAAGGAGGTCTTGGTGAAATGGAATCCAGCTCTATTTTGTTTCCAAATGAAACTGTGACAGTCGTAAGTCAGTATATGATTGTCCCTACACGATTTGCAAGAGGAAGACGGATAACTTGTATCGTGAGGCACCCTGCTTTGGAAAAGGAGATAAGATACCCTCATGTGTTGGACATACAGTGTAAGTATTCTGTAAGGTAGTTTTTGCTTGGTATCTTTCTTATAACCACCCTCTTGATTGGTGTATACCTTCCCCAGGAAGTAATTGAGCACTTATTGCTTGAGGAGAAAAAGGGAAATTGAACTGGATAGAAAAACATGCGGTAAGAGGTAGGCTGTACAGGAGTAGAAACCTAGGGTCTCTGTATTATAAATAAATTAGTAACAAAGCTTAGAATACCATTATGTTTCTATTGTTTGTTTTGCGTATTGGCTCATGGGTAGATATTATTATTCATGTTTGTATTTAACATTGAAAAGATTACAGACAAAATGAAACTTAGCTGATCTGTAAACTGTTTATAGTGCCTTGCAATTTCAGCAGTATTAAAAAGAGTTCTAATGAAAATTCATGTTTGAGATGACAAGTCGAAAGTAGGTCTTAGGGGGTCAGTAAGTTATTTTCAAATTACTTGCTAAGCTTTTTCCAGTCTAATTTGCAGAAGGAAACAAGAATGTAATAGATAGACTGCTAACATTTGTTATTCAGATTGCTCATGTAAGTTAAACCTGTACCAGGCTTAAATTTGAGGCTTTAAAACACGAGCCCAAAGTGAGATGGCTTACAGTGCTGCTTAGCTAAAACCAGTTAAGAGAAATAAGCCTTAGGCATGTGATCAGTTTTTTGTTAGACAATGCATATGTGACCAAAACTAGCCATTTTCAAGTTCTTCCTTTGGTATCCTGTGCCAGCTGTGTGCTGCTTTAAAGTTCTTAAATCAGAGGTCTGTTAACTCAATTAGAAGAAATGTGGTGGCTGGAAAAAGTTAACGTTGCTCTTTTGGTTTGACTAGAATATCTTGTGGCTTTGGTTTTGTTCTGTTTAGTAAAGAATCACTTATTTGAGCATGAAGTAGTCATTAGTACTGGTTTATTTTGTCAGTGTTGCAATGAAGTTCTAGATAGAAATGTCATTGGTACAGAAATGGAAATAAATGTTATTTGTTCCTGTGACTGTCTGAAAGAGTGAATAAGAGAATGAAGTTTCGTATTTGAAGTGAAATGAGGGGGCAAGCTGGTCTTGAACTGGTTATTGTCTGAAATCTGTGCTAAGGCATATTTCAGAACTCTTAATGAAATTGTATAGTAGCAACAGAGCAGCAAGTGAGCAGCAGAGGTTTTGTCTTGTTCTTTAGGCTTCCTTCAGTCTTCTCTTACACTTGCAGCTTTTGCAACTACTGGTCCATCTCTGCTGTAGGAGCACAGATGGATAGCAAATCATACCGCTTCTTATGTTTCCTGGTTTACGAATATTTCATTTAGGTCCCTCTGGCTTATCTGAAGTGGTCTTGCATTTTAGAGCCATAACATAATTCTACATTATGATGCCAGGGGATAACTGTTAAACTTTTTAACTGGCATCTGTGAACTTGTTGATTCTTTCCTAATTACTTGGCTTCTCAAAACACTGTTGCTGGTCCTTTGCTGCATTTTCTTAGTGAGAAGTAGCTCTAAATTACCATTTCTCACTTTAAAAAAAAAAAAGTCAAACAAACAACCCACAACCAAATGTTAAACTGATTCTTTTCTTCTGAAGTCCTTTTGCTTCCCCAGAGTGGGGTATGTTTGCTGAAAACACACAGTGGGACACTTGCACTGATTAAAACAACTTTTCCTGATCTAATCCACTGCTGCATATTACACTGTGGCTTGGAACTGTATTGGTGTTCTCAGTGTATTTTGTTGTTGGTTTTTATTTTGAACCCCAAAACAACAACAAAAAAGCCCACACCACCAAAAAAACCCCCCAAACAACCCAGAAACCACCTTCTGCTCCACTGAGCTGACCATTACATGCAGTTCATATTTAAAGCAAGTATTGTGACTGTTGATAGGTTAAATCTTTTTTTGTCAGATGCCCCAGAAGTTTCAGTAACTGGCTATGATGGAAACTGGTTCATTGGAAGAGAGAACGTTCAGCTCAGATGTAATGCTGATGCAAATCCATTACCTATGGAATTTATGTGGACCAGGTAAATATTTGTAAAAAGGGGCTTGCCACATCATTTACAGTGGTATAATCTCTTAGTTTACAGTAAGCACCTGTTATGAAAACAAAAGGAGTGTATGACTTGTATTGTATTGGTATTATCTAGCCTTTAGAAGGAGGATACAAGCTGTGTGTATATATGAGTACGGGTGAGTACATATCTTGTACACTTACAAGCCTGAACAGTTTGTCATTACTCAAGATAAAGCCTACTGTAGTTAACCTAATAAACTGTTATGATGCAGTATATAAAGCAAAGCCCAATGAATCTAGTAGGGATCCAACTATTATTTCATTAGTTCTGTTTCATTATTACTTAAGTAGATTGTAAACACTTGAGCAGGCTTTTCTATATCTGCATTTTAAAATCTGGAAATTACAGTTGAGATGGCAAATACTGCTTACTGAATTACAGAATTTGTCATGTTTTTCAATAGCGCTCAAGTAGCTGCCAAGACAAGATAAATGCAATGTTTTGCATAATGATGGAAACTGTCTCAAACATATGTCCCCAGTTGGAAAAAAATAAAAAAACAAAAAAAAAACAATTCATGAAATGCAGCTGTTAAGTAAGAATATGGTTTGGGTGGGTCCTACCCTGAAACTTACTGTTTTGCTTTTACAGTGATGGAGGCATTTTGGGTAAGAGACAGAAGAAGATGATAAAAGCAACTGTAGATCAAAATCTGTCCTGTGAAGAAAAAAAAGAAACCTAACTATTTAAAATTGATTTGTTGGAAGGAAATAACTTTCTGAAGGACAGTGTAAATTTATATGTAGCTATGTTACAGTGTTTATGTCAGTAAAATCACAGGAATGTTTACTGATGTGAAGCTGTAATCTATTTCCCTGCCTTCTTGATGGTAGATATAATTCGGTATGTAGGAACAGTAGGCATAATGTGACTTGAGAATGTTGTATTGATAAGTTTGCGATGGCTTGATGGCAGTTTCACAGGAAAACAAAACATTACTGTAACAGACTCAATCCTAAAAGCAGCCATTGAAATCTTAAGTCAGTATTGCAGCTACCTCTGATCCGAACGGCGTGGCAGCTCTAAAGTAGGTTTACTAAAATACATGCTGCAGTAGGCTGCCACTCCTATCCCATGCTTAGCTTAAAATCAGTGAGATAGCAACAGCCAAAAATTCATATGTTTAATAATCAATAAGACCTCTACTTCCAATTCCAGAAGAAATACACACATTGAAGGCATTTCAAGCTTCAGAGGTCACTTATAAACTTCCTAAGGTTAAAATTGAACCAACTTTTACAAGAATAAGCTTAATTTTCTGGAATAAAACCACTGTGCTGCCTTATTTGAGCAACAACAAAACCCATCCAAGAAGCTGTAAAATACTGGTAAATGAGGAAATGCAAGGCGGGGGGTGTGGGGGCAGAATTCAGTTCTGTGCAAAAGAAGGATCACTTGAGTGGTTAAGGAAACAGAAACTAGCTGCTTTGAAATTGTGTGCTATTTCACTGGTTTCAAATTCTAGGTGCTTCTAGAACAACCACACCAAAAAATCTTCCCTAAAAGCAAAGTTGACATTGTATTTGCTAGGGTAGTAATGTTCTAATGTTCTCATTTTAAAAAGTTGCATATATGTGAATTGCATTAGAATAGAGCTTTCAGACCATTTGGCAATTGTATAATGTTTTTTGAAATAGATACTGCTGTTACTATGAGTTATGAAGTACATGCTTAATCACTTTTATCAACTTTATGTGGCTGAAGCAATTCTGGGCAATAGTCTTGGTCAGCAAAGCAAAGGGAATGTTGTCTTGAACCTACATTTCCTGGAGATCACGTTTACTGTTAACCACGGGGGTTTTTTTCTATTTGAGAACCTATTCTTAAGTGTCGGGGTGGCTTTTCTGTTCCATACTACCTTAAAAAATGATACTTGCTAAATGCTTCCAAGATACGGACACCTGCTGATCACATTTGAGTGTAGACTTAGTCCTGCTTAGCTGTTAATAGATACTTGGATAAAAGTAAAAATGGGATGCAATGGTATGAAGTTACACAGGTGTTTCATGGTAGTTGGCAGTTCTGTTAAGATAGTTGCAGTGCCTTTGCCCCTGGCCCTTTCCCTGTTGAGCTTACAAGGTGGTTCCTGCAATCGCATGCAGAACGCTAGAGGGAAATAAGATTTGGAAAAACCAGTTGATGGGGAAAAAAATTTTAACCAGTTGTTTCCCCAAATATATCACCAAGCACCGAATTTGGTTTCAGTGCTGTGATTTAGGTGGAAAAGTGATGGGGAATGAGAAAAGGCATGTTGAGAGGGAAGAAACAGCTTAAACTCTTGCTCGGAAGTCCCAGTTGAAACATCCTATAGATGAAGCATGTACTGACAAATATTTATTGTGACTGGATGCAAAAGAACAGACAGATAATCTTGACAGCAGTCTAAATGCTTCTTGGTTTGACTGTTGGGTTTTAGAGCTGCAGATGGATTGTTCCCCCAATTTCTTTTGTGATAATGCTTTCTTAGCTGTAGCAGTGTTATCTGTAGACAGTTTGCTAGTGCCAGCAGATTTGTCATTTAAAGGATTTGGAACAGAAATTAAGCACTGAATGTTGAGTGAATGCTGAGAATGTTGAGTGAATGCTGAGAATATCCAATGAAAGCCCATTGACAATGTCAGAGCACGGATAAGCTCACTCTCTAAACTATTGCAAATAGCATTTTAAACCTGTTAGACTGTAATCTAAAGATTGACAGTTGGAATATAACTGTTCTGTTTTAGGTTGGATGGGCAATGGCCTGATGGTTTGCTGTCTGTCAACAATACTCTGCAGTTCAGCAGCCCATTGACTTACAACTACACTGGGACTTACATCTGTAAGGTGACTAATTCACTTGGTCAGAGAAGTGATCAGAAGACAATCTACATATTAGGTAAGTCTTTGCTAAAAAGTTGGAATTTTTTTTTGGTCAGTGATTGAAATAGCAAACTGAAGAGCCAGTTGATGCATAAAATATTAAGGGCTTTCAGTTGTGTGAAGAGCTTTTGAAAGTATGGATTTGAGAGCTACAATAAAACTTGGGATTGACCTGGCTTCAGTAACAGCAATGTACAGTGGAAGTTCTTGAGGTTGAGGTAGTTCACATAGTGCTTCTGAGATGATTATATTCTCTTGGTAGATGAAGTTTGGGGTTTTTTTCCAATGTTAACCTGCATAACATTAACCTGTGCCTTGCCTGTAATAAATTGGAAAAGACGTATTAGTGGAAGGGGAACAATTATGTTTAGTTATGTCAAAGATGCTCTGCTTTAAAGAAGTTAGGATTATGATCTGTATGTGTGCGTTGTATTCCAGCTACTCATTGTCTCCTTTTCTCAGGATGCATATATCCAGTAACTATAAAGTATCTTATGCAGAACTCTTGTTGATCTTAGTGTGGTAAATTTGTGTGTCTCTTTAGCACCACCGCTGCTGGAAAACATCCTTATATCTATTAACACAACATAATTAATGTTTCACTATGACATCTTTGTGAAAGAACAGCACGACGTAGGGTATGTGTGAATAGTGCTATACAAATGAAAAAGCACTCCAGATTTCCATAACAGATCAGCTAAATTAGCTAATAGCTAGCTTGATCAGTAAGTGCTAATGTGTTATCATTTTGTAAGGAAGATAATAGACTTGAAAATTAAAACTTCATTATGTTGGGTGGTGGTGATGCTCTTTAGCAAGTTCTTGACATGAGTTATTCCACAATGTGAACTGTCAGAGTGCATGTTGTCCAGTTAAAGGATAAAAACATAGACGACTTCTTTGCAAGAATTTAAAACTACATATGAAGACGTAAGGGTGGAGATGAGAATGAAAACTTAAGATTATAAAACTGAAGGTACAGAATGTTTGAAACCACATCTTTTAGAACTCGTATTTGACGGTTATCTGCATCTTCGCAAAAAAGGATTGGGTTTGTCAGACTGACATAACTGCACTGCAGGGTATTGTGGACAACCAGTAAGCTCTATTTAACTGATTAGTCGATGACCTTGTTAACTGGGAGCTTCTAAATAGTTTGAGACATTGGAATTATTTGTGAACAGTTCTGGCTTTGAAAACTGACAAGTGCTGCAAATCAATATGAGCGTAATTTCTGTGAGAAGTTACTTTTGGATGCTTGGTTCTAATACCTCCTTTATGGAGAAGAATAACTGCCTGTGTGACAGTCTCAAAAAAATTACAAAGACTGTTGCATTGTATCAAGTCCAACAAAAATATCATCATTAAATAGGATGAAATATTCTCTTGGAGTGTAATATTCAAATACGTTTCCTCCAGAAAATAATGATACATGTTTTTATAGCTCTGTTGTGAGCCTCAATGTAACTGTAAGGAGGGGTGAAGTTTGTTAAAGTCCACCACTTCTCAAGTTGTCAGTTCTGTGAATATGATGTGTTGTAATTACAACTCATGCTTTTTACCCTGGCTGTCATACATGAAAATAAAAGGCTATCATTCAGTTTGTTTGAGAATAGCAGACTAAACTGGGTTAACTATAAAATCGCATATATTTCCTAAAATGAATCAAATTTTTGAAAAAGCAGAATAGACATACATGCTTGTGCAGCCATACAAATACTTTAGCTGACATTAATTTCAATTTTAAAGAACTTAACTTTGACATGTAGCATGATCAACATCTGAGAAAATAAACATGATTTTTAGGCAACTTATCTGGTGCTGTATCACTACAACTAATGCTCAGGCAAGTCGTAGACATCAGTTTAATGCTGAAACAAGCATCCAGCACTCGGCTTTTAGATAGCCTGGAGAAGATAATAGATGGTGCTTTTAATCAGTTTGGTATAGACTTTATGTGTTTAGGAGATAAGATTAAAATGAGATAGGTGAGGCAATCGAAGTATAGTACCTGTATTACTTTCAGAAATTAATAGTAAGCACATTTTATTGTAACTGTAAGAATAACTTTTCAGTGTGACTGGCTCTTTTAAGTAGGTGAAATGACCTTAAAATTATGCAGGATGGATCAGTGACTGAAATAACAAATATGTCCATCTTAATTGTCATTCAGGTTACCCTGCAGAGGGGAACGTGGGAGACTGGTGTCAGAAGTATTGAAAATGAGACTGCAGTAGTAAACTTTTAAGTCAAACTGCTTACCACCTTCATGTTTGACTTCACTGAGCAGATACTATCTAGATACTTAGATACTAGTGATGGTGAACATGGCACTGCTGTACTGTAAAAGAATAGCTCAGTTAATTTATGTTTCTATTTTGCCTATTTTACACTGTATAAAACATGGCAAAAATGTGAACTGAAACTTTGAAGATAGCAGTCAAAGCTGTATGATCACACCATCTTTCAAATGTTAATTATGAAGCTGTCAAAGAGGATTTATGAAGTTGATGTTTCTGAACAGTCATGATGCTGGTAGTTGTAAAGATTTTTAACTGCTAGGGGAAAAAAAGCTAGTAAGTTGGAATGTGTTGTAGGATTGGAATGTAAGATGAACAAAAAAATGGTTTTGGTCCTAACATGCTTTATTGAAAAATAAAGCTGTATTTTTAATAAATTCTGTGATCCTAACCTTTATGTTAAGACTCCTGAAGTGGAATAAGGAAATATAAGATAAGTAGTTGACAGGGGACTAAATAGTAGATTTACCAGCTTCCCATTACAGGAGATGATCCAGCTTTATACAGGTAGGGGAATATTAAATATAGGGTGTTTGAAGCGAGAGCCTTTTTTAATGCTGGTTTTAAAGGCACAGGTGTCTACACTTCACTTGTTCAGTGATGTAAAGTTAAACTTGGCATGTATATTTGTCCAGCAAAAGCAAGTCGTGCTCCTTAGGGAGTTCAGAGGTGATCAAGTGCTGAAATTCCTGACTTGGTCCTACAGCAACAGGTTTTCCAAAACAAGTTGTCAGCTCTATATGTAAAGCACTTCATCTATGTACATTTACTCAGGGGTTGGTTTTTTTAAACAAGGAACTGAATTTTATTTTCTTGGCTCTGTGTTCCCTCACCTTCATGTTGTTTACTGAGGCTTCCCCTTTCTTTATTTGTGAGAGAGAGGTGACCTGTGAGACTCGTACTAAGATAAAAATAGACTTGCTTCTCTGTCATCTTTTTAAATGCCTGCCTTTGGAGGAGACTTTTTGTTAAAAGTAAAGCTGGTTTTAGCCAGCAGTTGCAGCAATTCTAGGAAGATGTGACTTCTAAGAACAGTCACCTTCTTGCAGAGTGGATATTGTCAGCATTAGCAGAGCACAGGCTGATCATCACTTCTGTTTCTGTTTCTTCATATATAGACCTCTTTTCTGAGAGCACTGTGAATACGCAGCTGTATTAGGGATAGTGATAAAACCCACTTTTTCTGCTGTATGGAAAAGGGAGTGCCCTGACTGCAGACTTGTGTGCTGCCTGGTATAGCAGGCTTCGAACTTTCAACATCATTCCTGAATATTGCTTGCAAGCTTGAGGTTATGATAACATATTTTCTCATGTCAAAAAAAAATGCCAAAATACTCTATCTGGTGTGTGGAAATTCCAACTGGAAAGTGCAAAAGTACACTGGACTTGGAAAAAGGATGATTGATGAAAGAAATGGTCAGTTGCCTTCAGGCTTGAACCACTCTTCAATCATGCTGCCAAAATGGAGGGGAACAGACTGAAGGTACTCCTAGGCAAAATGTTTAACTCTAATGCAGAACCCATGTATACAAGACACTGTGGGGAGAAGGTTATGCAGTGTTGGTAACGGCTACTCAACTCCTCTAGAGTAGGAATGATTGGAGAAGCTGTGATAAATCTCAAAATCATTAAACCTCAGATATTAAGAAAGCCTTCTTCCATGGAAAGGCTACCTTCCTTGCTGTTACAAGGTTGTTGCACCATAAGCTGTTCAGCAGTTGGAAGAAAGGGCTGTTTTTATAATGCCTGGCTACATAGTTATGAAGTACTTGAATTTTTAGGTATTTAGCATCTAAAGGAAATACAGCAGTAGCAGCAAGTTAAGAAGCAGAGGTAAATATGTCTTTGTGCAAACATAGTTCACGTACAGGCAGACACTTTTCACTTGGTAAAATGAGAACTGCAGAGAAGTATCTTGTAATTTGTGTGAAGCCAACTCACTGCTGCTTTCCAAGTCATTGATAGCAGGCCTTTCTCTTGCAGAAGGCAAAGACAGGATTGTGGGAGTCGAAGTGTGGGGCTTGAATAGTGTAGACTTTGTGTCCTGCCTTAAATAGGGAGAACTAGGCATTGTCATGGCTTTTGGAACTACTTTGTATTAATACACAACTACTAGCCAAGGTACCTTCCCTTCCAAAACTTTGTTTCTGTAATGCTTAAATGACACGTTTTAGCCAAAGGATGTGTGTGCCGCTATTGAGTTTTCTTCTTCATTACTATAGAGGTGGTCCCTTTACCTGTGAAATATTTTGAAGTGGGCTGAATCCCAAGTGGGTTGTAGTTTAAAAATAGATTCTCTAGCTGATTTTTACAATGGTGTGCTTGTAAGCACACCAAGACAGGACTTAACCTAAGATTTTGAAGCTAATGGTGTGGTTCTAAGGATGATTTGTCCATCTCTTTGTCCATTCATCCCTGATACTAGGCTTCATGTTGGCTTGGAATTCCCATAGGAACAAAGATGGGTCCTGGATATTTGAACAAGGCTTTACTGCAGGGGGATTGAGGAGTGAAGATGTAGTGTTTGGTGATGTGAGACGTATCTTGTAGTTGGATGTCTTAACTTATCTTGAGCAGAGTTTCTACATTTATTTGGATTGTAAGAGCTGGGAAAACTATCAAGAACAGTCCTTTGAGGGAAAAGTAAAAATACCAGAAGCTTTTGAAAGTTGGTACTGACTTCCATGGGAAACATCTGAGAAATAAGTAATAGAGGGAAGACTAAGCAGTGTACAGTGACCATGGTGCTTTGAGAAGGTATTAGTTTTATTTGAAGTAGAGAGTAAATCTTGCTTTTCTTGGTAGAAGATTGTCAAAGGCCTTGAAAGAAACTAGGAAAAAACAATCAGTAGGAAATCAATGTTTTTTGAATAAAGTGTCATTTAAAACAATTGACTTAAAGTGGTGTGCTTAATGTTCTGTGGAAAGCATTGAGAAGTCAAAACCACATATCAGTGACAATGTGAAATCTTATAATTAAAGAGCTTGTTGGTATGAAAGAATAGTCTTTCACACCAACAGACAAGAGTGGAATTTCCTTAATTTGGAGATAGTATTTAAGGTGTGATTTACATGCAAAATTATGTGGAGTGGAGGTAAGAAACTCTGGCTTTCCTGGTTTTAATGTTGTTTTCTATTTGGGTGCAGGGAAGAGGAAAAAAAAAATTAGCTTTACTTTCAGAAAGCTCTGGGTGACATCAGAAGTTAACTTTACATGTTCTTAGTTGTAACTGGCCGTATAAACAAGGAGGGACTATTTTGATTTCATTATTCTTCAGCAATAAAAGGTCCTGACACAAATAGACAGTAGAAGCATTCATGGTTATATATTCGAGGAATTTATTTCAAAATGAACACTGAAATGATGCTATATTTGCAATGAATTTGAGATTAATATGTTAATTAGTGCTTTTAGATAATGCACTGGGACTACCTGACAACTGGTGGATGAAATGGAAGTTTTGAAGGAAGTGTTTTGCAAATCACTTGTATTTTAATATGTTAATAATAGACTGTAATTGCCACTGTGTTTATTTCACATGTTTGATGGTTGAACTTGCCAGGATGCAAATACTACGTACTTGGGAATGCATATTTTGTATTGTGTATGTGGAAGATGGGATTTAAGACCTCTTTATCAGAGGGAAATAGATCAACAATTACAAAGCCAGTCTAAAAAACCAAAGTACATACAGCCTGGAAGAAGATATTGCTGGTACTGCCTGAAACTGTATTTTAATCTAACAAATCTTGTGTCTAAAGCAAATATATTTTCAAGGAAGAGGGTTTTGAGTTTAACTTCTTGACCTGTGGTTTTGTGGGATGTGGGAACCCTGGTAAACTAGGATTCCATAATCTCTGTTTCTTTGTTAAATTATTAAACTTGCTTTAAATTGTTTGTTACTAAAATCATCTGAATTCCTCTTGTTCATTTTGGTAGTGAATCTTCCTTGTTCAGTTTCCTGTCTCCTGTCAAATTAATTTCATTTATGTATAGCTCCCTAACAAATCACCACTTCTACATAGTCAAGTAATATAACTCTGTGCTTTGAAAATCTGTGTAAAACCTTACTTCTGTCAAGCTTAATGTTCTGTTCAGCAGTGAGGTGCAGTCTGAAGTATGATTTGTAGTGATCATGACAAATGTGGCAATTCTGTGTAGTATGAGAATTGTATGGCAGTCTGACTAGTAAAATTAAATATATTTATGAATCTTTCAAGTTATGACTTGTCAACTAACTGGAAGCATGACAAATCTCCAATTCTATCTATTTTGCTTTTTGTGGTGGTAAATTTAGGGTGCCTCTGCAATACAGTAGCAGTAGTTCCATGAATCTTGCTTATGGGCTTTTAACTAAATGACATAATGAGCTACTTGGCCGTCCATATAATATTCTCTCTAAAATATTCAAGCTATAGTAACATGTTGAGTGTTTGTTGCTTTACTGACTTGAAAATTACCTTGCATTGGGTGAGGCAAAAAGCCGGTTTTATTCAGTTTCAGTGTGGCACAGAAATAGAAACTGAAGTTGCATGTCACGTTGCGATTGACTGGGATAATCTCAGGAGGCTTTCTCAGTGTCATCAGCCCATCACTTGCAACCCCGTCTTCAATACAGATGTGATCTCCAGTAGATCTAAAGAACAAAGGAAAAAGCTGAGTGCTGGAGAAGCTTGGTATCTGGCAATCTGTTGTTTACTTGCATAACGTGATGTGAATCAGTTTATATTTTCTATTAAGAAATTGATACGGAAATTTCTTTCTGCATGAGGGATCAAATTGCTTGTAGGACAATGCCTAGACATCATTTTTACTTCAAATGTTCCCTTTAATTTTAAAATCCTGAAAGCTCCTTACTCAACATAAGTGTTATTTTGAGATTAATACATGCCATTTTTAACTGTGCTTCTTTAACTAATCCCAAGGTGTAGCGGAGTAAATTGTATTAATGCAACAAATGTTTTTGGAGAGAATAGCTTAATAGCTTAAAAATCAGTAGTTCATGTGCTGCTGACTGAGCACACAACTCATAGTTTTTCATTCTTGCATTTGCTGCCCTGAACTATTTTTGAAGTGGGAATTTGATGTGGAATAATTTACTCTGTGGCATAATCAATTAATTTGATCGAGTATTTCTAACTGCTGCCTGGAAAGATAGAAGGACTGCTTGGATTTTTCCTAATAGGTGGCATTCTTCCATGGGGGAAGTAAATGAACTATGAATAGTCGACATCTGAGCAGAAAAGCTGCATCACCTTGCTTTGAGGAGGGCAAGATGTCTACTTTAAAAAATACTTTATTTCCTCCCCATACTTCCTATCCTGCTGCAGTATAGCTCAAAACCACATGTATAAAGCTTGTTCAAAGCCTGTGGGAAGTGTATGATTTTTTTTTTTTTGTAGTGCCATGAACTTGAGAATGAAAAACTATTCTTGTAGAACATACCCATCAACTTTGCTTTCTTATAAACCCTTAACTGATTTAGCTTGCATTGACATTCTGTGCCTTTTCTGTGTCTTGTCTACTTCTTTGCTCTTTCCATTAGATCCTCCTACTACTACCACTCGACTGCCCACGGTTCCCTGGCACCCTTCGACTGATGGCATCACAGGTTTAGCAACAGAGCCTAGAATAATAGATTTCCCATCATCAACCTTGCCAGCCATGCAGGAAGACACTTGGGGTACCGTCATCGGTAGTGCGGTGGGTGGGGCGCTCTTCCTCATACTTGTCAGTGTTCTGGTTGGAATTATCTGCTATAGGAGAAGACGGACGTTCCGTGGTGACTACTTTGCTAAGAACTACATTCCACCATCAGATATGCAGAAAGAGTCTCAAATAGATGTTCTTCAGTCAGATGATGTGGATTCTTACCCTGACAGTATAAAAAAAGAGATAAAGCATCCAATGAACAGCTTAATATCTAAAGATTATTTAGAAGACCCTGAAAAACCTGAGTGGAACAATATAGACAATATTAACAGGTACCAGGAACGTTATGAAAGACCAATGGATTACTATGAAGGTGGAACATTGGGAATGAAGTATATGGGTGGTGAATGTTATGATGACAATGAAGAAGACTTTGTTTCTCACATAGATGGCTCGGTAATATCTCGGAGGGAGTGGTATGTGTAGTGACCACTGAAAACTAAACATGTACCTACGGTTCATTTCGTTGGCTGATCACTTTCAGATTGTTTATACTTACACAAGAGGAGGAATAAACTTTTTGAAACTGATGTTTTTTCTTTGGGGGGGGGGGGCATTTTTATATTGTGACTCGACACAATGGAAATATTGAATCTGGGGAAAATGTATTTGAGCTGCTTTTTTTCCCAATGCTGTACTACTGTTTAAGATTTGAGTTTTAATGCAGAGTGCTTATATTGGTCTATGTCAGAGGTAAAAAAGGCTAAATTAAAGTTGCCATTGAAAATCGTTTAAGAATAAAAAGTGGCTGTCTTGGCTCTCTGATTTAGAAAGAAGTTTACCTAAGGCAATGATCAACTAAAATCCTTGGGGGCTTTTACTTCACAGATTAAGTGAATTACTCCAATCTAGATACCATCCATGGTAAACTTAATGCTTCTGTATAGCAAATACTTCACAAATTAAAAAGAGTTACAGCAGAATCAAAGCTTTATTTTCGGATTTTTCTGCACAAAAATGAATACCTCTTAGCATTTTAATGAGCCTTCTTGTAACTATGTACTTAAAGTCATTGCACTGAAGTTAACTTATGAACAAAATTTTGAGGAGTAACTGTGTAAACAGGTCAAAGGCTTGTCTCTGAATAAGATGAAAAATATTTTTTATAGTCATTGATTTCTGAAGCTTATGCTAGTGTCTGTATATGTACATACAGTAAGATAGGCCTGTAATTGGCAGGATGTCAAAACTCATTAACAAATACCAGACTTTTCTTGCAAGTACACAGGCTGCAATTTCAGAGACCTGTTTCTGAGGCTTTGTGGGAATCCTGCATTGAATTTGAAAGCTGGAGAAGTGGACACAACTAAGGAGAAAACTCTTAACAGATTTTGAAGCTGGAGGCTAATGCAAATTTGGTTGTTTTCCTGGGTGCCAATAAACATTAAGCATGCTAAGAGGTGTCAAAGCATTTGCTAGATTTTTTTATGACCAGAAGTTAAATCAGCGGTTTTACGCTGCTTCTGAGTAAGTTATAGCGCTTGCTTTGAAGAGGTTAAATAACATCTCAGATTATTAGGGAAGTGCACACTTGCATTGCTACTTCACATAGTGAAAACACATTCTCTGATGGTGCAACTACAGAATCTGTTACAGCATCTGTGAAACAGCAGTTTAGAATAAACTGTGCAGTTTCTGTACTGCAGTGGATTTGTTTTCCCTGCAAATGATCAATACTGATTTAACAACTTGTTCTTGAAAACAGCATTGTATGTAGGGCATCTCATTTGACTTCTGAAGTAGTTCTACTTTTTGTCTTGGGCAGGTTCACCAAACTAGTTCTGATGATGATGTAGGGAGGAATGAAATAACTTTAGAGGAATTACAGAACAATTATAAATTCATAATTAGAATAGTAGATACTTTGAAGTGCCATTTTTAAGTGTTTAGCTCGAGGAAAATGAAGCTGGTAAGGCTATTAGTATTTGAAACCTGGAAAGGGAAAAATCCTTGCTGCCTTTGAAATAGGCTGCGTAATTATGGCTGCTGCGTGAGCATTCATGCTGGAAGTTCTTTTCTATTCTCAAGATCTTTGGTAGCTTTACAGCATTTAGAGCTTCACAAAAATAGTTGTATTGAACGTTGTAGACAATACACTGTGATTGCATATGACTGCATGTCTTTTAAAGAAGAGTAAGACAACAGCTTTATTTGAAATTCAAATGGAAAAGCATCCCTGAAGAACTTAAGTTCATGTTTGGATTAACAGAGTACTGATAACATGATTGACCAAAGTCTCAAGAACAAATTATATTGTGTGTAGCTGTAGTTTGGGTGCAAACACAAGGAAAGGAGTTAGATTTTCTAGCAGAAGGTTCTGATCCAAATTATTTCTGGAATAGAGATACCATACCTCTCTTCAAATGAAAAATACTTGATATATCATCTTTAAAAGATGGTGTTATTTGGAAATAAACGTAACCATAAGCCTGTTCTCCACATGGGATATCTTGCTTTTGTCTCTGTGGATTGTTTTGTTTTTTAAATATATATATATTTAATTCCTATGGGTTAAGAAGTTGAAATGTTTTGAAGTTGATAATAGCGATAGGGCTTACGCGTGTTGCAATGTTTTGTACATTATGTCTGCTGTAAAAAGAATTGATTGTAAGTATAAATGGCTGTTGTGTGAATAAACTTTTTGTTACATTCTGGAACATAGGTAGTGTTCAAAAATGTTTGACAGGTACGTTCTCAAAATTGGAGATGAAAAAGCATAACATTACCAGTGGTTGGTAAGCTGGCCGAGATGGGCTTTTTAGCATGCCTTCGTGGAGACTCAAAGCTTACAAAATAAGTGTCTTCAGAAACTATTTTTAAAAGTATGAACCTTGGGAATGATAAATGGGGATAGGTGCTGTCCAAACACTTTCACTTTAAGCACAGCTCATACACTGTCTAGGCTTCACATTCTTTTTTTTTTTTTAAAAAAAGTACTATTTTTTCAGGTTTTGTTTTCAGTTACTGTAGCTCTATTTTAACCATATTTCTTGGAGTGAATAGATTCCCATCTTTTCTGACCACCTGGTGGTTAAGATGCTGTGTAGCTGGCACCACGCCCCTCGGGTGCTCTCTGGCTTGTTCAGCTTGGCGGGGTAGTCTGGGTGTCTGATCGTTTCTCCGGTGAGACTGATAGAAGTTTTGTGCCTCCTTTTTTGCCAACGTGATTCAAAAAAAGCAAAGAAAGTGAGCTCTCTGGTAATTGCACTTCAGTTCCTGTATGTCACTGCACTTTCTGGGATGTTGCTATTTTTCTTGGTGTTCAGTACTAAGTGGGAGGCTATTGTCATCTCACCCAAAATGGGATTTAGTGGCTGAACTTTCAATGAAGATAAAATACTTTGATGTTTCAATATTATAGGAGAGTTCACCAGAAAAAAAGACTCTGGGAAATTAGTGCAGTAGGGAAAAGTCAAACTCTCCTGGTGTAATGAGAAGACCAAAGCATCTTTGTGTACTCTGGACCTAACAGTGTATATTGGTTCCCTGCAACTTTCCTACTTACGAGCACCCAGTGGAAACTAAACTGAAGCCAATTAAAATGCGGTGGTTAGGTGAGCCTTCCACTGCTCTGTGTGCCCATTCTGCTGGAGACAGTGGGAATTATTGTTCTTACGGATATGTAGGCTGGTATCAGACGTAAATGGAGCTTATGCCAAGAAAACTGTTTTGTAAAATAGAACAAAGATCACTGAGGGTGGTATGTTACATTAATCTTCTGGAGTGAAATAGCTTCCTGCAACTTGTTAATCTGTCTTTATGCCTTAACTTTAAGATAGTCACACAAAACGCTGATTTCTTCTTTTTTTTTTTTTTTTTTTTTTCCCAAGCTACTTAAACATGCCTGCATAAGTGATCCCAGGGGAGTATTTCTGTATGTATCTAATGTTGTGTGTCTTCATATGCAGTGAGAGGACAGGGATGCCTTTATTGAATTGGAAGGAAGGTGGTTTGGTTTGGGGTTATTTGGGGTTTTTTTTCCAAATGAGGGATGAGAAAAAGATGGCTTTGTCCAGCATACAGGCAGAACAGCATTAGAATGATGAGTAATTGGTAAAAGAGACTGCGTAGCTTTGTTTTTTTGACGTGTGAATAGAATATATAGTTGAAGAAGCTCTTAAAATTTCCTCTGGTAATAAACAGAGGATGGTTGTGTAGTTTCAAGAAACAGCACAGGATTATTTCCAAAGGAAAATAGCTGAAGTAAACTATTAGAAATACATTACAAGTATAGAGCTGTGTTAATTTTAAACTCTTTTTTCTGTTTACCTTTCTGACCCAGTAACCAGTATAGATCAGAGCATTATTTCTATATGCTACCTGTATTTTACAGGTAAAATTTTTAGTTGAAGCTAAAGTGAATTATTCCAACTGTGCAACATTTTGATAAGCCTGTTGATGCCAGCTTGAAACACTGAGATTGATGATACTGAAATAAAGTATGCAAGCAGTTTTCACAGTCCTGAGATCTAAAACTTACTGAATTTCTAGCATAGTGAAATGGGTGACCTTTAAAGACTGACAAGGGTGTTAATTCCGTATGAGAGTTGTTAAACATTGGATTTGACAACGCTGAGGTTAAAAGTGCTTTTAAAAAAAAAAAAAAGTTTTTCTATCCCTGTTAAAATTTATTTACAAAGTGGCTGTTTCTTGTAGCTTGAAGTAGGAAGTCGTAGAGATGATGGTGTTAGGGTTTACTTATTGGTAAGTGTAAGCGGATTATTAGTGAGTTCACGTGTTCATTGCTCCTAGTAGTATATTTCTTTTTCCCTCTGCTTTTAAGTTTCCCTTTTTCCTTTCTGCAGACTTCAGTGACTTTAAAGAAAGATTGCCAATAAAGCCATAGTTGTCTAGCTTTTTGAATTAACACCTCATTTGCTCATGTAAGTGTAAAAATCTTGCCTTGAACTTGAAAATAAAAGCATGCAGCTAGTATTTATTGAAAGTAGTCGATGAAATCTCTGAAATCATATATATGATTCATGAGTTCTCTTAATTCAACCAGTTTTTTTGATGGGGTGACTTGACCTGATACTGCAAGAGTGCTAGTGCAGGCCAAAGCTTTCTCTTCGGTCATGGAAGGAAGAAACATTTCTCAGGGCAACGCTGAAAAAGCTTATCTGAGTATTGAAAGTGTGTGAACTTCTCAAAGGTGTAATCTATGCTATCACATTGCAGATGTGCCATTTAAGCAGACATCTTCTGTTGCTGTAGCAGGGGCTGTGATTGGAGCAGTCCTTGCTCTTTTTATCATCACCATCTTTGTGACAGTGCTCTTGACCCCAAGGAAAAAAAGGCCATCCTATCTTGACAAAGTGTGAGTATGTGTTGCTTTTTTTTTTTTTTTTTTTTTTTGAAACAAAGCAATATGCAGAAAGTGTTTGTTCTATATAGGATTTTGAATGTCTGAGTTTACTTAACAGCTGTTCAGCTGTCATAATTTCAGGGCTGTGTTTTCAGAGTAGAAAAATGTAAAATCACTTGAATTTCTGAAAAAGAAATGAGGCAGCTAAGAATGACTTTAGAGGTAATCTTATTTAACTCTTCAGAAGTTGTTGGTTTTTTTTAAAGGAAACTCATCAGTTGAGCTGGAGGACAGGGGAGAGATCTGTCTTGATTGATGGTACAGACTGCTAGTTTATCATAACCATAGGTCTAACATGAGAGAAGATTGACCATGCTTTGCTGCAGTGAAGGTTTGCTAAGATTTATCCTGGGGTGTGTGTAAAATGAAGCAAGCGCCCACAGATGTGTGACTCGGCGCGCTTTCTGGAATGTTGGTTATTTCTTCAAGTCTCTGGCGCAGACAGGCAGTTACTTCTTTTAAGCATCCAATATAGTCAAACAAAACCAAGCAAACTAAAAAAGTCTGAAAAGATTTTTGTCAGTTAAAAGTGTATGATGTCTAGACCCTGTTTGGAACACGTGTAAGAAGTGATGATGTTTTGAATATCTGTAAATGCAAGCCTTTTCACACATGCTGTATACAGTTAACACTTAAACTGAATGAGAAATGAAAATGTCTGTCATGTCTGTATATATCTAATGAGGAATAGAATAAAATAACTTGCAGCGTTTAGCACAAAATAAGTTTCAGAATTTGAATCTCTTGAGCAAGATGAGTCAAGTGTTTTCCTACAACAGTAATTTCTAACATGGTTTGAAATGTCACTTTCTTGTTTATTTCTCTTGAATTCTGTAGCTAAAGCACATTTATATGTCTAGTCTTAAATGTTTTATTTCTTTTAAAACCATTTGCTTTCACTGAGAAAGTTACAATAGAGAAGTCTTGCATGTAGTGTATTGATTGTAAGGCTTTCTCAAAGACTTTTCAAAGAAAAGCTGTATTAGTAAGCGTTGCTCAAGCTGTATCTCATAACCTAGAAATGATGATAGATACTACTAATCCCTAGTCCTACTTAGTTTGGAGTTTGTGGAGGTCTACTTTACACCTTATATGATAAATAACAAGTTATAGGCAGTGCTTTTCTACAAAAAGCATGTGCCTGAATTATTACTAGTGGTGGATGTGTTCAGCGTGACAGTATTTCGTGTGTGTCATTGCTGACTGAGAGGTGTGTGTCCCTGAATGTTGAGTGTTGGAGGATTTGGCAGCTAAAGTAACTATCTGACGATTCAGTTGGGCTTCACAAATACGGCATGTCGTATTTCATTCTTTTTTCGCTACAGGATTGATCTTCCACCCACTCACAAACCATCCACATGCGAGGAGAGAGCATTCCCTGTACCACAGAAGGAAGCTATGCTTCAGGTGGGTATGTGGTTATATACGTCTTAAACTGAGGTAAGAAAAGCGTTAACTTTGTTCTGTTAGTCTGATTGGCTTTCCTGGTAATGTATAGTCTTCTGATTGTTGGCTCACAACCAAGAGGTTTCCTTGTACTTGGGTGATACCCGAGTCTTAGGTCCTTGGTGTTAAAGTCATCCTTAAAGGTCAGGAAACTGGTTGATAGGTCCTTTTTGTGTCTCCAGTAGCATTTAACAGCCTCTGCTCCTCTTGAAGTAGAAAAAAGCTATAGTTGGAGTTTTCTGGCCATCAAGAGAATATACATAGTTTTAAAAAACTTACCTTTGTTTTGGGGGGAACAAATATATTTAGTAATCTTAAGAACTGACTTGAGCATCATAGCCTTCCTTGCCATTCTTCTAAGCTGTTAAGGGCTGAATAGTGGGGATATATTAGAATTTGGGCTGTTGTGTGTCTTATTTACCAAAGTATGGTTTTGGTTGCCAGTGAAAATTACTAAATCACTTTGAAATGTCTGTAATTATGTAACTTGTATTTTTATCTTTTTTTTTTTCTTGAATTTACCAGCAAGAAAAGACTGTACTAGTTGTGTTGCAAGTACATGAAATTTTAGTATGCTTTCAAGGGTAGCTTCATGTGATTTAAAGTAATGCTGTGCAAACAAGATGGCTACAGGTATTAAAGTTCCTTATCAGCGTTAGTGTTTGTGGGGGTGTAGTTTGATCCAACAGGAGGTGATACTAGGGGAAGCTAATTCTAGCAGATGAGGCAGATAGAGTAAGTGGGGAGCAAGGAAGGGTAGGACTGCCCTTAGCTACAGCATGGCTTTGTACTGGGTTGGGCTGCTTGTGAAACTTGTGAAACCACTGTTTGCACTAGGAAACACAGAAGGGCCCTGTTTGTGGGAGACAGCATGGAGTAGTTCATTATATGAAGTGTAATAGTCTGTTCGTGAACGCTATAGATCCTGACTATAGCCCTCAAAGTGTGATTGGTTTTTCTTTTTGCTTTTTTGTCTGGTATATATTAAAAATCAGTCAGTCTGATTTTTAGGTTTCTAATTAACTGAAGAAAACTTAATCACCTAACAGTATTAGTGAGAACTGGTTCGTAATTATTCTTAATGGAATTTTTGTTCCATCACCAGTGCTTTGTGTAAATACTATGATTCTAACCACTGATGTGCTGAATTATAAGACTGAGGTAATTCAGGCAGTCAATTATTTATAACAAATAGCGTTTTTCCAGTACTCCACTGTACCTTTGCAGTTTTAGGGACCAATAAAAGCCTTTTTTCTGATAGAGGCATGCTCTAGGAAAAAAATCTTCACTACTTTCAAGATGGATTTTTATGGATATCTTAGTAATGCTGAAAATACACTTGAGGATTTTCTTAATGTGATTGCTGGTTACTAAAGCTCACCAAATAAGAGTTGCCAATAGAAGCTTTCCCCTTCTACATGAAAGTAACGCATGAAAAGAACATAGCTTATTACAGATACCACATTGAGTAGTACTTCTTCATACTGTTGCTAAATGAAGAAAGAAACTTCTCTCAGATCCCTTGCTACTTCTAGTAGCAGCCTGATTATTCTAACTTTTTGAAGGTATAAAATATTTAGTTGGCCAAAAGCCTAATAGGTTTTTGCCTTCTGATCTTGAAGGTGGTGTAACACCTAGGATGGCACAAAAGAAAAAATGCTTTACTGTGCTCAGGCTGGGCGTCTTGTGCTAACTATGTAGTAACTCTTCTGTCACTACAACACTCAATGAATGCGATGGTGAGTCACGCTTCTGCTAATACATTCCTATGCCTTAAGTATTATGGTAAAATAATCTCTTGCTTACAGAATCGGGAGATACAGACTGTTGTGGTATTTGTGCATCTGTAGTGCTGCTAGATGACAAAATGATGACAAAAGGAAATGCAGTTATTTGTCCTTTACAGGGCTACTCATAAAGTGTATACCGTACTGTTTTCCTCTTTGAAACTCTGCTGTCTTTGAATTCTTTCTTGGTTTTGCTTACTCTGGCTTTTGTTAGTGAACACTTAAGAACTAAGAAAAGGTGAAGCTGTCTGCAGTCTTTGTTGAACACACAATAAAATGTTTTATCTAAATATATTTTGTAAATAGAGAAAAGACCTTAAACAGACTGAATTGTATACTCATTGCCCTCAAGCTGGATAAATACAGTTTAAAGTTGTTTTGGGGAAGGGAGGAGAGTGATCTAGCTCTCCTTCAGGCTTAAATGTTAACTGTGCTTTAGTTAAAAATAATGGATGTTGGCATAACATTGTTAGTGTACCTGTTCTTTTTCTCTTTTGTGGAACTCCAAAACTGAAAAGAGCTGGAGGTTGAGTCTTCCTAGATGATACTACCTAGAATCAGCATGTACTCTCTGTTATGCTTTAGGCAAGAACTTCTACTCTATTCAATAGAAATACATGTCAAAATACTAGCTTTAGCCAAAAAGTGATTGGTTGCATTGTTTTGGTGTAGTAAGCCAACGCTTGAACAGCTGTAAAGAGGTAGGAGCAAGTTAGCAGCCTGTCGCTACGTCTCATCCTGTTGGTCTAGAAGTCGGTACTAGCCGTGTATTCTGGGTTCCAGGTGCTGCTTGAACTGCGCAGTCGTAAGTGAGAAGCATGCTGGTGAAGCCTCTCCAGGCGGCTCAGGTGAAAGCTTCTGGTTACACTGAAAACTGCAAGTGACGCATCACTGCATTGTCAACAGCAATAGATGGTCTAATTCAATCTGAGCAGAAATGTTAAGCTTCACAAAGGTGCAAAGCAAAGTTAAAGGAGAATGAACTTAAATGGTGTCTTCTGTATGCTGACAATAACAGGATTGAAAGTGGATTGATTCAATTTAAGCTGACTCTGGCAAGTTGTTAAACGTAATGTGCAAATTTTTCAGTCTTTTGTATGGTTATTGTTCAAACCATGCACAGAGGCTTTTTTGGATCTTGTATTCCAAAAGTATTTTGGATCAAGTATTCCAGGTGCAACTGAAGAAGCTGCAGTTCTCCTGTTTGTGTCCTAGCTGTTGTATTTTACTAAACTTTACCCATGCCTGAGTAGGTAGGTATCGGTGTTAAAATGAAGTGGGCTGTTGCAGATGTTAGATAGTACTAGATAGTCAGTGTCTTTCATGGTTCATCCTTCAGACTTGGAAGCTTAAGTATACTTTAAGAATATATTAGTGTTTACGTGCTAATGTTAAATAATAAGCTACATGTATATGTAAAATTACTGTGTAATGGAGTACTCATAATAATTTCTCAGTACTGATATTTGCAGATAACAGTTTACGTATACATGTGAATAATTTAAAAATTGAGAAAGACTGCTTCACTTATGGCCCTCAAAGTGAGGCAAAGTACAAAACACAGGAGTATTAAGTGGAACAAAGGAAAAAATAAGGCAGTATAATTTAATTTACTGTGAAGACTGTAGTTCATCTTTATCAACTTTTTTTAGTGACAAAGCTATCGCTTTTGTCCGGGTGGTTTTTTAACAGTCATTGTCATGGAAATACTATTTTGATACTCAGAACTATTTTTGGCACATAATGTGAAAGAGCAGTGAGCAGCCTGAAGGTTACGTCTTTGGTGAGAGGGGGGTCTCTGCCTGCACATGAGTTTTGTGGTGAATTGAGAGGAAGTTGAGCAATGGAAGAATTCCAGTGGCTTAAAAAAGAATTCCTCTGTTGCATAATATTTATAAAAGGAGTGGGAGAGGAAGCACTAATTCAGGCATCCTTTGAATCATTACAGTTGCTTTCACTATATTACAAAGAATATATTGCTCAGAAGCAAACTTTACTTGCCTAGAAACATGACTGAGATGCACAGTCTTTGACACTGTGAAAACTGAATTCATGTCTGGTTTGCTTTTGAAGGAAAGCAGGGGGGAAATGTAGTTTTGTACAATGGAGTGCATGAATGTTCAGAGTTCTTGAAATATTAAAAAATAATAGAGCTT
This sequence comes from Falco cherrug, assembly GCF_023634085.1. Lineage (NCBI taxonomy): Eukaryota > Metazoa > Chordata > Aves > Falconiformes > Falconidae > Falco > Falco cherrug. Next base: position 118,143,176 of record NC_073698.1, on the reverse strand, counting down.
TTTTGTAGTGACAGAAATAGAAGTGGAGAAGGGAGAAGCAGCCCAGTAGGTAATTCTAGCCATGAGAAGGCTGACTTGAGACTGCCAGCCTGAAAGAATATGTCACGTATTTAGCCAGGCAACCCTGTCAAATGCTAAAGCTCCTTAATGGTAATATTTGTATTTCTGTTTGACACGGGGAAGAAGATGATGGAATTTTATTAGCACAGTTAAAAGCATATAACGCTATTTACTGAACGAAGGCATTACTGGATCAAATTTGAAAAGATCATCCACAGTACTCTGAAACCTAGCATAATATTGATTCATTTATAGATTGTGGCACTCTTGCACTTTTCTAGTTGTGGGGTTTTTTTCCTAATGGTCTTAATACAGGTGGGAATGTCTCTTCCTTGATGAAGAAGGAAGCATTATTGTTATAATTTGCCTTAGATTGAAGAGCTGTTTAGGCTAACAAGGAAGGAAGGAAGCACAAAATGTGCATAGATAAACTCATCTGTATTGATAAAAGGATCTTACAATGGAAAAAACAATTAACCAGATAGAGACTAGATGAGGCACAAGCTTTTTACTGGTGGAGGCTTTTGTAATGGGATTTCTAAATTGGAAAGGATGAGAAAATGTAAGATGATGATGATGGGATAATTGCTTTAGGCTTTTAAAGGACTTGGAGAAGGAGCATGTTTAAAATGAAACTCAATGCTTTTATGAAACTCTGGAAGATGTAAAGGTAAGTATCCAAGCACAAAACCCCAGGTACACTGTGTTTTTCTGCATAGAAACACTGTAGCTCAACACCAGCTACAGTGAACCTGACGATTTTCGTTCAATCACTTGCTGCATGGCAGTAAAAGGTACAGCTTTGTTCTGTAGCAAAGATGTTGTGTTTGCATACCACGTGAGATTTTCTTTGCCTCTAAAATTAATTGCATAAATGAACCCACTGGAATTTCCAGTTCTGGTTTCCAGTGCTTGTCTAAATCATGTCTAAATCCACTGTTGGTAGAAATTCTTGAGCAGGCAGTTTTTTGCTCACAGAACATTAGCCTTCGGTGGTGGTGCAGGGGTTCTTGTTCCTCGTGTGTTTCGTAGTCATTTAGTTTGGAAAAGAACTTTAAGACCATCAAGTCCAACCATTAACCCAACACTGCCAAGTCCATCACTGAATCATGTCCCTAAGCACAACGTCTGCGTGTGTGTTAAACACCTCCAGGGATGGTGATGCCACCACCTTCCTGGGCAGCCTGTGCCAGTGCCTGACCACCCTTCCCATGAACAAATTGTTCCTGATAGCCAAAGTAAACCTCTGCTGGCAGGACTTGAGGCTGGTTCCTCTTGTCCTGCCACTACTTACCTGGGAGATGTCTACACCTCCTACACCCCCTCGCTACCACCCGCTGTCAGGCGGCTGTAGGGAGCGATCAGGTCCCCCCCGAGCCCCCTCCTCCCCATGCTGAGCACCCCCAGCCGTGTGCCCCAGCCCCTTCCCCAGCCCCCTGCCCGGCTCTGGACACGCTCCAGCCCCCCTACGTCCCTCTGGGCCTGAGGGGCCCGAAACTGAACCCAGGGCTCGAGGTGCGGCCCCGCCAGCGCCGAGCACAGGGGCACGGGCACTGCCCTGGCCCTGCTGGCCACACCGTTTCGGATCCGAGCCAGGGTGCTGTTGGCCTCCTGGGCCACCTGGGCACACTGGGGGCTCATGTCCAGCCGGCTGCTGGCCAGCACCCCCGGGCCCTTTCCATGGGGCAGCTTTGAGCCACTCTGCCCCCAGCCCGCAGCGCTGTGGGGCTGCTGTGACCCACGGGCAGGACCCGGCACTTGGCCATGTTGAACCTCACACAACTGGCCTTGGTCCATCCGCCCAGCCTGCCCAGACCCCCCGCAGAGCCTCCTGCCCCCAGCACGTCAGCACTCCCCCCAGCCTGGTGCCAGCTGCAGACCTGCTGAGGGTGCGCTCGGTCCCCTTATGCAGATCGATAAGGGTATTAAACAGGACTGGCCCCACTACTGAGCCCTGGGGCACACCATGTGGAACTGGCTTCCAACTGGGTGTAACTCCGTTCAGCACCACTCTTTGGGCTCAGCTGTCCATCCAGCTTTTAACCCCGCACAGAGTATACCTGTTCGAGCCGCGAGCAGCCAGTTTCTCCAGGGAGATGGGAGATGGTCTGGGAGATGGTCAGAGGTTTTGCTAAGGTCCAGGTAGACACCACCCATGATCTTTCCCTCATCCACTAAGCAGGTCATCCTGTTGTAGAAGGAGATCAGGTTCATCAAGCAGGACCTGCCTTTCATAACCCCACGCTGGCTGGGCCCAATTCCCCCAGTTGTCCTGCGTGTTCTGTGTGATGGTGCTCAGGATGACCTGCTCCATAACCTGCCCCACACCAGGTTCAGGCCGACAGGCCTGGAGTTCCCTGGATCCTGCTTCCTGCTCTTCTTGTATATCGTTGTCACTTTGCCTAATCTCCAGTCTGATGGGACCTCCCCGGTTAGCCGGGACTTGATAAATGATGGAGAGCGGCTTGGTGAGCTCCACTGCCAGGTCCCTCAGCACCCTTGGGTGGATCCCATCTGGCGCCATAGACTCGTGTATGTCTAAGTGGAGCAGCAGACCACTAACGGTTTCTTCCTGGACTGTTGGGATTTCATTCTGCTCATCATCCCCGTCTTCCAGCTCAGGGCTGGAAGTTACCCTGAGGGTAGCTGGTGTTGCTATTAGAGACTGAGGCAAGGAGAGCATGAAGTACCTCAGCTTTTTTTTCCTCATCCTTTGTGGCAACGTTCTCCCCCGCAGCCAGTAAAATATGCAGATTATCCTTCGTCCTCCTCGCGTTTCTAATGTGTTTGTCAAAACATTCTTTTGTTACGTTTTACAGCAGTGGCCAGCCTGAGCTCTAGCTGGGCTGTTATCTCTCTAACCTTTGCTCTGTGTAACCTCACAACATCCTTGTAGTCCTCTCCAAGGGGTAAGCTCTCCTTTCCCCCGCTCCCCAAGTTCCAGCCAAAGCTCTCTGTTTAGCCAGGCCGGTGGTCTGCCCCACTGGCTCGTCTTTTGGCACGTGGGGACAGCCTGCTGCTGTGCCTTTAAGACTTCTCTTCTTTTTGCTGCTTGATGTGGTGACTTCATGCTCTTAGCACAGGTATGAAAGAGCAGTGTCTTCTTCTGATAAGTGGTAAATCACATATTCTCAGAACTGGTCTGCAGATTGCATTCTAGGACCCAACAAGCAAACGCAGTGTGGCCTTAAGGGCAGGGGTAAAAAACCCTTCCATTTAATTAGAAGACAGAAAACATGGCAAACTAAAGTTGCAGTCACAGGCCTGTGAAGATGGTAGCAAAGAACTACTGGAAGTGTGGAGTAGGTAGAAAACATTAGAAGATTATTTTTTTGAACTTGTTACACAATGCATTTGCAGGTCACGTTACAAGTTAACTCAAAATTGCTTAAAAACTTGAACTAAATAATGAATGTGGAAAAGTAAAACGTTAAGGGCAAGGGAGGAGAAAAGAATGAAGTGTTACTGAGATTGGGTTCTTTGCCAAAATATTTTTGAGGGTGAGAACGTGGGTGTATGACCAGTGCAAACGTTAGCTCCCTGTTTGAATTTTTGTTGGGTGTCTGGGGGGGCTCTGCCGTGAGACCTGCAACTTTGCTACTTCATGTTGTTGCTACCACTGTGAGGCTCTTGGGGAAAGCAGGAGTTACCAACCAGGAACAAATTGCCAATTGTGTAAAAGCTGTTGCTTTAGCCTGTTGTGTCCCTGTACGATTAGCAGTGAGGCACACAGGGAAGAAGTTAATTAGTGATACCATGGTGTAAACTATATCCTAAACTATAATTCTTAGGTAGCATTGCTTGGTGTGATTAAAATTGGCCATTCTTCCACTCAGGCAGCTGGTGATTAACTGTCAGTCTGGAAATAACCTGTTTCACTAAAAGTTACTCCACCATAATGGTGACCAAAAAAAAGAAAAGTTTTTTACAAAAGAAGGTGTCGAATCTTCTGTGTCAAGTAAATGACGTTATCATTAATATATTCTATAGCTTGTCTAATCTAAAATTCGTGATCAAAAGTGGCCCCTCAGTGAGCTGACTGAATTGCAGGAAGGTTTTCTGCTCCTGCCTGAGGAAGTGTTTGGTTGTGCTAGTTCTTCCCTGGGAAAAATACCATTATTCACAGAGCTGCAAATGTATAGTTGCAGTATAGGTTTTTATTAAACTAAGTTTAAGAAGAAAATTGAAGTGTAACATTTAGATACTCTCTACCCCTTCTGATAGACTTTAAAGCCGTAAATACCCAAGAAGGATCCGAGTTGCTTGGGATTTGAAAATACGCCTTCAAGTGTGCTGTGTAACGTGTGCAGTGTATTTATTCAATAGAGCCCAGAAAAAGGGCAAGGAAGCATTTCTTCCTGAAATGAGTAGAACTTTGTCTGCCAGATAAAATCAAATTAGAGGTGAGTATATAAACATGCACAAAGTGACAAGTTGTGTTTATTTTAATGGTTTTGTAAATAATTGAGCGTCTGTTTAGCTCTTGGGTCAGAGTTTGGAAGGTCTTACGTTGTCTGTCCTCGAGGAGACAGTGCTCTGCTCTTGTGTTGTGCTTTGACTGTTTAGGGGAAAATCAGGGAGGCAGTTCCAGAACTGGGCTCTTATTAGCCCAAAATCTAACTTAATTTACATGTTCAAGATGTGTATATATAAGCTAATCAGTGCTGTAACTACTAATTGCATGGAAGTATTCAGCAACTTCATGTATGCAGGCAGGTGTTGGAAATAATGACCCGTTTGCAGTGAAGAAAAAATTATATCCAACTATCCAACTTAGCCTGAATAGGTTTATTGTGAACCGCAGAGAATGCAGCCTGTTTGTATTCTGTTCTGATATGAACCCTGTTAAAGAAATGAGCTCTTCGTGATACGATGGCTCTTTACTAGCTTTGATTGATGGGTTTCTTTCATGCGGTTACTCTTACCGCAGTGCAGTTGCCCTCTCCTTTGGCAGAAAATCACAGGCACCATATATTGGTCCACTCTGTCTTCCATAATCTTACAGCTGTTCAGGCTGTGTCCTGCTCGTCTGTAAAGTTTTACCTTTCGAGTCGTAACTGTGATATCTCTTAGACCAGTGGCAGTGTAACCTCAAGGTATATGTTTGTTTCCTTTGGCTATACCTGAGCCTGTTATTTTCAGCTGCTGTAATGTTATTTCAGCTTTTTTTCCAACTTGGTCACCTTGAGGCTGCTGATGGCAGACAACTGGTGAAGTTGTGATATTGGTTAGTGGCAGACTGGAGCTAAAACATGCGGGTTTAAGCTGCAGAGTTCTCTGTTTTCTGAATAAATCTGATAGTCATTGAAGGCTCCTTATACATGACCCAGATACACTTAGTTGTATGTTACTATGAAGAGAACTTCTTTTATTTACCCTCTTTACGCAACAGGAACTGCGTGTTTTCCAGGAGTTTTGCTGCCTTTTCCAAAAAAATCCCAGAGGTTGCTAGAGGGCTGAGGTTTAGGAGGATGACTGAGGGAGGAGAATGAGTTGGGAGTCCTGAGCTTTACCAAGGAAGCTTGAAGTTGGTGGGGGAAACATCTTCTTAGTTGAGAAATGCTGCTAGTGGATTGTGACTCAAGCAGTCTAAGTCCCAAGATCCCACTAGGTAGAGACCTGAGCAAAACCTAAATGCCTCGTGTCTATGATTGGATCAGTGTGGTAAATCACTCGGATAAACATCTGTTCTTGTCTGCCAGCAGCTGCCAAGTGTAGCAGTAGTCTGCTTGTTGAGATGAGACCAAATTTCCACTTTAAGCATGAGACGATCGGAGGACCCGTGGGCACTTGAACAGTGTTTATCGCGGTTTGTACAGGGCTGATTGGCTGAAGGAGGCAGTTGGCCGTTGTGAAAGAAATACTGGAACATGCGATGTTCTTCCTACCAAGTGAAGGACCATTGCAAAGAACAGAAATTTACTTGTTTTCCTTTGGATGTCAAAACAAAAACCAAGAAAATTAAAGAGAAACCACACACACACACAAAAAAAAAAAAATAAACCCACCAAAAAAACATATTTGAGGAAATGAGATTTTGCTAGTAGCAGAATAGTGAGGATACTAGGCTGTCTGGGAAAATTATTTGTAGTCCGACCTGCTTTTGAATAGTATCTCCAAACACTGTTCAGGCGAGACATAGGTATGGGTGATTCTACTTCAACAAAATGTCTGGGTGAGCTCTGGCGGAAGTTCCCTTCTGCCAGGTTTTTCTAGCTTGCTTCCAAGAGCACAGCAAGTGTGCTGATTTATGTGCCAGTAGAGCTGCTTTTCTAACACTAGCATCTACTGATAAACACTAATACTTCTGTCTTTGCATGTTAACTGTACATGAAGTATAGATAAGCTACGTGTAGCTCATTTTTCTTCAGTTGCATGCAGTGAGCAAGACTTCCATCTGGTGCTGTTTCTTAGATGGTTTCAGCTTAGCTGGTTATGAAGCATCTGTGTACTTGAATACTGTTTTGGTTGCCATGAATCAGTAAAATGTATACCAAGTAAGCCACAACTATGGCCTCTTAAAAATCAGGAGTACCAACAAAGACCAGCTGTTCCAGGGGTAACATAGTTGACATGACAAGCTTTGTAGGATACAATTTTCTATCTAGAAGTTGTGTGTCTTCACTCTTTAACCCGTGTGTATTCTAATGGACAGGGGTAACATCTGCATTATTTACGTATCTTCTGTGTACCTGTAATTTTACCGACCAGTGTTTGCTCTCTGGAGCTGAGGGCTAACACCAGCACTCGTGTCAGGCCCAAGTGGAGTGGTGCCACTGGGAGTGCTGGTGGCTGCCGTGGCTCAGAAAGCTGCTGAGGGCCCCGGTACCCCCGGGAACCGTTCTGGTGCGAAATGTCAGAGGGCAGAGCGCCGCGGGCCATCTGCCAGCTGAGAACCTCTGCTTTTGCCATGGACTTTCTGTGGGACCTGGCTGAAGCATTAAGCGATAGAGACGCCTCTCAAATGCTTTGATCACTAGATCACTGTCACCTTATGACTTTTTTTGTTACTGTGATAGCTATGTGCTGCTATTGAGTTCTGAAACTTAGTGTTAAGCAGCCTGTAGACCTGTATTGATCTTGGTGGTGGGACTCCAGGGGACAACAAAGGGCGAAGAACTGCAGAACAGACTTGACTTTTGAAGACTACTATCATAAGCAGGAGAGGGAATCGGGTAGCAGGACCCAGCTGGACAGCAAGTTGTTGTTTGTGGTTTTTTTTCCTACTCTAGCATAGCCAATTTTCCAAAGGACTAATGGGCTTCATGACCCAAGCAATGGACTCCTACCTGAGTTGCAGAACCTACTGCTGTGTATGGCTACGGTGGCATTAGCAAGCCATGCTGAACAGTAGGAGCAGATCCGCAGTTGATGTTGAGATGTGGGGTGTTCACGTGATGTGTGTTCAGGAGGATTTTGGTTGCTGTCAGCTCTTGTCTTGTCCTGTGGATAGAATGCCAGTTAGTTCCTGATGTACATCTAGCTATCCAGCCTTCCTAGACCTCTGAACTCATATTTTGGAGAGACATGCTTTGAGGAACAGGTTCTAGACCTCACAGAAAAAGCTAATGGTAAAACGTCTAGGGAGTGTGGGCTGTCAGTTGGAAAAGCAGTCAGCAAAACAAACTTGAGTAGATGAGTTGTAAATATATCTATGCTGCTTTAATTAAGAAGGGTAGAATAAAATGAGTTGTAATGAAAAGCATTTTCTTGTATTTGTTTTCAGTAGTCTCATTAGAAGTTTTAAATTTTTCAGTAGGAAGTGCTTAATTTAATTTTATGAAGTTAAAAAGCAAATGTACTCCCTTCTACTCTCAGTAGCGTACAAGTAAATTCCTTTCCAGTTAATACTTTTGTGCAATATCACTGAGCATCAATCTGTATGATCCTTGTGAAAACCTTTGGATATTTTTTTTTTTAGCCTGTGGCTTACCTAAAATAATGTCATGTTAAGCACATTTGAGAAAGATTAAAAAGATCTATGCTTAAATAAAAAGGTCAAAATTAAATGTATAAACAACACTTCTTAAATTGACAATAGCATCTTTTGCTGCCAGAGATTAACTTGTAAGAAGCGTTCTAAATGGTGCTCAGTTAAGACTTCACAAGGCAGAGTGTATTTTGTGATTATTAGCACTTTTGTATAAAGCAAATCTGTGCTGCAGGGTTGAATTTTGACTTGTTTCCACTGTAACTTTCTTCTTTCAGAAAGAACATTTTGCTTTGCAAAGCCAGTACAGAGAGAAGGATACTGGAAACTTGCAGCACATGGTAAATAATAAGATGGCTTGAATTCCTGATTGAGGCTTTCATTTCATCATGTTCCTTAGAATAAGCTTATAAGGAGGTTGTTCATGAAGAACAAAGTATTTGTCCGTCCCAGTCGATGACTTTGGATGTGTTGGTTTGGTGTCCATGAAGCAGAAAGTATCTATCATTTTCATAGCGTGTATTTCCTAGGTAGTTTTGCTGACTGAGTTTAAATACATAGACACTACAGCTTTGAAGTTTTTGTTGAATAAAATAACAAAGCACAGGAATGCTAACAGATGTTTTTATAGTTTGTGATTTGCTTGTTAGCATTTTTCAGCCTTAAAGTCTGACTTGCTTTGAAACAACATTTTGAGGTTAACTCTGAGTAGTTACTATTACTTTGTGTCTGTTACTGATTGGAATTTTTTTCAGTTCCTGTTTCTTGATCCATAGGACTGATTTGGACATCATGCGCCTTCTGTTTTGCTTAAAGCTTTAACAAGAATAGGAATTGCAGGTACTATACGTGAACTGTGAAACTGATATGCTTCTTGTTTGTGTTTAGAAGGCTGTGAATGGAGGGCAACTTACTTGCGAGGTGGAAGAGCCACAGGAGCAGGAAGGTCTGCAGCATATGTATCCTGTTTATCAGCAAACATACTACAAAAATTGGAGCAGCAGATACCCGCCAAACTCAGGACCTGGAAGAGTCTACATCAATCCAAGGGAGCATTATGTATGAATCCGTACCCAGATGTCTTAACTTTTAAGATGCGAGGGGTTTAATACCTGTTGACTGTCTGACCAATATGTCTCATTGGCTTTGCTCTCTAAACTAACTGGTCTTTTTTCCCGTGGGAAGAAATCGCATGGAGAATTTTATGTAGGTAAACCCTATAGAATTTGAGACTTAACTTGCTTCTAGTTTTTGATATGTATTTGGTTTTGTAGTTCTATCAACCTGCCAAAAGAGAAGAGCGTTTAGCTTTACTAACCTTCCTAGTCATAAGATGTATAAATTAGATTAATTGGTTGGCACATGCCAAAACGTAGTTAAGCTGTTTCCCTGGTTATTTCTGGGAGCATTCTCTCCCTGACTGGATATTTTATAATACCCTTACCTGTGTAAAAGTGAGTAAATATGAGCAAGACAAACGAATCCCTGGTGGCATAAGCAGTCTTGGGCTGAAAGTAATTTTTTTGCATCTTTGAAAACTTTGGGATCATTATAATTTTGACTGGCTATTGATTTGTCAACTAGCTCTACCTCTCCCAGTCAAATGAGCAACTAGACTACCTCTCAAATACTGACTTGCCTGTTTCATAATGTATGTTGTGTGTCTTCCCACCTTGTTAAAAGCGAAGCAATTTTCTTACATCAAAAACTTCGTGTTTCATATTGGTCTTCCCTGTCAGTTGGTGTACTTGCTGGTTGTAGCTTCACACTAGGTCTATGTGAAACTTGGTTGCAAGAAGTAGATTATTAGACTTAACTCTCTGAAAATTGTCTTACATGTAGCTGCATCTTACCTACATATTGATATTTAGCCTTTTTTCCAGGTATGGGTCCTATGTTAAGTGTTGCAGAGTTTGTCTTGTTTGGTAATAAATACATCTCACGTTTTTTGGCTGCTTCTCAGTTTGCAGTAAAACTGCCTGTGATGTGTTCTTATGTATTAGCAAGAAAAAGAAAGCCTCAAGCAGACTTCAGGTAGTCTTCAGCACTGTCCTTTAACCTTAACCAGTAGTGTGAAGTAACTGGAGAATGTCCCGATGTTACCAGTGCTAACAGTATCCCACATCAGGTGTTGGTGGGTTTGATTTTGGTTTTTTTGGGGGGGGAAGATAATGATTGAAAAAATGTGCTCAGGATCTTTTTAGAAAAACAAGTTTTCCTTTGGACTGAAAAATATTAAGTAAAAAAAAAAGTATATAATGTGTTAGTGCTGAAATGAGCTCACAGGAAAATCTTAAAGTATTTTAAGACAGCAGGAAATAAGACAGTGATTAAAATTTGCTAGAGAAACTTAAACAACTAGTGAATTCTATACACATAGGTACAGAATAATGATTTTCAGTCAGATGACCTGAAGGCAAAATATTGAGAATGGCTATGTCATACTGAGCTAGCTATTGTTTCAGAATTAAACATAGTTTCTGTAATATTTACTGTTTTTTCTGCAGATGATTGGATTTTTCAGAGGGAAGAGTCGTAGCTGTAGAAGGAATAAAATTGCAAGGTAGTTTAGTCGTGTGCTGCAGGCAGGATGCCATTATACAGCCTGTATTCAACCTGCATTTATCTCCATCGTAGTAGAAGTTCGAGGTCCCTGCCCACAGAGGGCTGGGTTAGTGTTTCTGGTCTGTTGCAGGTAGCAGTTCGATGATTATGGTTTAGGTGCCTATTTTCTGGACACTGTACAAGTGGACATTAACTGTTCTCTTGCTAAGCAAGAGATTACATGATGTGGGTGAGGTTGACAACTGAAGGAATGGCAAAGGAAAAGGTTGGAGAGAATCTATTTCTTGGGAGCTTTCTTTGAAATGCTGTTAACTTGCTTTTTCTCTTAGGCACTGAGCACATTTGCGTAAATCGAGCAACTGGTTTCAATTTCAAAGCCTCCTGTGGTATTTGAGACCTTAACGAGGGCTTATGTGCCCCAAAAATATATTTTCCAGTAACATCAGTGTCAGCAGCTACCTCTTCCCACCAGTGTTGCCTCACCTATCCCTACATTACTGCAGCTGCAAAAAGCATTTACTGCCAGATCGTGAAAAGAAAACACTGTCCTGGCCAAATGTTAAAGCAAAGAGAATGACAGAACATCGAGATAACTATACTGCTTGAGATAATTTGATCAATATCACTGAGAAAACCTTGATACAAACAATACTGGGATATATATTATAGGATTGTTTAAAGCTGTTATAGTGATAATGCTTCCACTGCATTCATTAGTACAATGTGATTTTGAGCAGATGATCATTTCAGTTTCTATTGTGCTGGCGGATGATGTAAAAAAACAATTATTTTGGGTTGAGACCTCTTCTACCGCCTCTTATTTGCAGATACATTTTTGTTTGAAGGGTTGGAACTTTGGGGGAAAGAGGGGGGAAGGAAGAATGCTATCAACAAAGCTATTATTGCTTTTTTTGGATTTATAAAACTAGGTAGAAGAACTGTAGTCCAGCTGCGCTGCCCACGTTATGTATTGACAAACTAGGGGAAGCTGGAATTGCAGACCACCGGTCAGCGTGTAGTTTGCCCTAAAGTCATTAGGGAGATATATTATGTTTATTACCTGTGAGAAGTGGTTTCTTTGTAACCTGTTCAGAGACATTGCGTGTGTTAAGTTTTTTGAACCCTTGCTTGTAGTCTTAAGTGTGGCTGGAGATTTGAGGGAGGGGATTTGGCAGAGTGCTCTGAAGAAAACAGAAAAACGTCTGCCTGTTAGGATTTCCCACAGAAAGGATTGCACATGTAGAAGTAAGTTTGATCTGCTTTAAGATGTAGAAAACATTCTCTTTTATTTTTGTACATTTTCAAATGTTTGTATTTGTATTTTGATTTGAATAAAAGCATTGAAGATAGGAACTTTGCATATGTTGTTTAGATTTAAGATTGCTTAAGGTATGGAAAATGCATCCACTTTTCTTGGTGATAAGTTTCCTTCTCTCTGGTTGTATGTGTGGGGTATGTGTTTTTCTCTGAACAGCACCACTTTTGAATACCTGTGGCACCAGATGCTGAAACAAGATATCCTTTCAACGTTTGTTTTATTTAACGGGGGGCATACAGAACTTTGTGTAAAGCCAGCACTTAAGTAAATGGCACAACCAAAATCACTGTTGAAGGAGATCGGAACCGAGAAGAGGAGGAGTTGTGTATGTCTCTAGTTTTGGCAAATGTAGATTGTCCTCTGCTCAAGTATCTTTTAGATTCTACAAGCTAGTTTAATTACAGGAAATGCAAGATTTCATGTTTGGTATGCATCCAAAATGGTTTTGGATGTGTAAAAAAAAAAAAAAAAAAAAAAGGAAAACTAAAAAAAAATGTACTATTTATAAAAGGGGAAATGCTTGACAAGAGATCATTAAGGGACCACTGCTGTTAGGTCACAAAATGATGTAACATATTGGGTATCCAGCTTGAGGAAAGCCCGGTAAAGGTGTTGATAATTCATGAAGAGTGGAGGGAAGGTTTTCACCTTCCAGTTCTTGGCTTTAGCTGCTTTCTGGCAGTGCTCCTGCTGTTGTCTTCTGAGATTCTTTTCTGTATCTTCTCAGATACAAAACTGAGTGCAGAATGCTGTCTTGTATAGGTAAGTCCTTAAAATATAGTATAGTAACTTCTCTGATGCCACGGACCTGAAGCTACTCATGTGAACCGCTGTGTTTGGAGGCTCTGCGTGTGAGTGCTGTAGTAACAGAGCAGGTGGCTTAAGTTGTCAAAACAATTTCGCTTCAGAGATTACCGACTTGGAGAGCTAAAGCTCCAGGCAAAAAAATATAAAAAAATGGCCTTGTTTGTTCTTAACTGCTCAGTTAAGAACAGTGGACACCTAGTGGGAGGTGTCCTGGGGTTTTTTTGTCCACTTGTGGTATGTGTCCAGTATTGGAAGACTGGGTTTGGCTTTTGAAAACATGTTTCTTTCCAGTAGCAAAGGTAATGCTTCATTGCTGCTTACATGTATGACATCCTGCCAATGTCATCAAGACGTTAAGTTTGAGATTAATCAGGCTAGCCTGCATTTTTAGTGGTGGTTCAAAGCTGTGTTACCTGATCTTAAGTATGTGGGGGTGTAGAGCTCTGGACTACTGGGAAACTGAGAACAACCTGCTTGGTGTGGAAAGATGTGAATGACCTGACCAGTTTTTGTGAAGCTGATTCAAGATAGTTCTGTTCTAATGAAATGCTCAAAAGATACGTAAAAGTTATGGTAAACTGTAAATGTGGTGAAAACCAGTAAAAAGCAAAAGCAGAAGAGTGGTTGAATCTCGGCAGAATAACACATAATAAAAGTTTTGGGTTTTTGCCCTGTGGATGTAGATGGCTTAGAAAATTCAGTGGCATTAAAACCTACCAACCCTCATTCTTTTTTTGTTTTGTTTTCTGTCTTGCTGTGTAACTGAGATGACCTGTTCTGAAACTATTTGTAAGCAGTGAGAAACTGCTAGGCAGGCGTGACTTTGCTAAGAAACCAGCCTGGGAAGGGACCTCATTGTGCTTTCCATAAAGACTTTGGCTTCAGAAGCTCAGGCAACTTTTAGATTACGCTGCTTCTGGTATCACCAGCTGCTTGGAAACGTGCAGGCGTATGATTTGATCCTTACCCAAAAACTGGGCTTGTAAAGGGACCTACCTGTCAAAGTTCTGGCCCAAACTTCTAGCAAACCTCAGAGTTCCTGACAGAAAGCAAAGATTTGATGTTTTTGTATTTATTGAAAAGTATGGCATTGTGCATGGTAATTAGCTTCGTACTTCTAGCTGAATGAAACAGAAGGAAAATGCACAAAAAATAGATTCTGAGTCTTAGTAATAATTATTCAGACAATGTGAAACCCAACCAGAGATGTGTTAGGCATTTTAATGTGCACTGGCAATCCTTCAGGGCAGCTTCTCCTAGTCTTTTTTGTCATCTCATGTGAGTTGATTTTTATGCTGTATCTAAATCTAGATCCTTGAATTGCCAGTAGAAAATAAATTCTACTTCAGAGCCTACGAGTCAAGCTGTGCTTCTTCTACCCTTTGCGTGACTAGTAATCAAGACTGTACAATTGGTTTCAAAATAGTAAGCTACATTCCAAGTTGGAGAAAAGTGGACTCCAGCTTGCCACCAGCTTAGATGAATTTGAATTTACTATGCAGGGTTATACACTGACTGCATACAGTATGGTAAATATCTTAAAATGTAATTTTAATTTGACTAAGTTCAGCCAGATTTAGTATATTCCAACTTGAAATGTGCTCATCCACTGGGATAAATTAGAATTATAATTGAACACAGATTTACAGGAAATAATGCCGATTACCAGAGGAAGATTTTAAGTATTTGCTGTTGCAGCACACCTGAATTTGCTCCAGTTCCAGCAGAACCTTACTCTAGCGGGTGCCGTGTTTTTATGATGCCTGTAGCAGTATATCAGATACTCTTACTGCTCATAATGTGACTCGATAATTTAGGTGCCTTTGACTAAATCCTTCTCTGCTACTTTTGCCCCTGGTTCCAGTCCAGTGCTGTGTGACTTCAGTTGGAATGCTGGGAAGTTCAGGTTTGCATCTATATGAAAATAATAATCTGGCTGCGTCATTTAAGGATTGTAAGCAAAGTGGTTAAGAGGTGATGTGTAAAGTTTTCAACTGTCTTTTTTCCACTTGCCCTTTTCTTGGTGTTCAGTTGTATTTGTTTATTACTCCTAGATCTCTGAAATCTTGCTCCCAGGGGCCTTGCTGCGTTAGATCCTTAGGGATGGTGTGCCTGCGGTTTCAATCTTCCTGATGCTTCATTTTGTGTGTCCTATTAAGTTTCTTATAGTTCTCTGTATGACTTGATACTCTGTGCTTGAACAGCTCCTTTGTTGACCACAAAATATTTTGGGCCGGTATTTGTTTGTTTACACCATTCAGCTCCTGAAAAATTCAGAAAGTAAAATTTTTCTTGCTGGTTTATGGACATGGGCAGCGTTGGGTCAGGCGCAGGGCAGCAATGCACCAGCAAAGGTGTGTGAGCCCTGCTCGGCTGGGGGGGGGGGGCGTCTGCTAAAAAAGATGAGGTGTGCTCCCTCCTGTCACTGCACTGTGTGGTACGCATCAGAAAGTCCACAAATCTACATAACCTCTCCAAAATGCAGTAGTGGTTGTGGAATAATTATTTTTAGGTACTGCCTGTGACAAAAGCTGAATTCCTTGTCAAGTATGGTAATGAAAACGTAGAGCATTTGGTTTTCTGTTTTGTTTGACTAAATTGGCTATTTGAAGACTTCAGCTACTGATGCGACTGCTGCTATTAAGTGTAAAAACTGAAGCTGCCTGAGTTTAATCCCGCAACTAACAAAGTTCTTTCGTCCTTTCACATGAATTGAGAGGAAAAAGGAAAATTGCTAGGGGCAAATAAAATGCTTTTGTATTGAATTGATCCAGGTGGTTTTAAAGTCCAGATGGACTGGATAGTGTCACTTGTCGAAGGGTTCATCCAGGTAGGCTAAGCAAATGGGGAAAAGGCTTAAGGTTGCTGGAGGAGGATGTGCACGGTTTTGGGGTGCAGGGGTTTGTTACTAATGCTTGGAACTTGACTTACTATGTCACTTACCGTCAGCTGGAGCCTTTCCTGGGGCCAGGAATATTGGTAGAAGCCCTGGATTAGTAACAAATACTGGGTAAGGCGCTTACACGTCGGGATGTAGTTTGTGTTTGTTCTTCAAGCTCTTTCAAACTTGGCTAACAAAAAATTGGATCTTAAAAGTCCCACCCTTCCCCCTGCCCTGGAGATCAGGAATTCTTCCTGGCTGGACTTGGTACCTTAAGCTGTATGGCACAGGTGTGTCTCCGTGCACCAAAGTTGAGCAGTCTCTTAATTTTCCACAGCTGGCATGGCTGCTATCAAGGCTTGTCTCTGGACAGAAAGGTGACTTTCCAGCATCTCCCAGTGTTCATTTGCTCAGCCGGAGGACACCAGGGGCTTCGATGCTGTGCACTGGTTGCATAAACCAGAACCTGCAACGTGGGTCTGCTGCATTTCCCACCTTTAAAAGGGAGCTCCACGGATTCACATTGTTTCATTCAGTTCTATTCAGGGTTATTAATTAAAATAATTCAGATTGAAGAAGCTGTCAGACACCTTAAACCCTATTTTGTTTCTGTTAATTCTGCAGCTTGTCTGTTTCCTATCCCTTCCTTACACCTTTGCTCCTTCTACATCCATAGGCAGCAGTCTCTCCCTGAGGATTTTTTTTTCTCTTTATATTCTTGGCTAAATATTTCCCACCAATATGCCTAGCTAAGGCTTTATTAAGGAGAAAATAATGCATTTCTAGGATGAAGTACAGGTTTTATGTTGTACCTTATTTCTCTTTCTGCTCTGCCTTCTTGGGAGTGTTAACTAATTTCTGACTCTATGGAAAGTAGACATTCACTGTATGGAAATGGTTGAGATTATGTTGCTTTTTTCTTTTTTTTTTTTTTTTTCTTATGCTCTGTAATGGCATCTGTGAAGGGATGTGGAAGGGGTGTATGTGTTTAACTGGGAGAGATTTTCAAAGTGGAAAATGGGAAACTTGTCAACGTGAACTATGTTCCTTGTAGCTGGAAAAAATGAAGAAGGTGCAGCATTGCAAATGGTTAATCACCTTACTTCCAGGGGATGCCTGACGTAAAGTAAGCAAGAAAAAAGGTAAGCATGGAATGGAGTGCAGTAGTTCGGAGGAAACAGCCCTGTGCTTTGGGCTGCTTGCCTGTTGCCTTCCTGAGGCAGGACAGCTAGCGAGGAGCATGTTCAGTAGTGGGAGTTCATATCTTGATCTGATGGCAGAAATGAGCTGACTGTCTCTAGGATAATATAGTGCTACCAATCAAGAAAAAAATACTATTCTCTGTCCAAGCAGTGACTGACCAATATTCTGAAACCATTTTAAAGAAACAAACTGTCCAGAAAGCCACTCAGTTTCGGATGTGTCCTAGTAGCAGGAGGGATGTAGTTGGTTTGGATGCTGGTGCTGCTTAGCTGGTTGGTGTGGGTTACGGCAGGGTATGCAAAAGCCACATTTTTTTGAGACAAAGTGAGAGATTAAGAATTGTCACTTTCAAATGTGTTACTGTGAAATCACATCCAAATTTTACCGTCTGTTTTAAGATTGAATCTGTGTACAGATTAAATAGCTGCGTAGCTGTTCCCTAGTCCATCAAAAGATCTGTCTAGAAAGCCAAAGATAATAGAATTTCTGGTGTCACTCATCAGGCACGAGTGAACGATTTGTACAGTGAGTGTAATGGACTCGGTGGATATCCGCGTGAAATGCAATGCCTGGTGGATGCTTGTATCTAAAAGCAGTAATTATACGGTAAGTAGTTCAGTTACTGTTTTGGGAAATAACTCGGTAATTTTGTATTAATGAAGAAAAATCAGTTTTCTTTAAGAAGACTGGGGGAGGCAATGCTGCTGTCAAAATCGCAGAACACAACGTGGCAGCTTAAAGTAAACAGCTTAAAGTGCAACCGAATAACCACAGCAAGTTGTGACATCAGTTCTTCTTGTGACGGAAGCCTCAGGTAAGTCTTCCTTTTGCGAAAATACAAGTGATCCTACCTGAAGATGCTTTGAAACTTTGCAGAACTTTGAAAAATTCATCGGCCTTTTGTGTCCGAAGACCAAGCCGTGGGGGTGAAGATGTCTGAATGCTGTAGGTGCTCACTGCGCCTTCCGCTTCCAGCTCTTACCGAGCTGCCCCTCTCCTGCCAGGCTGCCTGGTGGCGTCAGCAGAAGGGCTTCTGCTGCGGTTCAGGTTCTCTTGCCATCAGCAATTGTAGTTGGTACCAAACTCTGGACTTTTTTGTGCCTCTCCCCTTGCTAGTTTCTTCCCCCGTGCCCCCTGTTGATGTTTTTAGCAGTGTTTTGGGGAATATTTTTTAAATGCTAATGTCCAAAAGGAACTGATGTCGGTGCGCTCCTGAGATGCTGATTTAAAGAAACTACGGTAGACCAGAGTGTGCTTATGTCCTAGCAAGCTAGTGGATGCCCTGAATGGGTTTGGAGCTGCTTTGGACCTGCTCCAGCATTCTTCAACAAGCACCATCTGAAACAGTCCTGGTGTGCATTAGAAGAGCTTCCTTATGAAACCACATGGAGTCATAAAGGTGGGTTGGTTTTTTGTTTGGGTTTTTTTTTTTTTTTGGGGGGGGGGGGGGCAGTCTGCGTGGTTTTATTGTTAACTTGAAGCCTAGTTGCATCTCGGGATGTTGTGCAAATTCTTCATGTCGGATTGCAAGGAAAAAAGTCTCCTGGAAGGCAGTAAGTTTTGTTTTTATTTCAATACCGCTCAATTTGTGTTCAGCGGTGTCCTCCCTCCCTCACGGGTTTTTTGCCTTCGATGCCTGTATCTCAGAAAGGCATTCAGCTGTGATACTTTGTAGTAAGTCAGAAGTTTTTCTGAATTTGTTTCAGTGGCTTTTTTACTGATAAATGAAAGTAAGTCTAGCCAAAGAACAGATCTCTCTGGTTTGTTGGTAGCGCCGCTTCTCTCCACTCATTTATGTGAGTGCAGCTTAGGAAGCAGGGTGAACTGAGCAAAGAAAACGAGCCTTTTGCATCGCGGTGGGAGACTTTCGGCAGCTGGAAATGGTGTTGCAGCAGGCGCCGGGCGCTGAAACAGGCTCGTCTGTGTGCTGTGGCCGTCACAGGTACGGTAGCTGTGACAGCCACTCAGTGTCTCTGGATGAAGGTGACGGTGTAGCAGGCGTGGGGTTTGGTTAGGGTGTGTGCCATGCTGAACGCGTGTCGCTCGTCACATAAACCCCCGCTAAATGGAGACGGGCTGTCAGTCCTCAGTCTGCTCCCGTGCCTTCGAAGCTAACCATATGGGGTGCGAATGTAATTAAAGGACTGCTTTTTGCCGTTGCTTGCGGTCCTGAGTGACTAAAAATGCCCCAAGTACTTCAGGAATTGCTTAAAAAAAAGAACACAGATCATCTTGGTGAACACAGGGTAGACTGATAGGATGCCTCTCTCAGAACTGCATGTGGTGCCAGAACAACCTCTGGAGACTGCACGGGTGGACTGAACTTACAGATGGGGAGAAGATTTTCGGAAACGTGCTGTACTTCAGCTTCAGCTCTGTTTGCTTCGTTTTGGAAGTCTGGAATTATTTTTTTTTGTCCCCCCTGGTCACTACAAGAGACATGGCAAATGCTGGCTTGCATTGGGAGGGCCAAGACTAGATGGAGCACTCCATGTGGGGCTTCACAAACGTGGAGAGAAGGAAGGAACAGTTTCTCTTGACCTATTGACTACACTCCTACCAGTACAGCCCGGTAGGCAGCTGGCCCTCGCTGCTGCAAGGGCATGCTGCTGACCTGACCCCGGGTGCTGCTGACACCAGGGTCCCCGGGTACTCCTCTGCAGAACCCAACACTTGCTGCCTGCTTTTTGGTCCTCTGGTTTTGAACATACAGCTCAAGTAAAGCTTCTGGAACAGAGGAACTGCGTCCTGCTAGCTGCTTGGTTTAGTGCAGCTGTGTACTGCACGTCAGGTGATGGTGGGTAGTGGTCACTGAAATTTGACCTTGATAAAAATGGTGACTCCCCGATAAAGTGAGAGTTTGCTTTGTGTGTTTGGTTGCGCTGTGGGCTTGTGGTCTACTTGTCACGCTGCAGGGTCATGGTTCACTCCACTGCCATGGTAATGAACCAAAGGTTATTTGCAAACTGCACAGCTACGGTAGGTGCAGCTCACGACGAGCTCAGCCTCTTAATGGTGCCTTTAATGCTGCTTCATAATCTCCAGAGACCTGCTCCAGCTAAAATAGTTTATTAAGGAAAAAAAAAAAACTGATTATTTGTGGGTAGAGGAGGGATCAATGATGCAGTGACACTTTATGGCCCTGTTTCTTCATAAATCCTGTTGTATGGACAGAATCACTTCAGCAGGTGATCACACAGCATGGCTTATTGTCATGTGTAACTTCATAACAGGATAATTTCTAGTAACTGTGTCAACGTATGAACCTAACCGGTCTTTTACCCTTATCACAGGTTTTGGGTAATTAATTTTTAACTAAGACTTTTCATAGAACTTTTCCCAGTTTTCAGGAAGCTGTCTCTAACTTAGTAGGCGTATTAGACTCGTTGTGCAAGAACGCGGTTTTTCACGCTGCTGTCCTTGAATCTGCTTTGTTGTTGTGTTCGGATCTCAAAGGGGGAAGGCAAAGCAGCCTGGCACAGTGACCTGTCTGCTGTCCTGCAGGCATCCTTCCCTATCGGCAGCACGTGAATGTGATCTGGTTTAGGTGAAGGCAAAGGTGGGGTTTGCTCTCGGAGTCACTGGAGCACCCAGATTCAGTGTTTATGGAAATGGAATCATGTTGAGGGTCAAGGGTTATGAGTGGGAAGGAACATGGCTTGCTCTTTGTCAGGATAAAGACTGATGGACCTCTGTGGGTGTGCCAAGTCGAATTAAAAAATAATGTGCTATATATACACACACACACACATATATCCGGTCCCTGAAAACAATCCCACAAGCAGCATGGTAGGGGTTGGTAACAAATAGTGAATTATTTGGCATCAGAAATGAAGTCAAGGGGTAGGCACGGTCCGCTTCAGAACTCTAATTTTAAACTGTGCTTGTCATTCTTTGTTGTTGATCTACTCTGCAGTTCTTGAAAATAGAAAATTAGTCTTGACCAGCAAAGGACACGAAGGTTTGAAAGTGCTGTTAGCTGCCGGGGGTTCGCGGCTCGGTCTGAAGCAGCCCCTTCGGTCCCCTCCGTGATGCAGCGGTGGGAGGTGGCTGTGCCCGGGCTTCACTGGGGCTGCCTCAAGCTGACAGCACAAACAGGCTTGTCAGTGATGTGATGAGCAGCGAAAGAGGGACGAGGATTAGTTGTGTATTGCTAGTTAAGCATCTTAATGTCCAAGCAGATTTCTGTTGGAAACTCACTTGGGTAACATTTATGAACCTGGAGAAAAATGCTGTCTGAACTGACAGCAGCAGATTAAAGTGTGGCTCTGCCTTACCCAAGCTGCAAATGAAATTAGAGAGATCGCAGGCTACTTGTTGCTTTGGGTGTAACAGATCTCATACCATGTACCTCTTGAGTCTTACAAAGTCCTTACTGCAACTTAGAAATTTTTTTCGTGTAGTCCTGGATATTTTATCTGTAGAAAAACCAAAGCAAGTAGTGTCCATGTTTCCCAGGGAACAGAAATGCTTTCATCTTCCCAGTTTGGATGGTGAGTTGATCAAAAGCCTGGAAGGCGAACAGTTTCCCTGTTTTTACAGACACTTGAGCTCTGAGACTCAGGTTGGTGCCTGGGGGAGGTGGGCATGTCCCCTGCTGAGACATACGGAGCACTTCAGAACTGGAACATAAGACATGGGGGATATCTCGGGCTGTGAAAGTGAGCTTCTCCACCGCCACAGCTGGTTGCTCTTCTGTTTGCTTTCACAGGCTGGCATTGCTTCCCCTGGAAAGCTGCTGTTCTGTGAAAGACTGTTCAAACACCTGATAGCTCTGCTGGCTGGGGCCCTCCTGATCTCCAGTGTGCAGGTATATTTGGCCAATCCGTGCTATTTACTTTTAAGATGTATTGTTTTCAGTTTGAATTCTTCCTTTTTGGTGGTGCGGTTGTTACCTCCTGGTGCATCTGTACGCAGCAGCTGCCTTTCTCCTTTGCCCTTTGCTGGGCTGGATTTAAAAAGTAGAGCTCTCCATGGGCAATGCCAGACTGAGGGATGTAACCACCCAAGGGACTGACAGCTCCTGAGCCCTCCTCTGCCCCCCTTTGTCGAGAACAGTTGTTATTTAGGCTTTCAAATCTCCTACCAAATAACCCCATCCAATCTCATATGTAACATACGTGTTTTAGTAGCATTATTCATTAAAATGTACAAGAAGGGTGGGTTTTTCCCATCCATGGGAAACAGCATGGGGCATGTGGTTCCTTTGCCACATGTGGTGGCATTGTAAACATTCGCAGCGGCTGCCAGAGAATTAACCCGGCTTTAATTATTAGAAATGCTATTTTTGTAGGAGGAGGATGCATAATATGAACATGGAGGCATTGGGATGAAATTAATTCCATCAGAGCGGCCAGGAAGCGCTGTAGACTTGTAGTGTAGTTGAAATCCTACCAATTAGTACTGTTGAGCTCTTGGGGCACTGCTGAAGTTGCTGGCTGGTGAGCTGCGAGTGGGAACAGAGCATCTGAAATCAGTCAGGCATTGCTGGAGCTGTAATTGCCTCTTTGCTCCCACCCGGCGTCCCCCTTGCAGCCTGCGCAAGGAACCTGCTGCCTGGGGGTTCGTTAATGACTTGTGCCACTTTTAAAGCCTGCTGCTTTTTTGCATCCAAAATAGATACTTGGTGTTCACTGACACCAGGGATGGGAAGCTGGGGGTTGCAACAGCAGTGATGCCTTTGAGTGAGGCTTCAACAGCATGCAGCAGAAACTGAAACCCTAGGATTTTTTACTGTAACTCAATTAGACAGCTCCACTTTTATGAGATACGTGAGCACCAAATGAGCTCCCCCCACCCACCCAGCATTTTGCACAATAGAGGTACAGCGGGCGAAGAGCCGGGGTGAACCTGTGCTGTGAAGGGTCCGCACGGTTTGTGGCCACCCTGGAAGAGGCAGGACAGGAGGCATGAGGGCAAGGACTGCTCTGAAATGGGAAGGTTTCTCCCGATGGAGGTGTGCTTTGGTTTTTTTATATGAACAATGAGATGTTTGCTAGAGAGGAGAGAAAATCCAATACCTTTATGAAGCTATCTGGTGGGCAGACAGTGATGTTTCTGTCCCTGCTCTGGTTAATTTTTCAAAACAGAGAAGTTTCAGCAGGGGATGCTGGGAGCCGGGCTGGAAAAGATGGGAGTAGCCATCAGCTCCCACATCGAAGCATCCCCGTACAACGGAGGCAAAAGTTGCTTGGAGAGGAGGTTTTGGAGTTGGTTTTTTTCTGGCTCCATGGTAAGTATCCTCATTTTACTGGTTAATTCTGGGGTTTCGTTTCTTCTTACAAAATAGCAGTAGGTCCCTGATTCATCGAAGAATGAGGAAATACTGCCAACTCAGAGCTTTTCTGCTAACTCTTTCCAGCCCAGGTATAGTCATGGTTAATTCTGTCTGATTTTGCTATGGTAATTCACTGCTTTGTGGCAGCTTTCGTGTCTTCTGCTAAGCAGGTATCACTGCAACTCAGAGGGGTCGATATTTCACTGCTGGGCAAGTTGTTGGATGTCTTGGGTGTGCTTCACCAAATATACAAACTGTCAGGATCTTCCAGCGTAGAGAACAGTCTGAAGCCTAGGTGCTACTAGTATTACGAAGTAGGAGGTGTCAGAGGCATGATCGAGCCAGGCAACAGGGAAAGCTTGAACCAATTCCTGCTGTAACATGGCAAGGAATAAAGGGCACCTCCCCAGCATCCCGGCTCCGTTGAGGTGAGGATGGTACCTGAGGTGTTACAAAGCCCGTGCCTTTCCTTTTGCCTGGTTTTCTAGCATGTCTGAAATAATGAGTCAACACGTGACTAACGAGCCGCCAGCCCCATGGCAGAGGGCTAGCTGAGCCTGGGCATGGCTAAACCCGCCGGTCGCCGAAGCACGGCACAAGTCAGCCCAGCAGCTCCCACCTGGTCGGGCTTGCAGCCCGAGCGCTCCCGCTGCCGGTGTCACCAGCAGAGCTGAAATCTCAGGGTTTGTGGGTTTCTTCTCCTTCTGAAAGTGAACTCTGCCAATCAGTGTTGCCATGGAGAAGTGCCACGTAATCATCAAGGGCAGACGATGAACTAATTAATTGTAGAAATCTGACTGCAATGCTGATAATACCCCTGGGGTATAAACCAGTTAGTGTAAAATTCAAATCACCGTTTTCAGGGGAGCAGTATTTCCTCGGATATAGTGTAGTGCTGGCTGATCAGCTATGACACATGCAAGTTTAGGCAGTGGTGGATGTGTAGCCAAGGATGTGGATGCTCAACTTCTTATAAATGAATAGACACATCCAATTTCTGCCTTTGTACAGACGTGGGCACAGGAAAGTGGAGAAAAGGTTCTTTTATGCCCAGAAACACACATATGCTTAGTTTCACAAACATTTATAATATGTAAAAACTTTTTTTTTTGTGGTTTACCATTTTATTATTGGTCTAAACATGATACTCTGAAAGGAACTTGCTGATTGCCAGGGGGTTTCTATGTAATTATTCTCCCTTTTTTTCTTCTTTATCCTACCTGGTTTTGTCTAGGAAAATCCACAGCCCTGCCTTCCTGTCCTGAGCTGCTTGCTGAAGAGCATTGTTAAGGAGCAGCATGTAGCATTTAAATAGAAGCATTACTGGAAGTGCTGAAAAATAGATATTCCACAAAATGCATCAAGAAGTTAGTTTGGGAAACTGGATATCCGGTGTGAATTCTAAGGACTTTAAATCTTGCTAGCATGAAGGCACCGATCAGTCTCATACCAAGGGCACATCAAAAATCTCAAAAGGATGGAGAAAGAGGTACAAGATCAAGTTGCCAGCATTTTGAAAAGGAAGTTTTTAGCTGTTGAGGAAAGCAGTTAAGCATGGGGGGCAGCCTGCCTTCCTTGCGGTGGCTGAGGGGAGATGCCACACGCAGCCTATGGGCTGGTACATCGGTGTCCTCCCTGCAGCTTGGAACGTGCCAGCTCATCCGTCGGTGCAGAAAAGGGTAGGGAGCATTTCTTTCCTTAACGCTCAGAAGTGCCTTTGAAGTGAAGACCTGGGTTTTTTCTAGAAGGATGCAGGGATGTGTCCTTCCTGGGCATAAATCTGAAGTGACACGTATTGTGCTTGTCCTGGTTCTATCCCCTGCATCTCTGCTCCTGCACCTTGGTAAGAAAGGTCCATCTGTAGTTACAGCGGAGCCTGGATTGGTAGTGTGGAAGAATCTGGAACACAAACATCTAGATCCATTACTGAATAATAAAGAAAATTTTAACTAGTTGGAGGGCCTGGAAGAAATCCTTTGCAGTGCCATGGTGTACTAAGCAAGACGCTTGTAAGGCTCTTCCAAGTCCTGGGTAAACCGAGAGTTTACCCAGACCTGCCAAAGATGGGCTTGTGCAGCTGCTGTGGGGTTTGCAGCTTCATTTGCAATTTAAAGGTGCGTTTGTAAGTGCCTGGTGAGACGTGCCCAGCTGCAGCTGTGTGCTTTGCAACAGCACTGACCTGTCTCGGCTCCCTGGCGGTGTAAGGAAAGCTGGGTGCTAATGAGGGGCTCGGCTGTGATCCCTGCTCCCCCCGTCTGCACGCGGGGGGCTGCCTGGCCAGGCAAGGAGGGGTGCCAGAAGGGGAGCTGGGTGCTGTGGGGTGGCATTTTTCTATCAGCTTTATGGAGAAGGGTGCTGTGGGCAGACCTTGGATCGTAGGGAGGGGAATGTTCTCCTGACTCAACATCTCTAGCAGGTGCCTTGCTTTGGGGAAGAATATCCAGCAGGGAGGGCAAGCCTGCGATGGGTGGGTGCTGCCAGGCTGTGGTGCTGAGCCTGGGGCTGAGTGCACGCAGGTTGGTGTGACTTCAGGGGGCAAAACCTCTTGTGCTTCTGCAGGCACCTGCAGTGGGACAGCTTGGCTGTTGTTGCAGGGAAGTTACTGGGTTGGATTTGCCAGTGGTTTGAACTGGTGAGGGAAATGCTGCTTTCTCAAGGCTGTTTACCATACCAGTGCTTGGAAAGCTACTGGGTTTGTAGTGAAGCAGAGCTAAGGGGACGCTTGAGGAGAGCTGGCATTTGCAGAGCAGCAGACCTTCCGATCTGTAGGTCATCTCACTTCTAATTGCTTTGATGTTGAAAATTTAAAAAAAAAAAAAAAAAAAAAAATGAAGCAGAAGCCTCTTAGTTGTCTGCTTTTTTTCCCCCGGTCGTTGCAGCAGTGCTGGAGGGAACGCTGCCGATGGGAGCTCATTTACTCAGGGATCCTGTTGCATCTGTTCTGTAGCAATGAGCTCTGATATTGGAGCCCCTGTTCCTGGTACAGCACTGAGAAGGACGATGCTGGGGAAGGAGGGGAAAAGCTAGTGAGTCATTGAACTCTTCAGGGGGTATTTTGGTCACAGACAACACTTGAGTGCAGATGAGTAAATAACAAGAAATCTGCAAGAGGCTGCTGCATGAGGTTAAAGAATGGTGAAAAGTCAAATTAGCATAGAAATGAAAATGAATAGGTACAGGGAAATGAGAAAACTAAAGTTGCACCTGTGCTAAACTGAATTGGTAGGGTTGAGTGTTTTTACTGACTGGGAAATAAATAAATCAGAGTTCCAACTAAGATGGCATTGGAGCACGTACCCAGAGGCTAACCCAGCCTTTGTGCTGCCAGGATAGCTCCGCTGGATTCAAAGCTAGGAATTAGCTGCCCCGGGTGAGCTCCTTACAGAGACCAGCAATGGAGATGCTGCACGCAAAGGTCACCCAGTGCCACATGGTAATACAGTGACAAAGGGAGGCAGCAGGCGCTGCTGTTGTCTTGCCTGGTAAGACTGAGAGGTTTGCACCACTGTGACTTTCAGAGGCTCCAACAAGTCCATCGCTGTCTCTCCGCACACCAGAGGGATCTCCTGGAGACCTCCCCTCTGTGGCATACCATGTCTCAGGGCAGTCCAGGCAGCTAGCAAGCTCACAAAAATCTTCCACGGGAACTGAAAACCCTCCAGTGTGCTCCAGAGCTGGCTCTGCCTCGGGTGTGTTCTGCAGAGGCGGTTCTCTGCAGTGATGGGTTGGTACCAGCAGGCAGGACCGCCCGAGGAGAGCTTTGGGCCAGGCTCCATTAGCAGAAATCCATTCTTCACACGTACAGGAGGGCTCAAAGGTGGTAAGGTGCGGATGGGTTTTTCTCCTCCTGTAAAGAGATGATTTATTTTGGTTCTTGGTGTAGTTTTCATAGTCAAGTAGCATCTTTAATTCAAGTGTAATTGACTTCTCATCCTTTTTCATGAAAAGCAAAAAAGGTGCTTCAAGTAAAGGAGCGAGACACTCGGGTGGTGTGTCATTAAGCTGGACCCTGGAGCACTGAGGTCTGTTTCCATGGTGCAGTGGGGGGTTCGGAGTTCTGATGCTCACCCATTAATGCATCTGTCCTGTTTCTAAATTCTGCATATTTCTGACAACATACCCTCCTCTCATTGGGCAGTGGGCTACAGAGGTTGATCTTTTTGTGTTTTAAAAAAATGCTGCTTTTCCCAATTTCTCACGTCAAGTGCTATTGTGATCAATGCCATGGGAATACTCAGGACTTGGGTATATCTTCCAAAGTTTTTACTTCATGTAAATGGCTTAGGCTAAAATTAAAGCTAGGGTGTTCATCTCTCCCTGTAGGTAACCAGTCTGTTAGAGAATCTTTCATCCTCCTGCTCTACCTCCTCCCTACCACCTTCCCTATCCCAGCCAAAAACCAAGCAAACTCCTTCATCAGATTATAGTTTTACCGATCCTACTGCCATGCCTCAATCCGTTGCCACAACAAGGTGGAAACAGCTTCTTTTTCTTCTCCATTTGATAACTTAGCCCAGTATGAAACCATAGTTTTAATTCAACTGTATAGCAGCTGATATTTGCAGGAGGCCGTACCAGTGTCTCAGCTGCTTGCTCCCACTGCGTCCAACAGTTCGTCTTGTCTGGCTGTCAGGAAAATGACAGATGAGTTGACTCCGATCTGTTTGTGGTTATTTTGAGGGGGTTGATATTCTTTGGCTGGATCAAAGGTTTGCACTGCAGCCAACCCCGTCGATGGGAGGTGGTGTGAGCATTCAGGACAGAATGGGGGTGGTGGTTGGGGGGTTGGTGTCCCTGGGGGAGCCAGCCCAGCCCTTGGGCAGTAGCATCCTGTTTGGCTGCATTGGGCACGTTCAGTCTGAAGGCTCTATCCATTGAAACTTAATGCCTGTGTTCATCTGAAAATTACAATATATGAGCAGTAAAATGATTTCAATAGGATAAATTTAGAGACTTCGTTGCTGCTTCTTGACAAAGACCAGGCACAGACTAATTAACCCTCATTGGAATGACTGGCCCTCAAAGTCTTTCTTCTAGAGAGACCAGTAATTACTGAAGGAAAGAGTGTGAGCTTGAGCAATAAATGTCTGCAGAGTTAATCTAGTTAGTTAATCTAGTTAAGCTTTCAGGAATTAGTCTCTGCCTCTGCTAGAATGTGAAAATACTCCATAATTTGGCAATTATTTAGAGTGCTAAAAGTGAGGCTGCTTTCTCAAAGTAAATAAGCTTATTGATATAGTTTGTTTGGATTTGTGCTGCTGCATCCAAGATGAGAATCTGGCTGGGAAATCCAGTGCCTTCTGCTAGGTGCAATCAGAACTGACTACACAAGGCACAGACTGGGGGAGCAAGACCATGAACTGGGCAGAAGAAGGGAGTTCCCGTGGGCAGCTCCAAACCCTTTTAGAAGTTCTGGTTCATTTCCTCACGGGGGGCAGTGGCAGAAGAGCTAAGCGTGTGGTGGTGGCTGAGATCTGTTCCCCATGAAGATGTTAAAAGCTCACTGGAACCACAGAAAAGCTCTTCAGAGGACAGTAGTGCCACAAGGTTATGTGTTCTGCTGCACAGATGCATATGCCTGATATAAAATCTCCTTCCCTAGCAAGGAAACAAATCTATTAACTTGATTTGTTTCGGCTTGAATCTGCAACAGTTATTATCACTCTTCCAGAGCTTAGCAGGATGATCTCTGAACTCAAGGGAGCCCAGTACGTGGTTGCTGCGGTGCAGGACGTGGCGGACTCTGTGGGTAATGCTCATGGCAACAATGCAGCGGTTTAGGGATGTGAGCGTACGGCCGCTTCTTGTCAACGCCTCTGAAATAAATACAAGTCAACCAATGTAGTCCTTGTGCAAATCATCGGCTGCTAGAAAATCTGTCCTCCAAAAAGTTTTCTCATCATCTCCAGTGAGTCTTTTTCTTTGATAATAAATCTTAGCTGAATGGCACGCTTGCCATCTCTCCTACTGAATTATTTATTCACTTCCAGCACTTACTTGCTCATTTGAAATCCTGCGCTGTCATGTATTCATCACGGGAGCTGTCTTTGTTTAGTCTGAGCAACTGCTCAGACTGTCCATATCAAAGCAGCTTACTCTTCCTGGGAAAGAGGATTGTTTGGAAGAGGTGATCTTCCTCCCTTCCACTTCTTTTGGCCTCTTAGATTTGGAACGGATGAGTAAAGCAAAAAGAAAATATGGTGTGGGAAAAGTGATGGACTTGGGCTCGGTGACGGTACAAGGGTTGGACCCTGTGTAGGGCTGAGGCGCCAGTAAATCCACCTGTGTCAGTGTTCTCATAAATCGGTTATGATGTTACATGGAAATGCCAAGGAGGAAAGATCTGTACAAGATCAAACCTGATGCGTGAGAACTCACCCTGGCGCCACATGAAATCGTGGCTTGGGACCGGACTGACACTGGTGGGACATGGGTAGCAAGGACCTTTCAGGATAAAATGGATGCTGCTGCTGTGAATCCTGCTGTCTAGGGCTGTATTTACTGTGAGGCCGTCTCAACAATTTTTGGATAAAAGCCTGAACCCACTTTCTAGTTCTCTGCCTCTTTATGACTAGCTGTAAACCCATTTACCGCCATTCTGGCTGCTTTTTTCATTCTTCTTTTAAACACTGTCTTCCCAGACCAGGTGCCTGTTCCAGAATCTGCCCTTTGCGAAGAGTAAGATGATGTATTTCTCCTGCACATCAACCATGTCCACTCAGTTTTGTTCCCCAAAATCAGCACGTGGGAAGGAGGGACAGCTTTTCCATATAGGTAGGTCCCAGAGTCTCCCAAAATAGGAAGATGTTCAGCCTCCCAGCAGAGTGACGTGGCAGGGTGAGACCCTCAGGGAGGTGTCCTGATGATCCATGAGCAGTGAGGTGTGCTCCCTGCTCCCATGCCTTGCAGCAAGGCAAGTCTGGGATTGAGCTGTACCTTTTTTTCATCACCCTGCTACCGAGTTCTATAGTACTGTCAGAGGCTTGAGTGAAAAAAAGAGCTTAAATGACGTAGTTTGGAGGTGGGAGGAGAAAAGAAAGGGAAAAAAGCAACAGGCTCAGTGTTCTTATTGCTGCTGTGCTGTTATTTAAGCGTGACTGATCGCTGTGGGCATTTAAAACTCACGTGGGCTCAGGACGCAGTCTGGGGAGGTTGATCCGCAGGCTGACAGCCCTGGCGTGTCGTGGTGTCGCAGGGCGCCAGGGGTGCCTGTAGATGCAGTTAATGCCGTATGAGCCGGCAACCAGTGAATTCTGCTACGTGAGTAGGAGTTAAAAGGAGGGCGCTAACAATAAACACTGTCAAATGCAAACTGTTGAAAGATGAGATGTTTCAGATTTCCTATGGCTTTTTTTGAAGGTTTCGTGCCTTGTTGGGAAAGGTGATGCCATTGATTAAACTTCACTGGCACTCCAAAGGTACTGCTTGGTATGCCGGGCTTGCAAACAAAGATTTCTTTGTAAAGATACTGTTTTAATTCCCATTTGAATAGCCTTAGTCTGAAAAGACAGGAGAGTGATATATTTTTTCTTTTCATTGTGCTAAAAATTATTCCCTGGTAGAAACAGGAATGAGGAAGAATAATATTGGCATGAAAGCATTTTTAAATAGCTTCTCCCTGGACTTGGCAACCTTTTTGGTATGCCAGATCATGATGTGCCTTGCTAAAAAATTATAGGTGAAGCGTGCTCGTAAACAACAGGGGAAGCTGGAAGGTTGCCCCTGGGAGGCAAATGCCATCAGGAGCTGACAAGCAGTGTGTTGTACCTCTAAGAGGAGGCAGGGCTCCTGGCAAAGCAGAGTTCGGAGTGTGCCTGAAGCTGGAGGCTGCTGCCTCTCCCCAGATGCCACAGCTCCCACCGGTGTCACTCGTGTCTTCTCACAGGCTGTGCTGGGCGGCCAGAGGCAACGAAGCCCAGAGATGGCTTTGGCTGAGCTCTGTTGTGATGCGTCGAGAATGAACTGCAGCGTAGGGGACCGTGACAAAAATGTATTAATTCATAGCTCATGTGTGTAGCTGCCTGGGTGCTTGCACAGATCTGGCCACTTAAAGAAACTACTCAGAGAACTGTTGCTCAGGCTGGGATGAATTTTCCCATTAAACCTTAAAATTCATTTTTTGGGCAAAAGATGTGCTTTTCAGTTAAATGATGATGCAGAAATCATAACGGGTAATTCCAAAGTTCAGGCACGTGCTAAAAGGGATGAATCATTGTGTCTGGCTTCTTAAAAACTATTGTATTAATACTCAGCATGTATTGACATAACCTCCAGGAAGTTTTCCAGCAGTGTTTTATCTCTAGCATTTTTGGATCAATAACACAAAATTAGAAATGGTAAAGCTTTTTCTCTAGTGGCTACTGCTGACTGGCTCAAATAGGATTCCAGTCAGCTGATATTATTCAGAAGCCGTTGTATGTAATTGTAAGATGCTGATTAGTTATAATAATACGCTGCCGACAATTGATGAGTCTTGCCAATAGTCAGATAAAGAGGTTTGAACAACAAATCTAAATATAGCATATAGAAAGAAACAGGAGAATCTGACGTCTATTACCAAGGGCATTGCTAGCACAGCTGTTGGAATACATGGCAGAATAGAATAAAAATTGTTTGCAGTATGAAAATGTCAGTAAAACCCTGCTGTTGCCTCTCACAGTGACTGATCTGACAGGTAACCGAGAAATTTATTTGAGCACACTTTTACCTATGCAATGCGCACTAGTGCCAGCGTGCTTATTGCACATGAAGTTTTATTTTGGCTGCAGAAGGTCAGATTTGGATTCTTAAAAATTCGTTGTTCTCTTCCCCTCTTCTATTTTACTTTTCCATTAGCCGAAGGGGCCATGAAGCCACCTTCCTGGGACTTCCCAACCTCAGAGCATGTACCACGGTGTCTGGCATAGAGCCACAAGCCATTCGGGGGGGAGCTTGCTGACTTTGGTGTGGTTTGGATGTTCAGAAGGGGTGCTGCATCTGGGCAGCAGCTCCCTAGGGTGGCAGAGGGACAAGGCCCAGCTGTACAGACATCTTGGCTGTTGCAGGTCACAGCTGGATGACAGAGGCTGCTGATGGATCTGTCACACACCACCTGATAGCCTCTAGCTATAGAGGAAGAAAGAAATCAAGCAAGCAGCCTGCAAGACGCAGCATCCAGAGGTGAGCTGGTTAAGAGGAGGAGCAGCTGAGCTGCTGGGCCAGCTGGTAAGTATAGCAGGGGGTGGTGGGTGCCCTGGAAGGAGGATAACTGGTGTCAGTGGTGTGCTTGGGGGTGCCAGAGGCTGGCACACAGATGTGCACAGCTTCCTCTAACAGAACTACTGTTTGCTGGCCTGACCACACATCAGGGGAATCAGTACATGCCAAAGTGCTGTCTCCACTTTGCTTTATCTACCGATAATTTAAGTGAGGCGGTTGTGTGGACCCAGATGATGCTTTTTGGTGCCAGTTCTTTTATTTCTTTTACAGAAAAGCTAAGGGCTTCACATGGAAACCTTTTTGAAAATCAGAGTGAATATGTGGCCCTTGAAGTTAATTGCACAGTTCGTTTGGATGTTGTTATTGTCTGTGAACCCTCAGCATCACTGCAATAGAAACAATGTTCTAGGTGGCATATGAATGATGAAAAGAATTCTCATTTTCAGGGATTATTATTTCTTTTCAAGAGAAGATCTGCTTCCGGTTTGTTTGGTGACCTACCAGCCTTCAACATGAGCATTTTTTTGGGCTTGTTGTACCCTGCTTCTTGCAATAATAATTACAAAATCACAGCTGCTCAGATTATAAGGTATTCTTTATTGATTCACCTGAGTCTGCACTTTCTACAAGTAATTCCATCTTGTTGTTTTGATGCATTAGGAGTCCCCTTTTGATCCTCGTCTACAAAAGATGTCAAATGGTTTACCACTCTGTTCTGGAGTCATGCCTTCAGCTGTCAAGTTCCCTCCTTTATTCCTTGTGCAAGCTACTCTCCTGGTAGTTGTGTAAGTTATAACGGGAAGGGGGGAAGAGTCAGGTGTACCCTGAGTGCCCTGCACCTGTGGTGAATTTTGCAAGGCACACAGCCTTGTAAATCGTACAATCATTTAGGCTGGAAAAGAAATACTTGTATTTCAAGTTCTTGAAGAGGGTGCCTGTATCTAACAGCTTTGTAAAAACAGTGAAGTAATGCAGAAGGTTAGTTTCCACATTAATTTAGAGCTTTTAAAAGTACATGAGAAGTGTACAGGAGAGCAAATACTGAAAACTTTGCAAAATATGTTAATGTTCCTTTTAAGAGTCTATAGCTGAAACTGTCTTGGCAAGTACAAGTGTTGCCAAACAGTAGCTTCACGCTTCTGCTTAGACGGTTGCAGGAGAAATATGTGGCTGTGGAAAAACTTTGCTGTGAGCATGTGTCAGTGCAGGTTCTCTAGCATCGGCCCAGGGTTTGTGCAGCCTGTCTCAGAGGGGGCTCGAAGAAGCCCCTCTGCTTTAAGAAAACCTGCCAAAATAAGCGTTTGACAGAGCAGTGGTTCTTTTAGCTCTATAAGAGTTGCGTCCCTGTAAGCTTTATTTAGAGAGTGGGACATGCCTGAATCTGAGCCTCCGTTTTTACTGCCGGGGAGGGGTATTTGCATGCCTTCCTGCCCTCAGCTGCAGCAGCCGAAGCACTTGGCAGGATCCCAGATGAATAAGAAGTCTGAAGTGAGCCCAGCTGTGGCAGGAGCGTGTCTCCGCGCACAGGCTGCTGCGCAGGAGCTTGGTGCGGTTACATGGATGTGGGTGCTCGAGGGGTGTCACGGAGCATGATTTGGCTGGTGCTCGGAGGTTGCTGCTCCTCAACGGCAGAGCAGGTTCTCTGAAGGACTTGTGGTCCCAACATAGATGATGACTGATGCGTTGGAAGACTACTGATGTGTTTCGCTGTGAACAGCAGGTGAAGCAGGTCCCTAGGCACCAAAGCTGTGGGAGGGTTCCTTGCTCAGCCCACTGGTTACATGCCAAGTGGGTCAATGATCTGTTGTAGCTATTTCATGGCATGTTGTTCAAATGACTACGTTATATGTGGCAGATGAGGAATGATGACAACTTTTACCAAACTGGTTTAGACCATGAAGGAATGACTTTGGATGTCATATGAAGTCAAATGTTCAAAAGACTTGTGGGTGGGAAGTGTCATAATTTCGACACCAGAGCTCCACTGAAGGGAGAGAAGACATGCTCGTTGGATAGCCACGTGCCTCAGTACATCAAAAATGTATTTGTTTGGGGTAGATGATGTTTAGCTTTGTAGTAAGAAGGAAGACAAATTTGTGCTAAAATATTTTCTTTGAATGTTATGTTCAGCACACTTTGCCTTTGTATAAAGCAAAAAGGGAGGTGTTAGAGCAATAACACAAATGTTAGTCATAATTTTCTTTCTTAGATCACCGTTAAGCCAGCTGTCTTATTCATTGCTTCATTTCCACTAGGGGCCGATGATTTGGAATTGCAGTACTTTTACAGCTGCATCTGCCTGAGCCGCTTTGGAAATGTTAGCTCGTTAGCAGGAATCCACTCTGAAATGCTCCGCCTTGCTCATCTCTGGCTCAGCACAACTGGTAAGCAGAGGAAGCGCAGATTTTTCTCTCCAGTAAGCTGAATAAAGGGCTGCTGTTGAGTTTTGTGCACGTGCGTCATGCAGGCTGCACTCGGGACCTCATGGCATGCGGTGGGTTGCAGCTTGGTCGCAAGCAGTCCTGGAGGGGTGAGAGTTGGCTGTGTGTGGGAGAAGCCACACAGCTTGAGTGGAAGCTGAGGATAAAACTGTTTCATAAGGTTTCTGTCGTTTGTTTTATCCAGCTGGGCTGTTTATACAAAGATCTCTTCTTTAGTATTACATGTGTTTCCATCATTACTTTCTTCTGCCTCTGTGAATCAGCAAAGACTTGTATAAAAGTTAAGAGAGTTAACTTGGCAAGTACTCAAAGGCTCTCAAGGTTGAAGAATGGTTGGAAGTGGATGTTCAAATTGACTAATCCTGTTTGTTGTCCTTCGGCAGCAAGGGATGCTGTCAGCCTGCTGTTGCATCTGAGTCTGAAGCACAGAAAACAAGCCCAGTGTAGGCATTAGAGCACAGCAGCCAGGGCAGTCTGGGGCTGTGCAGCCCCTTGAGGGTTCCCAGGGAGGTTCAAGGTGGTGTAAATTGCTGTTGGAAATTCCAAGACA
Source organism: Falco cherrug (assembly GCF_023634085.1). Classification (NCBI taxonomy): domain Eukaryota; kingdom Metazoa; phylum Chordata; class Aves; order Falconiformes; family Falconidae; genus Falco; species Falco cherrug. The sequence goes on along the minus strand of NC_073698.1, from coordinate 118,107,946 downwards.
TGTTCTTGGCTGCTGGATCAAGAGGTTACATTGTCATACGTAAACCAAGCATGCAGCCAGCCAGGTGTTCTCAGACTCACTGGAAACAGTAGTTATACAGAAGACTATGGGAATAGTATGTCAGGTGTAAGGGTGGCTTAGCCAGTTAGTTGAGAAGCTTTCCAACTGCTCCCTGCCATTCTTCGGAGGAAAATAGAGTATACAAAATACCTCGAGGACAGCCAGTGAATGTCGGTTGCAGTACAGTTACTTGCCGATCCAGCTGTCTTGTGGTGTTTGGCCCGATGTGATGCTTGCACATCTTCTGGCTGTAGATGATCACCGCAAGCAATGAGGACTCATGTTCCTGCCCTGATGTGCATCCATAGGCTCAGATAGCACATAGTGCTGGAAAACAGTTTTGCGGACAAGGACCTGGGGGTCCTGGTGGACAGCAAGATGACCATGAGCCAGCAATGCACCCTCACAGCAAAGGCAGCCAACGACATCCTGGGCTGTGCTAGGGGGAATGTTGCCAGCAGGCTGGGGGAGGTGATCCTTCCCCTCTGCACACTGCTGGCAAGGCTGCATCTGGAACAGTGTGTCTGGAGCTGGGTTTCCAGTGGAAGAGAGACATGGACATGCTGGATAATCTAAGGGCCATGGAGACTCATGGCTAAGGGACCAGAGGATTCTTCATGTGAGGAAAGGCTATAAGAGAGCTCTGACTTGCCAACCAGGAGAAAAGAAAGCTTAGGAGAATCTCATCAATTCTAAATATCTGATGCGGGGACGAAGGAAGACCGTGCCAAATTCTTCAGTGGTACTAAGTGGAAGGACAACAGGCGTAGTGGGCACAAACTGAAACAAAGAAAATTCCATCTAATTCCATAAGAAAACACTTTTTTTTTTTATTATGTGGGTGACTGAGCACCGGCGTGAGTGCCCCAGAGAGGTTGTGGAGTCACCATTCTTGCAGATATTTAAAGCCTGCCTGCCTGGACACAGTCCTTTGCAACCTGCTCCAACTGACCCTGCCTGAACAGGGCCTGAACGAGGCGATCTCTAGAGTTTCCTTCCCACCTGAACAATTTTTAAAACAGAGATGAGTTGTGTCTGACATGGAAGATGGAATGTGAGGACAACTTCATTCAAGTAGAATTTGGATTCAAGTGAACAGGTTTAGCTCAAAACAGACCAGCTGTCCTGGTTTTGTGAATATATGTAACTGTAGAGGATGCCCTTAAAATATTCAGTCTTCTACAAGCTGCACTCTGCGTGGTGCTTGGTGTAATGAGGATGTAGCACCGCAGACCCTGCTGGCCATAGAAGGGTGGGTTCTTCAGTGGCTTTCTGCTTTCCTGGGAGGCCTCAAAAGATAGCTGTAGGCAATTACTTGCTTTCACAAATTGGACTTTTCTGGATCACACCAAATGTATTGCTCTGCAAGCTCTTCAGTATGTATTAAGGGGTTGTTTTGCATGAAAATGTGGCTTTTTTTCTCTGCCAGAAGGTGGTAACATCTGCTTTTCTAAAGTACATTATACTTGAAAAAAAAAGCCTATTTCATTTGGTTTATGCTGTCAGGACTTGACTGACTTTTTCACAGCCCTAGTAGATTAAGATCCACTATATTTAGTCTCTGTGAAGGCCAGTTAGTCTAGGCAAAAGAGAAAACCCTGCAAGTACTTTCCAGACTTCAGATACTGCCCATGAAGCATTGCATTCAGGAGAGGAAAGAGGACCAGCAGCTTCCCCTCCTACTCGTGCTCAGAGATGGACATGGAGGGGATGCTTAAAAAGTGGCATAGGCTTGTTTTGTGCTCTGCTAAAGCTACCGCTCAGTTTTTCATGGTATATTTCAGCAGACTCATTGAAAAAATTTACTGAAATTTGGCATCAAACGTGTGAAGTGAGGCTGCAACAAGGTGATAGAAGTCATGTCTATGAAACCTGGTCATAATGAGCACAAATGGTAACTGCACTGATAAACTTTCAAGTGCCAGAATCCAGCCATCAGCAAAATACATATATGTACACACACACTTATTTGGCTGACTAACAAGTGCAGTAAGTGCGCAGCCAGGAGCAGCAGACGTCTGACTGACTTGTACTTGGTTTTTCCAGAACACCTACTTTTGGGAATCACACAATTTCGCAGTTTCCAGCTGCTAAACTCATGATCTCCATCACTTTCAATCTGATCTACGTTTGTAGAAAAAAAAAGTAATCCAGTGATTTTGTGGAGCAAAGGTTGCTACTTAAAGAACCTGGTGCATTCGCATCCATTTATAGCTGGATCTGGGGTGGGTGGTTGGTTGTGGTGGTTTTTTTCTTAAATCATCTTTTAATTACCTCCCAAGCATTTGTTTTGCCTATGAAGGGACATAATTAGCTTGAAGGGGTTGGAAGCAACACAGAGAAGTGCACTCTGCTTTTCAATGGCTGCAACTGCACACAAAGCTTGAGGACACTTGTGTTTTGATACTTGGGGAAGGAGTGGGGTCTCTGGGTCATTATAGCCCTGTAACCTGCTTACCTTGTAAGCTTAATCACTTCCTAAAGCCTCAGGACTCTCTAGGCTTTGCCTGATCTTGTCTTAACCAGCCTAGAGCTTTAGTTTTGTTTGTTTAGCTGCAACATTTATTTATTTTTGTTTTTTATGACAAGCATGCTATTGCCTAATTTGTTTTGCTCTTGCTTCATCTTGTATAAGCATATGGAATCACCATAATTTTATATAGGCAATTGTAACAAGTAGTGATTAGAATGAAACATTTATGGCCATAGCATAACGTAATGTGGGGTAATGCAGGCAAGATAGGGCAGTAGAGGCCACCAACAAAGTCATAGGGTGCAGTGTAGAGTAGAGGCACAGGGTGATGATGGAAGGGGCAGAGGACATTACTGGAGAACTTGGGGCTATTGACAACACAGCCATGCTCAGTTAAAGAACTGCAGATCTGGACAAAACCACTTAGAGTTGTAACAAGGAGAAAAGTAGCAGGTACCTGACTTACAGAGACAGAAAGTTTCCTACCTGTAGCAAATCTGGATGTAATCTCAAGTTGCACATCAGTGAAGAAAGATTGAAGTGTAAAATTGTTCTTGAAAGTGTATAAAAATACTCAAATGTGGGCCCTGGAGGGAGAAGGAAGAAAACATTGACAGCATGCTCCTCAGCAAAGGAGTGGAGGAAACTATCACGAGCATGATGCTCCTTCTAGCAAAGGACTGGGGATGCTGACAGCATGGTACAGCCCCGGGCCCCCAGCTGATTCTCGAGGCTGACTTACTGTCACACTTGAGAGCCGGAGGGGCAGGGTGAGTGGGATCATAACACCAGAGAAAGCTTTTGTATAGCAATTTTTTACTCTATTACTCAGCTGCGCGTTGTATTGTTTAGAAAATTGGGACTCTGAAGGTTGGTATCATTGTAACTGCACTATAATAGTTTATTGTATTTTAGTTAGGCTGTTAAGATTTTAATTAGTCTAACAATAAATTCTTCGCTTCCTAAATGAAGCGTTTCCCCTTTTGCCCGTAATAAGGCTTTGAGTGTAATAACTTGTCATGTAAGTATTACCAGGATTGAAGAATGATGACTGTGTTCATAGAGAATAAACAAAGGACTGTGCTGGTGCACTGCAAGAAATCATGGGGAGAAGCAGACAAAGCCAGAATGGTCTTCATCCCGATGACTAATGATAGAACACTTGCACTGTATTACTTATGTTATTTTAGCAATCTCCTGAGAAACCCAGTGGGAGGTGTTCCCGGTGATGTATGAAAGAAGCCAAAAAAAAATAACAGCTGTCTGAAAGAATTTTTGTGCTTAGGTAAAGTTGGGATTGGGATATGATGGGGGGGGGGGGGGGCATGTTCAGATGAGATAGCTTGCATAATTCATGACAATTTCTGCTCTTAGTTTGGTTCACAGTTGATTTGCTTCATACCATTTGCAGGGAGGGGAAGCACTAAAGGTCTGTTTCTTTAATGTTCCCAGTATATTCTTGGTAAGTTGTGGGTTTTTTTTTTTCCAGCTGGGCAAGTTCAGCGTTGTGATGGAATTGGGAAATTGCCATGAAGTTGGCATTGACTAGAGCCAGCTACAAATTTAATCGACGCCAACTGACAGATGAGGTACAACACTGTAATAAGACAGTGAGGAGATGTGAAGGAGACTCAGTCCAGGATGATTCTGATCTCCTGGAGAAGTATTCCAACCCCAGACTGTACATCTTTATCATGAAAATACTATTGTGCGCAGCTCCTGGCAGCTGTGGTGTTTTCGGATGATTTAGGTCATACACATCTGTCTTTACCGGGCACTGGCACCTGAAACTACTGAACAAAGTCAAACAACTTACAGCTACGTGTTGTGATGATTCCTAAGCAGCGATCAAAGCCTGTTGTGTTACTTGGATGTGATGTGATGCCTGAGGCTTCTCGGAGATGCTGGTTTTACGCTTTAAAACTTTACTGGCTTTCACGGAGACACTTAATGGAAACTGGAGATTGTCAATTAAGGCCATAAGGGGGTGAAAGGTTGCTTGTTTGCCTTGCAAATATGTGGAAACTAATTATTCCTTATATTCTCAATATCTGATCTTGAGCTTGGGGAGTGTTTTATCCATAGGGTTTAAACTTTATGAAAATAAACAACACAAACTAACACACACAAAAAAAAAAAAAAAAAAAAAAAAAAAAAAAACAACCACCCAAAACCACCCAACCAAAAACCCCAAACAAACAAAAACCCAAGAGGGCGAAAGTAAGACTTTTGAAGACTAATGAGAATGTATTTGCTGGTAAGTGGAAAAGGTAATTTCGGGACTGAAACTTGCATAAACACTTGGACACATCCTTGCTGTTCGTAGTTAACTGTATTTCATATTGTCTCTAAAAAAAGTTAAACTAAAATTCTTTTCCTTCTTTCTTTCTTTCTTCCTTCCTTCCTTAAGGAGATATGGAGGAAGAAAGCTTGTGTGTGTGTGTGTGTAATAAGTTCAGTTTCTTTTGAAACAATTTTTTCGGGGGGAAGAGTGTTAAATGATTCGATCTGTTCAAACCTGCGTTTTCTGTGTTGGCCCCCAGGACAGTGCTGCCCACGTTGCCAGCATGGAGCAGGCACACAGCAGTGCAGCGCCAGTCCCAGCTCCCAGCTTTCCCTACAGGCTAGCAGTGCCAGAGGCACAGCAGCACGCTGGGACCCAGCTGCCAAGCGAGAGGAGAAACCAGGTTGGAAACAGCACAGAAAACTCCCATGGCTTTTCCACAGCATGCCGGTGTGGAGGGAGCGGGTGGGGATCGCATTCTCCATGAGCATTGCTTCAGACCTTACCGTGGTGCCAGCCTGGCAGGCTCGTGCTCGGGATGGCAGCCCTCGCTCCTTGAGCAGGGCATCTGGCAGGGTATGGCCGAGTACCCTTGGACAAGCACCATGGGCAGCTGGGAGCAGCCCAGAGAGCAGCGCCTTGTTCTCAGGATGTGTGGGAGGTGATGCAGGATGTGTCCCAGGGCTTTCCCATGGCACAGTCTTGAGCCAGGAGCCTTTAGCATGGAGGAAGGAGGAGATGTGGGGAGGAGGCACTGGTGCACCAGCAGCTCCAGGCACTGAGCTGGGCCTGTCTCACTGGGGAGCTGGTGGGAGCAGGGCTGAGCCCCCCTTCTGGCTGCAGTGGCAGCCCCGAGCTTGGGGCAGGGCAGGGAGACCCCAGGATGGGGGTGCCAGTGTCCCCACGGCAGGGTGGCGGCATCCCAGTGTGCTTTGGAATGCTGAGACTGCCAAAGGGAGCAACTCCGGATCAAATACAGCATTTGCATTGCTGGGGCATATGGGAATAACGGCGTTTAGCACCAAACCCTGATGAAGGCCCCTGTGCTGTGATACAGCTCCGCGCCCGGCATGCCGGACTGACCGGGGCACCGCAGGCACATGCTTCAGGCTCCGCTCCCAGGGCAGGAGGGCTGCTAGGATACAAAATTTTCCTCTTTTCCTACAAAGCAGGCAGTTAGCTGAGGCGCGAAGGAATTGATCTGATCTAGCAGCAGGAGCTGGTACTTCCTTGTGCTGCACAGCAAAAATCTTTGTATGGTGTGTGCGGAACGGGGTCAGACAGACCTGCCTCACCAGCAGGTAGCAAAAAAAGAAAATACTGATTTCCTTTTACCTTGCACCGAGCTCCATGACATGGGGGGCTGTATTTTTAGTTTGTTTGGGTGGGGTTGGGGGGGGGGGGGGGTCCCTTATGGCAGAGATGGGCTCTCAGGTTGAAGCTGTGAGGTAAGTGTGTGCTGCTCTTCTCCTACAAAATGAGGTGCCAACCTCAAACTCTGGGGTGAGCTGATCTGCAGAGTGGCCTCCTCATGGATTTTCTTTAATCTAGAAAAGAACTTCTGCCTTCCAGTGATGCATCTGTTTAGCTTCCCAAAGTTGACAGCTATGCTGATCGAGTGTGCTGTTTGGTGCTACAGGAATGCAGTTTAAGAGAAAAGGGAGGTTACAAATGATTATTAATCCCTTGGCGTCCACAGGTGCAGGTAGGTGGTAATTTGATCTCCTCCACTGCATGAATTATTCACAGATTTTTTAGAATGTATAGGTAGACACTGAATGATTCTTCTGTACCCAGATGAGATGAATGGTTGAAACAAACGTAAAAACCGAGAAACAAAAAACACGCCTGTACTCCAAAGCAGTAAGTCAGTACAGAGTCTCATAATGATTTTGGGGTTTACACCTTAAAACTTTGAGTTGTAATAATCTGTCTAGTGAATTCAAGTAAGGGGAGAATGACTTATGAAAAATATGAAGGAAAATTTAGCAGGAATAAATGAACTCAGTACTACTTGGAGGCTGGTCTGACACAGGTATATATTCCTTCTGCAGAGAGGTTCTTGGAGAGAGTGTTTTAGAGGGAGGTGGTTAGGCATAAAGTATAGCATTAAGTCGTCAGCCTCGGAGCCATTGTTGATTTATTTGGATATGATGGGTGATGATGTTATAATGATGTTTTGAAAGACATGAAATGAAGTGCATTCCAGTATGTGGATGACCCTTGGCTTCCAATTCCAGCAGATGACAGTTACTGGGCACATTGGTGAGGGGACAGAGGGAAACTGGCACACTGTGCCAGTGCAATCACTGTGAAGCTGTGTCATCTGTTGGAGCTCAGCAGCAGATTTGGGAAGAAGCCAGAGGAAGCTCTAATTAAAGGGTGGGTGGGAATAGGTTAACAGAAATGCTGCCTTCATTCTTTATAAAAGTGGCTTTGATACGTTTAAACCTCCTGGCCTTCTGCTGAGAAGCTGGATCATGGGACGTATGATACCACATGTGAGGTAGCTGTTTTGCTTTTTGTCCATTTTTTTTGATTTGTTCCTTTTGTCTGTGACACACGGGTGGTTTGGTTATCCACAGTTCAGTTGCTGTGCCTCCTGCTAATACTGTTGTGGTGGTGTAAAAGAATCCGCTTTGCTTAGCAGCTCTGTGGCTGCTCCTCTTTCCCACCTCATTTTCTGAAGATAAAGATGCCAAATAAGCAATAGTCATGATTCTTGGAGACCTCAGGGGACGTGTTATATCGGAGATATGCTTGAACACACAGATTTCCTTTCAAAATAGCTGCTGAACACAGTATTAAAAAATTGTATGTACATCTTAAAGCTCCATCCCAATAGCGTGACAACCAGTGGGAACAAAATGTGGGAAGTCTTTACCATTGGAAGTCACCTTTCTCCAACACTAAGAGATAGCATTAATGAATCAGCTTGCTAAAAAACTGAAAGTCCTTTTAAAACATGAAATAAGACCTTTTTGATCTAACTCTATAGAGTGTGAGATCTGATTTCGGGTTGTGCCGGACTGTTGTGTCTTCACTTGCGCTAGTTGCAACAAAGGTGCAATACTCAATAGTGTAAGCAGAAGTATTTATCTATAAAGATATTTATTTTTTTTAATGTTAGCTCACCTCTCTGTTTACTCTGCCACAAGATCTGCAACAAAAAGTCTATCCAGATTTGCGCATCACTCTTTCAGGAAGAGAAGGCTCAATCAGAGGGAGCTTCGAGAAGCAAAAGGAGAGGACAAGGTCTGGAAAACTCTGGGTCACCCACAGGCGCCTCAAAGAGTAGACTGCCAGGGAGTGTAATGGTAGTCTTCAAATACGTAAAAGGACGTTGCCATATAAAGAGATATATATTTTTTTTTTTCTTCATGTCCTTGGTGGATAAGTGGGAGCATTTACTGCGACACAGGAGATTCAGGATGGACTTCAGCGAAGCTTGCTAAAGACAAGAAAACATCAACTAAAGTGGCATGCAGTGGTACAGCTGTGGAGTCTACATTAATGAAAGTTAAGAAAACAAGCCAGGAAGGAGGCTGTCTGGAACAGCTATAATTGATAGGTGGTGTTAACTCTGCCTTGCTGCCTTCAGTCCCTTCTTAAAATTTGATATGATATTTCTGTGTTATATATAATGTATTTTTCTGTTAGAACATTGTTAGTAGATTGTGTTCAATTACAGTCATTTGTCAGTAAATTACCCTTCCATGTTCTGTTAGTAATAGTATTATGCAGCTCTAATATGTGAAGGCTGTGACGAATACTGGGAGTTTTAGCAGACAATAAAAGCCTGTAGGAAGCCCTCATGCTAACAAGCCTACAGCCTGAATAATAACCAGATGAAAAGTGTGAAATGGAGGTAATAATTTTTGCAGAAGGCCACGTTTTCCTTAGAAAGATGTGACCTGAAAGATGTCTTTTGAGTCCAGGTATCAATTTGCTGTTTATGAGTAGAAGGAACTTGCACTAAGGCTGGAGGTGGCATGTTTTACAGGGTTTCTTTCTGCTTAGTGATGGATTATAGCTCGAATATCTTAGCAAATTTGAGCTCAGAAATTATCCGTTGAGAGACATGAGAGAAAAGGAGGCTTTGCTTGTAGCATGAGAGGGAGAGAACAATGCGACTGAGCCGTATGGGCTTTGTGCTTACACGTGGTTTGGCTCCGCAGGGGACATCGTTCTCCGGCTTGTCAAAGCTCAGCACACAGCAAAAAGTTCTGATGTAACTGATATTCTTTTTGAGAGCAATCATTTTGTCTGGAGCCTGAGCCTTTAAAGCTGGCCAACAGGAAAATTCTCTCTGTTGAGACTTGACTGGCAGACAAACAGCACTGGAGTTTTCAGTATTTCTGATATCTCTGAAGGATGTGGGTTTCCTTTATAATACCTTAATTATAAAAGCTATGCTTTCAGGATCGCTTTTAATTAAATACTCTTGTTTAGTTTCTTCCTGGCAAGTGGATTTCCCGACTCCAGCCCACACTGGCTAGCCAGAGGAGTTCCCTGCAGACTGAAAATCATTTAGATAGTCTATTTTACTATGTGCTTAACTCTTTGTACACCAACACATGTATCAGCTAATGGATTTGAGTCTATCAAATGGAGATATCAAATGTAGCTGTACGTGGTGATCCTTACGGATCCCTTCCAACTCGGGATATTCCATGATTTGATTTTCTATATGGAAAGGTCACTAACAAGGACGAGGCTTAAAAGCGGGGCCCCCAGCTCTGCTGCTTAAATGCTTTTCCACTGCTTAGGATTCCAGCTCAGAAAGATGGAGGTGAAAATTAATTCCTTTAACAGCAAGTATCTGCCTAATTTGCAAGCCCTTACAGTGCTGCTGAAACAGCACTTACAGGAGGGTAAAGAAATGCAGCCTGTACTTGAGACAAACACTGCAGCTAGAATCAAATGCTCATGGTGTCTTCCCTTGGCACAGCTTCCTCTGTGCTGGCATAAACATTTGGTGAACAAATGTCTCTAATCCCAGGGGGGAAATTTCCATCCCATCTGGTGCAGCCTCACAGCCTTGGCTGTGGAACAGGAGAGTAAAGGTTGCTGAGCAGGAATGACTTTGCCTGTGGAGTTTTCTGGTTCCTCAGTTTACATGTCTTGTTAGTCTTTGCTGAAGGTGCAGCCTCTGAAACACATCGTTACAAAGTCCTGTATGGAGGAGAGGGGAGAAAAGCACATTTGAAGAAATGTCATAAGAAGGGGAGTCATGTTTGCTTCTTGTTTTGATCCCACTTCCCGGCCAGTTTGGAGGCTGTATGCAGTTCTGATGAATATGTTGTTTTAAGTTCACCTAATCAGGGGAAATAAAACACTAGTTTTGTCTACTCATCAATACATTGCTGATAAAAGAAGGGGTTTGTTGTTTGTGGTTGGGCATGCCTGCTGAAGCCTTGGCTGAAAGCCTTTTGTTCTTGCTTTAAACATGGTGAAAGAAACAGAAGATGGGAAAAATAAAGTAGGTGTGATTGCAGCAGAGTTGTGTGGGGTTATTGCTTTGATTCTTTCCACAAATTGACCAAAATGGAAATGAAAACTGGCTGTTGTTTTTTAATGTAGTCAGTAAATCTGCAAGTAGGGTGTTGTGGGTTTTCTTAAGTTTCAGATTTTGGGTAATGAATGCACACAGAAGCCTTGGAATCAGTCATTCTTGTGTAATATTTCCTCTCTGCAATTCCACAATGAAAAATAGTAATAATAATAATAAAAAATATCTAGAATTCAGTGCTGCTTCAGAGGATTTTCATTTAGCTCTGAATAGGGTACTAATTGCAGAGATTTGACAGCTCTCAGGCATTCATCACTTACTCTTGCTCTTACTTGTTCTTACTTTAGATGTTTAATTTAGTTCCAAAGTAATTCTTCTTGAATTTGTTATTGTAATAATTGTCATTAATAACCCAGCAAGGTAGTTGTCCTTTGGCATTCCATCACAGCAAAAATGATAGTAAGATAGCTCTTGTCTGAAGACTTGGAAATCTAGAGAATTTTGGGGGCTGGCAGTGGCTGAGGGGGTGGTGAAGACAAGGAATACCAGAAATGAGACATCATGACAGACATCTTGGGGTGTTTGCAGTTGGGATTTATGCAATAGGCTTATGTAATTGGGCTGTACTTCACAGAGAAAGAAGACAAGGCATCAGATGCAAAAGAAATAATAGGGAGGATGAGGAAGATGAAGGCAGAAGAGTGAAATGACAGGCGGTTGGGAACATTTTGGAAGCAGAACAAAGCCATGTGCTGAGAATAAAATCGATTGTGGCTCACGTGACAGTGGAGTAAGAAGTACGTTAGCATAGGTAGGTTGCCCATTTCAGCCAGATGAATAAGATATCTCTGTTATGGTGTGATGCTCCAGACAGTGAGATGGGCTTCCCAAAGTAGTAAGTCTAACAGTAGCTGTCTCCCCTTCCACTGGTGGTCTGCTGCTGGTGCGGTGGCCTGGCAGAAGGCACAGAAAGCAGCAGTGACCTCTCCTGAGGGTGCAGCAGAAGCAAGGCTGCCCCAGGGTGGCAGGGGGCACTGAGCCAGAAGGAGTGGTGCGGTCTTTCAGTGGCCCTGAGGTGATGCCCAGGGAGCCTGGTCAGGGCTGCAAGCAAAATTGTGCATACACCCAGGCCTGCCCAGGGCAAAATTGTGTCCCTGGGCCTGGAAAGAGAGGGGGACTGGAAGGGGGGGGGGGGGGCGCAGGATAGGGATGAAAGGCAGGTCACAAACTAATGCTTATCAGTGCCACTGGGGCACAACAGGGCTGGCCCTACCTTATGTTAAAAAGAGTTAAAAGAGGGTTGAGACTTTTAGCAGTAAATATGACCTGCAGCCACCTAGTATGCTGTCTGCCTTTTTCCTGAGGCTAGCCCTTCCTTTGCTTTTCCCCTGATGCTGCCTAAATTGCAAATGATTTTGGGAAGCCAACCTCAGGACATGGCTATGAATAAAAAAAGTACAGGGAGAGTGTGTGTGCCAAAGACAGAGGCTGCTGTGCCAGGCAACTGCTGGAGGCAGCACGGCTGCCCACGCCGCAGCCGGGTGTGCATGTAACTGAGCAATAGTCTGGAGCCAGAGGTCAGCGAGTCACGGGGCCAGCCAGCTCTCGGGAGTTTCTCGCTCATACTTGTGTCTCTGCCAACCTTCAGGCTTCTTGGGCATGAGTTGACTGTCAGGGCCTGTGAGTCAGCAGTTACTGTGTCTGGCTTGGGACGCTTGTGTTGTGGTTTTGTTTTAAACAAGGATCAGGATTGTTTTCCCCTCCTGCCTTTCTTGCCCATCTTGTGTGATGGTTAACAAAGCAGACTGAACACGGAGAGGCAGGGCATAAAGGCTCCACGACATACACTATCTCACTGGTTCTTACAACAAAATTAGTATGTGTGAGAGAGTCAGCAGTTACTGTTTCTTGCTTGGCACTCTTGTGTGTTGTGGTTTTGTTTTAAACGAGGATCAAGATTGTTTCCACCTCCCCTCCCCCGGCCCTTCTTGCCTATCTGGTGTGGTGGTTAAAGGAGACTGAACACAGAGGGGCAGGGCATAAAGGCTCCATGATATACACTTATTTTTCTGGTCCTTACAACAAAATTGGTATGTGTGATAGTCAGCAGTTACTGTTTCTGGCTTGGGACACTTGTGTGTTGTGGTTTTGTTTTAAACAAGGATCAGGACTGTTTTCCCCTCCTGCCCTTCTTGCCTATCTGGTGTGATGATTAAAGCAGACTGAACAGAGAGGGGCAGGGCATAAAGGGTCCATGACAAACACTTATTTCGCTGGTTCTTACAACACAACCGGTGTGTGTGGGGCGGACAGAGGAGTCACTGCGCTCTGCCGTGCCCGGCTGGGGCTGGGGCTGCCCCGGGCCGCTCAGCACCTCGGACAGCGCCGGCAGCGCCCCGCTCCCCGCCCCCCCCCCCCCGCCCCGGGTATGTCCCACCGAGAGGGGCAGTGAGGGGTCACCTGGACACAGTCCTCCCTCTCCAGCCGGTGAACTGCTCGAAGTGATTTCTGTCCCTTTATTAGAATGGAGAAGCATCTTACCTAACTTCTCAGTGAAATAGGGGATATTGTATCTCCTTTTTTTTTTTCTGTCTGAGCAGAATTCTGTTCTCTAAAACAAGAATTTGCATGTCATTCATAAAAATTTAAACCTTCCTTATTTAATCAGTAAGGAAAAAAATTGACCCTGCCTATCCTGAGCTGCCAAAGCATGCAAGAGCGATGTATAGAGATCGTAGGTACCGTTAGAAAGCATCGATGTCTGGTTGCTTTAAGGTGAACCATGAGGGAAGATGCAAGTTATCTGTTCCTGCTGCTGTGGTTTCATTTGTCGATAAGAAAATCAGCCTTTGGTACTCACTTTTGCTGTGAAGAGGTAGGGTTGATTAATAAATGTGTGTTCCTTTGTAGGCAGTTGAAGAATATCGGTATATTTTTGCAGCAAATTCTTACTGGAGAATCTCAGAAACCTTTGGTTTGGGTTGGGTTTTTTTTTTTTTGTTCTGATACAAGTGGAATAAAAATAAATTTCTTTGCTTCTCATTTTCAATTCTTGGGCTGCTAAAGCCTCTATATATCTTTTTTCAGTTGTAGCACAGATATTTGAATATGTGACCTCCAAGTTCTGTAGAGAAGTTGTAGCTTAAAAGGAGCTGTCATGACCCAAGGAGTGGCAAGACTGGACTATGTGCACAGAAAGTTCACAGAAACGATTCCCTGGCTTTTAAATCCAAATGGATGGCCTTCATTTGCCTGTTGAGTTTGTGAATGATGGAAAGTCAATGGCTTTCATTCGAAAAGGAGGTAATAACTTGATAAAACGTGGTAATGCGTCCGTCCTTGATGTTCTGGAACACAGTAAGTGTTTAGCGTGGTGTTCTTCCACCTGAACAAATACTGCCAGTTTGCACTTGGAAACGTGTCATTTCTGTCGATGTAACATCTCTTTCTTGGCTTCTACCCCACCCTACTACATGTTGAGCATCCCTTCAGTAAAAGGGCTACTTAACTGAAACAAAAAATCTAATCAGGAACATAAGTCCCTAAAGAATAAGGCTTTATGCTATGGGAGAGAGTTTGCAGCAGATAAAAGCAATGGCCTGTGTAACTGCCAGGTCAACCCAGCCATGGAACAGAAAGCAAAGGCTTTGATTGCTGCTGCTCCCATTCCCGAGTACACAGTGGGCTGTCGCTGCCTCAGCCACTTCAGCTCCTGTCCTTAAAACCTCTTAAGCTGCCTTTCTGCTGGTGATTCATACTTCTAGAAACAAACTTGCAATAAGGACATTAATATATATTTTGAAATCACACTCATCAAGCCATTATTCAGATAAAGAAGCAAGATTTTAAAGGAACAACATTTTTTTTTCTCCTGGACATCTGACAAGAGACACCTTGTGTGTCTTTGTAGGCTTTGATATTTAATCATTAGAAGAGGTATGTTTTCTTTTGTTTTCATTATTATTTTTTTTTCTGCTGAGACAGTCAATCTTATCAGTTGACTTCTCTAGGTTATCAGGGACATGTGTAGATAGAGGGCAGTTTTTGAAGGAAATCTAGGTATAAAATGTGCTGCTAGTGGCTGATCTTTGCCATTCAGATGAACATAGTTTACAGGATCTTTCTTCACTGTTAGAGTGATTCCTTTCACTCCATTATTTTGGCTGGGTTTTGGTGGTTTTTTTAGTTCTGGGGAAAGGAAAACATGACAAGTTGGTCAGTGATCCAGAACTAGCTCAAGTCAGCAGGAAAAGACAGCAATTACTGCCTGACTCCCACAATCTGTTTTAGCCCCAGCTAAGTTCTTAAGGAGTGATGTGAAAAGCCTTTAACATTGTCATATTTTGTTGATAGTAAATCAACTCCTGAGCAGCCTCACAGAGCAGATGAAGATTTCTTAGTGACTAGTGAACTAAACTGTCACACTGATGACTTGACAGCTTATTGCCCCGGACTTGGGAAGAGAGCATTACAAATCCATTTGATTCACTCTGAGAAGAAAATGAAGGTTTTGGCTGTCAGTCTAGGACCTTACTAAACAGTCTGAGGAAAAGGTTGCTTTCTTTTGCTGCTTTTTCAATGAATGAGGAGGGAGTCACCACAGTTCAAATGAGCTTTGGAAGCTGTAGAGGTCCTGTTGGGGTCGGAGTCACGAGCTCAAGGCAGGCAGCCTGCACAGCGCTGCCACGTTGGTGTGTGTTGTCCATTACACAGAATCACACAGGAGGGTTGAGGTTGGAAGAAGGATCTTCTGGAGACCATTTAGCCCACTCCCCTGCTCAAGCAGGGTCAGCTAGACTCCACAACTCCTCTGGACAACATGCTCCAGTGTCTGACCACTTTCACAGCAAAGCAATTTTATTTCTTCTGTTCAAGTGTCATCTCCTGTATTTCAGTTTGTTGACTAACTTCTTACATGTTCTGATGTGTCTGCTGAACCTTTTTTAGGGGGGAGGGATCCTAAATTTCTAGAAAAAAAAAAATATTTTTTTTTGGCTACTTACACTCCCTTTTTTTGACTGCTGGGTTTGCTGATTCCATCTGTTCTCTGAGGCTGCAGTCTTGTAGTTTTAAACTTTCTTCATTTTGCTGGGAATTTCTTGCCTTGTGAGGTGAAGGCTACAGGGTAACAAAACCTGTAAAACATGCTTTTTCTATGTACCAGCAGCAGAACTTGAAGGCCTGGGGGCTGCAAATGAGTTGGTAGCATGTATGAAATAGCTGTCTTAGTTAAACTCATCAAAGATTCTTCTTTGCTATCATGTTGCTGCTTGCCCCCTATTTTTACTCTTTTTTTGCTTTAGTATTTGTCTCTCTCTCCCCCCTGTGGTTTGATCTTTGTGTGTGACCATCCAATTTTTTTCATCAGACTAGAGGAGATTTTTATTCTCACTAGCACTGCAGGGTGTGCCTTTAAATTTTCTATTTGTGACCAAATATATTTTGAGAAGACTTCTAACAGTGCACAGATCACCTTGAAGACTGAGCATTCCAGGTAAGTTATTCTCGGGGGAGGGGGGGAAGAAAAAGGAAAAAAAAAAAGCAATTAAAAAATTTATCTGGAAAAACGCTACCGTTAACCTTGAGAGCTTTGGAATACAGTTGTTCTCTTTTAGAATGGGGTAAAAAAGAAAAAAAAAAGTCTTATTTAGATTTTTAGATTTTATCAGAATGGTTCTGCAATGTGCTAAATATTTCTAGGAAACAGGGAACAGGTTCAACCCTTATTCTAGAAATTAATTCATTTAATGAATGTAAAAGTATATATTGATTTTGAAGGGAAAAAAAAAAAAAGGGTGATTATCCTTGCAGAAGCCAGAAGGATTGCTGCCTCGACTTTGCATCCTTTACAATCCTAATTACAATTTGATTCACCACTCCATTTGAATTAAAAAAAAAAAACCAAACCACTAACCTGTTAGCTTGGGACTACATCTGTGTTTTCCAGAAATGCTGTTTCTTTTTGCAGAAAAGAAGTAATAACTTTATGTGTGTGTTTTAACTAATATTCCCCCATCTGTGCTTTGCTTATGTGCTCCCTTTGTGGGAAAACTGAAGTCACAACCCAAACGCCTGGCAACAGGAGCAATGGGCTTGATATTTATATTAGAACTGTAACACATGGACATCTGTTGTCTCTACCCTTTAAAAGTTATTGCTTCCAAAGACTAATATTTGGCTTTTTCAGCTGTGAGCTGTTGCTGGTAGACGAGGTTGGTGGCAGCCTGGGAAAGGACTGGGCTGTAGCCCACGGGGTAGCCCCTGCCCAGGAGATGCCCTAGGGTGGACGGATGGGCAGACAGGCAGAGGGCTTCTGTCATACCCCACAGCTGGGTAGCACTGGGTTGGCCTCCCAGTTAGTACTGGAATAGAGCTGAGTGACCCAGAGCCCTCTTTCAAGTTGGCTGCTGCTTTGCCGAGAGGTAATCCCTTCCGCCTGCCTCTGCATCCTTACACAGAAAATGAGAATATTGAAACCAATCTCACTTGATCAAATACATTTTGGGGTCTACTGAAGGAGACGTGCTGATGGCTGAGCTATTCATTGGTGACACATGCGCATAGAAAAGACAGAGGACCGGAATAATTTCAGTGGTACAGAACAATAATGACAGGGAGGATGCATTAAACCAGAGCAGAGTATTTACCCTTAATATGGTGTATATGTCTGAGCAAGATAATTACCTTCCTCCTGATTTAGGGTGAGATCTTTGTGGCATTCCATCTTCTGTTCAGTTTTGAAGGAACAGGTGGGTCGGCATGTCTGCGCTTTGCCTTTTTCCTTTGGGACCTCAGTGTCTGTTACCAGAAAATGTCAGTACCCTGCGCTAAAGGTCTTGGTAGGAGTTTCAGCCCCCTGATGCTGGGCTCAGCTCCCCAACACACACATTCACATAGCACTGCAATTCGAGAGCTGCCGGCATGGATGTTGTGCTATTTCTTGTCTTCCTTCTTAAACATACTTTAAGTGTGTTTCCTTCTTAAACATGCTTTAAGAACCCTGCACTGTGATTGTGAAAATGCCTCACAGCCGTTGCCAGGATGAAATGGAAATATCTTACGGCTACCACTGAAACTGTGGCCTGCCTTTAGAACAAATACAGCAAAGAGAAGACTAGTGTCTTGCTAAAGAGGTGTCGGATTGTTTACATACCTACTCCTGCATTATTTTGCAGGGGTAATGGACCTAATTATCCAGATGCAAAACAAAAGCAGTGCGAGGACCCTTACATAGACTCTTTGATAAGGCACAAAAGCCGGGCTGGGCCACCCAAACAGGGTGCTCAGCCTCTGCCCTGCTGCTGGCTGTGGATTGATTTTGGTTTCTGGAAGTTTCTTTGTGGCATTTCTGTTTAGGTAAGGGCATTTCTCAGGAGCTAGGCTGAGAGGCAAGGGGTAGAACAGGGCAGATGGCAGGAACATTTCACTCTGATTTCTTCCCACAATTAGTTTATTCCATTTTCCAGTGCCATCTAAAACAATGTGAAGGGTTGTGGTGCCAGACTATCTGTCTGGCAGGAGTTAGCTTGCACTGCCTGTGTTCCTTCCCTCCTCACTATACAGCACTGTACACTTCCACCACCTCTGCAGCGCTCCCGGCCAAAAGATGGGAAGCTGTCAGTCTTGAATGAGCTCTATGTAATGCAATAAGCCTGGGGGCGAGGGGAGGCAGAATTATTTCTGTGCAGAGAGGTGGGAAAGTTAAACTGTTCCTGGTACAAAGCTTGCTCACAAGGCTCAGGCAACAATACAAACAGTAGGAAAGAAAAACGTTGCATAAGTGAGACAAGGCACTTCGCAATGGCTATGATTCAGTGATAACCACGACCTGAAATGTTTGGGAGCTGACTCACAGATCTGTGACTCTTAAATCACTGGAGAAACAACACAAAAGAAGAGTTGGAGAATCCAGGCTGTTCTGTGAGAAGTTCTTGAAAGCTTTGGTGTGCTGCTTGTCATCTTGGAAGAGCTTACCCTTCTCCCCTGTACACCTGTGCCAGCCGGTAATAATTGCCTGAGCTGGAGACGTGCCATAGCCCATCACCTGGCAGTCCTTCATCCAGGTCCGAGGTTATTGATCCCCAACCGAATGTCCTAGAAATTAGAGCAGAGAGTGCAGCGAGGCATCGGGGTAGCAAAACGGTCCCATCCTGACTCGGAGCCTTGGGGAAGGAGGAGGCAGTGCCAGTGAATCCAGGTGCTGTAATCACCTGCCGGGGACTGAGTGGCAGCTCTAGCTATTGCTCCCTTGTCGAGGGGACACCTCAGTTCCCATCCTCTTCAGCATGCAGCAAACGGCCTCCCATGTTTCCCACCAAGTCCTCTAAAACCTGACTGGAGAGGGTAGAAAGGGCCTCAGGCATCGATCTCTCCCCTTCCCTTCCTTTGGTGAATAATGCTCATGGTGTTTTAATTGTATTTTGTGGGTTAAAATCATCAACATGGGAACAGAGTGGTTTATTTCAGCACAGACAAAACTAACTTCATTTATTTTTTTTAAAGACAAAACAATAATCATTCTAGTTAGAAAAAAAATTTTTTACTTAACAACGAAGCTAAGAAATCAATTATTTGTGTAGCCCTATTTCATATCATCGTTACAGTGATGCCAAGCTGTTTCAGCTTAATTTCATTAGTGCAGAGTGTAATCTTAGCTATGTTAGTCTTGAGTTTGCTGATTTTTA
The DNA here is from genome assembly GCF_023634085.1 of Falco cherrug. NCBI lineage: Eukaryota > Metazoa > Chordata > Aves > Falconiformes > Falconidae > Falco > Falco cherrug. Next base: position 118,088,933 of record NC_073698.1, on the reverse strand, counting down.
AGCCTTTTTTGTAATTGGCAAAACTCTGAGGGAAAAAGCTTATGATGGAAGCTTCCAATAAATTCAATTGGCTGCAGACAGCTGAACGAATCTCTGCCTGTAATAAGTAAAGCTTGTGATAGTACATGGATTTAAAATGGTGAGTGGGAACTGTAGATTGGCTAGTTTGGCAGCTGAACAATTTAACAAAATAGTTAATTTAGGCTTGGACTCAAATTATCTTAGCAAATCCACATGCACTGATGGCTTTACTGAAATCATATAGAGTGTTACCAGAAAATGGGTAAATTCAGAACTTGTCTGCTTACTGGTGTAGCTCGATGTACTAGTAATGGGAGGAGTTTGTAGCGATGGATGTTTTCCTGATTCAGCATTGCTGAATATATCTGGCATTTTGCAAATTATTTGAAATCTGAGGCAACTTGCAAATGACAGAGTAGCAAGCATCAAAGGCGAGGTTACTGAGGCACTGATCAAGATTGACTATTTGTACGACTCTGTTTTGGTGACATGCCTCTTGATTTAGCCGAAAGCAAGCTGATCACATGCGTGGGGGAGCTGAGAGCAAGAGTCTGCTTCACAGACCTGGAAAGCAATAGGTTGGAAGAAAGCAGAGGGAGCTCGGGGAGTCCTGCCCTAGCTGGAGCTGTCAGGGAATGCCTGTGGCAACGAATGAGAGGTCAGCAGGATGTGTAAATAGAAAAAGAGAAACACCAAGGGGAGGTGGTTCCGCCTTCTAAAACATGTGAAGACCTTTTGCCCAGCTATCTATCCAGCCTGTGGTTCAGTGTTTCAGTTGTACTGGACAGCCCAACAGTGCTCTAGATAATATAAGGTGGCCTGAAAAGCTTCCCAATGAGACTTGACAAGTTGTTCGGTGCCATCATTGGAAGAAGGTGAGAAGCCTGGTGTCAGAGCAACAAAATCCAGTGGCTGAAGGTCCGTTTATTTCATGGCTCCAAGTAATGCAGGCTTTTATGTATTATCCTTCGGTATGCTTTTCCATATTGAATCACTTTGTTAAGGTAAGGGTCAGGTCTCCCGGGCTCAGGGTTTCAAATGCTTACCTTCAGGAGCTCATGTCCCAGCATAGATCTTCCTCTGAAATGCTGTGCCTTGACTGTGGCTGGAGATGGAATGCTGTAAAGAAAAATAGTGGCTTCAAATGGCAGAGCATCCCTTCCCTCCAGTTCTGCGTTGGTATGTTTGTATGTCTGCTCAGAGACTCTGCATCGGACCAAGAGCTATTAAGGGATTTCCTGCTGGGATGCCCTGACAGTGAGCTTTGGGGTTATTTATTTCTTCTGCAGCATGGTATGTAACCTGCATCGGGATCAGGTGGGTGTATTTGGTCTCCTCAGCTTTCTGTCATTGTTGGCCTTGTGCCATGTCCTGCCTTTGCCTCCTCCAACACGTCAGTCTTGGCGATGAACTGAAGATTTTGGTCCTCTCTTCCCCTCTTCACATGGAAAAATGTTCTGGAAAGCTTAACGGTGTTTGCTCATCAAAGTGTCGCTGTGGTACAGGTGTCTGTTAAGGGAGGTAGAGGGCTGATAAGGGTTACAGATTTCAATTCTAGGCAACCTTTTGAAATATCTTGGTGTTGTTCTTCCAGCACTCACTTGGTTTACAAATAATGCATCTGCTTTGCAGGAAGAATTCCTTACATATCTTGTTTGTGACATCTAAGACCTGAACTCTGCTCTCTTCATCTTCAAAGCCCCTGCAAATGCCTAAGCTGATGGCAAATTCTCACATTTTTGCAAGTAGCAGACTTTGTAGGCAGCCTAGAGATAGAAGTGAAGATGATACAGCTTTGTTTAAAAAGGGGTGATAAGTTTGGGGGGGAGGGGTGTCATTGCTGTCTCATCTCCTTCCCTTCCAGCGATCAGAAACAAACGTTTCGTAACACAGATTCATGACTGATGGTTGAAAGGAGATCAGGTCAATCTAAGGCTGTTTCTTTTGAGAAGCAGATTTCTAGTCCCTAGAACTCTTATTTGAAGTTGCAGCTGCACACCTTTCTACCTCTGTAGTTCAGCAGCTGGTGTAGTTAGGTTATTTTAGTGAATTGCTTGTTAATTTTCTACAGTACAATTGTGATCTACTTGATAGAAAATATTTTTTAGAGGTATATGACCTCTCTGAAGCTTATGACTGCAGCTTAGGACCAGTCTGTTGCTGTGACATGTGAAATACATCCTAGTCCATTAAGATCAGATGAATGGGGCTCTTGCTGGCAGGGGCAGCATCTGCAGCCAAAAGTATTTATACTGATTAACTGCTTTTTTAGAACCCTATGCCTGGATTGCTAACCTCCAAATAAGTCACCCCTTAGGAGACCATCGATGACACAGCCATTTGTCTCAAAATTCAGGCGCTTGATCTTTATTGAACTTGATGAGCAAACAAATGATAATTGAGACACTAATTAAATGCTGTACCTGGACTCTTAGTTCAGGATTGAAAGGAAAGACTAAATTATTTAATGGTAATTTGGGGAATTTACAGGTGTAGGTCTTCAGCAGACTTGTAGGGAGGAGGGGTTTGTTCAGGTGTTTGAACTCCATCTGCTGCCTGCTTCCCTGAATATCTCAGTTGATCCCACGGCTTAACAAGGGCATTGCTACGATCCCACTGGCCAGAGTTTCCTAGCGAGTGTCAGGACGTTATATTTGCTCCAGTGAGCAAAATCAAAATGTGGGACCTCAGTTTTGTTCTGCACTTTCTTGTAATCTCCATCGTGCAGTCTAGACACTATTAATCCATGCCTGCTTTTGTAAATTCACCTGCCTTTTGGAAATCATGGCCTGGCTTCTGACTACAATTGAGTTGTTTAATTTTATATTTTCCATTTCTTCCCTATTCCCTTCGTTTCCATTCCTAATAAATTAGTTGTTTCTTCCAATGTTTCCCGCCCTGCCCTTTACCACCGTCCATGTACATCCCTACATTTCTGCTCTTTTTCCTGCCAGACATACTTAGGGCATTTGTTAAGGTAGTTAGGGTATTAGGGTATTAGACCTTATCAAAATGTCTCAAGCTCTTTAGCCAGTCACATCTAACTCTGTTCTCAAATGACAGTAGCTGACTGTTCCTCCCAACTTACTCATGTATCATTGCTACCCCGTCCAGGAACCAGAGGAGTGAGAATCATGCTTGGCATTTCCACAGAGATCTTGGAGGTAGGCAAAAATGTCATCGTTGCCAGTAATTTGTGCCCTGTGCAGAACAGATTTGTTCATCGGGGCCGGCACAACACATAGGAGCTTGGTGCAGCGCCAGTTTTGCTTCCTCCTCTCCTCTCCCTTCGGTACCGCCAGTGTGCAGCAGATCAATTTCCTTCGCTGGGGGGAGTCAGGAACTGCCACGGGAACAGATGCTAGGGAAGCAGATGGGGCAAGAGTTGATTTGGAGCAATGACAACTCTGTAACCTTTCAGCGTCAGCCTGCGATTGCCACTTTCCCCATATTCCCTAGCAGAAGGCAAGTCCAGGCACAGGCGAAAGCACAGGCTTAGTGGTAGGCAGCAGCTGGGCTTCTGGGGTGCAGTGAGCTGGCCCCAAAAAGGCAGCTCGTGGTGGGTGGAGCGGGGCTTTTTCCATCTTATGTTAGATAGCAGCCTTTATTGCAGCGAGGACCTCGAGCTCTTTAAGTTAAGTCTGGCAGGGCTTATCAGCCCAGCAGCATTATGAACTCTGATTTTACACGTGCAGAAACAAAGAGACTGACAACTGATCAAAAGTTGCTTCTCTAGTAAGGGACATCAACTCCTACACTGTTCTGAAAAGGTGAGGGATGAGTGTCCCCGGTCACCCGGAAGGTTGGGGCAGAGCAAGGCATGAAATGGAGATGCACAGCCTCCCAGCCACGCAGTCGGGAGGCAGCTCCCCATATGGAGCACAACTGGGCTTCCACAGGGGCTAAGGCGGTCAGGGGTGGTGGTCCTGTTTGTCTTTTGTTAGGGGGCAGGGGGGATATTTGGTGTTTGTGCTTGCACATTGAGGGGGACAGAGAAAAAAGAAAAGAAAAAAAGAGCAAAACACAAATAATAAAAAATATTTAAAAAAAAAATTATCTAGTTCTCCACTGCAGTATATCTGGATGGTTCATAGTAGAGTGGAGAACTTCAAAAGTCTAACCTGCCTGACAAAATATTCAACCTCACACAGCATTTTGAAAGCTCCTGGACCTCAGCTTGCAAATGTATACTGTACCTGGTGTAGAGGAGTCATGAAACCAGTCAAAGGGAGTAAGTTTTCAGTAGCCAATTTAAATTTACTCTTTCTGCTGGGTGAAATCCTATTTAAATGTTGAAAATGGGAGTTTAAAACATTTAGTAAGGGTCAGGAAGTTCCTTCTTTCAAAGTATGTAACCCAGATTCCCTGTGTGGTTTCTTCAGGATGCTTTGCAAAAGTTTAGTTATGGCAAACTACAGGATTAAGGCTGAATAAGCGCTTTTTGGATCACATATTTATTCTTTCTGATAAACAAGATTGTGAAGATTGAGATGGTCCTTACCTTTAATTTTAAAATTTACTGTGGACCTGGCCAAGTGACCATCAGAATAATTCATATTTTTTTATCCTGAGCTTTACCTTGATATATGTTTTAGGTAATGGAATTTTGTCTTCTGAAGTAGAATGACTTAACACAGAATCTGACTCGAAAGCTGCCTTCCTAAGCATGATTTATTTAGCAGGGAGCCAACGGTAATACATTAGCACATACCTGAGGATGCTCGGTCCCATTGTGATGAGAAGCCTTGAGAACTATGACATACATGTGATGGGACTGGGAATAAAATTAAACACAATTGTATATTTAGTGCACTTGTTCACAGAGCTCCGAGAGATTTTCTTTATTAAGTGACTGTCACTGGAGAAGCAACAGAAGAGCAGAAACAGATGACTTTGTACAGCAGATCTTGGTTTGCTATATTACTCTTCAGCGTAAGATTTTACTTTGTGTCTCAGAACCGTATGACTCATAGTGAAGGGAAGCTGATGGCTTCCTAATGTGGTGGTGGTGTGTTTTTTGGTTTGTTTTTTTTACATGTGCCTGTCTATTCCCTTTTCCCTCCGTTCATCCAAAATGCAAAATTAAACTAAGAAAAAAAAAAAAAAAAAAAAATCAGGCATCTGGCTGAAATGCTTTTCTGTGTAAATATTTAAACCTGAATCAGAGACTTTCTGCAGTGCTGTGGGGTGGGTAACTCGGAATAAGAACGCTGCCCAGCTGATGGCTTGTGCTGGTCATACCTGCAACCCTTGTCCAACTTCAGGGTTTTCATGGTGCAGAGTGGAAGGTGAATGCAAAATATACCCACATATGTTACCAGCTGTCACGCTGAGCTTGAGAGGCATGGTTACGGTCCTCACCCCACACCTCGTGGGGTGGGAATGCTGCGTTTGTCTGCGATGGGCAGAGGCCAGGCTCCTCAGAGGAGATGTGCCCAGAGCAGAGCTGCAGTGGTGGAGGTCCCTAACGTGACACTTGTCACCAGCCAATTCAGTCTCCAAGATGGGAGAGCAGTCTGAAGAGTTATTACATTACTAATGATATTACAATATCTGGCGCTGTCACACATTGTGCACTGATTTATAGTTTAAAAAAAAAAAAAAGTCTTAATCTATTGCTTGGTGAGAAGGCTGGTGGCAGCTGCTAAAGCTGTTCTGTGTCATTCCAAGAAGCCCAGTCTCATCCAAATAACTTGTGGAGGAGCAGGGATGTTTGGAGAAGAACTGTCACAACCTGTGAATAAGTTCTCTTACATCATGAGTGCTAGGAGACAAAGATGAAAGCCAGCTGATCAGCTAGAGGCAATCTTTACTTTACCTGCTGTACTTTACCATAGGGAAATGCTGGGTGTCAGAAGAGGGGAGGGAAGGAACGCCAAGGTCCAGAACCCCTGTGGGCACTGCAACCACCTGAAACCCCTCACCCCTACTCAAACTGCTTTTAATAAGCTTTAAGACTCAATACAAACAATGAATACTTGGTAAAACATGTTTTTGTAGATAATTTTAAATACTGTATTTGCTAATTTACCCTATTTATTCAGATGTAAACAGTCCTGAGTATATAGATTATTTTTTTTTGCATTACTTGCATCAAGTGTTATGCTAAACAATAGCACACAAACCACATGCTATTTCTTCCCATTTTTCTATAGCCTGCTTGACTTATTTTTCAACAGCTTGCTTGACTTAGAAAATACAGTTAGCCTTTTTTCTTGGACCCTAGACTTTAGAATGTGATGCATAAACTTTTGCAGTAACAGTCGTATGCCTCAGAGTAAGTATTTAAAAGCTCCAAATGTGGTTATTAGTTAGGTACCTTTTTCAGGCTTTGCATTGAAAAAAATCAGTTACTTCCTTTATAAAGCCTTTCAGTTTCAGCAAAGTGAATCGCTGTCTGAAAGTTCAGTGGGAGCATGTTCTTCCAGGATGGCTTCACTCTTTCACAAAGATGCTCGGTGAGCAGCTCAGCGCGCTGGCAAGCCGCATCAGCCAGGCGTTTACTCCTACAAGTGCCACCTGCTCTGCTACAATCCTCGCCTTGCTGGAGTCACCGGCATCTTTCTGTTTGCTCTGTGGGGTGGCTCCCTCGCCTTGGACTTGGCTGCCATCTCAAGGGACGAACAGTTTGCTTGGCCTCAGGGAAGCCAATGCGTTCAGCTGGGGAGCGGACACACGTGCGTTCAGGGGGCACTGCTGTGTGCTCTGTCGGGTGGCGATACTTCACGCCGTGTGTGTGCCCTGGGGGCCCTTGCTGTGCGGTTGACGCAGCCCCCAGGCATCGCATCGAGCAGCTGGAGCGGTTGCCGCAGGAGGTTTAGTGAGGGAGCATGTAAGAGCCAAAGTGGCAGGCTGAATTGAGATATCGCGGAGGAGGCAGCTATTACCTTCCAGCTCTCTTTAAAAACCATCCTGAGGCTTTGAAGGTCTTGTGTTGTGCTTGTTGCTGGATGTAAGATTGCTGACTGCCAGGCGGTGAAGGTCACTTTGTGCCCTCCTCTTTAAGTCAGGTTGCTGCTGTTTCTATTAACGAGGGAGCAGGAGTGCTGGCTAACTCCTGGCACGTTAACCCGCATCTCTCCTGGGGAACAGGTCTCCGCTGGACTCCCCTAGGACCTTCATGCAAGTCAGAGAGTTGCGTATCACATAGATGTCAAGCCCAATCAGATCTTCCTTGTCAGGATGTGTTAGGGCAGCTGTCTGCAATTTGTGTGACAGGGTGCATCTCTGCCAATAAACTACTTTTGCTCTGCGTTGTGCTGCGTCTGCTGTCTGCAGTGCTGCTGGGAAAGCTGCCAGCGAGAGAGCAACTGCGTGCACAAAGGTGGCTGGGTGGCACCTCTTGTAATCTGTGTTCTGCACAGTGTATTGATTGGCTTTGTGGATGGATCCCAGGGGGTGAACACGAACATCACGTACCAGAGTGTGACATTTTAATCAGACAAGTTTAACTATTGGGAGCAGCTGTGGTAATGTCTACTTAAAAAAACCCAAAAAACTGCACCCAAAAAACCCACCAACCCATATGGTGGTTATTGCTTAGGAACTACATGTAGTTAAGTGTAGAATACAAATGAGTGGCTTGTGACAGGACTGAGAGCACTTTGAAGTAAAGCTCTAGTAAGTGCTAATCAGTGATGCAAGTTATTTAGTTTTTTTAAATATATATAAAACCTGAAACAAGCTTTTTGCACATGCATGTGCACCCACCCTGGGTAGGCGGCGTAGCCTGCTCCATGCCGCACTGTTCCTCCCTGCCAGCTGTAAAATTATTTGTTCCCCTGGATAGAAAGGTGTTTGTGCTGCGGGAGATGAGGCTGGTAAGGGGCAAGAGAGATTTAAAAGGAGAAGGTGGCTGGAGTTTGTACTGATAATGATACGGAGTTGTGAGAAAGATGGAGGTCTTGTGGGGCTGGTGTGCCAGCTCACCCCACAAGCATCATTGAGAAATGACCACCCTAGGTTATCTTAGGACCACCTAGAAGGTTATCCTCCTTAGCCTGTACCACGCTGTGTAGCAGAGGAGTTTAACCTGCTGTGGTAAAATCTCAGGGTCCCAGAAGAGCTCTGTTAACCTTGAAAGCCTGTGTAGTATGTTACTTTCTACCTGCAAAGTAGAAAGCGCCACTTATTCACAGGCATGAATGACACCGAGCCTGGTCCAGAGGTAGACTTGAAAGGATGTTCATCTGCTGTTTGTGGGAACTGAACTGAGCAGAAGCTTCTGAAATGCCAAAACACAGAGAAATGCAAAATTATTCCCAGTGCGCTGCCTGTCTGCTAATTAGTGGCCATCTCCTTTCATGAAAAGAGGTAAGAGATGTAGCTCACACAAACGCAAGTGCTTGCAGACTTCTAGGCACGACACTCATCTTTCTTCCTTTTGTTTTCAGATGTTTAAAATGAGGAAAACAACACATCGGAGTTGAGAGAAAAACCAGCCTGTTACCTTGGTGCCTGATGATGGAAGGCAGGCCCCCCTGTTCCCCACCCCCCCCACCCCCGGTGCTGCTGTGCCCCAGGGGACAGCACTCAGTTCAGGGCTGGAAATGCCCCTTTGCTCCCCCCGTGGCCACACGGACCGGGGGCTGCCCACCTGCCTTGGGAGAGCAAGGGACATAGCTTTTCCCAGTAGAAATGGAGCAGCAGCTTAGCCAGTTATCTCCTGCTAATAAAAAGAAGCAAGGAGATGAGTCTTGCAGAATGATTATTCCCTGGCTACTGACGTGGCTGAGATGGGTTTTCTTGTGAAGAACCACAGTAGGCTATAGCTATTAAGTAGCAGTAATTTATGAAATTCATGCCCAGTTTTGTAATTCAACTTCTTTTCATTGATTTAAAAGTGAGATTTTGTCCTGAATACTGTAAGCACAGAAAATAATAGAAGCTGAGAGGAAAACTGTTCTTGATATTCAGTTACAACTTTACCATGTGTGTTTTAAGGCTCCAAACGTACTGGCTGCTGGCTGGCATTTCCATCGTGTTGGAGTGCCCGTGTTCCTCTTGTGTTTCTAATGAGGCACAAAGTATAGAGAGCATAAATGCCAGGGAAAAGGCTACCGTTTTTCCAGTGACCAAAATCATACATATTTTAGAGCTCTAGCCTAAGGTTAGAGCACAGCAAAGCAGCTAAAGTCCCTTTCACCTGCAGTTTACATGGAAACTAGGACCAAATTTCTGCCTCCCCAAGTAACAGAAAACAGCAGAGAGTCCCTGGTAAAAAAGCAAAGTCGTGCCTCACCTGGCACTGTAGAGTCTAAGTGAGTTATTTTGTAAGAATCCAGGGATACCTTTCTGTGTAGGAGTAAACCAGGTAAGGGCAGGGCAGTCAGAGAGCCAATGAGCCAAAAGAAAATGAAGGAAAAATTAAAATGAGCCAATACTGTGAAGCTTTTAGAAAAGCGTGTTACCACATCTGACAACATGAGACTTTAACTTGGACACCCATCACGTTTTTCCCTGCCTCACTAGACAATGGGTTGTGTTGATTTTGCTGTCAGAAATTACAAACTGCATCAGCTCTTCTAAGCTCTTAATGTACATCACACCTTTTGTATGATTATTTTTTTTTTTTTTTTTTTTTGCCAGAACTCTAGGGCAATTTTCTGAGATGAGAATTATTTTTCACCACCTGCAAATTGCACTTTTGTGAGGAGCTGTATCGAAGGAAAAATAGGCGAGATGTTGGTGGGGCAAGCTGGCGCACCAAGGCTGCACAGCTGATGAACAAGATTTCTGACAAGGGAAGGTGTAGAGGAAAAATGAAAAGAACAAAGTTCAATTCCTGGTGACTCTAACAGACTGGTGAAATTGCAGGCTGTCATCAGGAGAATCCTGTTTCTGAGATACAAGCGAACAGGGGACACTGACATGAAAATGCCAGCGAGAGTCAGACCCTGAATTATGTTGTTAGGTGTAAATAGGCTTTATGCGGATCTTGGCAAAGGGCGGGGAGCAGGGTTTTTGGCAAGCTCGCTCTTACTGCTTACATGGCAGCAGCATTTAGAGGCATGTTCATGACCCACTACACCAACTGCAGTCTTCACAAGCAGCATACGTTGAAGGTATTTGCATATATGTGTACAGTGGTATATACATGTATGCATATGTACATGTGGTAAGGCCCTCTGAGAGCCATAAAATCCTTTTGGAGAGATGAATGGTGAGAAAGGGAATCAAAAGAAATGGCTTCTTTTCCATCTGGGGAGATGCACCTGAGAAAAATGAAACACTTAGCTAGAGTTCCAGGGAAAGCGTGACAAAAGCCAGGAAACATTTTTTGTCCCTTGCCCCCATGTCCTGCGTGTTTTACCAGGAGGTGTTATTGGAAAGCAGCGGCAAGGCGTCTGCGTGGTTTTCAGGGTTTCTCTTGCACTTTCCTGTGCACAGCAGAGTTTCTGCACGATGATAGAGCAGAAGCCCGAAGGCTTTTTGTATTGTCTGGACACACGGTGCTGGTGCATGAATTTGTTCCTTGGGCTTGAACTTCCATTAAGTCAACTCATGCTGAAGTACTAAAAATGTAACAAAATTGAATTTGGGGAAGATGAAGCTGATAAGTGATTTGCTGCTACTGGGAGTGTGAATCAGGCTTTTTCTGCAGCACATTTGCAAAGGTTACCCGAATGTTGAGTGTCACGGAAAGCACTGATCATAGAGACGGTGAACTTCTCTACTGGGTTGCAGCTCTGATCTGATAGTGGGGAGTTCCTATTTGTTTTAGTACTTAAGCAATTGTCTGTGAACTAGCGACAAAATGAACTATCCAAGATGTTTTTGATAATTTTCAGGCAAGACGGCATAATGAGCATCACAGCTATAGATGTATGCTTTGATATTAAGTCGTGCTTTTTGAGATGGTACGGTGGGTTTAGCTTATATTTAAGTAATGCCTTGGACTATCATTTCTGAGATGTTTTCATGTCTACCTTTGATCTGAAATGTGTTAATCTAATGAGTGGGTAGAGGAAATGGGTTACCATGGGAACAACATCTTTCTCTAACTTACTGCCCCAGTTGGATGCTCTGGTAATCGAAACACACTGCAAAATGGAGCGAGGCCACCAGAGACAAACGTGCATTTCCATCTTAGAGGGGACTTTTTTAGGCTGGGTTTGGGGTATGAAGGGTAACAGCCAGCCTCTGGGAGCTGTATCATGTGCTTAAAGCAAAACAAGAGGAGGAGGAGGGAGCTGCGATCTAACAGTGATAAAGAAAAACCCCAACAAAGCGAGAGTCATCTGGTGGGAAGGAGGCAAAGGCACTGCTGCTGTGTTTCTTGGAGTGTAACTGATAAATGATCATGGGCAGCTGTTAAAGCTTGAAGCTTTTAAATCTGCTCTCATCATCATCAATATGTTCCATTGTTAAGCATTTCTTCATTAAACAGCTCTTTGAGCTGCATTTGCTTCCTGTTTTCTGCTGTAGACTCACAGGAGAAGCCATCGGTACCAAACACAGCGGTGGGACCTCTTCTGTGCTGGGGAGCCACGGTACCTGCCGCCACTGCTGCTGACCCCGGCACGTGCCTTGGCTGCAAAGCACCTGACCCTGTGGTGGTGCTACATTTCCTCGCCTTACAACTCCCTAAAAACTACTGCATGATATAACACGCGTGGAGAGGAAAAAGCTGAATTCCTCATTATTGCTCGTGTAATCAGGGGGAGAAGTTTTCCCAGAGTAGAAATGTTTTAATCCTATCTTTGGCTCACTGCCTGCACTAGGCAAAGGGAAAAGCACGTGTCCATCCCACCTTCCTTCGGCTTGCTACCTCCCAGCAGCGTGTGAGCATTGGCTGGGTGCTCACCCCGACTTCAACACCCACAGGTGAGTGGGAAATGCTGCCTCTAGGCAATTCGTTACTCCGATAACTTCATTCCTGGCTACGTAATGTGTGTCACTTAGTTTGCCTGCTCTCGTGGGAAAAAAGCTGTCCATTTTCTGTGGTTAAATCAAATCAGGATCCAAGTAGTCTGATTTATGCTTTTTTTAAAAAAAAATGAAAAGTAATTAAAGAACAATCAGTGAAATACATGTTCAGGACCAATATCAACAGTGTAAACCACAATATGAGACATTAACATTTACAAATGCCTACGACTTTCTGAATTGCACTCTGCTGCCACTCTCCTCCTCCAAAGTCTCTCTCCACAGTCACAAATTTTCATACCATTTTATTTCTTTCCAGGCTGACTCCTGCTCTCAGAGCCTCTTGGTAGTCCCATGCTCACCGTGCAATCCAGCTGATGGTCCACCTAAGGAAGCTTTGTTGTTGGTAATTTCCTTCCAGCACTATCAGGTTTTGGGCGGGTGCCCTGTCAGACAGACAGCTGTGGGTCTTACACCGACCCCTGGGTTACACCAAGGCTGCCCTTCTGGCTGCTGTGGTGGTGGCAGTGTCGCCGGGGGATTGCATGGACCCCCCACACCTGCCCTCAGACTGATGCCTGCCCCATTTCCATCACTGAGCCTGTGCTTCTCTGCCTGCTGCCCACTGCCGTGGCACTTGGATTTATCCAATTTCTGGGTCTTTCTCCAGCACCCTTACAACCTGAGCTTCATCCCTCCAGTACCATTGCTGATGTTTAATCTTCTGCTTATTACTTACCTTGTTTATTTGCTGCTTTTGTCTGTATGCCTCTCTGTTGGAAACCTCAGGGACTTGTTTAACTTTCAGTTCACCTGCCCGTGAGCACTTAGCAGGGGTAGGCTGGGCCGCCCTGTCACACGTGTGTGTGTCTGTATGTGTGTGTGTCCCTCTGTCTTATGTGCCACAGTCACATCCCAAAGCCAGCTAGAGTCACACCATGCCTAAATCTTTTGAAGAGAGGATTTATAACAACTGAGGCTGCCTTTCTTCCATGTTGAGGCTCGCCGATGAAAACAACAGCAGTAAGTACGGCACCCCAAGCTCCGCGTGTTGCAACACCTGCTTCCCCAGCCTGCACGAGCGGAACAGCAGCATCTCCCTACCTGCCTTCGGCACCTGTGCCTCTCCACCTCTGGCGTGTTCCCAAGCTCCTCTCCAGAGAGCTTTCAGTGGTGCAAAGATGTCAATAATACAAATAATTAATGTCAAGTGGCTGTCAATAAATTCTAGCTCTAAAAGCTTAACATGTGTAAACCATATTAATTAATTGCATCTCACTCCGAAATTTAAACAGTAAGCAAATTAAGAGGGGTGGTATGGTGAGAACGATCAATGCTTATTTTTTTCAGGGAAATGCTGAGAAGCAGAGCAGCTTTGGCACAGGTAATTCCTTACTGGAGTTTTATTATATCCAACCTTGTCTTGAAAATTCGCTTTCAAAATATTTGATAGTTAAGGGTATCACACTTGCTTTACAGAAAATAGAGGTATGCAATCACAATATTAAAAATTCCTTTAATGTATAAAAAGAGGAATACATAGAAAAGCAGCAAATGGGAAATTATATTTTATTTTGACACACAGACAGGTTTCTCATGTGATCTGATCCACATTCTTGCTATTTGTTGTTCATACTTAGTCCTTGCATCTGGTGTGCTTAGTCCACTCCAGTCCCCTGCTCTCAGAAGCATTCCAGCATCTTCTGCATGAGGCGGAGGGGCAGGGACTTCATCCTGGCACACACAGACCTTGGAGGGGGCTGCAGCAAACAACGCACATCAGACCAAGTCTCCACCACCACCATGCCAAAAAGAGCCCATGTGAAAGATCTCTTTTATATAAACATATCGATATTCATGGGGTGGGAGCTGGTGGGTTTTTTTCTCTGGTCTTTATAAGGCAGATACCTGATAGCATCACGTTCTGTTTTCTATGTTTCAAAAAAAATTTTGCAAAAAAAAAGGGTAGAAGAAAGAGCTATAGGAATAAAAACACAAGCTTTGGAAAGAGCTTGATTTTTAATATCTAAAATAATCTCACTACAATGAGCAAGGAAGAGACAAATAGGGGAACAGACTAATTTATTTTTACCTTCAGAATTATACATGCCTGTTTAATCTGGTGTAAAGTTTTCAATGCAAGTTTTGGGTGGTTTTTTTCCTTTGCACACTCAGTGTGACCCAAGACCAGGCTGATGCCAGTACCAGCCCTTGGGTCTCTTTCCTGCAGCTTCCCTGCCAGTAGGTCCAGGATCAGGTGAGAGCGCAGGGAAAACACCCACCATTCTGGGGCCAGTTTTCGGAGCGGTGGGTGGCTGTGAGCATCAGTGCAGCTACGGGGGCACGGCTTTGGCGTGGGGGGAGGAAGCTGGAAGGGAGTGGGCTGGCAAAGACAAGGGCAGGGAGAGCCTGGGCTTGTGCTGCTCAGTGACCACCTTGCACTGGATCTGGGGGTGCATGGCCTGAAGGTCTTCCCTTATCTAGCAGTGAGTATCACTTCTAAGATTGGGAAGAGGTGGCTGGGAAAAAGCTGACTTTTCACTGGGACCTTTCAGAGCCAGGCACACAAGTTGTCCACCATGAGTGGCAGACCTGAATCCTGGGTTAAAGGTTGTACTTGATCTTGCAAACACCATGTTGGGTGGGAGTGTTGATGTATTGATGTGCTGGGGGCAGGAGGCTCTGCGGGGGGTCTGGGCAGGCTGGGCGGATGGACCAAGGCCAGTTGTGTGAGGTTCAACGTGGCCAAGTGCTGGGTCCTGCCCGTGGGTCACAGCAGCCCCACAGCGCTGCGGGCTGGGGGCAGAGCGGCTCAAAGCTGCCCCATGGAAAGGGCCCGGGGGTGCTGGTCAGCAGCCGGCTGGACATGAGCCCCCAGTGTGCCCAGGTGGCCCAGGAGGCCAACAGCACCCTGGCTCGGATCCGAAACGGTGTGGCCAGCAGGGCCAGGGCAGTGCCCGTGCCCCTGTGCTCCGCGCTGGTGGGGCCGCACCTCGAGCCCTGGGTTCAGTTTCGGGCCCCTCAGGCCCAGAGGGACGTAGCGGGGCTGGAGCGTGTCCAGAGCCGGGCAGGGGGCTGGGGAAGGGGCTGGGGCACACAGCTGGGGGTGCTCAGCATGGGGAGGAGGGGGCTCGGGGGGGACCTGATCGCTCCCTACAGCCGCCTGACGGCGGGTGGTAGCGAGGGGGTGTAGGAGGTGTAGACATCTCCCAGGTAAGTAGTGGCAGGGCAAGAAGAACCAGCCTCAAGTCCTGCCAGCAGAGGTTTACTTTGGCTATCAGGAACAATTTGTTCATGGGAAGGGTGGTCAGGCACTGGCACAGGCTGCCCAGGAAGGTGGTGGCATCACCATCCCTGGAGGTGTTTAAAAAATGCATAGATGCAGTGCTCAGGGACATAGTTTAGTGGTGGGCTTGGCAGTGTTGGGTTAATGGTTGGACTTGGTGATCTCAAAGGTCATTTCCAACCTAAGTGATTCCATGGTAAGGACCCCCCTGGAGGATCCCCACCCACAGCCAGAAGGTGTCTGAGTTCAGCAGCGAAGGAGTGAGGAGGTGATGAGGGGTGGGATCCTGCTCAGCCATGAACATGCGGAAACGTGCGAATCATCACATCCAAGCAGGTTGGTCCCGTTGTGAGGAAACAGGCCTTTGTGAGAGGAAGGGCTGGGAATCACCCCAGGTTTTCCCACGCATCTTCTTCTTGTTCTTCCCTTGAACTCCCTGGCTTCCACAGCAGAGGAGGGACATGGCAGGTGTCCAAGAATGACCTTTTCTTGGCTAGCATTGCTGTGGGAAGCAACTGGAAACCTCTTATCTGGGAGAGGAAAAAAGTAAAGGAAGAGCAGGAAGAGGAAATGAAACAAAATATGCATAGGTCATTAAGCGTTAAGGAGGCTGTTAGGTGCCGCTGAACTGAAATTAGCTCTGTTGCTATGAAAATAAGGAAAGTTCCAAAGCAAGCTTCTTAATTTTGGGCATGCTGGATATACTTCCAGCTGAGCAGCACAATTTGTCGAGCACAATTTCTCAGATTGCTCTGCGGAGTCCCTTTGGATGCTGAGAAACTGAGCTGTTCTCCAGGCTGTGGTGGAGTAGCCAGTGTCATCGAAACATGGTGAGCTGCAGCAATTCCTGCAATTACTCATGACTGATTTGTCACTTGATTGTAGGAATTCAGTTTAGATTTTTTTTTTTTCCATCTCCCTTGCTCCCTAATTGATTTTTTTTTCTGAATCCTGAATCTTTGACTTCTGCTCATAAAACAGATTAGAGTCATTATAGCTGCATGCTTTTTAATCATTCTGCTGCATAATTACTGTTGCTGCTGTTGTCTTCTGGTTTACACTGTTTCTTTATTAGCAGCTCTTATTGCCAGAAGCTTTAAACGTTTAATAACCTGTCAAGGTGGTAATTTGTTGGGGTTTGGTTTTTGGTTTTTGTTTGGGTTTTTTTGGTTTTGTGTTTTTTTTTTTTACTTGAAGACCTTTTCAGTGATATCTTCAAGCACCTGGCCTGGTCAGATGCTTTAACATTCACTTATCTCTGTCTGGTTGGCCCCATGTTAGTTTTAATTACCCTTCTTCTCGTTAGCCAAAGTTACCTATTCATCATATAGAAAACGTAAGCAGGTCACACACAGCTGTATCAGGGAGGAGGAAAACAGACCCTGCAGAAACAGTAATGAGGCTGATGGCCAAAGATGACACATGGGCAAGCCTTCGGCTGTGGTCACTAGCAAAAAAGCCTTATTGCAGCCTGATGCAGCATTCATAGTAAATTCAGACTGTAGTCGTTTCCATACACAGAGGGATTATATCACTATTTCTTTTTTTTAATGCTTTTTGGGGTTTCCATTCAGGGTCCCTGCAGAAATACAGCCAGCCTTCTCCCCAAGCTCCTGTGGGCATTTTCTATACAGCACGCCAGCTCTGGAGCAGCTTGCCTTTCTCAAATGCCAGACGAAGCCAGATAGTTCATGGGTGGTATTTTATCTCCACAAAAGGCTTTCAGATCTCAGTTCTTGCTGACCTGAGCATAAGTCACAGGGCTGTGGCTCCCCAAGGAGTCCTGCGAGGCTGTTCCTCAACTGCTGCTGTGTCCATCAGCCTTTGGCCATCACTGATGGGCAGGGCTGCTGAATGATGGTCATCTGTGGCACTGACAAACAGCAGTCTCCTCGGTGGTCAAAGCCATGAGCTGCAGCACTGCCCAGCTCACGTGGGGTGCACAGCCAGGACACCTTGTCTCCCAGCAGGACAAGGCACTGGTGGTCCTGCCTCCCTAACCCAATGTGCCCGCTGGAGCCAGCATCCTGGCTTCTTGTATGGACCCCCCCCCACTGTGGTCACGGGATCTTAGAGGTGGGGCAGCACTCTGCAAGGCAGCTTTTTGTGCATCCCCGAGGCGATCGGTGACTGGAGCACATTGGGAAGGGCTGGAAGAGGTGAATAGACCAGTGAAATCAGGGACACGGTGGCTTGTCGGTAGGTAAAAGACGGCAGCAGCAAGAAGATACTCTGTTCTCCCCATCCTCAGTGGAAAGGACAAAATGTAATGGGTTTTCCTGGGCTGGCAGTAAGGAAGAAACTTCTCAGTACTGAAAGATGGTGAAGCTTGGGAGCAGAGCGCCTGGGGACCTGGTGGTATTTCAGCTGCTGGTGGTTACCAAAGAGTGCATGAGATGCCCTCCTGTGGAATACGACACAGATATGGTGGGAGCCTCCCTGCTGGCCAGGCAGGTCAAACTGCCTCTGAATTCTCTTCCCCATCCTGCTTTCTGTGCATGGAAGTGCAGGCCAGATGGAACAGAAGTACTGGGATTTGCATGTGCTAATCTCCCTGGAAGATGAAAACAAAGATACAGGGTAAAAGTTGGGTCAGGGTTTTGATGTACACAGAAAAGAAAAAAATCCAAAGGAAGGCAGCAGTCATTTATGACTGAGAAGAATGAAGAGTCAATAATTACTTGTGGAAAATAAGACATTTAATTGTATTTTAAATAACATCTGATCGAATTATATCATCTTTACTTTACAGTTGTGTGTTGGGGAATTGGTTGCTGTTTTATCTTTTTTTTTTGGTGTTCCTTCACCCATTTAGGGGTAAGTTTCTCCATTAATGGAAATAACTGCATTTCTTTTAGCACCTTGCCTGTGCCTTATTTCATCTTGCCAGAGGAAACTGGTAGATATTAATTCTTGGGGTTTTTCTTGTCTATATGATAATTTGGACAAGATTTTGACGATTTCAGTACAATAGCCTCCTCTCAGGAAAGCTTTGATTGCACTAAAACACACTCTGAAGTGCTAATCTCTTAACCTTCTGGAGTTCATTATTTGGACAGATAAAAATTGAGTTTAAAGTGACCCATAAGGTCTTCTTGCCAAGATATAATCTAGTTAAAATTTTCTCAAATTGAATTATGTGGACTACATACCACGTATTGATTTTAAAAAATCTTAATGGAGTCATATAGTAAGACTCTTGACATGATTTTTTTCCCCTTTTGACAGAGTTGTTTTTTTAATAGAAACTTCAGCATTTTGTTTTGTAAAGCTGTCACCAGCTTGATGGCTTCTCAGTCAGATAAAGCTTTGACCTCTGAGCCACTTCCTCATTTGAGGAAAGCACAACTGCAAAATTAACTAGCCCTGTGCCACTTCTTTGTAAGTTTCTCATACTACATCGATATGAAGAAGCTGAAGGCTGCTTTGAATTATCTCCTGAAGGACCGGTGCTGTGGCCTTAATTCAAGATGCATCCTTCACGCTTTTGAGATAGAAATTTAATGCATCCTCTGCTTTCTAAGTAGAAATTTTGGTAAGTGCTGTTTTCAAATGTCTCCTTTGCCATGATTTATAATTCTTCATTAAGTTCTTTTGCAGACTAGAACAAAACCAAACAAAGGAGCAGTTGAGTACATTGAGGAGACAGATTCAGCTATGGCTCATATTTTCTGGAAGGTGGGCAAGCAGTCAGGCAAGTTGAAATCAAGAGCTGTTCTGTTGTGTTGGATAAGGACAGTCCCAGCTTTATCACTGCCTTATCTCATCCCATCTATGGCTTTACTCTGCAAAATCTTTGTTTTGTGGATTTGGGACCTCTACAGCCATTGCCTTTATGTCCCTGGGCTGTTCAGTGACCTCTGCTGGAAGAGAAGGGGTCTGATGCCTCCACGTTGGTTAATTCCCAAAACATGGGGGGGGGGGGGGGGGGGGGGGGCGGGGAGTGAAATGAAGGGGAAGCGGAGTCTGGAGACCTCTGCAGGGACAGAACTTGAAGTCTTACCGTGGACCTTAAAGGGCAATTTGAATGTGCCCAAGAATGATGAGTCTTTGAACTCTGTCTGACCTCCTCTAGTTGCTTTGCTTTTAAAAAAGGTGGTTCAATAGTGATACTGGGTTTCTGATGCTCTGTGGCTCATCTACAAAAAGTAGATTTGATTGAGTTGGTTGAGGAGGAAGGGAATAGGTTGTACTGTGTAAAATAAAAAGTAAGTTTTAAAAAAAATCTATTTGGGTTTAATTTTTGTGTTGAAAATCCCATACAAAAAGCTTTTCTGGTAGGCAGATCCTAGTCACTTAATCAAGACCATAACTTGGTTTCAGTAAAAATCAAAAATTTAAAACTGACTTGTCCTTTTTTAAGGATATTTTGTGGCAAACCCCAAGATGACAAGATTTGTTTGATTCATTGTAATTACTAGAAATGCTTCATCCATTCAGAAGCTTTCATGATACCCTCAGGGACTGCTAAGCTTTAATATAAGCTGGTTTTCTCTTTATCTCTGATTTTTGTCTCACATGATTTCCCCTTTTCTTCTGTCTAGATGTCTAGTTTCTTGCCATAGCATTAATTTTTTTCACTTGGAAAAGCAACAGCAATGCAACGTGTTTCAAATCTTTTATCTGAATTTCTAGGGCTCAATTCTTACGTAGAACTAAGCTGTTTCTTGCTAAAATTACGTTGCAGGTTTGCCAATGAACAAGCTTAATAAATCAATCGTTCTTGTTTGATAGAGTAAATAAATGATGTTGTGGTATGTGATAATCTCCGAGTTTTCCCACCACCTAACAGAAGGCACATACCGAGGTGGGAGTGTGGAAATGGAGGAATTGACAGGCCCAGACAAATGAACAATTAAGTTGGTGGACTGAGGTCTGTGGCAAGGCAATAGAATAAGGTAGAAGACGTGCCTGGAATATCAAGACCTTCCATGCGAGTTTAAAGTGTCCCAGGAGAGCTGCTGGACAGATACCGCATGGAAAGCGAGCAATATTCTCATTACAGCAGATTAGGTGGCTTATCAATGACCTAAAATACGGGGAAATGAGCCCAGAACTGTCTGAACACGGGAACATGGGTATATATATTTCTAAAGCAAAATTCTGTTTGTTTTCAGGAAATACATTTTCAAGGAGGATGAAGCTTGACATGTGGCGAGGAGCGAAGTGTGGCGAGTTCTCAGCGGGAGGTCCTTCGATCCCGGGTTGCAGACTGGCTGGTGATGCCTGTAAGTCGTACAAGTCGTAAAAGTCACAGATTTCAAATGTCATCATTATCCAGTCACATTCGCAGCGTAGCAAGCGGCAAAACGGCAAGGAGAACTGGATGTGCTCATGGTACCTCTTGCTTCTGTTTTACAGCCACACTGAGATGTTTGCTTCTATGAGATCTTCAAGTAACAAAAACATTTAAGTAAATGAGTTCTTATTTAAGTTCTTATTTAATTAATTAATGATCTTATTTAAATAACTAATTAATAAGTAATTCAAGTTATTTAAGTAATTAACTCAAGTTCTAATTTAAGGGTTTTTTTAAAAAAAAACCAAGAATTTAAAAAAATTAAGTCAATTTAAATTGACTACAAACACGTGTAGTCAGCGTAGGACACTGCCCTGCACCCCTAATGCAACATAAAATGCAACATAATTGATGAAGTTACATCAGCAAATGCTTGAGCAGATGTAAAAGCATTGCTAAAGAAATGGACCCCAGTGAGGACCTGATTTCAGTTTTGGGCTAAGTTAACACGTTTTCTTTGGGATGACATTTTTTTCTTCTGGATGTATTTCTTCTGTTAAAGCCACTAAAATGCAAACTGAATGATAGAAAAGAAACCGCTTTGTGAGTCATAAATGGGATTATTGACTACATACCAGTTGTAGGAGCTACGCTGCCAGTGCACGAGCCAAAAAGCACATCTTGACTGTACGGTTTTATTTCTATTTTCCTAAAAGCAGCAGTTAAAAAAATCATTATCACTTGCGTCTGAGCTGATCATGTTTGATTTGGAAGTCACTGGGATGCAATAAACAGGAAACCCCAGGGTGCCATTTTACTAAGGCAGCTTTCAGAAAGGAACCACAGTTTCTACTGCAAAGCGCTGCTGATTTACATGGATTTTCTTGTCACGTGTTTTGGCAAAATGTATCAGCTTGTGCTTTTTAGCATCAACAAATAATACTTGACTTGCAAACGAGCTCCTTGGCAGGTACCCAGCCACAGGAGGCTTGGAGACTTGACTGAACAAAAAAGACTTTCGTTTCACCAATTTGTGAGCTGGCACTATCTCCGCCGTGGTAGTCTGAAGCTGCTCCCCAATTCTTGGTTTTGACTTTTGGATATTGAGGCTCTTCAGCCTGTTAGCTTTTACCAAATTCCAAGCCATTAAAATTAAATGTTCATTTTTCCAATTTCCATGTAATGCCTTACAGGACTCTCAAGCTCATTCGTGCTCTCATGTTTGGAACTCATCTTTTCTACCGTGTGACATTGGTACCTTTCTCCTCACTTCCAAAATGTTCACCTTTTAAAGGAAAAAAAAACCAAAAGCAGCTTGCTTTGTATTTTTCCTGTGCAGCCTTCATGTTCATAATGAGCTTAAATATAAGGAACATAAACCCATCTGGAAATAAAATTATGCGCTAGGTTCACTAAAAAAAGTAATTACATTATAATCAAACTGTCATTTTATGAGATAGTGGAAGATGAAATACACCATAAGCTGACAAAAGAAGAGGATGGCTTGCTCTTTTAAAATATCATCCCTGGCACAAAGCAGTGAAGAAACTCTAAATTACATAAAATGTAACCGGGAAAACTCTTGGGGCTGAGGAGGGGGACCACAGCACGAGGACCAGCAAGAAAGATAGGCTTTCTTCTGGTGGAATGGGGGAACCTTCAGCCATGCGCAGGCCAACGCGAGTGTAGGCTGCTACTGGCAGTAGACTGAGCACCCAAGGGTGTTTGGACACAGGGTAGGACACAGTGACCCCTGATTAGGAAACACACAGAATTCGGGCATCACACTTTGCACGGACCACCAGTCCCTGTGGCTGTGTCGGTTCTTGAGTTTCATCCTTGTTTGCTTCACCTGAAGCACTTGTGCCCTGTTGCAAACGAGTGGTTTAGGTCGCTGAAAGAGTCACCGTCAAAGGTGTTAGCAAAACAGTTTTAACATGGATTTGTAGAAGCGCAGCTTAACAAAATTCAGTGGTAAGGTTCGCTCTATTACTTACTAAATGGATGAAACACAAAGGAAAACTGAGTGAGAACGAAGCTAGAATGTTTTACACAGATACCAAAGATGCAAAAAGGTAAGGGAGACCCTCCCGTTGAGTGACAAGGTTCAGAGTAGATCCCCTTGCTTTCTAAACTCCTGATAGAGCTTAGGGGCAGCTGGGTCCAATCTTAGTCTGAAACTTGGTCTACGGTTTATATCTAAAGGAACGCATGTGTAATCAGTTAAGATCACCTAAAGAACCACTGTCCAAGATACCAGCAGAAGGTGATCTTGATTCAATGTTGTAAAAGTACCAACTGACCACACATGGAATTTTTACACAGCTTTTGATCTAGCGGTAGTCTAAGGTTTACTCACAGTTTTAAGGTGACTCACAAGATTTTAGCAGCACTTAATCATTGACTAATTCAACATTTACAAAGTGAGTTAATGGGATTTACTACATAATTACAGATCCAAGATGGCAACATGCATACTATACTTGCTATAGGGTATCTAAATCAATTCACACATGCACGCACACAGACACAAAGATAGCTAGATATAGGGATATAAGTATATAAGTGTATAGTTATATGTATATAAATGTACAAAGTATCCCTGTTAAAAGCTCCCCTTGAGTTCAGTAAAATACTCACTTTAAATATCTCTGCATTTCTCAACAGGTGATGGTTGAGCCTCAAGGAGTGGAGGGTTTCAGCCTCGTCCATTTCGTCAGCTTTTGGCAACAGTTCTCCAAACTTCACAAATCTGAGAATTAGGGAGCTCTTAGGGAAGCATCCCACTCAGGGCGAGATGCTGATCACAACCCGCTGCAGCCCAGGAGAGCTCAAAGGGTCTTCACTTCGGACAGCTTTTTATAGGGTCACAAGATAATTGGCTTTGATCATCAGTAAGCTTCCATCCTGACCACAATCCAGGTTGATAATTACTAGAGTTTTCGTAATTCCAGTAACAACGGTGCAGTTCCACTCAGGTTACAATTCAGGGTAGAAGTGTTCCAAGGCTGTCAGGGGATGACTGATTACTCCTGCTGTTGTTCCCCACCTTGCCAGGCAAGAGTTCCTGGTACAGTCAAGGGACGCTTAACCACCCAACTCATGACACAAAGGCCAAACCTTAATGGGAATTCCTGAGATCGTACAATATCCCAGAGGACTAGGGGGAAATGCTCCACCACGTGCCCCACCAAGCTGCCAGCCCATATTCAGCAGAGGATGACTTGCATCTCACATTAAACATACAAGTGCATTGGGAAAATCTGAATGGGTGAGGGGTTGTCTTCATTCATGCCTTGCCATTTCTTGTGGCCCCTTCAACCTGCACTGCCTGAGTGGGAATGGATATGCCGTGCTTCGAGGTGAAATTCATGGTCCTGTGTAGCCACTGAGTAGACAGCAGCATTCAAGTGGGAGTGATTCTCTTTAGTCCTTCAGACTCTTGCCATGTGAGTTGTAGTTAAGTCTTTTTTCCCTCCTGATCAATTCTTTCAGATTTGAGACTGTTCCCTGCTTTCCATTCTCTGTCAGCAATGCACCCCTTACATGGGCAGTCCCAGCAGTGATCCCTGCTCTGATGCTTGAGAGCAGATGGGTGGCAAGTAGTGGGCACCAACATGGGGCACAGGGAGAAGAGCCGGTGATGTGATCTTGGTTGCCAGCCTTGCCTTTCCAGCAGGGCCAGGGAGGGGGCAGGCGGGTGGCTGCAAGTTTATTTTCATGGATGGACTGAAGTTGGTGGAAGGCTGGTACCCGGGAGGACCGCTTTTGCTGCCAGTAATGCATCAAATGAAAGAGAAACTTGTTTTCATATAGCGCCTTTCTTCTGCTAACTGAAGGCAGCTTCAGGAATATGAATGGCTTGAACTCTGTCTTTTTGTAGTCTGATTTTGTTTCTATTTTGGTGATAGAAACGGTGACATACAGAGAGGTCCATGCTGTGGAAGTGACACAGCTGATACCTTTATTCAGTGTCGGGCTTTTCTCTTTTCATGCTATGAATACAGCGACAGAGCAGCACAGCATGCCGTGCCGGCTGTGCACGGTGTTACTTTCTATGCGCAGTGGATAAGACCCACTTTGTGTATTCACACCACATATCTCGCTGGCAAGGCACTGTGAGCCTCAGGAAAACAGGAGCTGGGGGAGCCCACTGGAGACTTCTCAATGCCGCAGCTCGTTTTTGTCAAATTTAAATCTCTAATTTGTTTAAGTACAATTAATTTCATTTTTCTAAGAAAACTGGAAAGATTTCCATTCCAAGAACATGAATGTGAAATGAAGCTTCATCAAAAAAAAGTAACAACACAACCTTGTCCCAGTGCCTATGGAACGGCGTAGTCTCTCTTTTGACAGAAATTCCTTTTGTCACAGAAACAGCTTTTGACAGTAGCTCTCTCCCCAGATAAAAGCAACGGGTCTAGAGCTACCGTTTTTAACTTCTGTCACCAAATCTCAGCACAAGCAACCCCACTCATGGACTGCCAGCACTGGACTGCTGGTGAGCTGTAAGCTGTGTATTGAAGGTCTCATGGGCTTACACTTAGTGTCATCCTCATTTCATGTTATGCTGCTGTTGCTGGCAACAGGCTTGGTTATAATGGCATCGTTTTCTTCTCATTAAAGTCACGCTCCTGTAGCCATCCTCATCATGCAAAATGTGCAACATGTCTTGATTTACAAAAAACCAAAACAAACAAAAACAAACAACAACAAACCCAACCTCAAACCAAAAAAAACCAAAGTATCCTTATGACAGAAGATGCAATTAAGATTTTCTTGGCTTTGATTATGCAGATACTTTCCTGAGGCCACTGTGGCCTGTCAGGCATCAGAACGCTGCTTGAAATAGAAACTGCACCCTTCCCAGTGCCTTGGGTAGTCTTACTTTCCACCTCGTTGTTTTGCTGCAAGGACGAGGGCAGGGATGCTGGTTCATCTCCGTGCCCATCTCGCTGCACACAGCAAGACGCACTGTTGGAGCCCCAAAGTCACAGCAGAGCCCTGGGTGGAAATTGTGCTCCCTGGTGGATTTGAATCCTTAAGAAAGGTGGAGGATTAGCTCATGCCACTTGTATTTGCTCCCCTTGAGACCCACTGCTTTTCTGGCTCTTTCTGGTCATTCTCAAATTGACCTCGAGTTGCAACAGATACTGCAAAGAAAGGTTTCTAAATAGATCAGATGGTGCTCTCTTTTTTAAAAAAATCTGTTTGAACAGCTGGGGCTTAAGTTAAGTTGTAAAGGTCAGTCTGTGGCGTAGGTAAGCTTCATTGCTTCCACAGGGAAAGCTGAATTGGAGAAGGGGTATAATAAGCTTCTTTAAGAAAACAACTCACTCCTTAACTCTAGTATTGCTTAACCCTAGCACAGAAAGATGTAAGGCTTTTACTTCTGCCCCTAACCAACGTGCTACACAAGACTTTTTTTTACAAAGCTAGCAAGCAGCTTTGGAGATAGTGTGAAAGAATTGGCAATACAGTATAGTCTCTGGCTTTTGACTTGGCCTAAACTAATCATCATTACAGTCCTATAAACTGCTGCATCCTTCTGCTATCGAATCATCTTTGCCCTGTGAAGATCACAGCAACGCAATAATTTGGCTCAGATGGAAGTGACACTATAAGGCTAAATACTGTTTTACCTGCCTGCAGCAGCTGCTGCCTAGTGACCTAAAACTATGCATGCTAAAGAGGAAAATACAAATTTTACCTTAAAAGTGATGGGTTTGAGTTGGTCTTTTTTTTTGTAAGTGGAATCACAAAGATATGTAAAGACAAAATGACCCAGCTGGGCCTGGACCAGTGTTGTTGGGATGAATCACACTTACGGATGACGGTAGGTGACAGAGCTGACTCAGCTTTAGCCTGAAAGTAAGGGTGGCAAATCACCATAGTAGGTTCATGACATCGTATGTATCTAGGGAGCCTGCACACAAGTTATGAATTCTGGCCTGACTCAAAGAACTTGTTTCTAAGACCTTGGCAATTGTTTTAGTTTCTTCTTTCTTTTTTGGTGTGTGTTTTTTTGTTGTTGTTGTTGGTTTGTTGTTGGGGTTTTTTGTTTGTTTTGTTCTACCCTCCCTCCCTTCCCCCTGTGTTGTTTCCTTCAACTATTGTGCTGAGTGGAAAGCAGGCACTTATTTATGAGTTGGTCTGCTAAGATCTATTCAAAGATCTATTCAGGGCATGATGTTTTTTCCTGATCCTGAAAGGAAGAGAGATATTGGAGCTTTGTACTCCTGCTTCTCTGCAGGGGCCAGGGCACAAAGTCTCTGGCCTAACTCGACATGTCTAAGGGCTAGACTTGCCCAAAATGTACAATAGAGAAGGATCATTCTCTAGTTGCTGGATGTATTTGCTGTGTACTTTCATTGGAGGTGCTATAGGTTCTCTCAACTGTCACCAAAGGTCTGCACTTTTCCTAGTAACCAGGCCTGCATGCACTAGTTCTTTTGAAAGCTGGGGCTTCCATCTTCATTTCTGCATGGCTGAGCATCTCCGGCTCTTCGGATCGCGTTGTTCTCCCTTTCTCTCCATCCCAGGGCTGAGATGCATCATATGGGCAGTATGAAACTCTGTTCTCCTTACAAGAACATGGTGAGGCTGTTAATTCACATAGCTTCTTTCTGGTCTGGGTTTTTTTTTTTCTTCTTCAAGCATGCTGAGACTGAGGAAAATTAATATCACACTTCTTATAAACCTGTTCTTGTGGTTGATGAAACCCTCCTAAAAGCATGTCAAAACAACTTGCTTAAGCGTGGAAATTTGTTTAAAAGTAATGATGCTGGAAAACAGCACAAACTCATATGAAGACGTGCAGGAAAAGAGCTTCGGCTATTTGTAATCTCAAGATTTTAAGTGGAATATCAGCTCAGAGGTGTGTGATGAGTTTCAATGGAGGAGAAATCAAAGAGGAAAGTTTTAGGGGTCAGTCTCTGATGTATTTAGAAGCCCCATCTCTGCAGTGTCTTTTCTCTGCCTGCAAGAAAGAAGCCTTCCTGATCCTTGCTCTTCAAGCAAAGGCAGCAAGGCTTGTTGACCTGGATGAAATAAATCACTGGTCTTAATACAATATCAGAATGAAATATGCTTTAAAATCTAACCTGTGTAGGCCTGAGACAGTTGGCAGCTTTCACATGGACAAATGAGAAGCTGCTGATCTGCATGCGTATTTCTCTGCTGCAATTATCCTCATCTTTGTAAAAACATACTATCCCTTTTTTTTTTACTCTGTAGACTAAAGCCAGAACACTGTTAATAATGAGGATTTTCTCTGTCATTGTAAAATGCTCACGGCTTCATTAGAAGCAAAGTGAACTCTTTACACTCCTGACCTGACTTAAAATGGATGTGTAATACAAAACAAACACGATGGGAAGGGCTCTCCCATTCTCACTTGTGTTTGTTGAAGAAGGAAAACCCCCCATTATAATACTTACTAATAAGTTCAGCTAAAAAACAGAGGCTTAAAAAGACACCAATGTTTTTTCTGCATGGCTCCAAACTTCCTTGCTCCTATCAGCTGGCATTGGCACCAAGTTCTCTGTAACGTAAATCCCATTACACAGCACTTGAGTTCTGGCCTCAGAAATAAGTGGAGACCTGACCTCAGCAACACTTAATCTAGTTAGTTATTTTGTTAGGACTAAATCTGTTTTTCCAGCAAAGTCATCACTCTGCATGCAGGCACGTCAGCGCTGGACTCACATTTCCTAGTAGAAAGTGGCAATTCTTTTGAGCTTAGCACGTCTCCAGCTCTATTCAGAAGCCTGTGCTTGCCCTGTCCTTACTCTTATTCTAATTCCACCTTAAGTACTTTGTCTCCGCAGCCATATCTGACCAAGATGTGGGTATTTGCCGTTAGTTATCTGTACCAATGCAAAGGCAAGACATAAGCTCAAAATCTGAGACACATACCTAATTACCCTGTGGGTGGTTGTTTGGGGGTTTTTTAGATTTCCCCTCCCTTCAGTGCTATTAATTTAATTGATGAACCTCATCATGCAGTCTTTCCAAAGTGGCTGCTTACCTCAGTGCACGATACCTGCTTGTTACAAGCACGATTTGCCCTTGCATACCCCAACGAATCATTTCATGCACAACTGTTCCAAAAGGGGGAATGTGATAAGCAGAAAGTTAGAGAAAATTCAGGAATCAAAAATAAAACAGCATTTACTCCGAGGCACAGAGTCCCAAAGGAGCTTTTTATGTACAGAAGATAAATCCAGCAAGTTGTAGTCGCTAAGACACACGGATGTCAAGGCTCAGAACTGACTTGCTAGACGATTAATAACAAGCAAATTACACCCAGATATGAAACTCCAAATAGAGCCTGAGCTTTGCCCTTAAAAAGGTTTTGCACATTAGCACCATAACCTAGAAATTAATCTTTCCTCCTTTAGCGTTCTCATATCTATTGCAAATAAAGTTGCTATGATACCCGCTGAACTATCTTTCATGCCAATGCTCTTTGGCAGCCATACTGTGAAGATGCTGATGAAAGAAGAGAGGTCATTTTATACGGAGCTGGTGTACCAGATGAGCATTGCTCTGATCGTGTGCAAAGGAAAAGTGTGTGGCTTCATTTTATGGAAGCTGCCCACAGACCTGGTTGAAAAAATACAGTATTCTGAAAGATAGCCTCATCTTTCTCGCAGCCTGCCTAATTAAAAAGCTAATTGAAAATCAGCTCAGAATAAGCTTTCTCCCTGCAGATGTGATCTTTGCTTAGGCTTCAAGTAATGCTTTTGAAGCATCAAAATATGTTGACAGTGGTCATGGACTGAGGCTGAGAGCAGACAGCACCCTTTTTTAAGCCTCTCTAGGATGCCTTTGAGAATAAAAGCCCGTTCTGATTCAGCCTTTATTTGTCCTACGGGCAACGGGGAAACTTAGAGCAGTTTATGGGCTTTCCATCACTAAGACAGATCTGAGAGTCATTGGCATGGAAATGAAATTTCAGGTTACAATAATGAGGAATATATCATGAGGGCATAATAAGCACCCAGTAAAATGCATGAGCTTTTTAATGGCCCTCTGGAGAAAAGATGCTGTCTTAGGCTAGCCAGAATGTCCTCAAGGCTCTGCACCAGTGAAGGTTCAGGTAGCAGCCGGAGATAGGTAAGTGAGGTTGGATGGCAGAGCCACCAGGTATTTTTATGAAAAAAGGTAATAGAAGACAACTAATAACAGCAGCACAGTGTTACTGCTGTTGCACACATTCCCAAGTGAGTAACTGTGGTGAAAACCAACCAAAGCCATGACAGGCCACTTGCTGAAAATCTTCCCAAGTTAGCAGCCTGAAGCCCCCCAGTATTTCCTGCTAGCAGCCTACTTCTCGATTCCCAGCTGCACCTACGTGCTGGTGAAAGCCTGTTTCAGACCTGCAAAAGGGCTTGGGTGAAGGGTGGGGTTGACCGAACATCCTTCTCTGTTAAAATTTATTGCCTGTGCCGGAGGTCCGTGCATTTTCTCCCCCTCTCCTGTTAGTCTCGTGAATCGCTTGATTTATAGCAGCCCCAAAACGATGCTCCCATGGTCATTAATCTCCAGTCCCACCAAAGCCAGTCAACAGTTTTCAGACCAGTCTGTGGCCCCAGCTGCAGACACCAGACTCCCTCTGTGGCTCCTCTCGCCTCTTCCCAGCCTGGCCTGACACATCCCTGATGATGTGGGGACTCAACAGCTTCTCCCTCCCTTTGGCTCAGGCTCTGAGCCCTCCTTGAATGACCCCATTCCAGGCAGGAGGCTGAACCAGGGACACCCAGGGTCCCCTCCAGCACTAATCCTGTGGTTCTGTGTCAGATCCCACGGGCACAAGGCTGGCTTGAAGCCACCATAGCTTTGAAATTGGCACTTTTGCTTGGCATAGCTGAAACGTGCTGACTTTCTGGGGTATCGCTGGCTGGAATAGCCAGCTTTGTCAGGCTGAGTAAGTAAGATGGAGGGATCCTGTCCTAAAGGAAAATAGAGGGCAAAGAGGAACTCCGATTTGTACATGGGAAGCTGAAGGATGGAGACATGAAGCCGGTTCCCCAGGTTTACAAAGCCTGTGGGAGCTCGAGCTGAGTTGGGGTATTTGGAGTGTGAAAACTACCTCTGTGTTTCTTTTCATAGCTACATAGAAAACCAGATTTATATATTTTTTTCTTTCAGGAATACCAGCTGCCCTGGCTGGCTCGTGGCAGGACAAACTGTTTTCTGAAGCACGGAAGGTAAGACCACGATTTGCAGCTGAACTTGTTAATGCCTAAGCTTGTTATTTGTTAGTTATCTTATTTAACAGTTTTTAGAGGTACCGTTGTAATGTCTGTGAAGAGGACAGATGCGTAACAGTCAGTCTGACTTATGCAAATTAGAAGTGGGAAAATGGGTTTAGGTAATGGGGATGTCATAAATATCTGTGAATTATGGAGCGCTGTGTTATCAGAAAGGTCAGGAGCAGGACACGGTGATTGTTCGTGACCTCGTACTCATCCTGAGTCCCTTCTCTAATCCCTTTGTGCTGGTCCTTTTGTACCTTTGAAAAATACGCTGATAAGCAGATAGCTGGAAATCAAGTCTAGAGAGGATCACGCTGTGAGTTCAATTAACTCCACCTGAGGTGGATAACTCTGGTGGTAATTCTTCCCTGCGTATTGCTGTTAGAGTGTCAGGTACGGTGTATACTCAGATGCATTTCTCCGAGGAGGAATGAGGCGCATGAGTGATCATTGTGTCATGTAATCAAATAATTGTTTTGCAGCCTGCTGTAGGTTACTGTGGATGGCAAGAATTGCCAGGAGGCAATAACGCAGGGGAGGGATCAGTGTGTGCATGAGAGCTGCCACGGCAGAACGGTGATCTTACCCCAGAGTGGGGTGTAAAAAGCGCAGGGGGGAGGTGGGGTGCCCAGCAATGACTCCAAGCTGTCTTAATGTTGTAGCTTGCTTTTCTGGATTTCTGGGTTACTCCCAGGAAAGCCTGCAGCGATGGTGTGTGTTCCCTCCACTTACAGGCTGTGTGTTCTGAACTTGGACATGAACCTGGCGGTGGCTGTAAGGGCTTATCTGGTGAAGGAGTAACTCTTACTTAAGGTGTCCCTAAAGTTCAGATGGAGGAGGTAAAGGGTGGAGATTCTGGCCATGATGCACAAAAAGCAAGCCGGGTCAGTAGGGTAAATCCGTATGGATGCTTACACACATCCATGTCTCGGGAATGTGGCCGGCACGTGCCTACATTAGATTTGGATGCCCATAATGCCTATCACAGATACCCAATGCTGGCTGCTTATCAGACCGGTATCTTAGGATAAGTATGCATTTCTGATTTTTATGCCATAGAGACGCGCTGCAGGACTGAGGGAAAAATACAGTGGTTACGCACATTTAGAAATAGAAAAGGTATGTGGTGATTAATGGGCAAGTGCATTGTAGTTTTTGCTGCAGTGTGCTAATTAGTAGAATTTTTGTAAGCCTCTGGAAATCCTTAGATGTAAAAATATCTGTTCATTTCTTCTGAATTTTCCTTCATTGGCTTTTCCCAATTATTTAACAGTGGGGAGTACTCTGAGAACATCAAGTAAATCAAAAAAGTTAAAACAGCATGTGGATGGGCACACATACAAATAGTTTTCTATTTGAGAAATCATTTTTCAGACGAAAGTATTGAACTAATTAACTATAATTGCTGAATAACTTCATTGCACTTCTGGTTTAGAGTTTATCTTGCTCAGTTAAACTTCATCACTTCAATCAATAAGTTGTGTCTCGGGCCTCAATGAGGGGTAGAACATTGGGAATTAATAACTTTGTCTCCATGGAAACAAAATCACTTGGGGAACCTTGAAGTTTACTTGAAGGTTAAGAAAGGTAACGGTATTCAGCTCTAAGAGGATCATCTTGTTCTGTGTCGGTTATTTAACAATTAGGAAAGTGTGGACTGGCTTTGAAAGAAGCTGTTCTGTAGGCTTCTAGGCAAGAAGCTTATTATGAAGGTCTGGTGCCTAACACTTAGCAGCTGATTCAATGTCAGAGTGATTGATTTTAGGCTACGGAGATGTTGTTTGTAAGTTTAAAATAACAGGCAAGGATGACAGTCCAAGAAAGTTTCTACTTGTAATTTTTGCCCTTACCTTGTTGATGGTGGCTTGGTATTGAACATGATTTATCATACATAGGTGTTGATGATATGGAGGATATGAAGTAGAGTAGCCTTCTGTGAAGTTCTGGTTCAACAAACCTGTCACTTCACATTTCTCACTTCTGTATTGTTATAAAACTGTGATGCCACTTTCACCATCAGTCTGACTGGTCTGACTAATAGAATATTTAGTATAAGACTTGTAGCATACGTACAACCTTTCTCTGAACTAGCTGAAAGCCATCCAGATGAGTGTAGTGCACACAACACTGTTGTGCTCAGTTGTTGCAGACAGGGACAAAGTGCTTAAAAAACTGAAATCAAAACAAATGCAAAAATGGAAAACCTCCTAACGTATTGGAATCTTTGCATAAGGGGACTCAAAGGTTGTGCGAGGACTCACATCTCAAACAGGATGGTGGTTTGCAGTCTGGATGGCAACAGGGCTCCATTGCAAGGGCCATTGTATCAGCATCATATCCATTATTGTCAAATATCTTAAACTACACACAGAGCACCTAACCACGCAAGGGATGGTGACCGTTTCTGCAGCTGCAGGAAGTATTTCTACTATTTCCAAGTGCCCTACCTATGCAAGACTTGGTCAATTCTGCAGCAGCTACTGCCTGGGGAGTCCCTGGGACAGCCAGATCCCCACCTAGGATGCTTGTCAGCACACTGAAGCACAGAGATTGCTCTACCCACAGCATGGGGGAATCCAGTATTTTCCGAAATTCCCTCCTGAATAGCTTCTAAGAAAGTTAGTTACACATGTGATGGTGACTAGGAGTTCGGTCAACACCATGCCTCACATCCATCTTTTGTCTTACCAGTCCCTCGATTCTTCTGCACAGAGACTAACCAAGGATCTGCTAAACTAGTGGAACCCAAGGAATTAAGGATATAAATACACTGCATGTACAAGCAGGCACAGATTTGATTACACCACCATTATAATTACAGAACAAACTTGCCTTTCTTCCTCATATCTCACAAATAAAATAAATGTAATAGCTCTTGCCACACAATACACATAACAGTAATTTACAAGGTATATTTCCATTCTTGTTGGTGCCCCAGGAAATGGTAGATGCTTGTGTCCAAGCTCACACATCAGGAGCTCCTTCATTTCTGCCATCACTAGCTAAAATAAGTTATTTACATCACTGAACTGAAGCTGGCTGTATCTACATGCAAAATATTGTTGCCTGCTCAAAGCACTGCTCTCACACTCTGTAAATTGAAAAGACAGCTCCTTCTTCAGCTGTGCGTTGAATTTCAGTATGAATTAAAGCAGCAACATTTTCCAGGATATTATCTTATAAACTTAACACTAGCTACTTCAGCTTTCATTTCTTGTTATTTGTGACATACTTCTGTAACATCAGCAGTTGTTTAAAATGGTTAGGTTTGTGAATAAAACCAAAATTAATAGTGCTTTTTCTGATAAGATAATATCGGAAGACATGATTGGAAATGTCTAATGACAGTTAAAGCATCCAACTTAAGACACTTCATAAAAGATTAGTAATCGTTCTGTATTTTTGCTCTGCAACTTCATGTGGCAGAGGAGTAAAAAGCCACGCTAATGTTAAGCAGCCTTTGGCAAACATAAATGAATGTGTAGAAGCCACACAATTCAAATTGACATTTTCTACAAACAAAGGCAACTCTACACTCTTCAATAATTGAAAAATCCCTGTGGCATGAACATACATAATGATGGGCAGCGAAAATACTTCATCTTCCTTGCGGTGCTTGTTGTGGGTTTCATGACTGGAGCTTGCTGAATTATTCATTGGAAACAGTTCTTATTGTGGATGTGTCTCCTTTCTGAATTCAGAAGTCAGGAGATTCTGTGGTTCAGTTAGAAGAGGCTGTGATATGATACTTGCTGGGTCATCTCCAGTGCATAGATACTAGCGTTGGGGTGAGAGAATCAAAAGGTCCCTTTGAAGAATCACAACTGTAGCTTGTAAAAATTCAGTTTTCTCCCTAATTGTATTTAGTCAGTAGTTTATCATGCAACTAGGTGCCATGCAACTTTCTTTTCAACCTGAGTGCTGCTCAGCTTGCTACATGAATGAGTTGTTCCCTCCTCTCACACCACATCTGGACACACACCCGTGTCCATGGATCTCCATGCACATGTAGTGATGCGAGTGCACGGAAAGGACTGAACGCAAGCTGTGAAGCTTCACCGTCATAGCGGTTTCCCTGTTAGCCTCCTAACCACTTCAAGGCTTCCTTTGTTAACCTGACAGACAGACAATTACTTCTGGCAAGTGGATGTGAAACCTGGTTTTAAGTAACTAACCAGTCACTGCCATGCCTGTCCAAAACACTTACGGAGAATTTTGTTTTAGCAGGTCATAGTTTTGCTCAGGTCACCAGCTTTGGAGCACAAGTTTCTTATGGCAAGCAAAAGGTTGCAGAAACTTCTTCAAAAAGTCTTGGCAGTGTTTTGCTGGGCATCAAGCAAGCTATCCCAGTCAACTACTGCGCTGTTAGCCTCCAAAGCAATGAATTATCCAAAACCCTAGTTCCTTGTGAGTCATCATCTCTGTTGAAGCGCAACTGGATTGTGACCACCTCATACACGGACAGCACCTTCCGTCAGTCAGCATCATTGCAGGGAAGGCGAGGAAGTTTCATACCTTTGGTTATGATGCCGGTAAAGGGCTCAAGCATCTTCATCTCTTCTATTCTAATTTGTAAAGAAATGGCTACAAAAATGAGATTCTTGCTTTGGGTAGAGTATTGTAAATCATAAGCAAACCACTGACTTGAGAGAGAGAAGCCTACCCGCTGGGTTTTAATAACTCTTGTGTGTCGCTATTTTTTTCCTAGAAAAACATTTTTTAAAGGATGTGAAATATTCTACCACTAAACCTCACCAACCTCTCTCTGCAGCGTGCCTTTTTTAAATTAAAAATGCTTATTTAGTTTGGCACATTATTGCAAGCAGGATTATTACTTTTTTTTTTAGTACGTGCTAGAGTGTCTTGAGATCTGCATGCTAAATTACATAGATCTGCAATGTACCTGAATTTCCAGAAGAATTTTTGTTATTCTCATGCAGAATCCATGAATGTTGTGGGGATTTTTTTAATTCTTTGAAGGGAGGGAGGGAGAAATCTCCATTTCTCCCAATATTTTTTTTTCATTTGCTAAGCCTTTTGAGGATTGTTTTGTATTATAAGCAACGAAGTTTGATAGCTCAGAAGGGGAAGGAAAGTTAAGCACTAATAAATCTACATGCTATAAATTTGAATGCCACCTATAAAAAATGTATTTTGTATTTGTATTCTCTAGGGGCCAAGAAGAAGAACTGCTAGAAAGAAAATGCCCAATCCTAGGTAACTCTTTTTAAGCTTTAAACATTTAAATATGTTCCTTCCAGGTTGTGTATTCCCTGCTGGTTGTCCTATGATTTTCTGTGCTCGGTTTTACAGTGCACTAAATATGTTGTGTCATATTATTTGCCTTGAGCCAAAAATCACAAGAGAGTGGCTCGTATACACATCTGTCAATGAAGCTGGCATGTACAAGATGTACAGTTTCAAACAAGAAAAGTCAAACAAAGGATAGGAAATGGAAGGAGTCTTCAGCACTTGGGAAGTATAAGAAAAATTTTTTGGTTTTTTAATATCATTAAATGTTAGCAAAAGATTCATGAGAAGTTTCAAATTAATATTTTAATAATTCAAGTAATTTAAAGATGACCAAAGTAATTGAGAAATTCAGCTTTTAGTTTAATCTGACAAAGGAAAATATTTGTACAGTAGAATGTTACTTTTCAATATGTGAAAAGGGAAATTACCATATACCCCATCAAGCTCCAGCTTCTAATTTTTAAAACCATCTTAAATGTAGCATTTTCTTTATGTGAAACAAAATTAGTTCCTTTTTCTGCCCCCACTTGTGGGTGAGATGGGTGAACAGGGGAATCACTGTTCCCCAGATTTCATTAGCTAGCGAAAAAAGGGGTGGCTCAGCCTCCGTTCTGACACCCCGTAGATCAAACCAACCAGACCACAACTCCAGTCGATCCTCACTTGTTCTGGTGACACCTTGACACCATGAGATGAACCCCCAGGGCACATCTATGCCCCTGGAAAACTGCTCCTGGACATCCCTCTGGTTTCCTCATCTCACCGTGCCTGCAGCTCCCTGCCATGCCCACCGTGATGGGGTGGCTCCTCGCCAGGGATGCTTTTAGAGCAGCTCATTCTTGAGGGTTTTCTTGTCTCGAGACTTTTTGCTCTTGGCAACCAGCTCTCAGGTGCCCAGGGGTTTTCCTTGTCCTCAGAGCATCGCTGCTGGCGTGGAGGGGAGGCCCTTGGGCCGGCTTCCTGACATCAAATGCCACAAAACTGCTGTATCAATCATTCCCCCATGTACCTCCTAAATCTCCTGTTCAATGACAAGAAATCATAGGTAAATAAGCAAGTAGCGCAGTACATGTACACTTGTGAGTGCAGCAGCTGAAGCTGCCTCGTAGGGGACCATAAATCCAACAGCCAGCTACATTTAAAAGAGCAAAAATAGTAAGGTCCATTTGAAATAGCACTGTGTGCCAATACCAATGGCTCTATATATGTCAGGAATGGCTTTTGAGCACCATAAATCAATCCTCTAGATTGCTAGAAGGAGAGGAGGTTTGGTCAGAAGGTGTCAAGAGATACCAGGCTGCAATAACTCATAAAGGCACCTGCCCTGCAATCACAGGTGGAACATTTCCAGAGATAAATATCGGGATAATGGAGTCATTATGTAGGCTTTCTTGCTGAAGAGGAAATCTTAAAGAACTGATTTTTTTCCTTTTTTTTTTTTTTTTTTTTTCTGGTCCCCAAGAAGCAGCAGAAGAGAGATGCTGCCTCTAGCGCTGCAGCCTGCTCCAGAGGCATGTTTGTGCTCAGTGCTTCGGTCGATGCTTTTGAAAAGTGAGTTTAGTTGCTATGGAGAGGGAAGTCTCCTCTCCCTTCACCACCCTCTCCTCCCCCCAAGAAATGTGAATGAGCAGTGAACAACGTGACTGTCTTCACCCTACCCTTGCAGCACATGTCAGCACTGTTTCCAGGCACCAAAGGTGTGAATTCCCATTTGTGTCATTTATGGAGAAGCCAAATGCGTGGGAAGCTGTGGTTACAGATCCCAAGGTGAGGACACGGTGCAGGAGAACACCAAGTCTAAACGCTGGCCTGAGACATCTCCAAAAGAGCTCCAGTTGAAGGCATGGAACAAAATGCAATAAATTGGATGGCTTTTCCACCATAGAGTAAAACCTACTGAAACCACGTGGTAAATCCAGGTCCTGGTGCAGTAAAATGCCACATTTTTGTAAACCGGACTCAAAACATAGTCGGTACAACCCAGAGGTAAGTTAAAGCAATAACCTTTCAGTGACTTTGCTTTGGCCAGTGTGAAATAATTTTTTTGGAAACAGGTGCATTCCTTACAGAAAGAGACACATTACTGACATCTCATCGTACAGAAAATTCCGTTGATCCTTGCAAGCACTCCCAGAGAGGCGTCCTGAACTGGAGCAGGCGCTCGACACTATTTATTCTGACCAGTCTTCAGAGGCGGTTCATTCAGGGTTAGGATAACGGCATGTTATAGCTTTTCTCCTGCTTTCTTCTAGGGTAAATGAAAATTTCTATACTTCAAAGCTGTCAGTTTAATGACCCTCGCCAGAATTAATACAGCTTTTATGGAAAATACAATTTGGTTTAATTGCACCACGAGGAAAAGGGGAAAATAAAGGGGAAAACAGGATTGTAAAATGATGCTTTCACGATATAAATATAACACATAACTTTTTTATAAGAGGGGAAATAAAAAAATAAAAAGGTGCATGCAATTTCTCCTGACAGTAGGATTAAGATACCTGATTAAATTTGTGCAGGAGACAGTTACAAATTTTTTTGAGCGAGGCTTCAGTGTTTTCTTTAAACAAATGTTATTTAAAAAAATCCTTACAGGGGATGTCTCAGAAAATGACACTTTGATTGTTTTTCCCCTGATTAGGGGAAAATTGAACTTCAGGGAAGTGGTTGGAGCTGCAGCATTCCCACTGTGGATGAGTGCGGGGTATACAAGACAAATTTGGGTCAGCTGTTGCATTTACTCATCACTTAGACTTTTTGCATATAGATGAGTGTTATTTCAGGTCTTAAAATCCTGACTTTTCACCACAGCCTGTTTTTTTTAACCAGTTGTGCTTTACTAGGGAGGTATCAGCCTGCTTTAAGGCTTTGAAGCAGACGGTGATAGGAATAAAGAGGTTTTACACAGCCCTACAAATTTCATACATATAAAGCACACATGGAACAAGAAACCCTTTTCTTTTTCCCACACTATAGCAAATAAAATGATTGTTTATCAATAAATACATAATGCACTTTACAATCGCATTATAAACAGTGGGAGCTGAATGAATTTCAATTATGCAGGCCAACAGCACTGTGCCATCCATTATATAAATCAAACCTAGGCATAGGCCTGTAAGCTTTTGCTGCTTCACTGATTTTTTATTGCCATACAAAATGATAACTGGAAACTATATAGAACAAGGCAAATTAAGAATCTATTGGGGGGAAAATGCAATTGGAAATGAACAGCCTCCTGGAAGCTACATTCACCAGCCAAATGCCTTGTGAGATTTTATCTTCTGTGCACAATGTGATGATATTTCTGTGCATATATGGTTAAATTAATTTCCCCTTATCAGCATAAAAATGTAGCTGGCCAAAATAGATTAGAGCTGCATAATATGTTGGATCACATTTTATTTAGGTGGAGAAGAGCAAAATACTTAATTTCAGCCTGGGATGGTATTGAGCAGAATAAAAGATTGAGTTCAAACAAAGAGATGATGCTTCCCAGGTTCCTCTCCTTTTGTTGCATGGACGAACTGATCTGTACGTTCAGACAAGATGATGATTTTCTCAGTTGCAGAACAGTGAAAAGAAAATAAAATCATTTCTCTGTGGTCAAACAGAAACTTCTGATCCCACTGGAGTCCAGTCTCACTCTTTGAAGGATTATTGTGTTTCTTCACGTTCAGTCAGTCAGTTTGTGAAGTTTGAAGCTAAGGTGGGATGAGGCGGTCCGTGTCCTGCAGGATTGTCCTATAAATCAACTAATCTTCTAAAGACCTGCAAAATGTCCACATCTGTTAATAAAACCCAGCTTGGTCCACAGGGGATAAGCAGCTGACTTCAAATTAGCCCAGCCCAGTTGTACCATTAACCTGCCATTTGCTGGTAAGTTGACATTTGCTTTTTATTTTTAGCAAGTAGTTTCTGTTCCCATGTAACTACCCTGAGCAAGTGGCATCAGGGCTACCGGCCGAGGGGTGCCAGGCGTGTCCCTTGCTA
The DNA here is from genome assembly GCF_023634085.1 of Falco cherrug. Lineage (NCBI taxonomy): Eukaryota > Metazoa > Chordata > Aves > Falconiformes > Falconidae > Falco > Falco cherrug. The sequence goes on along the minus strand of NC_073698.1, from coordinate 118,049,014 downwards.
AAGGCAATCAGCAGCCCTTGCAGCCCTGAGGATGCTGCCGCCTGTACACAGCCCCACTGAAACTGACGCAATGGAAGACCATTTCATTGTGAGTTAGAAAAAACAGCAGAGGAAGCGTGGTGGTATTTTTGTTTGTTTGGTTTTTTTTTCTAATTCTGTTGGTTTACTTCTCTTTGACATGTGTTTCTTGAAGTTGATTGGGTTTTTGGTGGGGTGTGGTTTTGTTTTTTTTTCTTTCTTTCTTCTGCCACAATGCTATGGAGAATTATTCAGCCTTCAGCTATTTTGTATGAAAACTTTTGGAGATAACAGCTAGTGCATGCCTTAGCTTCACGTTTCAATGACAAAACCTCCTTCAAAAAAGACAGACAAATATCTGCAGTAGAAGGAGATTTATTTTGATGGCTACTTCTAGCTTCAGTCACGTAGATATTTTTTAATCCAAAATTCAAACATTATTAAATTGAACTGGTAATCATTCCACATTAAGATGAGATTTAATTGCTTACTTTTTTATTTAATTGCTTAATTTTTTTATGTTAAGTATGTATTTCACTGTAATTCTTCAATATACCGGATTTAGTTCATACCCATTTCTACTCAGTCTTTTAGTAGACAAAATTTTGTGTGCTGTGCTAAATGTTTTGGCCATTGTGCCCTTCTAATGGCCAGGTCTCAATTCCCTCTATGCCCTGCGTGGTGCAAACCTCCCAAGGGCAGGCAGCACTGCGTAAGTCCCTCAGAGGCTGATGGCACTGCTCCCACGTGTCTGAGCTTCTCGCAGACCTGAAGGGAAATCTCAGCTCTTCGGGAGCTTGGGAGCTAATTGCTGTTCACAGCACCTCATCAGGATGGAAAACCGCTTCTTCAAACCGCGTTTAATAAAACAGGTTTATCCTGAAAATGCCTTAAATAACACCCACGTTATGGTTCATCCCGCAGTAGTTCATGGACTACAGTGGACCAATGGAGCCTCCTGAGGAAATGCACATCCCGCTATACGCGTAACAGAAAGTGGATGCCTTTTCTCCAAATGCTGCAATGCCTGTCCATGCAAGACAATCAAAATGGTGGTAAGGTATCTTCGCTGTCATGAAAGGGCTGAGCTTGTTGGTATTCGGGAAGATGGACATTAAATAGCTTAATGAAGGGAAATGATTCCTTCAGAATGTAGGATTTTGTTGAAACCATAGAAGGAGTAGATACCACTTCTGCATAAAATTATTAGACTAGGCTGTGTTTATTAAACAACAGAAGAATTTGGCTTAGCACAATATATAAGCTAAGAATAGCAAAACTGAGGTTTGCCGACTGTAATTTTGTTTTCAGAAGTTTTGTGTATCATAATCTAAAAATTTTCATAGCTTCTCAACTGTCTTTTGTGAAAGCCATTCCTTTTCCGTGCAGATCTTATATCTATAGACCACCATGTCTCTAAGAAACAGCCATGCCTTCTTAATCGAGGCACATCCTATTATTTGGGCACCAAGATGAAATGAGAGACAGTGAAACAGACTAAATCATGACAATTCACTAGGTATCTACCACCTGGTTCTATCAGTAATAGCAATGTATTTGCATAAACTTAGTAAACTAAACCTAGTTGAAATAATTGTCAAAACAAATTACTCAGTTTAAGTTCTTTGTGATACAAATCAGATTTTTTAAAAGGTCAATACTTACATTAGCGGAAGTTTGAATGTCAGTTTCAATGCATCATCCCTATATTTTAGGGAGGAGAAATAAGGAAGACTCTTCAAGACACCAAAGACGTAGTATGTAAAAGTAGAGTTCATTTTAAAAATTAATTCTTGGAAAAAATTGGGGAAAAAAACCCCACTCTTCCCCCTCCACCCACCAGCCTACCCCCAAGTGGAGAGTGGAAGTGGCAGCTATTGTGGTAAAACATTCCTGGGTCTATCTACATTGGAGGAAATGAAAAACTATTAAACGGATAATAGAATAAAAGTGCAATGAGATGTTCAGAGAATCCATCAATAAGAGGATGGCATGCAATTGCTAAAGACAGCCCTTTCTAAATGTAGCTTTATTGCCAGAGGAGGGAAAATTGAGAGAGAATTTGCAAACAATTGAATTTATGGTAATGGCATAGAAGCACATTGTACCACCAAAGCAAAGCTCGGAGCGAATATAAGACAAAATATACCAACGTCCCGTGGAAACCCTTGTATTTCACCTATTATTCCTTGGTACTTGAAACGGTAATATTCTGATGTTAAAATCAAGTGCATCGCAAAACGCATTAGGAGGCAGTGACTGGGTGATATCCTGCTCCGTGTCTGCTTTAAGGTCAATCGTTGCACTAGAAGCAATTCAAGATGCGAGCAATGATGAGCTTGCTCCTGTGGACTTAGGGTAGCTTTGTTCCTTACCTGCAGGCATACCTTGTCAGTCTGATGCTCTTACCCTGGCAGTTTATGGGTAAATTACCTCGGGATCATTTCAGTTGATTTGAATTTTAAACCTGTTTGAAAATGCACTGTCACTAGGTCTATTGAACCAGCAGAGGTGACTGTTAAATGACAGGCAGGAGAGAATAATTAACTGATGGGCTCAGAGATAGAGCCGCCCAATAACCAGATAAACTGGAAAGGGGAAAAATAACTTCTGCCGCAGGTCACAGATATCTTCTCTGGACAAAGCCCCAGACAAAGCCTGATAATGCTAAAACCCCATGGATGAAAAACCACAGGCACCAGGACGCCTAAGCTTGGAGACAGCCTACACTTGGCAGCGTGGAGGGTGGGATGGGGCAGGCTTTCCTGGAAGGCATGTTTTGAGTTTTGTGTGCAAAGAAATTGGTCGCACATTTTCAAAGACGTTATTTATATGTGGTTGGTTTGGTTGGTTGTTTTTTTTTTTTCTAGTTTGGTTTTGATTGTTTTTTTTTTAATTCCACGTCCCTTCCTCGCGATGCCAGCAGCCTGCGTTCAGCAGCCATGCCTCCCCAGTGTCCATGGGGGCTCCAGGTGACCCTGCCCCTGCCCCATCCCCACCGTTGCCCCCGACTAACCAACCCCACCGCAGTGTGCTGGCTGGGTCAGGGAAACACCCCAGCTTTCAAAGCAGTCAGGGATTTTTTATTGTTTGGGTTTTTAACGTGTAGCCCCTGCTACCACCAAGCAGAGTCAGCCGGGGGGTGCTGATGGGATTTAGTAGGATGGGAGCAGGCGCTCAGTCCAACCCTTATTTCTCCCTTTCTCACCTCGCTGGCCTTCCACACAGCAAGGCAGGTGATGAGGAGCATCGCTCTGCTGCTGCCTCCCCATTCCCAGAGCGGTGCATGGCTCCAGCGGCAAGTGGCCGTGGGTGGGCTGCAGTGCTGCCAGCCTGCGCCCGCTCCTGCTCCTGCTGCCTTGGGCTTGCGGGTGGGTGGTCCTTCCCCGGCAGCCCAACAGTGGGCACGATGTGTTTGGGTGTCTCTGTGTTGCAGGGCAGTGGGCATTGGTGAAGTTACCTGACTGTGTTGCTGAGTTGAGAGTCTGGAGATAATTCTCGGCAAAGCACAGAGGGGGTAGAGGGTTTACTAGATTTATCTTCTGTAGATTTTGGGTTGGGAATAGTTGCTTGAAAACAGGACGAATGGGAATAAAATAGCCCAGGTCAGCACGTGTCGTTCAGGAGCGTCGGCTCTCCTGAGACAGGCATAGACAGAGCTGAGCCTAAGTTCAGCTAAACTGATTTTTTATTACTCCTCTGCAAAGACTGAACCTGCAAACAAGGCTTCCTGTACTAAAAAGTCCTAGTTTGGAGGAATAGAAAAGCAAAACCATTTTTGTAAAGAACCAACAATAATGATTAAAAATCTAACGCCTAGGAATTACTCCCCAGATCTCAATAGCAAACACCAAGGGTGGAAGGCGGAGAGTTTGGAAAATGGTAGAAGGTTGCTGTAAGGTGAGATGCTCGCTGGCTTTCAAAGCAGCATGGGACAAGGAGAGGCCAAATAAATTAACTGGAGAAATGAAAGTAAGTTGTGGCAGCCCATGCCAGCCTGGCCCCTTGGAGAGCAGAGCTCAGAGAATGCCACTAAGTGTGAATAAAGATGTGAGAGTGGCTGGCTGATGCCCTGCTGAGGCGGTGGGACAAGCTCCCGCCAGGCAAAATACCTCTAAGCCAAGGCTCTGCTTTAAAGATAAAACCTTGAATGTTAATGGCTTGGGCTGTGGCACAGCCTTGTCCCTCCCTGAAAACATTTCCTACAAATTTAATTACCATGTATTACAGTGTTGCCGTTATTAATGACTCTCCTGAAGTAAAATATTTGTGATTTATGAGAGGGTTTTTTTTGGTTTACACTGTTTTACCTGAAGCATAACAATTGCTCTATCCCTGGAAAGCCAATAAATGAGGGGCACAGGAATGTGAGTTCTGTTGAAAGATTTAAGCCTATCGTTCCAAGAAGTGTAGTCGTCTTGGCAGCAAACAAGGATTTCAGGACCTTTGAGACATTTGCTTTTAATTGTGGAGGAATGGCATCACCAGCTGCAAAAATGTTTCACCATAGGGAATGCTTGTCTTACCACTCAGCATCTCGCCAAGGCATCACTTACCACGAGGAGGGCTGGAGGGGCATCCAGCACGGCTGCTGGGGCTGGGGGGCAGGCAGAGCCCAGCCTGGCCTCAGGAGGTCTCTGGGACCTCAGAATCATTTATTTCTTCGAGTGGCTAAAGGTCTGTAGTGTGATCATGTAATATTACAGGCAGCAGCTATCTGTACCTTAGCTGAGAGGGGAAAAGTTCGAGGGCAGTCACAATCCTGGGGAGCGATTGCGGGGATGTTGAGGGGCTGGGGTGGAGGCTGGACACGTCCCTATATAAGGCACAATGACTGGGGGCATGTTGGTTGCCCCGTCTCTGCCTTGTGCATCTAGGGGTTTGGTGTATCTAGGGGTTTGGTGTATCTAGGGGTTTGGTGTATCTAGGGGTTTGGTGCACTTGGGGTGGTGCCTCGGGAGCTGCCCTGCCGGGTACAACAGAGGGCTTGGGGAGTGGGGACGGGCTGTATTTTTGTTTCAGCCAGAGCGTCTCAAGATCTGTACTCCATTTTTCTGTATCACCGAAGATCTTGTGAAAAAAGTTGTATACCTGGGGGAGGGTGGGGGGAAATCCATTTTCCCAGATTACTTTTTATATTGGGAAAAACTTGGTTGGCCCTGTCTACATTTTTTGAAATAAACAAAACAAATCGAAACCACACACTAGAAATTAATGGGAATAGAATCTTTACAACTGTACCACTTCTAATTATGAATGCTTCCATCTTTGCATGTCAGAAAGCTGTGCTGGACTTCCCAAGCGCTGATGTGTGGTGGTTGCTTTCTCCCCAGCCCCTGCCAGCGTGGTGGTGGTTTGATGAGCTCTGCCAAGGCTGGCTGCTTGAAACCACCAGCTAGTCATAGCGAGCGCTCAGCAGGCTGCCCCTGCCCCTCATGGCTCCGTCTGTTCCCCAGTCAGGAATCCTAATTTACTCCGCTATCTTTAAGCACAGGCATGATTCAGTATTGTATTGGTCACTCATCACTTTCTTGATTCAGGTAGAACGGCTGAAAAGCAGCAAAGGCAATGCTGCTCGTGGCGGGTCCGGCACTGCAGAAATGCCTGTCGAAAGGCTGGAGCTGGCCTCTACTTTTATAGAAATTAAACAAGTTTTTTACAGAGGGAACTGTGCATTGCCTTGTCAATCACTGCCTTCTGCCGAGTGCTCAGCTTTCATTCCGCTGTTTTCATTCAGTCTGCTCACCACCAGCCCTGTCTTCAATTTATTCTGTATAAATTGAGATGCTGTAATTGGACTTCTCCAAGTCTGCACAGCCTAGTCTTAAAGTACCCCAAGTGTCTTATCCAGGCTTCGATTGCTCCTTTGATGGACTACAGGCATCCTGCTTGTTTGTTTATTAGGCAGCTTCTTATCTCGGTTGTAGTCTTAAGAAACTCCATCATTTCAGTTGGGCAGCTCCAGTAATTAGGCTTCCTGCGTTCCTGCTCTGGCTGGTGCTACCTCAGCCTATATAAAGAAAGCAGAAGAAAGAGGTGTAAGAAAACATTACTACTGGTAGCAGTCAACAGTGTAAGGTAAGAACCCTGGTCATGCGTGTCGGATGCTGAATCCTGTAAAACTGGGGTCGACCAAAGAGGTGCTAACACAAGGCCTGAGACCAAAAAGATGAATAAGCTAAGGTAGATTACCTTTTCACAAAAAACACTGATTGCCTTTTTTCGTCGCCATATCAATTACATATTAGCTGGGAAGAGGAGCTTGGGGTTGCAGATACACATCTGAATCTTCATCAAGTGGCAACTTGTGCCTAACAGGCTGCTAAAGTGCAATTTTTCTGATTTTTCACCCGCAATAATACCTGAAGTTAGAAAAAGATTGGGGATTTATAAATGCCATTTATCCCCTGGAGACGGGAGCCTGACTTGAATGCATTGGAAGGCGCTGAAAATTAGAAATGTTTTAATCATGTATTCCCAGTGGTGAGCGCACATAACGGCAACAAATATTTATCCAGATGGATGAATGCAAGAATCAGCTTTGGCCTGAAGCTGGCACCGCTCCTAACCAGTCACATCTTTCACTGGTGGCTCTTGCTGACATGCTGCCTTCCTCGCTGAGAGCACCGGGGTGTCTCCAGCTGCTCACCAGCCCTTCCCTCTCTCTGCTGGGCTGCTCCCAGTCGCTTGGCAGCCACCGGAGCTGGTCCATCTGCTGGCCGTTCATGGAGGAACTAACTGTTTGGGACTCTTTTTTTCTGGAGGTCACAAGCAATGCCAGGATCTGGTATGACGTGATGCGCTACGGGCATGGCAGGAGCCTGAGGAAAGGTTGAACTAGAGACTTGCCTGGCACTGGTTTCATTACTCAGCAGGACGGTGCAGGGGCACTGCCTGCCAGTGCTGCTGCTTGTTTAGCCACCCTGAAATGCTGTTCAAGCAGGAAGGAGTTTTAATACATTATTGCTGAGCAAGGAGCGGGGATAGGATGCTGTGTCATAGAACAGGACTTTTTTAAATGAATTTCAGTCTTTCTGGATCACAGTTCAGCTTCTCTCCTTTCAACTCCTGCAGGGGAATTCACTCCATGCTCGGTGTTAAGGGTTTGGGGTTTTCCCCCCTTTGGCAGAGCCTCGAGTGTCTTCATTTTTCAAATAGAGAGGCCGGTCCCGTAACTCAGATGAGGGGGCTGCCTCGTAGGGATGCCACGCATGAGCAGGGCAAACTGGCCTTTATGGGCAGGGTCCGAGGCCCAGCGAGTGTGACTCACATGCTCAGCTTCCATCCCCCTGACAAGTGACTGGTTTCTGTAGCATGGTTAACTCTAGCCAATGTCATTTTCAAGCTGAACCCTGAAAAATTCTAGAAGGTGGCAGATGAGATTCAGTTGTTAAAAATGCAACAGGGTGTTTTGGAAGGGCTTTCTGAGGATGGTGATCATATTGGCAGCAAAACTCAGAGTTAAGTTTTCAGAGCAATTTCAATGCAAGTTTTCGGTCTCTGCCTTCCAGCTGCAAAAAACCCCCCGCACGTGTCCTCGCAACCTTTTCAGGTCTAGAAAACCGGGCACTTCAAATTGACTGGCAGTCTTGTAGTTATGGATTAAGCTATACAAGCACAAAATGCTTCCTTCGACTGATCCTCCATGCAAAAAGTGGGGACTGTGGGTGCCTGCTGAGCTTTCTTGCTTGAGAGCCACAGGAGGCTGTGTGGAAGGTGATGCCAGAGGTGATGCAGCCTCTCTCCCTGCTCCAAAGCAAGAGCGCTAGCCTTGGCATGCAAACTAGTAGCCCCCAAAAAAACAAACCCAACATCAGCTGCTTAGTTCAGAGCCTTCTCCATTACTGATGTCTCCATAATGTATCTCTGGAAGGACTGGCAGGGCACGGGGTCTCAAATGCCTGGAAACCCAGGGTGCCAGGAAAAGCTCTGGCATCGCTGGCTGGAGGGGACGGCTGTTTGCAGGTGGCAGTGGCCAAACGGGCTCGGTGCAGCTTGTCCCTGGTGGCCTGGCAGGCAGGGCAGCAGCTCTGCTTCTTAGCCTTTCTCTGGGTTTACTGCTTTGCACATGAAATTAATAAGATTTGTCATAAAAAATATGCCCATTGACCATCTGTGTTAATAATTGACTTAACGAGGATCTAACTGCCTCTAGCCCATCCCAGAGAACTTAATTGAGGGGATTGTGTTTATAATCTGCCTTGAGAGTCCTAATCTTCTGTTCCGGCGCTGCCAAGCCACGGATTGATTGATTGATTTTGGTCTCTTGGAGCAAAATAACAACCTCCTGAGGCAGGCTTTGGCAGTTTCCCAAAGAGAAAGTACACTGCGTGGGGAACTGGGAGGGGGGGAAAGAGAGAGAAAAAAAAAAACAAACCAAAAAACCCAACAGGTTTCTTTGTGGTGTTTAAATGTGGCTTGTTAAATCCTGCTTCCTGAAAAATGTGAACCAGTAAATGTCGAGCTCTTGAGTATGCTTCAGGTCCTCTGAAAAAGCTGTTGTTGTCAGCAGGGGACTTGTGTCTTTTGGTATAGATGATGGATGGTGAAGCCTGTTCGAGAGTTGGTGCGAGCGGTTTCAATACCACTACAACACGGGAGGTCACCCCTGCCTTTGGAGGGGTGTCAGGCAAGGTCTTCACCCAGGTAACTCTCTCCGAGGTCTGAGGACTTTATCTCCAGAAGAACTGCGTGAGGAGCAGGTCAGGGGGTGGCAAAGCACGGTTCTGGGGAAGAGGGAAGGAAAGGTCACCCATAGAGACAGGCTGCTGGAAACGGCCACAGAAAAATGGAAAATTGCAGGCAATCACGCGGGAGAGCCTGTCAGGAGATCAAATTCTTCATTTTGTGCCAAAGCCAGACTAACTGCTTTAACTAATTTTTCAGTTAATAATTTTTATGGATAATAATTCTAAGCATAAGATAGCTAATATACTTGCTGTGTTTGATATTTTGCCATTTTGAAACAGCAGACTACTTCCCTGAAAAAAAAATCGAGCTCTTTCCTGTGGGCAACTAGTGTACAATGTAGGTGCCGATCTCCTAAAGCTGGGCATGTAGTTTTTCTGTTCAGGAAAAGTGCACAATCCTTCCCAGGATCCAAAGGAACACATTTATTGCACTCAGTGTTTTTGGACATGGGCAGCATCCACACTGTATAATAGAACATTTCTTCTGGGTGTACGGACCACATCCATGGACTGCTTCTTTCCCTTTGTGTTTGATGTATGGGTTGTTAGGTGCTTCTATTGTTCAAACCGCTGAACTATATAGTAATTTCTTTTGAACTTGCATTTCTTTCATTATCCACCTTGCCATCTTCAGCTTCCTGGGAACCAGAGCCAACACAATGCAGGAAGCCTGCCAGGGAAGTCCAATATTTGAGGGTGATATGAGATTACAGCCCAAACCTAATAAGGATAGATTAGTTTTATTTCCCGTTTAGCCACGAGCATGGCTGGTAGAACAAGATATTAAATCAGACTTCTAAAATTGTACCTGTACTCTGAGCCGTCGGTCAGCTGTACCGATCCCCAGCCCTGGTGCCTTCTCTTGCATCCTGAACGACCACAGCCAAGACTTTCCAGAAGCACTACAAGCTAAATGCACCTCTGGCGCATTCAGGTCAATCACTGAAATGAGCCTGAAATTATTTGGATCCAGCCTCCTGCAAACAGATCTACGGTGCTTCTAAGTTGTGTTTTTCATGCAGCTATGGGGTAGGATATTTTTATATTTTTTTTTCCTCCTTCACAAGCTCTTCGCTGCATGGTAGCATCTGTTAGAGAAATATCGTATGTGAGCCATTGCCATTTTAAAGGGAGGAAGGATGCCTGGTGATGGCTGCTGCTGCCTTAGTTTGCATCAAGTTTGCTGCTTTGACTGCTGTGCGGCTGAGCAGGGGGTAGGGGAGGGAAGCGTCCTCTGGAGAGCCTGACTCGCAACCAGCCAACTTGGTTCAGTTTTGTAATGAGAGATTTTTCCTTATTTGCAATTAAAATGTCAAATAACGTTAGAAGTATTTGATTTGTGCTCACAGCGCAGTTCTCCAGCTTTCTGACTTTAAGAAAAGTCTTGCAAGATGCTGCTTTTTTTTAATCCAATTACAGTTACAGACTGAAATTAATTTACTGAATCATTGATTTTCCAAGGGGCAGAGGGTGGCTTCAGCTTTTTGGGAAACAAGACTTGGGGAACACAATTTCCCTTTTCTACACAGTGGTGCTTTTTTGGGGACACAGTCTGGAAGCACCTAGGTGCCACCCATCGACCTGGGCAGTGCTCCAGTTAGGACCTTAAACCCACTGAGCCGCTGCAGATTCATTTCGAAAATGGAGGCAATCATGCAAAATAGAAGTTAACTGCTCTGATAGAGGTCTCAAATGATTTCATTGCCATTAGTAGCGTTGCTAAGCTTAATCAGCTGTGGAGAAGTTAAAGTGTAACCTCATTTCAGGCGGGAGGAAGAGCGGTGTTCGGTCGAACGATGCGTGTGTGTGGGTAGGCTCTTGGGAGTGGGTAGGTCACACATCGGTGACTGGGCTGGAAATAGTATCTAGGACAAGGGGTCGAACTGGGAGGAGAGCTGGAGGAGGTGAGTACCAGCCTACTATTGGTTTGCAACCAAAACTCCAGTTGAGGTGACGCTCGGGGATAATTTCCATGATGTGGTTGTCCCACCTTCCCTTTGGGCAACAAATGTGTGATCAGTGACTCCTTTAAATCCACGATAGTTGGGATGTGAAGTTTCATGGAAAGAAGAAGAGGTGCAGGCCCTTTCTAGCATTGCTTCAGGAGGTGACAGACTCAGCTAGAAACTGAACACTTATTTCACATGGGCGGTGACCCTTACAAACAAAAAAGCTAGAAATCTTTCTTAATTTTAGCGGTGGTCGAAACTTTAGGAACTCATACTGAATGCTGAAAGAGGTGCTATCTCTTGAAAACTATCTTAATTCCCCATCCTTTGCTTCAGCTACTTGGCCAAGAGTGCTCTGGAAGGAGATGGGTGCTCAGCACACGTTGCTGCACTAACAAGTCCTTGCAGGCTCCTTGGGGCAGGTTCACATTATGCCTTCAAGCACGGAGTGAACCAAAAGGATCCACGTCTGAAGTAGCTAAATGTTACTCTGCTTATGGTCTTGAAAATATCATTATGCAGAAATATCCCAGAAGTTTCCTATTCTCCATTTTACCTTCCAGCTACTCTTGTGCTGTATTTATCCCACCCAACTGCAGGCTGTTAACCCTATGGAGTTAGATTTAGGGATGCACTTGCCCTATGCTGCACTCGTATAAGGTGCACTCAGCTCTGCGTTGCCTTCTGGAGGCGACTCCCCTCTTCCCAGGGCCTGATGAGGTGCCCTGCTCTCCAAGGCTCCAGGTTAAAGCACCTCGGGAGTCCAAGCTCAGGCTCCACTGCAGTACAGTTTCTTCCCCACGGAGCCAGGCTCAACACAAGAAGCACCCTCTGCTTTGCTTTTCTCATTTGTACTTCACCACCTTTTCTAAAGAGACACGGAATTAGGGCGTAGGGGACGATACTATATGATGGATGTGATGGGAGAGAGATCTCGCTTTCCCATGGTTGCTTCTGACATGCTGCTAGCAGGGAAGGTAGTTATAGGGCTGCAGGGATACTGCACGCAAACAGATTCATTAAGGTCTGCTACTTTCAAAGTATTCTGTCACAAAAAAAAAGAAAAAATCCAAGTTACGGTTCTCAATGTCATTGTAGCTTGGCCTTTTACTGCTGTAAATTATTTGATTTTTTTTATAATGAAAAGGCAGCTGCTGTCCTCAAATTGTCACTGCTACTGTATCTGAAGTTAACTTCCAGACCTTTAATCTTTTCTATTCAATGTATTTCTTCAGTGGTGAAATATAACCGCTCTGCTGTGTTGAGCTCTGGCCCGGCAGCTGTGTGTCTGAGAGAAGGTATTTGCATACAATAGTATGGAGGAATTTAAATTAATCAGGGAACAAAATCCATTACAGACAGCTTGCACAGTAAAATGAGCTGTACAACCCATCTAGGTTTGCAGCACTTGGGATGTGAACCTGAGCTCTCCATTTCTGAGCGAGTGCTCCATTGCTCGTCTCGATAACTCCCTCTTTCACGCAGACCTCAGGGCAAAGCCCCACAAGTTGTGTTTATGAAAAGCCCTTCCTCAAGCAGTATCCTGTCCCCTCTTGCTGGTGTGAGTCAGGAAGGCTGCTCCCCTTCACAGGTTGCTGTGAAGCTCTGGCTAAAGCGACCAGGGGATGACATGGTCCTTCTGGGAGGCTTCACTGGAAACCTCAGCCTCATAGTCTAACACGAGCAGATGTTTCCCAGCACCGGCAGTGGGCTACCTTTTCCTAACAAATGCTTTTTTTAAAGCTATAGGTGCCATCACGTTCTGTTACACAGTTATTAACCTACTTATCTTATCAAAGGTGGAAGGTGAGATGTACAAGTGAAAAGCCTTGCGCAAAGCAAGGGGGGAAGCACAGGATGTGCTGTAGCTGGAAAAGAGAAAGCAACGAAAGAAAGCAGGGCTGGTCTCATATGTGCCATCCATTTCAGTTTGAAAATAATGACTGTAGGGGTTTCAATTTTTTATTTTTTTTTTAATATCTGGCTGGCTTTCACAGAGTGGTTTTTCACTGATGGGTAGTTTTTGGGTCAACGTGCTTTGTATTGGTTTGGTTTGGGTTTTTTTCCTTGGTTGCACTTTTTATGCTTTTTTCCTTTTTCAGTAACTTGTACTTTGCACAATGTAATGTTCATCCGCTTGCCCTGATGGACCATCGTTGTTCAGAAATGGCATTAAATGGGAGCAGAGGGCTGACAGGACCTGTGGCTGGAATGGCAGAGAAGGTGAGGGAGCTGATTCTCTTCCATGTAACCCCAAACACACACTCTTTTTCTCTGAAACGTGAACTGCAAGTAAGGCCACCTAATTAGAGAAACTACCGCCAGCTTTTGCAGACCCTTTCTTCGATCACAGAGACAGGGGGTGGGAGATGCGCGCACAGAGGAACTCAGCACCGGATCACTCCCTGCGATCCTCCTGCTTTCCCCAAAGGCGCCCTGTTGCCGTATCTGGAAGGCTGTGTGAACACGGAGTGCTCACACAGCAGTTTTTCCCACAGACAGCAAGAAGAGAGGATTTAAGGCTGTAGTCCTGGCCCACCCACTGCTTTTGGCTTGTAGTCTTGGACAAGGATGCTCAAAAGCAAGTTCCCTGCTCAGAAAGTGAAGGAAGCAATATTCACCCATGGGATGAGCGAAAGGCATCATTAAAGAGCCACCATCCAGTTGGACTTGGCCCCAGAATGGCTACAGGGCGTGATGACAAATTAAACGTTCGTAGAAAGGGCTGTCTGGAATTCTGCTCGTGCCGGCGCTGGGAGCAGCGGAGCTGGGAAGGTGCTGGAGCAGCCCGGTGCCAGGGAAGGCAGGCTGGCGCAGGGAGGCAGCCGGGGCTGAGCTGTTCCTGCTTTTCTCCTGGACTCGGAGCTCTCGGTGGGGGAGTGGGGATGAAAAGCCCGTTCAGACCTTTAAAGATCTTTCAGCTGGATGTATGTACGACTTGCCGTGCTGCTTAAACACCCCGGCTGAACCCGGGGCTGCGTTATGTCAGACACAGCATGCAGACGTGCACGTGTAGCCGAGAGGGAGGAGGAGGAGGAGGAAGCAGAGTGAGAAACCCCTTTCTCTCCCTTCCTCCCTGCAGAAGATGCAGTGCTGCAAGCAGGAGAGAGCCCAAGGTGGGAAGGGGAGATGGAGGAAGCAGGGGGTTGCTGAAAAAGCACGGTGGGGACCCCACTGCCACCTCAGTGCCCTGTCCCCTGCCACACTGCCCACCCCAGCCCACACCACCCACTCGTCTACCCCTCTGCGAGGTGCCGTGGCTGAAGTTGCCTGCCAGCCACCAAGTCATTAGTACAGTTTCCAAAGCAGTTAAAGACCAAAACACAATGACAGAGTGGGAGCTGCCATGCCAAGCGCCAAGTAAACCTGAAAGGTTAGTTTACTCTGTAATGAAATTCCTGCTTCAAAGTCTCCATCTCTTTTTCACTGGGGAGGAACGCTTTCTTTAAGCAATATTTAGAGGACACCAGTCTGCAAGGGTAATCATCCTCGCCTCTGGCAGGAAGACCTGGCTCACTAGCATTTCTGAATAGGTTCTCTTTGTGAATAATTGAATTTCTCTCTGGAGTTCAAGATTTTCTTGTCTGTGGGACTGACTGCAGCTCTGCTTTTTCCTTAGGTGCAGCTTACTGTAATGGAGGCAGAAGAATTGTATTGCAGTCAAGGGGTTTGTGAGCATGACGCATAATAGGGGTGATTGCTACAGAAAGAGTCATTTGTAGCGTTCAAAATGACTCCTCCAGTGGTGAACGGATCTGCAGAAAATAATTAGAGGACCCCCCACTGCCACCCCCACTCCCATCCAAGGGGAAAAGAAATTAATGTAACATGAGGCAGCGGAGCATCCCTGAGAGGCGGGCAGAGCCCCGTGCTGCAATGTGCTGTTGAGGCCCCATCCTGGGCGATGCTCAGAGCCCATCTGTTCCTGCTGGTGCTGCCTGGGACACAGGGGGGGGACAGACCAGCCAAGCCAACTGCTTGTCCAGCCCAAAATAAAACGCTGTGGTTTGTATATCTCCCAACCACATGTGAGTTTGCCCGGGCACAGCTGTTTTTCCTTTAAAACCTTGCAGCCTTGCAGTGGTTTCTGGGTCTCTCCAGAAAGGCACGTGTAGTGCAATGGGCAAACCTGCGCATCCCACCTCTGAGATAAGCATCCCTGCGGCTGCCCCACCAAGGAAAAGCCACTTAAAGGTATATCCTCCTGCCAGCTACCAATGTGGTCCACTGCCCATGGGCACATTTCATCCCTGCCATCCATAACCTGGAGTGGAACATCCCACCATGGCACCTACCAAGCTGCTGGTGTGTAACTTTTCAGAGAAGGGGTGAGGAAACTCTCATAATAATTTGCACTGCTGTGAGCAGGACCCTGTGCCTAGCTGCAGGGAAGAGGCAGCTCCTGCCAGCAGGCTGAGATAAATGCTGTTTCCAAAGAGGTTTTTGATGTCGTACGCAGAGGCAGGGCTTAGCTGTTCACGCACATGGGTGCCAGTAGCAGGGTGAATGACTGTTTCAGACTTTGAGCGTAGGGGAGGAATTGGGGCAAAGCGCAGCTCTGAAGTGAATGAAAATCCATCGAGCTGGGAGGTTTCTTTCTCGTCTGTCTTTCACCACGAAGCACAGCAGCAACGCTGGGTGGCTGCATGCAGCCAACACAATGCAACATGGCAGCAGTATATTTTTAGGATGTTGTTTTAGCAAGGGGAAACATATTCCAAGGGCAAGACATAGCGATCTAGTAACCCAAGCTGCTCAGGGATTTCTGTGGCTATTGAGTATACCACACGGCACTTGGGCTGCCTCGTCAAATTGTGATGTGTGTTTCAGATGCGTATTGGAGGCTTTTTTTGCCCCACGTTACACAAAGTACATTCTCTCATGGTACAAAACTTGCATGAACTGATCAGCAGGAGAAGCCAAGGTAGCTGCACTCAAGAAAAAGAGCCCAAATTCTACACTGAAGTCAAATCTGCTTGGGCTCTCGTACCTGCAGATAATCTCCGGGTTCTTTGTGGTCTCTGCTCCGAACTGGAAACCAGAGCTTATATCTTTACTATTTTCACTGTCTTCTGTGGCTGTCAGTTACACTGGCTTGAATATTCTGGTCATGCTCCACTTCAGGACTTCTTGATCCTCTGAGACAGATCTTTCTCTGTCAGGCTTCTGAGTGACAAGCAGAGATTTCACCCCCAGAGACGATTCCCTTAGCAGTACCCTGAGCATCCAATGCATTTACTACCACAACTCGTCCGTTTCCTTGGGTAGGGGAGCAATGCAAACAAAAAAGGAACCGTGCAGCAGCTTTTATCCTCCAAGATGTGTCTGGAGGCCTGACCATAGCCTGGCCAGCACCATTAGCTGTTGCAGCTGGAGACACTAGCCTGTTTAAATTTGTTACCAAAAGGTTGCATATGCACAAATTAGGGAAGCGGTATATGTTGTTTGTATTTGGTAGCGCATAAAGTAAGGAAATGACTGGTGAGGTCTGTCTTTTTTACTTTGAACTCGGTGCCTTGCATGCTGGAGGTATGGGGAGCTCCATGGTTAGCAAAAGTAGACAGGTGGGAAGGAAATGGAAAACAGTTGTGAAGAAAATTGCTGGTGGTGGCTGGCAGTTTCCCTTGGGCTTGCCTGAGCAGCGGGGAGGGATGCCGTAACAGAAAGGAGCCGACAAAGGCACCCAGTCCCTGTAGGAATTGTTTCAGAAAAGATATCAGGACCTGGATCACCCAAGGATGGACCAGCCACCCGAGGGAGTGTCTGTTTAATGATGGTGTCATCCAGGCCACTTGCTTTCCCGGCTTTGGTGGGTGGGTTGCCATCAGCTCTCTGCCAAGGTCCGAAGGGCAGGTTGTCCTTAGGCCACCAGGAAGGGAGTTATCGGGGCAACCAGCCTCCTGCGCTTCCAAATGCCCATCCAGCATGGGGAAGAGCCAGCAGATAACGTACATCCCCACTGTGTACATGAAGTGTTCTGCCCTGCTCTTCTGGTTTTGGGGGAACAAGTGTGATAAGCAAGAACTCCAACCTTCTGTTTTCTGAAAAGCCACCAACAGCAGGTCTGATTTCCATAAGAACTGCCTGCAATTAGATGTTTTGCTGACAGGCATGTGCCTAGTTGATGGAGATGCAGTGTGCTTTGAGGACAGTTCGCAAGGATTTACAGGTGATCTGCAATGAAGGCAGGTTGTGGAACTGGCAGGAGCCATGAGCTTCTGCCTGAGGGTGCTGAGGTCCCCAAAGCTGCCAGCTGAACAGGGTTGTGGGGGTTCACCACAGCAAGTGATGTTGTCATGCGTGATGCTGTAATTCTGCACTCTGCAGAAAATAATTAATGGTCTCCTTCTCAGGAGGGAAAAAATACAAAAAGATTAATCCGGAAAATTCTTGATTCACTCTGTTTTAATTTAGGAGGATTGGTTTTGTTATTTTGCTTTTTAAAAAAAAAAAAAAAAAAAAAAAGATAATGAGCGTAGAGAGTCTGCGCACAGTATATTTGAGCTATTTTGGACTAATTTGAAAGAAACAAAGGGGGGTGGGGGAAGTCAGCTTTTTTGTACACTATGTACCATGTATTCAACCTTAGATGTTTGACAGGTTTTGGCGAGAGTGTAAACCAGTAAACTGCTTACTTCGAGTTTATCTGAAAAGACAAGGAGGGAAAAGAAAAAATGGTCTGCACCTTGGTCTTGCAGTATAGGCAGTGTTTTTGACATAAAGGTTTCACAAGATGTACGGATTTTATTGCTCTGGCAGGAAACTGAGGCTTTCACATTTAATGAAGCATTTCTTTGAAGTCACGCTAAGAGGATGAGCGTGGCTGCGCGCACATCTGCCCACCTCGACTTCCTCTTCTGAGACACCGCCGGGAGCAGCCCCCAAGAGACATCTATTTATCAAAACTTCATCGAGTTGAAGATGGAAAAAAGACGGTTCTTCTCCCTCTTTTGTTTGCTCTTGGTGCCCAGCATTGCAGGTAAGCAGGTCAGTGGGACACCTTGACTAGCATGTGATGGAGGGTGGCAAGGGGCTGGGTGGATATGCAGGTTGGGCTCAGTGTGTCTGACTAGGGCGAGCTGTAGCTACTGGTAATGATTTTCTGTTTCTTGACCACTTTCTAACAACCCTAGCTAGCAAGGAGTAAACTTTGCTGACTAGCAGATTATTCCAGACGCCTAACCTGTTTTCACCAAAATAGTCACTGAGTTGAGCTCACTTGTATTTAGGGCAACATGTGCTCATCCGCAATGGGCAAAAAGGAAAACTGCTTTTAAAAAGCAAATAAAAAATATATCCCTTTCCCACATACACATATACCTGTGTGTGCAGAGAGGGGAAGAGTTGCAACAACTTAAAGGCAAGGATGAATTGTACTGCTGCAGCCCCTGAAAGAGATTCATCTCTTCCTCTTCCCCACCCAGCCCTGCGTGCTGTGTTAAAGGCTTGAGAAACAAGTTTGTCATCGGCAGTGAAACTTTCAGAAAAGTTGAGTAAGAACTACATCGCTGTCACAGGGAGTTAAAGGAAAACTGATTTGAGGAAAACCAAGGAAAAGCCTGATGCTCACAATCCCATCCACCCTCCCCAACAAGCTATGCAGGAGTACTTATTACCAGCTAGGAAGAAGAATTTTGTAGGATAGGTGTTTTTCCACTTAAGAAAGGAAAAATCTCACGTATTTGACTGGCATGGTAAAAAGCACCTTAAAACCTGGCCCAGGCTGTTCCTATTTTCTACATCACTGAGGCAAACTGGATTTTTAAAAGCAAGGGAAATATTTCCTATGTGTATTCATAGAAAATAAAAGTTTTCAAATCCAAAGCAAGAACTAGAAGCCTCAGGATATGCACATGCAGGAAGGCAATACTATTTAGGAAAAGGACTTCTGGGTTTTTACCCCTGAGGATGAAACCCTCATTGAAGTCACTCCAAAATGTAAGTGGACACCACCATACCCTTTCTGCAGATCGAGCATATAAATGCCTGGGAGTTACTCTATTAAATTTCAAATGGAGCACAAGTATGGGTTAATGGACAGCATTTGATTTGGAAAAATAAAACTGCTATAAAATGAAACTAATGATACTGAGATGCTAAATAAAAGTTAAGAACATTTTCGCGTGAAAGGGTTTCAGTTAAAATAGCCTAAAGTGCTAGGCTGCTAACAAACAACACAAATTAAAATGTTGTTTCTACACACATAACCTTTTCATCTTCATATAAAATATTCAAGTAATTTTGGTAGGTATTCTTTACATGGTCCTTTGACCTAATACAGCATCAGTATGAATATGAGAGAGAGCTTGCTATGTGTCCCTTGCCTGCTAGTCTGATCATAAGAGTGCCAGTCGTTTTTTCCTTAACTTCTACTGATGCAAAACTTGCAGTGAAATCAGTGACTCTTGCTGTAATAAGCTCCTTGGACTGAAAAAAAATAGTTTTCAGTAATTTTTCTCACAGCGCTTGTCACTCAGGCTTATTTTTATTTACTCTCTTACGCCATCCCGTCTCTCGGAAGTCAATTAAAAGATGAACAGGGCATGCACAGCCATAAAAATCAGAGATTAATGTTGGCCATGGCCACTCAGCAGCCTTGTTCTCCAGGCACCCAGTCTCTCCATGTTCGGGTCAGATGTCAACGGCTGGATGCCAGATCTCAGCCAGCTCTGCGGGGATGCAGGGCTCTGCCCTTGCTCTTTGTCCCAGTCAAACCAGAGCTGTGGGTGCTTCGTGTCCCTGCCTGGCTCTGGGCTGAGCTGGCAGAGCATGGGGCATGCCAGCCCCACCACAGGCACTGCCGAGGCTGCCCAGCCCCTGGCTCTGGCATCCCGGAGCCCTGTACCGCAGCGCAGAGCAGAAGTCAAAGCAAAGGAATTGGTACCCACCGTTTTCAAGTACAGAAGGTGAGCGGTGTGCGCTTGGTGCTGTGGGGAGCCAGCGGCATGGCTGCTGGGCTGCGGGGCAAGTTCCCAAAGCAAATTGACAGGTGATGCTTTGATAACACAGGGAGGATGAAACGCCCTGGAGATGGGGGGCAACAAGCCTGTACCTAAGAGTATCTGTGCACGCTCATTTTTTTCTGTGGACCGCATGTCCTTTAGTAAAAAGGACCTTTTGTGCATGGCTCTGTGGGTGTGATTGATTCCTTGTCTCACCACGACTCCCCCACGCATAAATTCTTCATCTCCTTGAGTCTGTCAGTGCCCTGCATGCAGGGGTTTGGGGACTGCGAGCTTCTTGTCCACAGGAGGGAGAAAGGGAGAGAAATCAATTTTACTACAGCAGCAGCAAAACCAAGTAGTAGAGGCTCCCGTTGAAAGCTCCTTCATTTCACCGATCCATTACTCCTTTATGGCACACTGAGGACTGCCAGCATGCTTTATGAAATTAATCGAGGAAGGAACCGTACATGCCGGGGCAGCTCACTGACACTGAAGCGGACACTCCTTTAGGCCATGCAGGAGCTGTTTAATAATGTGGAGGTAAAAGAACAGCTTTCTCTGTCGAAGCAGCAAAGGCAATGGCGATGGGCAGGGGGAATGGAGCAGGGCAGAATTAGCCCACAGGGATAACTCATTTGTTCTTGTAAAAATTGCTGGGGAATAACTGGGCCCAGATGCTGCTTTATTTATAACATTTGAAAGATTTCCATTTTCACAGAGGCCCTCAGAGCTCCCATTTCTCTGCTGCAAGCTCGATGGGAGCTCCCCGCCCTCTTCCAGGCAAGGGCGCATTTGCTCTCCCAGTTGTCTCTCCACAGTCTGTACTGGTGGAGATCTGCCACGAAGCTCCTCGCTGGAAAGCCTCATTACACTTGTAGCGTCTTCAAAGTTGCCCGTGGCTAAGGCACCGAATCATGTCAGAGATGGCTTAGGAAAAAGCTTTGTTTAAATGTGACTCGTACTGAAAATGGTCCCATTTGTTTTTAAGGCCAGCCTGAAGATGTCATCACACGAACAGAAGTGGTCCACGCCTTGCCTGGTACCAACGTGACCCTGGTATGCACCTTCCCAAAACCACCTGACACCTACATAATACAGACACAGTGGTCCAAGACTGATGACACCCAGCTTACCAGAATAGCTGTTTATCACCCTGCTTACGGCACCCATTACTTCACCTTTCCTGAGGCTTCTTACAACTTTTCGGTATCCTTCAGCACGAGAAAGTGCTGCGGCTGGGATGTTACAGAGGCTTTGTGCTCCCCTGGTCAAAACGCCACGTCTGAATGCAATCGGTGGGCTCTGCATCTGAAAAACGTTACCATCTCCCTCAGCGGGTGGTACGAGTGCAGTTTTGCTACTTACCCATATGGGACAAAGGCTGCAGAAATTCAACTTATTGTCAAGGCGGAAGGTACGTGATTATGAATGAGATGTGGGGTTTTTTGTAACGGGGGCTGGGGGGTGGAACATCAGGATAGACGAACATTTCTTGGTCGGTGACGGGGACTGGTTTGGGGTTTGCAGTGACGCCACCGAACACTGCTGCCTACTGTTTCCTACTTAGCAAGCATTCTTTAGCTGTTGTTATCCAGCTGGTGATCGGCAAACTTTATTTGTTTGGAGGAATATGGAGTTAGCTAGATAGGAAGGCAAAAAAGGTGGTGAGATGGGTAGTTTCCACACTTTTTTTTTGGAGAAACATGCCGTGGAGAAGACTGGGCAAGCGTCTCAGGATATGGTGAGACCGAGGATGCTAGATCCCTAAACCACGCTGGGCTGCTGCTGTGTGCGTGCAGCACCGAGCACCGGGAAAAGAAAACCCCTGTGTCTGGTTGAGGCTGAGGCCTGGCATCTGCAGGGCGTGCTGGGTGTTAGCTCAGTGGAGGGATGTGTGTCCCCACCATCAAAAACAAACTGGAGCAAAGCAGGGGGTTGCTTAGGGCAATCACAAGAGCGGAGACTTGGCTGCTTCTGGAAGCTGGAAAGCAGCCTGACCAGTCCTGGTAAGTAAGCCTTGGGGGAGAGTGTGAACTCCAGGGAGGTTATTGAAATTATCCTGGCAAAGGAACAAATGGGTTTAAATAGGACGTGAATGGATTTGACTACAAATTAAACAACAGTGGCAACTGTTAGCACAGGAACTTTGGGAACAGCTGTTTCATGGCAGCAGGGAGGGCAAAAGTCCAAACCACCATGAAGATGGAGCTGGGGTGGGGATGCTGGGCAAGCTTGCTGTAGTGCACATGGGGGACTGGATCTGATACCCCAGAAACCTCTTCCTGACCCAGGCTTCTGTTAAGAAGCCAAGAAGGATTAATGTAAATGCAACAAACCTGGCACGGTTTCAGTTCAGAGCTGCCAGGCCAACACGCTCCCTCTGCCCGTGCCCAGGGCTGTAGGTGCAGCAGACGTTCCAGGGTTAGGAGCAGGGGGGTGTTAGGGGTAGCGCAGGGCAGCAGCGCTGCATCATGAGGCCAGGCTGGTGGCAGGAGGGATGCCGGTCCCCACGCTGGATCACGTTGGTCCTGCAGCAGGAGGTACTCTGCAAGCCTCACACACAGGGACGTTTCACCCAAGCTGCCACCTCGTTCCCTGATGGCCCTCCATGGCGATGGCTCCAAGGATTTTGGGGCTGTTATCCTGGAAAAGCAACCCAGCAGCACCTTCCTGCCCTGCTGAAGGGAAAATGAAGCCAGCATCTTCACACAGCCCCGACAGGATGGGGTGTTGAAGCAGTACGCGCTGGATAACTGTGTCAAGGACCAAGCTGCCACTGTACCTGCCATACAGGGGGGTGATGGGCAGGCTCCCCTTGGGAATTTTCCTGCACTTCACAGGGCACAGGGGCTGTATCAGGCAGAGAGCAGTGAGGTACAAACAGTGCTGGTAAGCATGTGAAACCCTCCCAGGCTTCTGTTCTTTGTGTGCTTCTTCTCTGTCTCTTCCTTAACGCAGTAATAGTGCTGATCAGGCATTGCTCCCTTTGCTGGTGCCCTTGGTTGATACCAACATATTCAACACCGTTATTGCTGCCTACATGTTAAATGTGGGCAGCTCTTGTTCATATCACCATCATTGTGGCTTTTTTCAGTAACTGTGTGATGCAGCGAGCTCTGCCACTGATGCTACTTGCTAGACAGAACTAAAAAAATTCAGTTTGCAACACACCTCTGGCAGATTTGTATTTTAAGGTAAACAGATTTTTGCAATGAGCCACTTCCACTCAGAAGAAGGCGAAAGACCTTAATCCATCCTATGAGTGGGGTGGCAAAGGGTGCTGCTCATTAAAGTACAGCTCCCAACTGCATCAAAGTGGATCCAGATGGATTCAACTTGTGCTGCTCATTAAAGTACAGCTCCCAACTGCATCAAAGTGGATCCAGATGGATTCAACTTGTAGATACTGCAAAAAGCCCTCAGAGCAGCAGGCCGATGGAGGACCTTAGCCAGCGGGCTGTTGATGGAGGTGGGAATCAAAGATGGGGGTGGGGGGGTGGAATAAGCAGCTGGGACCTGTGACTGTGAGAACAGATGGAGGCTGTTTGCAGGCAGAACTCCTGGGGTGGCTACTCATCCTTGTATTTCTCATAGGCTGTACGGCACTTTTGCATGGTAACTTATCCCAGCAAAGTCTCCTGTGTGGTTTTATTCCTAGATTTGCTTCCTTTGCCCTTCCTTTATCCGTTCCATGCTATCCAGCCCCCTTAGGGTTTGTGCGCTCTGTGTCCTGCTGTGACAGCTGCCTCCTCGGCTGCTTCGCTCTGGTGGAGAGTGGAAATGAGCTGCTTCTGCTGCTGGGTCTACTGGGCACCGCTGGGCACTGCCTGTATTCACATCCCCGTGGCACAGGCTGCGTGCTGGCACTGTCACTCCATGCTTGGGTGCCAGGCGTAAAGGAACTTAGAGTCACCAGCAAGTCCCCGCTGCCAAATAACCTAACAGTCTGGGACGGCTCAATAGTCTCCCTTCCCTCAAGATAAAAAAATAAATGAAATAGATCTCTATTTTATCGGAACATGCAAGCCAGAACTAGCAGGGGAGCAAAGTTCAAGAGCATCCCCGCGGTGCGTGCCTGGAGGGAAGAGGGGAGGCAGGCTGTGCAGGCAGGCTGCGCGGTGCTGTGCCTGCCGCCGGGCTGGCTCTCAGAGAGGTCAGTGCTCCCCAGGGCACTCGTAGCATCTCCTGGCCATCACTGCTGCTCTTCCTGCTCAAACACACGTGCAAACGCAGCCCTGAGGTTTAGACCACAGCTGCGCTTTACTCAGTGCATCACTCTGCCCTGCCACAGCTGGACCAGACCCTGGGCTGGGAGTAGGTAAGGTAGGAGATGCTGAAATGCTTTTGTAAACCGATGACAAAGGAAAGAGCGATGAGTTCTCTGCTTCTGGTGGTGGGCAGGTTGGAAAATAACAAAAGGAGCACTTACACTGAAAAACAGGGTTCATCTTAACATGCCTGATATACTGAACATCTTCCTTAGTGAAAAGCAGGTCTGCAGGTATCTTCAGAGAAAAGGAAATACAGGTGCACAAAATTGATGTGAAGGTTCATCGCCACAGAAAAAAAAAAAATTGTAAGAGAAAAATTGAGGCTTCAAATTATTCTCGGCTCCAAAAGGAGATGTCTTGATCCTGCAGTTAAGCAAAGATTTTTATGAATTGCCCAAAAAATTCAGGTAAAGCCATGAATTAGAGTGATGAAACTGCATCTAAATCAGATGCAGGGCTTTCACTTAACAAATGTGTCTATGGGTAATGGTTGAAAATTATGGTTCCTTTCTAATCAAAAAAGTGCCTGTTCCTTGAACAGAAGACCAGTCAGCACTGGGTTTTAAAGCACAATGAACATCAAGTTTCTGATTGTCCTTCTTGGGCTTTTTTTGTTGTTGTTGTCGCGATGACAAAAGAGGAGCAGCGCTACGTGAAGGAAGTGCGGTTAAACCAGACTTTAGAAATTCCATGCCTTGAGGACACGACCTCAGATAATTTGTCCAATTACCCATTGAAATGGCTCGTGGTAAGTATTTTTTATCTCAGGTATAAAATTCAGAAGCAACCAGAGGGTATTTTTTGCAGATTAAAATAGAAACGTTAGATTTTACTGCGTCCTGCAGAAGCTCCTAAACAAAAGGTGTCGGTTGTGTTAGACTGTGATAATAAAGGGGGAAAATATAAACGTGGTTTTGCAACATAGAAACCACAAACAATAGCTGTTAAAGAAACAAAGAAGGGAAAATTCCATCTTAATTTCTTTTAATTTTTCAGGAGCACATGTAGAGCAGGTCTGTGGAAGGTGGCAAAGCACTTAGCAAATGTAACAGAACTAAAATATTCCTTGCATTGGGTTTCTCAGGGATTTTTGCAGTAGCAAAGCTGTAGTATCTCTGAAAAATACATGGTTACTGTGTAGGGTAGTAAGATATCAGGCTGCTTTGAAACAGAAAGAAAAAAAGGTGCTGACTGTAATGTTTTTGTTAGTTAATCCTGTGTCACAGAGACATGCAAACCCAGGTACCTAGCTAACCACATAACGACTATTTTTAAGCATTTTGCTGTGAATTATAAAGCTTGTTACATTTTTTTTACCGCATATCACTTTCTAGATAAATATTTATATGCTATATTTTAATGTAACCTTTTAGCATTAATTTCAATCAGTAGGGATAAGTATCAGCCAGCAGCATCCTTGAGGTTTGCCTGTGAATTTCTGTCTATTGCCACAGAAAAGCTGTAACTGCTGAGGTTTTTCTTAAAGGTGATTTTCAAATATTTTGGGGTTTTTTTAGGTTTTTTCCCAGCTCACAGTCTATTTAGATCTCCCCTTTGCAGCACATTCTTAATATTAAAAATCTTTGTATTTTTGTAGGGAGCATCCTTGGCCTTACTACTTTTTAGCGTTGCTGGTTCACTCTACAAAGTAGCAGAAGGAGGGGAGGGGCGGGGAACCAAACCCAAAGGTCATCACAGTGATAGCTGTGGGCCACCATGCATCATTTAGAGTACAGCTTGCAAATATGTGCCAAGGCACAGATGTCCTGCTTGTGCTGGCTGCATCTGCATCTAACGGTGGCTGGCACAGATGACTTTTAGCTTTTATCATCAGGTTCTCTCTGATTAAAATCTAAAAGAGCAAGGATTTTCTTGGAATTTCAGTGATATTTAATATGTATGGGATGTTCAGCATAACTTAGAGATTGCTGCAGTGAGACAGCAGCTCTGTTGCCCTCTCTGCAAGCTACTCAGGAGTCACAGCTATTTACTCCATAGGTCATTGGTAAGATGATGACTGCTGTTGTATTTGAAGTTCTGGGAGAGGATGTATATGAGAAAAGAAAAAAAAAAAAAAAGAGATGCTGCAAATGTCCACTTACTGCTACTCAGTGCTATGGGCATGAGGGAAGATTTTTATAGTGGGAATAGAGCTGGCTACACAGATGCTTGGGCTGGGGTGTCTGATCTTTACCCACCAGGTGGGTTACTCTTTTCACAGGGCAAAAATGGCAGGAGAGAGGAACTGGTGAGCAAGGAGCCCTCCCACCCTGCGGTGTACGGCAGCGGCAGCACGCAGTATGGGCCAAGAGTTCGCCTGGCTTTGAATAACACTCTGAAGATTTTCGCCACCCAAATCACAGATGATGGCAGGGTGTTTTCCTGCCACGTGGTGTACCACCCCCAGCGTGTCCTGAAGAGCAGCACCACCGTGAGAGTATTCGGTAAGGGGCTTATGCCAACGGCTTGAACTTGGAAAGGGAACGCGACTGCCTGTTTGCGAAGAAGGCAATAGCTTTTGAAATGCGCAGAGGTTTTTTATAGAGACCTATCTACATTGTATTTTTCTCAGCTGCAAGGAGTTAAAATGTTTGTAAATAGCCCCTTAGTTCTTACGAAGAATTTGAGGCCATCCCTTCAATCCCTGGCATCAAAACTAGGCGATCATTGTGCACATACCAGCAGTGCTGGCATGCACATTGCCACCATCTCACCCCCACGTGTAAGCTTCTGTTGGCACTTTGCAAGTTTCAGGTAAGCACCTTGGTCACCAAGATGTCCATGATGCAGTTACAGAATGACCATGCTGCCTGTGGTTAGGAGATGATGGCCAAAATTCTGGAAGCAGCCAAAGTGCTTTGGAACTACCGTTGCTGCAAAGTCGCATCCTGGAAGGCATGTGATGTTCAGCGGCTGCCAGAGGCTCTGGTTCTGAAAATGGGGTCCTGCCTGGAGGTCCCAAACCAGGCAGGAGTGGGAGGACCTGGGTACTGTAGGTGTGTGGGCTGGCATTTCAAGCTGTAAGTCTTCTCCATCTTCATTTGCTTGCTCTGTTCCATTTCTAGTCGCTTAGGAGCTGCTCTACAATTGCTAAGGTACAATCAAGTCAGAAAAGTGAAAAGTGGGCTATATTTTCTGCTTATAGGGCAGTGGGTCTGGAAAACATATTTCCAATGCTCCTAAAATGAATGGGTGTTCAGCAGTGGGTCTGTCAACTTTCCCTTGACTGTAGCTGCTTGCCCAAGGAAGCCCACGTCTCATGGACAGAACAGCTTTTGCTCTAAAGGCAAAGATTCTCCAGGGAGCAGCAAAAATAATAATAAAAAATACCAAACCACAACCCAAAACCTTGCGTCTGGGGGCTGTTGGTCACTGATGCAAGAGAAATAAAAATAGAACATGATGATCTCAAATTTCCCCTTGCGTTTGCATGATTCAGACATGGATCTTCCTTTTAAAAATTAACATTTGTCAAAAAGCTACAGTGTTGCCTGGGTAATTCTGCAAGTATACGAACCTACTTGAACTCTCCCTCCCTGCTGATGCTCTTGCCTTGCATGTCTGTGAGCCGAAGAGGTTGCTTTATTTGGCTCGTTTTCTGAATTACTGTGCCACGTGTGGCTGTCCGTGCACGCACCCACATCAGCCCACTAGCACAACAGAGGAGAGCAGCGGACAGGAGAAAGAAGCCATGGCCCTGGGTGACCAGCAGCCCATGGTGCTCCCAGTAAGCACTGGCTGGCTTCGGGCCAGTGTGTCCATCAGGTGCCATCAGCCTTGAGGGCAGGGTAGGGTGCAGGGGCTCCCCGAGAGCTGGTTTGCAGTGGGTGCTGAGGAAGGTGGCTCAGACCTAGAGTCCAGAGCTCAGAAGAAAGTGCATTTTTGTGCTCTTAGCCCTCTCCCATCTGATATTTTGCAGATAAACTAACTATCTTGCATGCTGCCATCTGATATTTTGCAGATAAAATAACTATTTTGCATGCTGCCTCACTCTTTTCTGTTACCATTCACTGAAGTCGCACTGTTTAACCATCGCAACACACCAGCTTTTCTCCATTTCCTCGCTCGTGCGCAGCAGGAGGGGAGCCCAAAAGCAGCCTGCCTGGAGCTGCCCCTGTGCCAGCCCCCAGCCCCTGCGCTGGCACAGCCGGAGCTGGCAGAGGGCAGGCAGAGACAGCCACCAGAACCACCCAGCAACCCCCAGCTGACATCTGGGGACAGACCAACAGCCACTGCAGACGATAGCACACCTCTTGTTCCTTGAGCCAAAGCTGACCAGGGAATGAAGAAACGAACATTTATGTCCTAGCAGGGTAGACCCAGCCTCAAATGGCCAGGGCAGGACCTGAGGCACGTAGCAAGTGTACACAATGTCAACAGCACATACATTGGCTTTATCTGTCACCCTGGTTGTTGACAAGGATGTAGCTAGAGAACAAAGGAGAACTGAAACCTGGGGAGGTTTTCCCATCTTAGCAAGCCCCGTCACCCAGATGTTTGTGCAATTGAACGCCATGGGCTGGGCGGCATGAGAGAAGGGCAGGAGGGCAGGCAGCTAGTGCTGCACGGCGCTGTAATGGGCTGGAGGAGGAGAGGAAAGTGCTGTCGCCTGGGGAAAGTTCCCTGTGCAGGACCCCTCTGACAAATGCTTCGGGGCAAGCAGAGCAGAGACAGCCCAAGTGTCAGGGGTGGCAGTGGCAATTCCCTGCAGGAGGTGGCCTGAGCGTGAGCAAGAGCTGGGTGGGAGAGGGTGGGGAAGGCATCAACAAGTGGCTCAATGAAGTTGAGAGTCTTGATAGGTTGAGTAAAAACAGGTATTCCATCGAGAGAGAGCTTTTTTTTTTAAAAGAGTACTTTTGGATTGAAATGCTTATAAAAATATTTCTTTTCTAGAGTTTTTTAGATACAAGTTTCTGAGAAAATGTATGGGCTTTTCACATCTAACTTTGCCAAATATTGATTTTTCCTTTTTGTAAGAGTAAAAGCTCAGCCGTAGAAACTACTGTACTAAATATTGAATTTCTGCTAGACCGAAAACATGGGTAAATATCCTAGCAAGGCAAATGAATGTCAAACTGTTAAGAGGGGTTGGGATGTTAAATGGAAAAGATCTATTAGGTCATCCAGAGCTGTGCTTGAGAGCTGCCTGCCAGGGCAGTTACTCAGCAAATGTCTTCTGAGAAGGCAGAGGACAGCAGCCAGTACAGATGTGGAAAAGCATACCTGTTCTCACACACACACAGAGGAAAAAGAAAAAAAAAAAAAAAAAAGGCAGAGCAGGCACTAGACTAGATCTTATTTATTCTCCTAGCCAACTTTCAGGTGAGATTAGAAGACCCACTTTACCAGACTATTTCTCTACATCTGAAAAAGTATGGTTGTCTTCTGCTAGTCCCACCACCATCTGTACAGTTTTGACATAGCAGAAACAAGGATGAAATCTTCAGACATTCATTTTCTGATAGGAAGAATTCTCCCCACCACCCCAAAAAAATAAACATAAAGGGGAAAAAAATCCCTCAAAACCAAAAATGGAAATCCTACCTGAAAAGCACCCTAAGTCCAGAAAAACATAAGGCCACAATAATTAAATATAGGTTTCTCCCAGGCATAATCCATCAGTAACATTAGGCAGAAAAATGGAAATTAAAAAAAAAAAAGGAGGTGGGAGAGTCCTTGGTAGTTTGGAGTTTGACTATATAGAACAACGGGGAAACGTGAGCAGTTAGCCTCAGAGGGGAAGGTAATGAACTGGGGTGACCCTATATCAATTAACAGGTTAGGAAAAAATGAAAAAAAAAAGAAAAAATAAAAAGAAGAAAATTGTCTTAATGGTAGAGATTAAAGTGAGGTTTAGGTTGGAAAGAGAAAGAATTACGGACGTCCTAAGTAATCTGGGGCTGTGCTTGATTCCAGTCCAGTTTTAAGGGTCAGAATGGGCCAGAAGCACCATCTAACCACGGCTTTTGAGACTTGCTATACATTAGCAGTTTCATCAGTCCTAACTTAACGAGTCTGTTAACGTTACTGCAAAGCGGTGATCCCAAAGGCTAGTTTAGAAATGCCAACTCGGAGAGGCTGACAGTACCTGATAGCTTTTATCTAGACACAGCCACAGTTAGAATCAAAAACGCTGCAAAACCAGAAGGAAACACTTTTTCCATTTCTTGTGGATGCGGCCACCAGCGCCCTGCTGCTCTGAGCGAAGGTGACCTCTGGGCTGGCTGGCACGCTGGGAAGCATCTGCGGTGTGGCACGCTCACACATCTACCCAGGCAACGGCCACGTGGGCAGCTGGTACCCCAAATTGATCAGTTTGGGGGATGGCTAAAGCCTTTGCAGACGGCTTGGAATGGCAAACACCCCGAAACCCCAACAGTTCGGGAGTATTTTGTTTCAGCAGGCGCAGGAGGGGTGGCTTTGCTGCCAGAGCTGCCTGCAGGATGGTTTTAGCTCATTTCTCCAGCAAAGCCTCCCAAGAGTGGTTTAGATAAGCAGTGAAATACATCACGGATCTTGCGGTAGTAGCTGCTGATATATGCTTGTAAACCACTTCCTTGACCTCGAATCAGAGCTGTGCGAGCTTTTATCTTGCTAGGTGTGTGGGTGGATGTAGGATTTAATTTCCACTCCTTTAACGAAACAAGGCTGTTAAGTCTTATTAGAAGCTGTTACTGTGACCTTTGGTATCCGTTTCACTCACACACTTCTGTTTGCTTTCCAGCCTACCCTGAGATCTCCGTTAGCCTGCCGGAGGGCTCAGCTGGCACCTCGCCGAAGGTGAGCCGTTTTGGAGCAGGGAGCAACGCCTGTGGCCGCTGCCATGCCACCCCAGCAGGGCCAGGCAAGCCAAGCTGGGTCAGACGTAGGGGGGACTCCCAAAACTGATCGAGCTCACGGGGCAACGAGCAAGTCAATGAGTTAACGTCAGCCGTTTGTGCCCTTCCTCCTGAGCGATTCCCATCCCCACAGCAGTGAGCTGATTCAGTGAGCACAAACCGGAGCTAGCTAAGGGCTTCTTCATGGTATGGGCAAAAGCTGGGTTTGTGTTAGCCCTGGGGAAGGCTCCAGGAGAGGATCGAGAGGCTGTGAGGAGCTGATGATGTCACAGAGGGCTGTGATGCCCCCTTTCCCTCCCCATCTGCCCGGCTACCCCCCAGCAGCCTCAAGCTGCCTTCTCTTCCTCCTTAAAATCCCTCTCTGAAGGTCACCCGCTACCCGGGATGCTGCTGCGAGGGGCCAGGTAGCAGCAGCCTCCGCCTGCCCCGCAGCCCCCCGGGGTCAGGGAGGGGAAGGGGCTGCGGGAGCGATGCTTGGGGCACCGGCCTTGGCCTGATGTGTCGATGGAATGGCGATGATCATGTCAGCTGCAACGTGTCATGCTACAGTCCTCAGCCGGAGCAGCGGGATGCCGACTGAGGGACTGGCTTTAAGGCTGAGGGGCCCTATTTCAGGCTGAGCCCCTGTGTTTGGGGGGCCTCTCCTTTATCACATGTTTGGTAATGGCAAAACCTAAAGCTCCGCTGTACCACGCTGGCCATACTTGGCATAAAACATATTTTGGCCCATATGACTGACCAGCAAGACACCCTGGCTACTAGCTACGGCACGTTGCTTCCCGATGCATCTGGCCAGGTTGAAGCTTTTGATCTGTGAGCATCCCAAATTAAGGAAGTTTTCCTCAAGAAGAGTGCTTGTGGGCAGGTAGAACCTTGCATTAACCGTACCCACCTGCTTCAGACAAGCCATGAGTTGGTTGGTTCTGCAAAACCAGTATCATTTTCCTGGTGACCTATTTCCAGGGGTGGTGTTGGACATTGCAGGCTTTCACCCTGTTGAGCAGGGCAAGGAGTGCTGCTAATCATGGGACCGGGCACTAGAAACTCTACCAAGAGCCTCTGCCCGTTCCTCACCTCCCAACAAACACCAGCTCCTTGTCTTTTCCACCCTTTCTTGCAGAGCTTGAATCTCCTTTGAGTGTCAGATTTGTATTTCTTCATAGGAAGCATTCACAAAAATATGACGAACTAAAAGAGCCCGAAAAATAAGAGAATAATGAAAAGAGGGGGAAGCAATTGCGCTAGGAGTTCAGAGGTTATTTACCACAGCAAGGGAAGAGTTTCAGCTGGGTAGTTTCAGTCTTCATACTGAATGATTGACTTCGGCTGGCTGCAATGCGTCAGGTTTGCTTTCAACTAAGTGTGTGAACCACTTTCTTCAAAAGTGGGAGCAAGAGGGCTTTGTGCTGCATAATAGCACATGCTTTTTCTTCTTTTTTTCCTGCATTTTTTTTTTCTTTGGTTAAATGGACAAGGCAATTTCTCTTAGCGCAATAAGCTGCTAAGTAAATGTAATTGGGAACATCCAGGCAGCATGAGGATGAGACCTCCCACCCTGCTAGTGCCCAGCCCTTCATCCAGCCTTGATTTCAAGGTCCTTCTCATCTATGGCTTGAGAAGAAATCAAATTGACCGCAAATATGGATTTTTGGAGCAACTGGAGTACAGTTAGGACTGTTGCGTGTACAGCACACAATTCCTTGTGACTTCTGGAAACCTCTTACACATCATGCCCTCTGCAAAGTTGTAGTATATATTTTGTACATTCAACATAGCACTGTGTCAGGCAGTCTTTTTCATGGGATTTGTCTCTTTACCTGCCTAATGAAGGAAGGATTTAGACGGCAGTCGGGAGGTATCTCGCTCTCCCCGCACACGGTGGGGTACCAATTCCTGTGGTTTTCCATGGGGGTGTTTGCCACTGATGCGCTGGGCTGGGGGTGTCACCCTACATCTCTCCAACCACAGCACACAGGACTGGAGGGTGTTAGAGCCCCGTCACCCCCCACCTGGCCCATGGTGGTTGGGGTGTCCCTGGGCTCTTATTCCACAGAATGCAAATCTCATCCAACTCTTCAAGCAACCAGAACACTGGGGGCGCAGGGGGGGAGAAGCGCAATAAAGAGGGAGTGAGTGCTTCCTTCCTGAGCGGGATGGGGGGTGAAGAAGCTGTGTCTGTAAGGAGGTTTGGCAGCCAGGAAGGATGTAGCAGAGGGTGACGGATGGTTTTTGCTGCCCCACAGCCTAACGTGAGCTGCGTCGTGAGGAAGGCGTTTCCCAAGCCAAGCCTTGTGTGGTACGTGGACAAAGCGAGCCTGGCGGAGCAGGCCGGAGGTAACGCAACCTGTCAGCAGGACCACAGCGCAGCTCTAGAAGTGGTCCCCAAGAAAAGTGATTGTTGCTCATCTGCTCCTGCCACAGGGAGCCTGGTGTCCGTCTGGGTGAAGGGGAGAGCATCAGGCCTCCTCCAAGGGACCAGCTGGCAAACAGCTGTGACCCAGAGCCCCCTGCAATTGCTAGTGGTGGGAGCAATGGCTTGGCATGATCACGCTGTTCTTGCCAAATCTTTGATAGCGACTCAGCCAAGAAACCTGCAGCCAGATGAGCTTGCTTTTCAGTACCAATATTTTGCACAGCTCTGATTTATAGTTTCAAATGCAGTGAGAGAGTCTTGCAGCTTTCATTTTTCTTCTTTTTCCAAGAAATTTCTGTTGAACAAGAAGACTCACAAGACAGTGAAGGTTTCTATCAGCTGAGATCAACGTTGTTCTTGCAAGGGACCCACCAGACACCTAAGACATTCTCGTGTGCATGCCTGTTTTCCTCCCTCAGGAATGGAACATGGACTATCTCATCAGAAGAAATATCTATTTCCTTCGGTAGGTTTTTCATAAATAGGACACATCTGAAAGGTAAAATGTTAACAACACCGAACACATGTATTCTCTGCTATTTAAAATACTGAAGAAATGCCAAGAGTATGGAAGCTTTGTTGTAGAAAAGCTCATTGTAGAAAGTTCATCACACAGCTTGAAC
Source organism: Falco cherrug (assembly GCF_023634085.1). Lineage (NCBI taxonomy): Eukaryota > Metazoa > Chordata > Aves > Falconiformes > Falconidae > Falco > Falco cherrug. The sequence continues at coordinate 118,015,266 of NC_073698.1, read as the reverse complement.
TTTCTGGCAGGTTTTTTAGCTTGAGTCTTGCTCAAGTCTCTCAATAAGCTAAGTAACTCCTGCGCAAACATAAGCGGCTTGTTGTTTGTTTAGGCGGCAGCTCGCTGCACTTCCCACGCCCCAAAATAACGCCCACTTAGCTGATCCACACAGCACCCATGAGCTGTTACAAACGTGTTTCTCCCTGAGCACTCCCGGCAGAAAGCCTGTCTGTGCGCACTGCAGCTCTCTGGAAAACCAACCCCCAGGGTCAGGGCTGTTGTATATCTTCAGAGAAACCTGCAAAAGGTTGAACCAAGAGCAGCTGAACTATTTTGGATGGTGGAGAAGCTCCCCTAGAACCTATACGGTAAGAATTAGCTCTGCATTAGGGAAGCGTGGAGAAATACTCTCTCACGGAGCTGGTGAGAGCAGGAGACACGGCACTGCAGAGGTTTAAGGCGTTTCTGAGGATGCAGGGTGGCTGCCAGAAGGGCAGACAGGTTTCCTTTAGCACATTCTCCGTGCATGCCTCCTCTTCAGGTGCAAATGCATATTTACACCTTTTTTGGTTGTTTGGGGTTTTTTTCTTTTTTCTCCTCCTATTCCCCCCACTGTGTATGCTCCTTGCTGCACAGACAATGCACCTGAACTGCTGGCCCCTTGGCTGCCTCCATGGGTACCTCACACACCACGGTGACTACTTGTAGCTCAGCTGTGCTCACCTGTGGCTGTGGATACACTTATTGGTATGTTTTTTCCACAGACTGCACCAAAAGCCAGAGCTTACTCCTCTGGAAATGTAGCATCGGAGGGAAGGGCAAGAAACAATTGTTTTTCTCCAAAATGACTCATTTCACCCAATTTGCAGTTTTGTAGAAATACGTTCGAGTCGGAAAGCCGTCAATTAAAGCAGTCTACATTCTTGCCTGCAGGCTATGCTAAGGCTTAGGTAGATCCACTCTGTGTAAAAATGTTAATGTATTTAGATGTGACAGAAAGGAAAGTATTAAATTAATTCTCAGCTATGTTCTGTGAAGGTGCCATACCAATGCACAGTGTGAGACAAACCCCAGACTAACTTTTCAGCCTTTATAACAAAAGCCTAACTACTTTTAAGAACTGCTTTCGTCTTTTTTTTTTATTTTATTTTTTTCCCCTCCACAGACAATAAGTCTAATGAAGCCACATCTGACGCTTTTAACACCATAACTTCAGAAGGTAGGATAAATCAGAGAACAAAATATCTTGGGTTATGTTAAAGGTGCGTCTGTAAATTCTTAAAGCTGTTGGAAAAATGGTTTTGCAAACTTGTTTCAGGATGGGTAGCAAAGTATCCCTTTCTGCAGCTATGACTTCAGAGAAAATACAATAAATAGGTATTTTGGTTGTGTAATCTATCATAATTAAGCCCAAGCATAATTAAACCCCAGCCCTGAGGGGCACTTAATGTTATTTCTGATGCTTCAGCTGGCATTTGAATATAGTTCTTTCAGCACTGAACCGATAATTAAAAATAACAGCCCTACTAATGGTTCCACCTTCTGTTAAAGTACACACAAGATCCTCAACGCTTTCGCCTAATTGAAGAGCTGCTGGGATGTTTCTTAATTTGCATAAATTTGGTAAATCCGCACTCTGCCCCTGCAAGTTTGTCTTATTATCACCTTAAAGCGGACAGGCACATCGTTCCCTCCACACCTCAGCTGAAGCCCTTTGGAGACGCTTCTCTGGGAGCACTTGCTCTGCTCCGCACAGGAGGCACCTGCCCCTCAGCAGTGGGTGACGTGGTGCAGGGAATGCTGCAGGCGACCGGCACAGGCACACGTGTGTGTCGCCATGTCAGCTTGCTTCTGCCAGCTCAGGCTGTGGCAGGGTCAGCCAAAACCTCGCCGGGCACCAGAAAGCCATCCCAGGTACTGGGGATATCTGAGAAAGGCTTTGTGCCCTGCTGGCATCTGCAAGGTGACGTCTCAAAGCAGCCCGTCGGGTCGGGTCACCGCACGCTGCAGAAGCACATGGCACCCGGAGGTGTCCTGCCACCCTGCTTTTGAGACCTGCTGCATCTTTGGGGAGGGTCAGCCAGCTCCTGTGAGATCCCCGTTAGTGCAGCTGGGGCACAGGGAAATGCAAATGGAAGAGCAGCACCCAGAAACAGTCAAAGGAGGCATGAACGCTGGCAAAGGAAAGCAGCTGGGGAGTTAGTGGTTACCTGCCCAAGCCAAGATCCTATCTGCAGGGGGTCACTCCCTGCCCAGCACCCTCCCAACGTGCCCAGGCGGACAGCGGCTGCCTTCCCAGGTGTGTTTTCCTGATGAGGTGTGTGAGCTTTCATACTCACCTCCTTCCTGGGGCCCTTTGGGGAGATGTAGTCCTTCCTCCTAGCTAGTCAGCAGGCACTTTGCCTCACCTCCTGGGGGAAAAAAAAAATAAAAAAAATAAAGACACATCTTTTCAGGATGAAAACACTGCTTGGGCAGGATGGTGTCTCTGCTGTGCTTGGCTGGCTGGTTAACGGTCCTTTAATTACAAGGAATAACTCCTTCTCCCCTTCTTTGAGGACCTGGCTGAGCACTTCCCAGTGCAAAGTGTCCCTGAAAATTCCTGTCAGAGTTGTCTCTGAGGCGCCTCATGGACAGAGCTCTGCAGGTGCCACCACCTGGTCATATATGTTATTTCAACATGCGTGTTGCTAAGGTGCATCTGTTTGTATGGGATAAAACCACGTCGCTCACTTCTGCTTTTTGAGTTGAGCTGTCAGGGGCTCCAAACGCCTTTATCCCCCAAACCTCTGTCTCCCTAAGGGTTTCACAGCTTCAGGCGCTTCGTCTTTCTCCCTGGACCACTTGGCTGAGTTGTGCGTTGAAAAATTATTTGGAAATTGGGTGATGCACTCTCTCACTCTTGAACCTCGGAATCACCTGCTTTTCTAAAGCAGAAGAAACACCTTTCTCACCCTGAGTAAAAGTGTTTTCTTTGATTTGTTATAGACCTTGGAAATTCAGCACTTCCATCAGCTGTCATGACTACCTTAGGGGGGGAAGCTTTCTTTATTACTCAGTTAATAGGTGTAGGGTCGCTGCTCGACCTTTGCTTCAATGTCACGTGCAGAGCCAGGGGCAGGCAGGGAAAGGTCGGCGTGCCCTGGTGCTGGCAGTGCCTGTGTGCTGCTGGACGGGAATTTGGGAGCTAGGAAGTTACCCAAGAAGAGATCTGACACAAATCCTGCCAGAGAGGTGTGTGTGATGTGTTGGTTTGTTCTCTTTTTTTCCCCTTGACCCAAAAGGAGCGCATCGTTCCCATTCGTTAATGCTATAAGACAAATAACACTGCTTTGCTAGAGCATGCATGTGGATAACTATATAAAATTATCTTCAGCAATTAAGAGGAAAACCCATAAGCGCAGGTGATCTCCCGGGCTGCTGCATGCGCTCAGGACCATTTCTGGCCAGGCTCTGGCTAGGCGGAGGAGCACCGCCGTCAAGTGCAGAATCCACCTCACAGCAGTTAAACCTGAACCCTGTGTATGAAATCATAAATAAATAAATAACGCAGCTAGCGCACGTGAAAGGGCCAGCATTAATAACATCAGCTGTCTTTTGGTGCCCCATGAATTTGTGGGGACGCATTTTGAGCGTTTAACCTTAAATCCAACAGCAGGGTTCCTGCTGCAGAGCCTGTGTTTACCCCACAGCTACTGCAAGCTCTTTGATCCAGGTTGTTTTATGATTTATTAATAGTGTTTTAAAAGACCCTATTGAGTAAAGGTGATACCGTGCAATCTGTTTGTCTGTAGAGCACCAGTCGACATCTTTGGCCTCTCTGGATTTCGCAAGTCAGGCAAGCTTGGCTCCTGCTTCCACGACACAAGGTAATCAATGCAGCCAAAATGTTTTCTCTATTGCTTCAGGAACGTAGGAGAAAGATGCATCAACACAATAAACACCTTGCATTTTCTGTAGCAGTTTAATGTCCGCTGAAGCCCTTGTCCTAGTGCATTACACACTAGGAAGTCCACAGGTCAAAATTAAATGTATGAGAAAATGCTGCCTTGATTTTATCTTTTTTAATGCTCAGTTAAGTTTATATGCATTAATTTCAGTAAGTGAACAAACACCAAGGATATATTTTTACAATACCTATTCCTTGTATCTCTTTATTTAAATATCATACAAAATTAGAATTACCTTAGAGTTGGAAAAAGTGCAACCCAAACGTTGGAGCACAGGATTACAAATACCAGAAAAGCATCGATAAACAAAATGTTTACAGCAGATGACTCCGATCGTGATTTCGTCTCGGGGCTGGAGGCCAGCAGAGGGCAGGGAAACCCACTCGGGGGGTTTAACCTCGCTTCCCCGGGGAGAGGCGCGGCACCAGCGGCGGGCAGGCACTCGGCACGGCAGCAGCCTGGATGGAGAGCAGGCAAGGCTGTGAGTCCTTCTGATCCCAAGGGAAAGGGTTGATGTCCGCCAGTCCCAGCAGAGGGTATTTTCTCATGGCACAGCCTGCCTGTGAACGCTTTTGTCCTTTAGAGCCTCTTTCCATTTCGAAGCCCAGCTGTCCGTCCCTGGCGGGCTGGCTGGGTTTAAGCAGCAGGCAGAAGGGTGCTGGGGCTGCCCTCGCCGGCAGCAAGGTGCAGGCATGGCACACGCTCTCCTTCCAGAGACAGAACGGTGTGAAACGGCAGCGCCGGCAGCACAGGGAAGAGGCAACACGGCAAGTTGTTGTCAACAGCCGTCTTCCCCTCCACAGCAAGCACCAAAGCTCTGGCTCAGACATGGCCCACTGCTGAGCGGCTGGCAAGAGTGGATTTGGCCCTTGGTACTTGCAGCAGCCTTGTTCTCCCAAAGAAAAAAAAATTGACTGCAACAGACTAACTTTCATGAGCCTGTGGGGCACTGAATGTCCTCCTTAAGCTGCGTAACGCAATCCTGCAACCTTCGCTTAACCTACATTATGCTACAACAGCATTTACCTATAGATGAGCGAGTAACGTGATGGGCATGGGGGGGGGAGGGTAATACTGGATTGATATTTACAATTGAATACAATAAATACACTTGAACACAAAGCTTCTCCTGCCCCAGCAGAGTGCTGCTTGGGAGCTGGATCGCTCAGTGCAAAGTCCTGGGGCATGAAGAGGCTAGAGCGAGGTATGCCAGGGCAGGAGCACAGGTTGCAGCAGCACTACAATTAAAGTTTGCTGCTTCTCCTGCTGCCGTTCCCGTCCCCAAGGCAGAGGCCGGCCTGGCTGAGAGCAGGGCAGCAAAGCGCCTGTCCGAGTGCGCTGACAGCCCTTCTGTTCAACAATTGCTCAACAAAGGGTATGAACATACAAGGTGAAGAGTTCCTTCTCCTGAAAGAGTTCCTTCAGTCTTGAGAGGCGCAAGACACAAGATCTGAAGAGTTCTCCTCGCTGGATTATACATCTCCACAGGCTGAGGAGGTGTGAGGTCAAAGATGTAACATAAGCCGGAGCTGAGCCATTTCTCTTCCGTAACTAGCCCAGGAATCCACTGCCTGTTACCCCAGGTGCCTGCCGCGTGGCAGCCGTGCTGTGCCAGCCCTGGGGCAGTGCTCCTCCTCTCTGGAACCTGCTGGTTCCCCGGCTGGTGCCACCACCAGCTTCCTGAGCACAGCCTGGGGGCTGCAGCCGACCAGGACGCCAAGTCCAAGTCTGCCCTTTTAAAAAGCAGGTTGGTTTGGTTCCTGTTATTTTGCAAGTTTTTAACGAAAATCCAAGAGACAGCTGGGAACTGGTAGGAGGGGAGAGCGCAGAGGTGGAGGCAGGAGAAGGAGGAGGGGAGGCAAAGCCAAGGCTGTTAAAGCTGCAGCCTGGTCTCTGCTTGGCTTCCATGGTAGCTCCATCTCTGAGCCCAGAGATGCTCAGGCTTTGAGTGCTGGGTTACAGCTGCATTTCACCTTCTCAGGTTTGTTCAGATGGCTTAATGATACTTTTCCAAAATGACACAGGTGTTAGGAAAGACGGACTCTCTTTAGTAAATGTGAAACGGTCCTCTTGGAAAACAGAGGTCTACTAGCTAAACCACCATCTGTCTGTGTTTGAATAGCAGGTAAATAGCGAATTGAGCTCTAGAATACTTAACACTTCAAAAAAAAAAAATTATTAAAGGCAACCATTAAATAAGTTGGCATTTGGCACCAGGCATCGCAGGTGTGACTCCTGCACACAAACTTCTTCAAAGCTTCTCTTTGCTAGTTGGGAAAACAGTTTTGTCTCACCAGAGCTGGTGAAACCCTGTCAAAATTCTGATTTATGCATGTTTGTTCATCACCCCACTGGCTTCAGGTCGAAACAAGCCAGTGCCCTTGGAACCACTGAGTTTCAGCTGAAACTCAGCCAAAATCCAAAAATGCATGCATAAAGGCCCCGCATGTTTTCTTAAAGTGTATTCATCCATCTCACCAAACCCCACTTGAGTTTCTAGCTTGTGACAGACTTTCAAACCAGACACAGAGGGAAGCAGGCATCTGGAGTAGTGGGCAGCAACTGTTTGACCTCATTAGTCAGGAATCAGGGAAGAGAGAGAGGGGAAAATGAAAAGAGTTGTGGTCCTCTACAACAATTTTTACAAGCATGCGTATTTTTCAGTGGGAGCACCGATTTCTACCACAGAGGCAAAAAGCTACACCAGTGCCACAGCATCCACCGAGCGTCTGACGGCAGCATGTGAGTAGCTGGTGCATCTCCTTTGCTTCACAGGGCTGTAACAGGGGAGCTATGAGGCCAGTTGTGGGTGCTGCAAGGTGCAAACGTGGCACTGGCTTAGCGAATGTTGAGTTGCAAATCCACAGTGATCTGGGTTGAGTTGCAAATCCACAGTGATCTGGGTTGAGTTGCAAATCCACAGTGGTCCGGAGTACCTTGCAAAAAGTACAGCAGCAGGGACTCGGCTCTACACGGCTCTTGGTTTGCGTTGCCTTTGGCAAGAACATGAGCTCCACGGTGGTTATTTTCACCTGATAGATGATAGCCATCGCATCGCCATGCAAAATTTATTACTAAACATGGAAAAGTTGTGTCCAAGCAGAGGCCAAAAGTCGGGCAGTGTAATCGTACCAGTTTCTCAGAACTTCACAGAAGCAACTCCCCTGTCGCGTTGCACTGAATTAGGAGAGAAAGGCTTGAGTCTTTCAAGCCATCGAGGATCTGGAGCGGCAAAAGAGGAACAAAAAAAACATTCGAGTATCCCGGTTTTATTAGCCATATTTAATTCAATAATATTAAAATTGAAAGAGTTGCTAGGCAAATTTAGTGAGTACTGAGGGTAGTTTATAGATGAAATAAATTACTGGAGAAGCTAAATAAAATCACAGAGCAGCAATGAAATAATGAGATAATGTGGGACAATAATGGCTGGCTAATAGAACTTTGAAAGGCGGCCTCATTAAAGATCAATAAATCAATAAAAAAAAACCCTAGGAGTGGACGTTTTTTCACAGATTTTTCCCTTTAGAAAATCGCTGCTCAGCAGCAGAAAGCTAGAAGTCACTTTCTTTTTTTAACGTCTTGCTTTGTCTTTGTGCTTTCAGAACAGGCAGGACCTGTCAATGTGCTTCTGCACTTGTACAGCCGTCGTCTTTTGGCTGAAGTGCGAACATAGCAGCCACTTTCCATTTCCTGAATATATTTTTGGCAGCACTCTGGTGCTTATTTACCCACCCATAACCCACACCCACACATTTAGACCAAAATCTGGTGACAACTTCTAATGCTTCACCGTCCTGCTCGTGCACAGCTGGCTGTTTGCAATTTTTGCTAAAAACATGCTGAATTGCACTGCTATTTGCAGGAGGTGCCATGCATTGCTACATAAGGCACAGTGCTATGGGATCTCTGAGTGTATATTCTTTTTTATACATATATATGTGACTTTGTAAAATGCCAGATCTACCACATTTATCCACCCAAAATTAAACACACAATAAACAAGGAGAAAAGAAGAACTGAATTAATGTCCAAAACTAAGTGAACTTTTAGAGCACCATAAAATGGGACTGATTTTGGTCGGTTTTTTAATCCAAACATACATACATATATACCCAGTGTCAGTCAGAACCAGCAACTCATAAGGATGAGATTTGCCTGGCTCTGTCTGCTTACTCATTTAAAGCATTGAACAGTGACTTTTTTTTCCTTGGATTTATAAATCAGCGATTATACTAGAGACTTTCAGGTATCTCTCTTATTTCATTTGTTGTTGGCATCAGAGAAAAACAAAGGGTATAAAATAGCCACAATGGAGCCTGATGAAGCAGTCACGTACAGACTTGTAAGATAATTGAAGGATATTATTTCTTTTTGTACAGATTTCAACTATTCCACCACCGAATCCCTGCAAAGCCTCAGGAATGCCACACACTCCTCCGAGGATACAACCCTGGCGCATCGTAAGTGCTGTGGCAGCTCTGGAAACGCTGGGCCATTGTCTAGTCGCATATTTTAGCTGTTATTTTAGAAGAGGCAAACACAGAGATGGTTAGAAAAAAACCAGGAACGTATCCTTAGGCAGCACCAATCTTAAACACAGGTAGCTTAGCTGTATTAGGAAAGGCAAAATATCTCTCTAAAAAAAAATGAAAGACGATTTTTGTGGTTCAGATGTAATACTTGACAGAGGAGACTGAGGTTTTGCTCGTTCATGGCAGAGGCAGACCCTTTGTGTTGCTGCTAAGGCACTTAATATCTTTAGCTTTTTCATTACCATCAAAGAGGTAAAAAGCTCATCATTCTCCCAGATCACTGTGCAGCTCAGTGCCGGCTTGTTGGAACACCTTAATAAGTGTTTTCTAACAGTCTTTCTTTTTTCTAACATTCTTTAATTTGGGAAAAGCCCATTCTTTGTCTAGCCCCAGGTTGGAGGCCAAAAATGTAGGCGTCTTGCCAAGAGAATTTTGACACCCTGCTTCTGGACTTTGATTCCCAGTCTTCAGCAGGGTGAATAACGGTGCCTTCAAAACACAACCTGCATCTAGAAAAAAAACACCCCACAAACAAGTTACTAAAAATGTTCTGTGCCCGTATCTTTTTAGGTAACCTGTCCTTCAGCATCACAGAGCAGACAATTTCAGTTACCAGAGGGAAAGCTTTCTTTACTACCAGCAGCCTGCTCAATAGTACTGGTGAGGCACTACCCCACAAGCCCTCTTCTTTGCAGCGTGCCCTTGCAGTAAGTGAGAAAAGCCGAGAAGCACGAAACCTGGAGCATCGTCGTGTGTTGGACCAGGGGGCTCCAAAAAAGGGAAAAGAGATGAAAAAAGGAGTCACAGCCGCTGTGTCCCCACACCGCTGGTTGTCGCAGGCTGTTGGCATTCCTGCGTTCTCCCTGCATCCACAAGCAATGCCCTGGTGCACGTTTTCTTCCAGCAGCAAAACGTGGCCAGTCACACTGCTGTGCCCCAGGGGGTCACCCACGGCTCACGCAGCGTGGTGGTCTGGGTGCCTGGCCGCTGCCACTGTGGCAAAGACCCAGGCTGGGTGACACACCAGTATGACCAGCCTTGCAAAGTGGCACGGTGCCAGTACAACGGGAGGTGATGCTGAGGTGGGATCACCCACTGACTCCCCACACCCAGCCCACCGCGGCACCCACCATGGTGGCTGGAGGAGGACCATGCTCCTCCTTCCTCCCTGCACCCAGGACCCTGAGGGCACCTCTTTCAGCAACCAGCACCCCCAGGGGTGGCTGTGCAGCAGGGGGGCAGTGGGGGAGTCCCAGCATCACGGGGCGGGGGGAGAGGTGGCTGTACTCAGCTGGATGGTGACATGTCTCTCAGAAAAACTCAGGGGGGAACAGAAACAAAGCAATGGGGTTTGGGTGAAACGCTTGCTGGGCTGTGCCTGAGTAATCGCATCATGTGAACTGCTGGGTGGCTGAAATCAGCCCACAAACCTCATCAGAACAAAAGTGGGTTAAATCCATAAATTCCAGCTGCAACGCTCAGAGTTTGGGATCCTCAGCCTGGGAACCCGGCAGCCCGGCATGGATTTGGGGCTGCCTTGTAGCCGGTACTGTGCCCGGTGGGGAGCAGCGAGCCGCGGGCAGCAAGCCCAGCTTTCCTTCCTCTCTCCGAGGATGCTCGGCTGAGCAACCCCTCCTGTGTCCCTTCCAGGCAGCGTGAGGAACACGAAAGCCAGCCACTTCCCCTGGCCAACCCTGGTAGCCATCCTGCTCCTCTCCTGCAGTATCCTGGTAGCTTTAGGCGTCAGGAAATGGTGTCAGTACCAGAAAGAGATGTGAGTACTGGGGAGGGGAACCGTGGGGGCGGCGGGGGTGGCCCAGAACACAGCACAAACTCTACCCCAGCTGTCTGGATTTACACGTTCTCATTTGAGACTGCCCGTAGCGACCGAGACCTTTGACTACGTGGCTCGCTAATGCTGGGTTTTTCCATACAGCAGTATGAAATGTGGAGCATTCTCAGCCCTTTCATCTGTTCTGTGGCCCGTCTATAAAATAAACTTTAAAAAAAAAAAAAAAAAAAGAGCTGCAGTGCAGCTTCAGGGTGTGAGGGAAGAATACAAGGCAATTTTTTTCCCCAGAGCCCCCCACTTCTATTAGTCTCCCTACCAGCTGCTTTCACTCTCTCATTTTGCACGGTTACTTGAGGACATGTTTTAATGAAATTGTACTTCTAGGGCAACTCTATTTGAGTTGTGAATAACATATATGAAAGTAGGCTACCTGAAACTTAATCCCAGTCGAAGAAGCATCGAGTTTGTAATTATTACCAAAGTTTAATTCCCTACTAAAACACTCGGAGATCTACTGATGAAAGCAGCATCTGAAAGCCGATGATTTTTAGTCTTACTGACGTTACTAAAATGTTTGAAAAATCATAGTGATAATGGCTCATTTGCAGTTCTAGAAAACCCTTTTGAAACATGACTGCGAACCCTATATATCAAAGGTAAAAATGGGCGTGATTTTTTTTGACTGAATTGGGATGGGACCTTTCTTTATCTTGGTCTATAAATTGGCAAAAAACCCAAAAAGTTATGAGTCTTTAAATATACCTTCAGAGAGCAGTGTGAGCAAAAGCTCTCTGCAAGGGTTTTGAATAGGTCACCGGGACATTTTAAAACATGACTAAAGTAAAACTGTGAGGTGGGAGCTGAGAAAGCCAAAGGAATGAATACCAGGAGGTGCAGAACTGCAACAGGGCAGTCGCAGTACGTAAGGGCGAAATACCAGGTGCTCTTACTGTGACTGGGTGTCCACCTGCCTCCTCCTGTGAATGTTCTCCAACAGCCTTTTACACGGCTTTGGTAACACGAGAGCATGGGTTTTTCTCTTTTATTTCAGTATGAGCAGACCTCCATCTTTCAAGCCACCACCCCCTCCGATAAAATACACCTCCATGGTGGAGTCCGACGGGACTCCCCCATCCTGCCACGAACTGGAAAACCTCTAACACCACCTGCACCCCTTGTGCAGCGCGCAGAAGACTGACACAGTTAAAAGGCTCTGTCTTTAAAGCAGTCATTATAGGAGTTTGGTGTTAATGACCCACATTAAAATTCAGAGCGCCTAAATGCCATTAACGCTGGAAGCTGAGCACTCCTGAGGACACTTACTTCATCCTGTCTCTCTCTATGTATGCATTACGTTAACACCAGTTTGAGTGTCACCGTGAGATTCCACGTGCTTAATTTGAATTGGGTGATCAGCTGGGAATTTGCTGTCTTGTTAATGGAGCAGATTAATGCATCACTTCGCCAGCCTGCCTGAAGAGTGTCGAAGCTTTTTTGTTTTACTGAGCGTATAGAGATGACAGCTCTGCCATACGGACATCACAATTACATGGGAAACGTTGGCTTAACACAAGCTTTTTGATACCTACGTGAGCCATTCTCACAATTATTATTTTTACTATACAAGTATTGACTAATGTGGCCCAATATATAATATCCTATCACGGTGAAACCAACCAAAAAAAAATCAGCACCTTACAAGGAAAGAAAATAGTCTGCATCCCTCCTCATGGGGTTGCAGCACAGGATCGCAGGGAGGGGTTGGTGTGATGGAAGGGCCAGCACAGCCCTGGTGAACGCATTCGTGAAGAAGAATCGGTTGCTGTTGGTGGCCTCAAATGTCACCTTTGGGCTCAGGTACAAGCCACCCGTGGGCTGGAGAGTTAAGGACTGAAGTTAACAAGGACCCTAAACAAAATGGAAAATGCCAGTCCTTTTGGAAGTGTGGTGCCTTTGAAACAGTAACTTCTCTTGAGCTTGAAATAATGTTTACAGTACATGTGAGGAAAGAAAGGAATATAATAAGTTTATTCTCCTTTGGTCTTAACAGGCTTCTGTCATTTGCTGTCTCCACATTTGTCAAGACCTCAGGGGTAGCTTCCCAGGTGGCTGAAGCCTGGGGAAGGGTTGGTCTAGCCCTGCCTGGGCTGTGTATGTCCTTACACTGACACTAATGATTAAATGGGGGTGCAGAGGGTGGGATCGGCTCAGCCCGCCGCAGGGTTCCCAGCTGCCCGATCCCTAATGCCAGGCACACCAGCAGCAGCGGGCATGCTGCCCTTGGCAGCAGGGTGGTCGTACATTGCCTTCAGCCGGCCAAGATGCTGTCCCACCAAGTCTGTTTGGAAATGTATTGTTACCATAATGGTATTTCTGTAATTAATACAAATCAACGGAAATCCAATCACATCAAGCTTAAAATTGGTATTCTGATTTAGGGATGGGTTTTGCTTTATTTACTGCTAAACACCGGTTGATGAGTATCAGGGTTCAAAGCACTGTATTTCCCGAGAATTTAGATGAATGAATGAATTACAGGAAGGAATGATCTGACAGACCTTTTTAAAGTATTTTGTTGTATTATTTACCTTATAGCTCAAGCGGTTCTAAATCCATCACTAAGGGGGTATCTGTGCTGAACAGAAAACACCTTCCTTCCTGCAGAACTATATGGACTTTGTATGCACGGAAGGCTCAATATTAATTTGTTTCTTGTCTGTATGGGTTTTTAGAAACAAAGTAGTTTAACTTTTGTCATATTATCGGTCACTGCAAAAGAAGGTAGCTTTTTGTTCTTAAAGAAATCAGAGAAAAAATCCAGATAGCCAAATTCCAAGGGATGCGGAGAGCCACGACTTTCATCCCTGTCGTTAGATGAGGATGACTCCCGGTAGCACACCTATCGAAGAGGGGTTATTGCATCATATTTTAATCCCCACGGTTCCTGGGGTCAGGGAGGTTCCCCCTGACCCTGGGGTTCTGCGGGGTACCCTGAGAAGCGCTCAGGTCGGCAGCGCTCCCTGCTAAGGATGCCACCCCGGCAGGCTGCTGCTGCCCCCACACATCTGCATCACCACCGGCAGCATCTCCGGGCGAGGCTGCGGAGCACGGCCAGGCTTTCCCGAGGGATGGGGACGGGGGCTTCCTTGGACCAGCCCCCCCCTCCCCGTGCTGGGGAAACACGGGCGGGCGCGGCGGGCGCGCTCCCGTTACTGCCCAGCAGATGGCGCCGCAGCACCGCAGCCGGGGGCAGCACGGGGCGCGGGGCGGGGGGGGAGGTAGACCTGACCTCCAGAGAAGTGACGGGAGGGGGCAGGCAGCAGCGTGGGAGCTGGGGGGAGAAAGAGGGAGAGAAGCCCCCCGCCTGCCAGCCCCCGTCTTTTCATGTTCCTGCAGCTGAACAGAGCGTTTATATTGCTGTTTGCCTGCCTCGAGAATTATCATTAGGGTCAAAACTGACCCCTGCTTGAATTAAGGAGGGGAAAAAAAACCCCAACAAACCCACCACCAAACCTTTCAAACCATTTTTTAATTTTTTTTTATCAGCTGCCCTGTTACATAGCCTTAAATCAATCAGCTTGGACTTGTGTTCATCAACCCTGGAAGAATTTAGCCTCAATCACGTTAGAGATGCTCGAAGATGGCTGCGGGAGTGTCAGATAAAACCTTTTCTATACAAGTGTTCAAAGCTTGCTGCATGGTTATAGAAACGGCTTTTAAATCTAAAAAAGTTTTGAATGTTTGCGCTGCTAAATACAAATCCACGGCACGATGAAACCTGTGAAGCAGACCCAGGTCGGAATCTGAGGTCACGTATAACACAAATACAATGCTGTGAAACCAGCGGGGTCTGCCCTGCCTGGTCCTTAAGACGTGCATTACGCAGCTGTAAAAGCAACTGGCTGGAAAGCTGAGCAGCAACAGGGGGTTCACCTGCTCCTGGGGAGGCTGCAGCAGATGGCGTGGGGCAGAGGGAAGGATAAAAGTAAGACGTTTGTTTTCAGTATTTGTTTTCAGTTCCTAACGTGCCTTGCCAATTCAGTGGCAGGGCCTGGGGCCATCAGTGGAGTGAGAGACTTCCCAGCGCCCGCTGTTCGTATTCCTGCCAGTTGCATCCCGGTACTGTGCCACGCTAGCCGGGCTACTGGCCACGCTGCAGCCCCGAGCCCGCGGGGTGCTTGGGGCAGGTGGGTACCTGCAGCCCCTGCCTGGTTTCACTTCTCTGACAGCAGAGGGGACAGCTGGGGGCTTAGAGGATGCTTAGAGGATGCCCTGGTCCTAGCGCACCTGACAGCCGTCCCACCAAGCCTTCATCCTCCCAAACTACCTTTCGCCTCACTCTGCATCACATATAATTTTTAAACAGCATTGCAGTGGCTTTTCTTGCAAGTCACCTTTTGGTCCTGTAAATTAATTCAGCGTGACTTGTCTATTTTAGAAGCACCCGATGGTTTGCCCGGTGCGCCTCGGTCAGTGCGGTGCGGACAGTAGGATGGCGGTGCCCGGCAGTGGGATGTGGGAGGGCAGGGTGCCTGGCCATCCCAGAGCCAGACTCATTAGTTCACAGTTGCTGAAAATAGGCTGTGCCACCTGGGATTTCCTGGGGAAACAGCCCATCCTAACACAGACCCACAGCGGTTTCGCTTTTAGGGAGATGGTTTCCTCATTGCAGCTGTCTTGAAAGCTTTGTGAGGTGCTCAGGCTTCATCATTTTCGTGTATGTGTTTGTTTTAAAAAGCCATGTACAGAAATCATACCTGCTAACCAGAACAGGGTAGAAGTTACCTTACGTAGTCTTTGCAGTATTTAAAGCCATCACTTACAGAGCAGGCAAACATTAGAAAGAGCTGTGTACACTTAAACTCCAGAAGAAGCAGTATATGAAGGAGAAATTTTGTTGTGTTTGTTGTTTACGTTAGTAAAGTAATTCTCCCTGTCTTGGCAATTAACTTTGAGCAATAAGCCAATGGAAAGCTTCTAAAAGGCTCTGCAGGAGGATAATGATTACTTAATCCTGTCTAAGGAGATTTTAATGGAAATAATATGAAATCATATTATGTTTCAAATTATTCCTTAAGGACAAGACAAAACTCACGGAACTCCCCAGCAAAGATTATTTGATTTCAGGCAACATTGGATTATGTCTTTAAAACTCCTCTTCCATCTGTTTTCTAGCATATGATGTTCCATCTCTTTCAAAGTCTCCTGTAACACGTTGCCCCAGTAAGATTTTTAATCAGTGGAAAAATAATGTATCTCTTTGCCGCTTGGTTCCTTTCCAAACAGGAGGACTTCCAAATTGACTCTGGCATCCTACACAGCTTGAAACACCCTCATGTGGTATAAATGAAGTATTGAATAGCTCGCTGTTGTCAAACAGAGGACTCGCAGATGCCAGGGCTCGCTTAAAGAAACAACAAAGGTGAGAGAGAGAAGCAGGTAATGCATTGATACGAACCAACCCCGGGGCTATGAGTGGGGGACAGAAAAAGGAGGGGAAGTCAATATTACAAAGGGTCTATTGTATGACAGATGTCTAAGTATTAGCAGTGGACTTGGGAAATGCAAAAGGTGCTGCCATAGCCATGGTTTTTTTCTGAGTTGGCTTACGATGGGAAATGAACACTGCTGTTTGGTCCACTGCACTTGAAGAAGTGGTGTTTTAAATGCAGTGACATCTGCAGAGCTTTGTGATGGAGTGTGTCCTGACGGTTTTAAATGTTAAATAATTCCATTACAGTTGGGGTACAAATGGTAATGAACAGCTTGGAAGAGTCTGAGTATACTTACATGTAATGTTGAGCAATTAGTTTCTCTCTGTGAGAGTGAACCCTGCAGTTCTCTTCTCATCAGTAGCAGAGTGACCTTTAAAATATGCGGATGATACAAAAGCCGTTTCAATAACTTATTTGATCTACTGTCCACTGATAAATTGCATGTAAAGATTTGGAATTTACATGGCACAGTGGATTTTGGACTGAAATAGAAGATTTTGAAAACATTAACTGAAAGCTTTTCAACAATAGCAATGTGCCCTGTTGAATAATGGGACGTGTTACTAGGGTATTCAACGTGGTAAGCAGGAGGCTAAGCTTCCTGTAGCACTTGGTGTTATCGACTTGTTTTCAGTTGCTTTAAAGCGCTTTTAAAAGAAGTGCATTACTCTGGCTTTATATTCCATAGATGGCAGCCCAAGAACCACATGTTAAAATTGAAATAAAATACATTTGTATGTTTGGAATTGACTAACAGTGAAAACCATGTGCCTCTTGGTGCTTAAATAGCATCAGCCTGATCCGTACAGCTAATCTTTTTACTGTGGGTTTGAAAATAGGAGGGTTAGGGGTGTGGGAATGGGATTTGAGCTGCTGGATTGTCTGGGCTGCCCATGACATTGGCTTGTACTCTGCACCGAGGCACAAGGGAATAGCTGAGCTCCATCAGTAAATCCACATAAGGCATAAATATGGCTATACAATCTGTGGGGAAAAATGGATGGTAAAGTTTTAGTCAGGCCATCATCCCTGCTGAATGCAATTCATATGTGAATGTTCCAGCCACATGGAAAAATATAACCATCTACTAATCTTGCTATAGAATTAAAAAAAATGTCGATAGCATGACCTTTTTCCTGCCTGCTTAGGCATTCATTTTGAAGTGGAGCATTTGAATGGTCTCAAGAGAGAAGACCCTAGATAATTTGTGGGTTTAGTCTGCGGAAAATAAAATTGCATTATTAATGCACATTTGTTCCCTCTGGCCATCACAATTAATGTTCATCATTGCAGGGTTTTGTACCGATTACAGAACAAAATTGCAGAGTTTTGTGGAGATGGAAAGAGGTTGAGGTTTTGGAGAAGGGAACAGGCAATTTAACGCTCCTCTAGAAAAGCACAGGAAGGATTTTTGGACCTCAAGAAAGTTCTGCTAGCAGTTACTGCTGGCAAGTATCTGTGCGTCGCCTCTGACGCTCACAGCTGAAGTCTCTCACCCTGCAGTGCTGTATGGATGCATCTCCTCCTTCCCTCGTCATTCTGTTTTGAGCTGTTGGCATCCCTCACAGTCCAAATATCCTTTGCAGCTTGGAGATCTAGAAACCGTCTTAACCGCAACAGCCAAAGCGTACTCATGCTGCACATCACGGCCTGGGGATGCTGAGAGTAGCTGTGAACACATGAGAAAGTCGCTGTGCTGCGGTGACACTGAAGTACCTCGATGCTGTCACATGCTCCAATACTATTAAAAAGTAATGGCAAAGGGTCAGAGACTTTTGGGAGGCAGTGAAAAGGCATGGGTTTGGGACTCTCTCTGCTTCCAGCTTTAGGCCCCCTCTTTTCTAGCTGATCTGATGGCAGAAGTCTGCTAAGACCTGCTCTCATGGTAGAGGCGATTAGACTCCTTTTCCCATACCAGAGCACACATTACCTGTTCCCCTTCACATTCTGCCATCTGTCACACACACTCCATCTTATTTATGTCATTTGAAAGGTACGAAATGCAGGATGGGGCCTGGCAATGACACCGAGAGTGCCACATCAGCAGTCAGCCTTAATAGTTTTGGCTCTGGACTACAGCTTCAGTGTTTACTGTTTCACAGACCACAATGAAGTACTGCCCCAAAGACACAAAGATGTCCTCGAGAACATAGCAGCCTCACTACCCCTGTCCTGCAAAGCTTTCCCATCCTGGAAAGCTACACTGAAACAGCCGTGGTTGCCAGGCACACTCAGGGAGTTCACACATGCTGGTTTGCTGGGTGGTCCCAAGCTGCGATGGTGGAGAGAGAGTGAAGTAAGGTAAAACAGTCATTTAAAGGAGATAAACCTGTAAGGATGCAGACTGAAGCTCCCATATAGCAATCTTTCAGGTGAAGATATAAATTTAATTACAAGAGAATACATATATATGGGATAGCAAGGCCTGATCTCTCATACGTCAGAGGCAAGTGTCCAGGCAGTCTTAATGGGAACTGGGAGATGGGCTGCAGGACAGTTAATTGCATGCCAAACCTGCCTGCCATGTTCCTCCTTGAGTGCAAGAAGTCCTAGGTCAGGAGTGTTTTGTGAAAACCTGTCATGGAAATTGCACTGTTTTTAAGATTGTTCAATATCAAAGCTCTAACATCAAAATGTCTTTGCTTCCTTCAAAAGGAAAATGTAGATTTATGGAAGGAGATAGATTCTGCTTGTATTAGGTAAAAATACATAGTTAACATATAGGTATTTACAGATACATTGTTTATATGTATAGTTCAATTAGCATATATTAACGAAAGCACTCTGTGAATAACGTGCAAACTTTAATACACCAAATGAAAAACACCTGCTAATTTAAAAAATCCTTACAAACAAAACAGAGGACTTCTGAAATACGTAGCCTTGGTATTTGGTATTCCCCCTCTAGTAATTTGACAGTGAAAAATTCTCTTTCAGAACAATGTCTGGGGTTTTTTTTCTCTAGCATATGATGGAGTAGACCTGTGTTGTATACCTACCTGGTTGTCTCTCTCTGTACTGCATGAAGAGTACGAAAGTAATATGTTTGTACATATTCGTAATAAGCAGGTAAGAGAAGTTGCTCATAAAAGCATTATCCTTCAAAGGTATGTAATAACACAAGGGAGAAAAAATGTATCTTAGAGGATCCATTTTGCATATCAAAGCAAATCCAGAAATTGTTGTCAACAAAATACTTTACCTGACAGCTAAATGCAGCGTAAGGCAGAGTGGGAGAGTGCCAGGGAAAGGGAGCTGCTGGAAGAGCAGGCGGAAGGGATTGAGCCTGCCCTGTCTTGCTCCTTAGATCTTCTGCAGCCGTCTTGACTCTTGTCAGGTGTGGTGCATAAATTGCCAGAGCTAATATGCTTTACTAACCAGTCAACATCGCAAAACTGCGGCGTTGGCCCCGTGTGCTGGGGGCAGCTTCCCTGGCAGCACAGCAGAGCGCACAGCAGAGCCCCAGCCCACCGCCGCGTTACCCGGTGTACGCGGGGTGGGGTGCGAGGGCCCGCACACACACACACACGCTGGGGCCACCACGTCCCCAGCAGCACATCACACCCAGCACGGAGGCAGAAATCCGCGGGTACGCGCACGGCCTGGCGCTGGTGCCCCGGCGGAGGGAGCGCCAGCGCTCGGCGCACCGCGAGGGCTGGTGCCCAGGGCCCCGCGCCACGCACCTCCGGCGGGCGGGCACGCAGGCCCCGCGGCGGGCACGTCCCCGCTCCCAGACGGCGCTCCACGCTCCCCTGCCCCTCACGGACGCTATGCCGGTTCCACCGGTCGGGGGAGGCAGGGACAGGGCCGGTGCCGACCGCTCCACGGCCCCCGCAGCGGCCGGGCCGGGCCCCCTCCCTCACAGCCACAGTGAGGCTGCCGCCGCGGGGCGGGGCGAACAGCGGGCAGCCAATGGCTGGCCTCCGGGCCGCCGCGACGGCTGCGCACCTGCTATATAAAGGGGGCGGGCGGGTGCAGCGCGCCCTGACCCGCCGGCCGCGGCCCAGGCCCCGGCCCGGCCCCCCTGCCCGGGCTGGGGATGAGGCCGTCGCCGGCCGGCAGGGAGGGCGGCCGGCGGCGGCGGCGGCGAGCCGCGGGGGTTATGGCGGAGAGCAATGCAGACTGGATGGGCTCGCTGCCGGCGGCGTTGCGTACCTACCCGCTCTCCAACCTGGCCATACCGGGTAGGGCGGGGGCCGGGGCCTGGCCTCGGCGGGGAGGCCCGTGTGGTGGCGGGGCCTGGCGCTGAGGGGCGGCGGTGGCGGGATGCGGCCCCGTCTGTGTCCCGTCGTCCCCCGTCCCCCCCCACCGTCAGCCGGGTGCTTACAGGTGCTGGGGCTGTAGCGGCGGGCTGGGCCCTCAGGTGTTTGCCCGGGCTGGGGGGGGAGGGGGGCGGGTTCGGCTTGAGCCATAGCAGCCCTGCGGGGGACCCGTGTTCGGGGCCTGGGCGCCTGTCAGGGAGTAACAGTGGGCGGGAGAGAGGGCTTAATCTTCCGTAAATGTAACTGGGAGCTAGTAACCGCTTGACCTGCATGATTTCATTGGCTTTAAGAAAGGTAGCTGTGATCTCTGGAGGCCTTCTGTTAAGGTTGCTCAGGTTGCTTAAGCAAAGCTTGTTTATGTTTGTCCTAAGAACTGGAGGTTCCTCAAATTCAAATGTCTTTTATAGTAGAACCTGTGTATGGCTTGTCGGGGGAAAGGTACAGCATCTTTATGAAATAACCCAATGTATGATCTTACAGTGAAGGCACTAAGATACTGTAATTACTTACAAATTTTTCCCCCTTTCTAGCTAAAATTAATAAAACTAATGCACAGGTCCTGCACAGAGCTTCTAATTTAAGAACTTGGTAAGGGTAAGTGTCATTGCTTCTGGTTTGCAGATAGATAAACTGACAGATGGTGAAGACAGCAGATGACTCTAAACTTAGGGAAAGTCAGCCTGTTCCTTTGTAAATCGCAAAAAAAATCTAGTATTGCTTGTAGGTGTCAATAGGATTTCAGGGGCAACTACTGTAGGAGCCCATTCTGACACTGGATGTTAGACTCCGGTCTTCAGTGATACAGGCTTGATTTTCATGGTAGTGCCTTAGCTTGTCAAAACCCTTTGAGGATGTGTTATATAGAGAATGTGTGGAGACACTTCCCCAGAAACAGAGTAAATTCTCTTATTACTTGAACAGCTGAAAAACAAAGTTGAACACAGAAGGGAGGTTTGGTGTTCATATAAAATTCAAGCAGTTGCAGATTTTAGAAATGCTGGCAAAGAAATCCTCCTCTGTTTCACTGAACAGTAGTAAATCAACTATTTATTGCTGTAGCAACAAGGGGTGGGTGACACGCCCCTTAAGGGCTGTGAAATTTTGCAGAATGTTGTGATGTAGGTTGCATTAGGTACATTACCACTGGCCATCATTAAAAATAATAATCGCACAACCAGTACTGTAGCAGAGAAACAAAGGAAGTTTGTTGTTTCCGTAGTGCCATGCTGCTTTTCAAATGAGTAGTGTTTCATGAGAATGGGTTTTCTGAAAGTGCTTGCAGTGTATGTTTATTTGTGGTCAAAGTTGGTGTATTTCCCCACCCCTTTCCTGCATGCATGTTATGCAGCCTGCAAGCAGGGAAAAAGACATGTGGGGTAGATGTTTTGGGGCATTTTTTTATTATATTTTAGTCCAATGATTATCTTGCTGAAGTGGACTTTTGGTGTGCTCCTTGACAAAGCAGCCTTTTTGGAGCCAAGGTGGTGCTGCTAGCAGTGTGCGAGGAAAGGGTTGTACAAAACAGGTTGCAGTTCAGGTGTCAGTTCACAGATACTGAATAGCAATGAAGGCCAATGCTGTCATCAAAAGAGATGAAATGTAGGCTTCAGGACAAATGAGAAGCATTTTTGTCTGTGCTTAATACCTGTGTGCACATATGACAGGTGTGGCCTGCTTTTTTCCATGTCTCTGCATGCATTTGTGTTGTGTGCTGGAGCGATGGACTCAACTGTTTTCTGTTTCTCAGACATTTTTTTTTTGTTTTCCACTTGTTCTTTGTAGGAGCAGAGATGTAACTGTAGGAGTTAAAACAAGTTTTAAGGCTTCAACTTAAAATGAAGTCAACTTGGTATTTGGCAGTCTCATTGCAAAAGACTCCTCTCATGATATTGCACAGCAAACATCATCTCTTTTCCTTGGACAAGAACACTATATTGGTTCAGCATTTTGCCTAGATTTTTTTCAATAGAAACAACAGAAGCTCAAACTTTACAACTTCTACAACTGATTGTAGCCAAGCTTTGGAGGGTGACCCTGTATTTTTCGGGGTCTCTCTCTCCATTTTGAGCACAGAGTTAAACCAACATGTAAACATCAAACTAGTGTACTTCATGAAATACCCACCTGAAACATCTTAAAATGTCATCAACTTACATGCCTACAATATAGTCAACAAAATTAACCACCTTCAACAAATACTGACCTTGTGTGAAACTGTTGAGCTTTTTCTCTTAATTATACTCCAGACTAATCCTCTTTGAGTGTGGGTTTAAAAATGAACTCTTAAAACACTTCAGTTGGGAACGTGACCCTTGGCAGAGTATTGTGTAGTAGTAGTTTAATCTCAAGCTGGTTTACTTTAAATGATTTAATGAAATAATGTATGACTGTGACACTTTGGTTGTCTCTTGATCTGCATCTGTTTTCTTATTTCCCCCCTGAGAAATGCAACACAAGAAAAAGCTGCTGAGCTCTCCCTGGTCTGCTTTCGAAGTAAATCAGTTATTTAAAGAATTCGCTGGAGAAGCCTGATCTGTTTTTTGCTTGTACTTGCATACTGATAATTCACAGCATTGTGGCATGTCCAATTTGTACTGTTTCATTTTATCTACTTTCCTAAATTTCTGCAGTATCATAACTAACTAGGTACTAGAGTCTGAGAAATATCTCTACTTCTGAAGATGCGGCACCACTTTCCAGTTTCTTCAGGCCTCTGCATGAATACTTACATTAGGATGGGTGAAATGCTTTTTTTGTCTCAAGATCTAGTTTCTAAGATCACGATAAGCTTGTCCCTGTTGTTTTGAGACAGCAAAGCAAGCTAGCAGATGTTTGCGTATTGTTTTATCAGTCCAACCTCCAAGGTGCTGGATGAATGTGATGAGCAGAGGCAGTTCTGTTTTCCTTTGGGCCTTGGTAATAATGTGTTTACTTAATCCTGTGAGGGCTATTCTATTTTTTAATAATACAAGCCATGGTGTAAGGGATACTACAGTTTTTAATCAAATTGTATCCCTAGACTGGGTCCCTGTTCTGGTCAGGATGGTTAGCTGTGAGTTTTTCCCCAGCGCTGATATTCTTTGTCTTCTGGGAGAAATTTATAATCACTTAGTTAAGGATCTACTGCTTCTTGCAGGAGCACCTGCAATACTTATGGGTGCCCTTTCATAGTGTAAGCAAGCTAATGAAATGCTGCTGTCCCCTGCATTCCCTCTTGTACTCCTGCAAGTATCAATGAGCATGTTCAGTGGTGGAAAGTTTTTCTGTGTTGTTGATGGTTTAGAAGATGTTTTTTTCTTTATGGAGAAGTGGTTCCTATCAGAAAAGCTTCCTGAAACAACCCTTCATGGGATTGGGCAAACACCAGGGTGGGTGCTGGAGTGTGTGGATGTCCTGAGGGAACATGGAGGTTAACCTGGTGTGTTGTGGTGCTGCAGATACTCGTAGGAAAGAACAATCGGTTGAATGGCTGTGTTAAGAAACACAGGTGATGATATTTTCTTGCATGTAGCTTTGGTGAAACACCTGCTATTATTAAAAATGAAGCTTTGTTGGGGAACAGTAAATTTGAATCTGAACTAAGTTCAGTTTGACTTGGAATCACTGGAGAAGAGAGCTGAAAAATAGAAAATTTGGAAAAATTAAAATGCTTTACTTTGGCACTTAAAAGGTGACTCTTGTAAAAAAGCATACACCAATGCTTTTGTCTTAGAGGATAATTTTTTTTTTAAATATAAATGTTCATGCTGTAGATCAAATCTTGTACATTTAAGGCTAAGAAATCTAAAGTGGCTTTTTTTGCCACCAAAAGTTCATTTTTTCAGGTGCTGATACACCTGGAGCTGAATGTCAGGCTAGGTAGGATGCTGTGCTGCTGTGGAATGTGCGGGCAAGGGCAGCCTGCCCCTCTGGGGTGAGGTGGGGTAGCTCTTCAGTCGTGGCTTCTGCTGGTGCACAGAGCATTTTCTGTCTCCTGGTGATCCCAGATGGTGCGTTAGCTCTCCCTCCGCAAGTACGTGGAGGGATGGCCAGGTTCTCATTTTGAAGCAATGCAGGGCGATTGGAGCTTGGAGCTGTTCCTGCCTGCATCAGGCTGGACAGTTGGTGGGGAGCTGCCTGTGGGGTGCTGGGTTGTAGGTAGCTAGAGCTGATGGAAAAGAAGAGTTTTACAGTTCCAGAAGCATTTTTTAAGAGAAAAATCATATTGGCTCAAATATGGCTAAAATAAGATCATACTGGAGAGTTGAAATGATTGTTTAAAAGTCTTTAATTTGACTGTTCACTGATCTGAGGAGCTATGTGTCCCTGGCCTTCTAAACTTGTAAATTTTTGTCTTCTGCTGCAAACTACAGCACTAGTCAATCTGCTCAATTCACCCTCTGTAACACGCACTCTCTTAATTAACTTTCTAACCAACTTCTAATTGAATAACTTTCCATCTTTTGTTCATGGTACTGTCAGTATGACTGTGGCCAAAACTTTCAGTAGTATAACATGCCACTGTTTCTGCCCTTCTCTGAGAAGATCACCCCAAAAGCCTGAGGCAGAAGCCTAATGGTTTTCAGCTAAGTGATCAAAGTCCTATGAAATGATCAGCCCTGGGAAACAAAGCTTTACAAATACAGCTAGTAAGCAGTCTTAATGAGGAGCAGCCCTACCAGCTAAGCCTGTAGTTAAGCCTAAAGGGGGGATACAGAGCACGGAGGGTTGAGTTTTCTGTGATGACAAGCGGCTGTGGATGAGTGCATTGTGCTGTAGCGTGACTGCTGGGTGCTTGCTGTGCTCATGTGTTGGGCATGTGGGGAACACCGGGAGCTGGAGGGACCCTGGGTATCTCCTGTGCATCTCCCCACCCTGGGCTCCAGCCAGCTCTGCTGTTCTGACAGTCTTGACTGTTCACCAAAAGCTCTATGGGCTTGTTTGTCTTTTAGTTGGCCAAGCAGAACTGAAGTGGTTTTTCAAAGAAGCAGCAGTCCTGTCCAGTTAAGAACTGGCTACTAGGATCTTACTAATTTGGTATATTTTTCCCCTTTTTGCTTGCATGACCCTGAGGCAAGCTGCTGAGCTTGCTGATGCTGTGGTTTTGTTATTCCTTTGTTTGTGAGCTGGTGTGCACTATGGATGTGCCTTCTGAGAGGGGAAGCAGTGGTGAGCTTGAGGTTGCATCCTCCTTCCAAACAGTTCTCCTCTGGAGTCCTAATGAAAAGGATCATTGAGTCAGCTAAACTGGCCATCTGTTGGGTTAAAGCTCAAAGGGAGGAAATGTATAAAGTTAATGTTCTGATTCACCGAGCTCTATTTTCCTTCCCAGTTTAACTGGCGTCTACTGATCAATGAGGCAGTAACCATTAGAAGAAAACACTGCATTAAGTATGGCAGCACTGGATATGATTTGTAAATGTAGAATTTTCAGGATGAATTTTTCCTGAAAGGACAAGTTATTTTACTACCTTGGTGGTCTGTTTGATTGTAGCAGCAAATCTCAGTTCTTACAGAGAGGCTGTTAAACTATCTGGACAGCTATACTGATGAGAACACCTAATGGAGGTTGTTCCGCTCTTCCTAAGTAACACGATATTCCCTTTGTATGTCCTTACGTGAGGAAAACTGCTGTGACCAACACTGGATCTATGCAGAAGTTCCACTGGAAAGCCAGCCTTAGATTTTAGATGATAGTGGACCTTTTAAAAAGGGAAATCCTGTTTAGCCAAAACCAAATTGTTCTTGAAAGGCCACAATTTTATTCAGTTTGTTTATGAAGATCTTGACTATTTTTTTTAATTGGGAAAAACTTTCTTCCTTTTTTATTAAAAACTGTGCCCTAGAGAGTGACTTGCCTGCTTGGTGAATGAGTGCAGGAAACGCTAAAGTTCTACTTCAAACAGAGAAAAACAATCATAATGATACAAATGGTTCTGTCTCCTGTTTTGTGTGAACATTCCAGTTTGCCTTCTCTTCCAGAAAGGATGTAAAAAGAGGGAAAAGTACTGTGTAATGAAAACAAGAAAACATTCCCTTAGAGCCTTCTCGGAAAAGAATGAGCAATTGGTCCACACATTTCTGGTAGTCACAGAAGAGGAATATAGGGTTGTAAACAGAAGGGGTTTTACTTTGAGCGGGTGGATCCATCCGGACTTTGAAATAGTAAAGTACTGCCACTTTCTGCTTTCCCAGTGCAGGCAGCTGAAGCTGCTGATAAATGGGAAGCAATTGCTACAGCAGAAAAAACCAAACCCTTACTGGCAATAACAGATTTCTCCTGGCTGGAAGGAAAAGCCAACTACCATGTGATACGGTCTGATGCTGTTCTTAAGTAGACTGTTCTCCCTTTCTATTTGTACCCCTTCTATTGCACCCCCCCCTCCACCTCTCGCCCTGAAAGGGGCAGTGGGGGAAGTCAGGGTAATTCTTTGGTAGGGAGAAGAGGTTTTCCTAAGAGGATTTGGTGTGCGCTAGGCTTTGTGCTCCCTAATGAGGCTGCATTAAGAATACCTAAAGGAGTCTTTTAAGATTCTACTAAAATACAAATACTTATCTCAATAGTTTTAGATAATTAGTTATCAATAGGATGTTTATTATTTCTGCCTTTCCTCCTTTTGATGGGCAAGTTGATATGAACTATTTCATTTGCTTTTCATTAGTGAAGAGCTTTAAAGATGTTAATCTTTTGATTAGAAAATCTGGATTGCTAATGACCCTGGATGACCTCAGGATTCAATCCTGAGGACTTCTGGGATTTGAGAGGCACTTTTGTTCATCCCATATTTTTCTCATTTCTGGCACACACAGGACATTTGGTTTAGAAGAACATTTGCGAGCTAGCACTTGCATCCCGTGTTTTTTGGAACTTGATTACTGTGCTTCTAGATGTCTTTGCTTAGCAAGCATTACATAGCTGTCATGTGTGGTGTTTTGTAATATATGGGGAATGTATTTTGTCTAGTGAGCAAAGCTTGCTTTAAGAAGTTTGGCATCGCTATAGCTGGGGTGATTCTTTGTCCATAAATGACCCTTTAATGCTTTTAGGGGGTTGGTACAGCATGTTGACCTTGCTTCTTATGAATATTTAACATCATGTAGGAGGCTTTCTTGCACTCTTTCATCACATTAATATTCCACTGACCTGAAGACCAAACCAAATTACTCCAATCTAGTTAAAATTGCTGGCAGTGCACTCCTCTGCCCTTCTGCTTTCATTTAGTGTTTCTTGGTTAGCCAGACTTTTGCAGAAAGTGTCTTTAACTGCTACTTCAGGCTAGTCCACAGCCTTGCAACCAGGGAGACTAGCAATAGGCTAGAAAACATGCTTGTATCCAAAGAAACCACAGGAATTCTTGTCTTGTTTTCAAGTAATTGGCAGTGCACAAGCATCTTCTATGTTGGAAGATGCTCCGTGCTTTTCATGCCATCTAGTCATATTTTTAACACCTTATGAAGGTAAATGTCCAAGTTTGCTAAAGGACACCAGGATTGGTGAGGTGATGCTCATTCCATTCCAATTCCTCCACTGCAACTGTATATGCCAAAAGTGCTGATGTGGGAACAAAAGATAATACAGCATGATATAGTTAGTAATTGTTGAAATTCAAGGCTTAATAACATTCTGTTGATGAGTGTCATTTGTTTGAGCTACACCATAGGTTAATCTGACTATCTATGACTAAGTAACATGACAAATAGGCACTCTGGAAAGTTAGACTTTGCTGCAGATGTGATGACAAAAGGCTGCTTTTCTAACAATTAGCACAAAGGCTTCAACAAAAAAAGACATCCTGAACAGTGAAATACAATCTATGTAACAGACAAATTGAATTGTGAAGTGATATGTTTAAGATACAATTAACCTGGGAAATTAGTGAAAGGAGGAGAAAAAGAGGTTTAAAGATACGAATAAAAATCAGCAGTTGCACTTACTGGGATAAAATGAAGAGGATTATCAATCACTTTAACAATCTGGTGTCTGAAAGATACCTCTTTAATACTGTTCTAACCATACTATAGGCTTTGATAGTTAAATATCTGTGCATTTGATGGGATGACTGCTGTCCTTGAAGCTTCTGGTCCTTGTCAGATGAAAGGCATGAAGCAGCCATTGTTACTTTTAAGACCTGCCAGCTGATTAGCAGTCCCCTGGTTTTTTTCTTTGACTGTGCACACTTTCATGCTTAAATTTAATGTTTGATGGAATGTTTGTTGAAAGCAATTGGCAAATCATCTCTTTGTTTTATTTGCTGTACCTAGCTTGGTTTAAGGGAGGGCTGAGTGCCAGACTGATGCCATGTCACTGGAGCAACTCTGAAAGGTTTGCAGTCTGAATGCTAATCTGGTCTCCTGTACAGTGACTCAATAAGTGTGCTGCATGTGCAACAACATGCCCTTGAGGCAGTTCAGACTGGGGTTCTGGCCTCTGTTCCCCTAAAGGCCAATGGAAGCAGTTCCATGGCTTTTCTGTGCCTTCTGATTTCTCGGTCTGTAAGATGGAGGTTTTAAATACCTAGGTTTGTTCATTGCTTTGTTTGCAACAGGTTTAAGGAATGGATTTATTGAATGAATATAGAGTGTTGTTTGTATTTAGCATGTCAGGTATCATCTGAAATGTCTTGCTGACAGGACTTTTTGAGGGTTTTTCTTGTTTCCTGAGAAAAGTGGTCAGTATAATTTGGGAAGATGCATGCCATTTGGGTGGCAGGGAACACAGACCATGAAGGATTTCTTACATATGCAGAAGGCTTTTTTGTGTGTATTGGTATGAGAGTTTTGTGATGCTTGGTCTGTTCAGGAGCTGCCAGCCCCCTGGCTGTTACTGTACAGTGTTAGAGCATCTGAGTGTCTTCAGATGTTCTTGTGTTTTAGACATGAGTTGCGAACATCGTTAGCAGCTCTTGTGCTGAGCTAACAAAATGAGCTGGTCTGCTTCATGCTTCTGGTGCAGGCTGTCCCTTGCCTTTAATTTGTAGAGCTGGTTGGGTTTAGGTTATGCTTTTTCAAAAAGAAATCATGCTGTATCAGCAAGCAGCCTGGCTCCTGTTGTAGCTGCAGAATGGCTAGGCCTTTCATGGAGTTTAAGGGTAGAGCAAAGGAGAACAGGGATTATTTTGACATCATGATGTGATCAGTTTAGCATGTAGCTTAATTTCACAGCTAAGCTATATTAAAAGTCAGTGGCTGAGCTGGTAGCATAACACAACAATCTTAAATTAAAGAAGGGCCTGGTGGATGACGTGGGGCCTCACCCAGCTCTTTACTCCTCAGCCCAGCAAGTATCCAGTGTTGTTGATTCAGGTTTTCAGTTTGCTTTTTTCTCTTACCAGCATAAAAATATTCTGGGTCCAGGTTTGGCCTTGGTGTTTCTCACAGTTGGTGGCTGGCCTTCTGTAAATGACCACTGAATCCAATTGAATTTCTACTGTGTCTTTCCAGCTTCGGTATTGATGTTCCCCTGTGCTCCTTAGGAGGTGGTCTTCTACCAACTGTGGAAAGGAGAGCTTGTTTTTTACATGTTCCAGTTCATGTTCTGCTTGGTTATATTTAGGTGTACATGTTGAGTTAGTTGTAAATGAGAAGGTCAATTTCCTGGGCTTTTAAGCAGAGCCACAAGACAGGAATTCTAAGGAACTTTTCTAACTATGGAAGAATGTCACATACAGTTTAGTTTGTTCAAACAGCAGCTGTCCTGCTAATGAGTGTAGTTCTTAAAGTATGCATTGAGAGAGTTGCAGTGTGCTTGTCTTGTTTTCCCTGTCGTTTCTTTCTAGAGCTAGAAATAGAATTTGGCTTGTGATAGTGGAAGGAAAAATCAGTTATTGTATCATTAAATGTGTGGCAATCTGCAAAGGAAAGGCTTTTGTAGCTGTAAAGTATGTGATTAGGCTTAGGAAAACAAGCTGTTTCTTGGCTCAGATTTGCTTAGACAACTCGAGTTGACATATATTTAATGCCAGATAAAATTGTCATTCCTTTGTAAATCAGATTTCAGTGATGCTGTCTGAGGGAGCATAATGGTGTGAGTGACTTTGGTAGACAGCTCTCTAGAGGATGCTGCACAGTCTTAGTTAAAATGAAGATAAAATACTACTTATGGCCTTATTCTAGCATGTTAAACACTTTTCTCAGTGACCTAAATAGAGGAGGAAGTCAAAACGGATAGAACTGAGAGCTTAAACCCAAACAAACACCCACACAAAGAAAAGCAAAAAGCCCCATGACTTCTTTGTGCTAAGTGACTTGTTCAGAGGCAGAAGACAAGCCCCTGGTGATTGAGGTCTTCTTTCCAAATATTGAGGAAGCTTGAAAGGCTCATTCTGCTGTATGGGGAGGTGTATGAAACTCAAACATCTGTGAGCTGCAGCTTGGGGTATGAGTCAGGCCTTACATGGCTGCTTCTGAAATGTCTTCACTAGATGTTTGATCCTGTATTTTGTTTGGGGTTGCACGTTTGGAGGTAGGAAAAAATCCAGGTGTCACTTCAAAAATGACAGTTACTTTTGGTGTAGCTTACTGTGATGGGTACTAAGTAGCTTCTTAAGATGACATCTTTTAAGAACACCTCTTTTACATGTCACTTATTTCTAGAAAACTGGATGGAAAGCCTCATAAGAGGCAAACTTCGAAGACTGGAGAATTCATGGATGGTTGATCAGAACTAGTTTGTGTTCATTTATACATCCGAAAACTAACCTTTACAGTGGTTCTTCAGTACTTTTGAACTAGTTGAAATTCCTGAGAGAGTGCGTTTAAGGTTGTTGTGCACTGATGTTTGGTTTGCATGCAGTCTGTTCTTCCATCTGGATTTAAAAATCCTGACAGGATAATCTAATTGAGATCGTAATCTTGTTTAGAGCTGGGACCTTGCGTCACAGGAAATGCATCAGTCTCCAAGTGGGTGCCAGTACACAAATAAAAGGTTTGGGTGAAGGAGGCTGTGGATGCCTCAAATGATGTCTTAAAATTGGAAATGACAAATTAGAGTTTAACAGAGTTGTGGACTGAGAGCAGGAAATTCTAGAGAAGTACAGTCCTGGGTGCAGGGATAAGAAACCTGTGGCATGCAAGAAGGGAAAATGCAAATGACAGCAGCATGGTGCAGGGTCACTGTACCCCAGGGCAGCTGGAAAAAGAGTTGCTTGTGGTGACTAGGGCGAAGATGCTTTCCCTGCACTTCAGCAAGTGGGTGGGATTGGGCTTGATGGGGAAACTTACTTGCTGTCTTGAAGGAAAAATGGGAGTGGGACTGTTTGAGCTCCTGTAGTGTTTTTTTCTCCTGGCTGGGGCTTCACAGGGAAATCATGCCTGGAGCAGCTGCACCTTCTTGGCAAGAATGCTGGTGCCTGGTGTAAATGATTAGAAACTCCTGGTAAACCTCAGTCTGTGGCAAATCGGCTTCTGCCTGTCTTTGCACTGTACCAGAGCAGGATAAAACTGAGATACACTGGCCTATTACTCTTTGTTCTGATACTCTTTTATCCAAGCTAGGGATATTTAATTGACTCTGAAGCTGTTCCTTTGAAGGAGGTTTATTTCTCAGTTCTTCTATTTAGTATTGAATTTTCAGTTGGAGGTTTTTTCTAGTAAACTCAAATTTTATACTGGAAATGCAGTTTCTCTGCCAAGATACAGGTTGTATTACAGGAGCTTTGTCAGACCTGCATTGTTTTGGCAGGGACTGATGGTTTTGATTGGGGATGTCTTTTTTTTTTTTGTTCAAAGGCACTGCCAGGCAAAGGATGCATTTGTGAACTTGGTAGTAACAAGCATGCTACACAGCAACTGGTGGTGTCCTCGATTGTTCCACCTCCAATTTGAGCCAGCTGTTGCTTACTATTTGAACTACTAATCGTTTATTTAAACATCTTGGGGATGAAGTGAGATGTACTGGTAAGCCATGTGCATGTCCAAATACCTCTGTCCATCACATGAGTAAGATACCTGTTCAAAGTGTATTAGGTCCTGGTTGGATTTACCAGGTAGAATGGAAATAGAGCCTCAGATTCTTTCAGTGAAGCTGGAGTCTCAGACCAAATCAGTGATGTACCAGGCTCTGGGAAAGCATCAGAGGTAGATTAATAGTTTGTAAATTAAGGAAGGTTAGCAGGAAGCTTCCCTTTACTGTTGGTGCTTGTCTTACAGTCATTGTTTCCAGAGCGCATGGAAATTGCAAGCTTACGCAAGCAAACAGTTCAGACAGAACCTTAAGCATAGCTCTTGTAGAGTTAGGGAAAACTGAGGTGTAAAGGGTAGTCTGAAAGAAGAGCTATGCTCAAGTGTGAGTCTGCGACCCTGTCATGTGTGTAGAACTCTTCAGTTTGTAGGAGACATGGGTATATGTGTTTTGGAGGAGGCTGTTTTCTCAAATGAAGTATTCTTCTCTCTTGTTTCCAGGCTCACATGATTCTTTCAGCTACTGGGTTGATGAAAAATCTCCTGTGGGACCAGACCAAGCTACAGCTATCAAACGTTTGGCCAGAATTTCTTTGGTTAAAAAGATCATGAAGAAATGGTCAGTGACTCAAAATCTGACTTTCAAAGAGCAGTTGGAAGGTGGGATCCGCTACTTTGATCTTCGTGTATCTTCCAAACCTGGGGAAATAGGACAAGAGATCTACTTCATACATGGCTTGTTTGGCATCAAAGTATGGGATGGGCTGAAGGAGATTAACACCTTTCTTGAGCAGCACCCCAAGGAAGTAATCTTCTTGGATTTCAATCACTTCTATGCAATGGATGACAGCCATCACCACTTCCTGATCAACAGGATCCAGTCAGCTTTTGGATCCAAACTTTGTTCTGTTGAATGTGTAGAATATGTGACGTTACAGTACATGTGGGAGAATAAACATCAGGTAAGGAAAGGATGGGTAATGCTTTTCAAGCCCAAAGGTTAGATTTAAACAGAGAAGCTGTTTGTGGTTCCCACTCAGAGTATTGGACCGGTGGTGCTGCTGGTGGTCAGTTTAAAGCCTGCTTGGGCCTCCTTTGTGTGTATGTTTTCCTCTGTTTATTGCAGCTATGTACTCCCTCCATCCAAGGTGTGGCTAGGCTGTGTCCCTCTCCCAAGCATGTATCTTAAATAAATGATAGTGGCCTCGGGGCCTTGTGCTTCTTACAGAAGGCTTTCTCTTCTGGAAGTTCTCTCTGGAAGAACATGTTGTGCTGACTTATGTTGGTGAGGACTTGATAAACTCTTGTCTCTTTGGCCAGTGTGAGGCATGTAAACTTTAACATGACTGAGGTGTGGCACAATTTCTTAGCTCCTTTGCAGCCATCCAAACTTAGTGGCAAGATTAAATGCCTCTTGCCTGTGGCAGCTGCTCCCATGTGTACATACAGAGAACAGGGTTTCAGCAACAGCACGTAATTCTTAAACTGTAAAGTACATGAGGCTTTAAGGATTTCCTCTGAACATCAGCTGTCAGTGCTAGGGTCCAGAATGAACCATTTGTAAGTTTGGGTGTTAATCAAGAATTGCATTATCATGCTGTCCTCCTATAGGCAATCCCCTTACAAGGCGTAAAATGTTGACTTTCAATTACCAGAAGATTTTGCTGACAGCAAGACTTTGGCATCTCGTGCAGTAAGTGAGGGTGGAATGCCGCTATGCCAGTCAGCCCAGTATGCTCTAGCCACTCAATGGGAGTTCCACAGAATATGGCAGGGCTGCTAAAACCCTTAACTTCAACTACAGCTGTAATAGTCTCTGACAGTGCTTTGAAATGCTTTTGAGCCGAAGTCTTTGGATGACATTTCAGTATACTCCTGGCAACTTCATCATTTTAAACTGATGACCCCTAAAGCAATCCTGTCCTCATAGCTAACTAGAATGATCTCAATCTTCTTTGGCAATAGTGCAGCAATTTTACTGACACATGTGACTCCAGAGCAGCAGCTCTTTGCAGGGTTTACTTTTCACTGCTATCTAGCTGCAGCAGCACCACATAAGCATAAACCAGTGCAACATGCTGTTCAGATATAAATAACCTAGTTGTGAATTTTATTTTCTCATTTTTCTTTGTTCTGTTAGGTTCTCATATTCTACCACTACCCTGTGTATCAGGAATACTCCTTCCTGTGGCCAGGTAATAAAATGCCAGCGCCATGGGCTAATACAACCAATGTGCACAAACTGATACAGTTCCTGGAGACCACTCTTGAGGAACGAAGTCGTTATGGAACATTTCATGTTTCTCAAGCAATTCTCACACCTCGAGTGAGAACTATTGCACGCCATCTAATTCGTGGTCTGAAGAACACACTTGTTCATAGGTAAGGACTTGTTTTGATGTCTCAGTTCTTTATTTACTATATTTCATGTTGAAAGAGGCACTAAGTGAGTAAGAAACTATGAAATACTTGCTTAGAAAATAAGACTTGATGACAGCATGTAGTTTTGCCTCATTACTCTTGCTTGTGAGATATTTACAGTCTTTAAAATAAAGAGGTTTTGAACATAATAAAGTAACAGGGTATATATGTAACGAAGTGTTTCCTGGTAATTGGAGCTCTTTCTGAATGTGATGTGATTTCATAAAACATGGGCTGGACCTGTTTCAAGCTGATAATTCCTTCCAAATTGGCTGAACTTGAATGGTGAGGGGGGATCTTGTACTGTAGAGGAAAACTGCCTATTTGTGGGCTCAGTTTTGCGTTTGTCCGTACAAATCTGTCTCAGTAATTTCAGTAATGGCCAAAGATGTATGACCTGGGGCAGCATTTAATTTTGGGTGGGTTTTACCAAAAATTAGATGAACAATTTGACTTT
Organism: Falco cherrug; assembly: GCF_023634085.1. Lineage (NCBI taxonomy): Eukaryota > Metazoa > Chordata > Aves > Falconiformes > Falconidae > Falco > Falco cherrug. The sequence continues at coordinate 117,980,496 of NC_073698.1, read as the reverse complement.
TTTATACCACTAACTGTTGTATAACAAATTTGTCCATGAGTAAGGTCATTAAAGGGGGATTTGTTTTGAGTTGCACAGAATGCCAGTGATTTTTACTTGCTTCAGTAATGTTGATGGCAAGACCAGAGTAAGTTCCATGTGGCTCTATTTTATGGCATTATCACCTTGTAGCCTGTTGACTAAAAATTGCCACAACTCTTAACAGTCCTGGTGCAATCTGGTCTCCTGGTTCATCTTAATATTGCCTGTTTTGATGTCACTAACAGATTTATCTTGCCATAATTCTGTTGAATTATAAATTACACTTTTATGGGGGGCTGCAGCTGGTCTAATTTGATCAGCAACTGAGCTTAATATTAGGGAGTGGGATAAACACACATCTGCAGCAGCTGGGTGGTATAGAAGTAATTATGGTAAGATTATTTTAAAGCCAAAGTGTAACTTTTTAGAAAGGGTTCTAAAGAAATGGCAAGTGTTGTGCCTTTTGCAGTTGAAAACGTTGCTGATGGCAGGCAGGAAATTCCAGGTGGAAGTATAAATCGCGGAGTTCTCAGCCCTCCTTCCAGTTCACAGACCTTGATCTGGCCCAAGGTCAGTAGCTCCGGGTGATGCTTGCCCCGGTGCGCTCGGGTCCCTCCGCTGCGCCGCGCCTGCGGGGCCGGCAGGCGGCAGTAGGGGGCGCTGCGGGGCTGTGACGGGGCTGCCCCTGCGGCTCACCGGTGTTGAAAGGGAAACTCAAGCTGAATTTCTGGCTTCAAAACTCGTAAAGGATCATCGAATCTCATGGAAGGGGTGAGCAGTTTTGTTTCAAGGGGCTCCTGACACAGATCTGGGCTGGAAGCTGCTGGAATCCTCTTTGCTCCAGCCCTTTCCCTCAGCCCCATCCTCACTGCTTGTTTGAAAGTAAACATAAAATGTAAACATAAACCAAACATAAACTAGATGCTGCTGTTTGCTAAAGCATGATTGCTCATACACATTTACACATGCAAGCTGATTTGTATGTGTAAGTCTCTTTGCAGTTCTGTGTAATGTCTGCCGCCTTATATGGTAATTTTGTCCTGAATGTGAATGAATATTTAAGTGTTCTTGAGCTCTTGCTAAAGGAGAAATGTACAACGGTCATACTTTGCTGGTTGAAGTCTGTGTCCCTTGACAGGGACAGTAATTATGCCTTCACTCAAGTTCTCTCTTTTTGTTCTTGATGAGATTATTTTTTTCCTAGAACAGCAGCTGTGGTGTCATTTTAGGTTTTCTGTTTTTTCTTCCCCATCCTGTTAGCTAATTCACTTGCCTACCATCTTCTTGTGTAATTTTGTATGCATATTATGGCACTAATTTAAATAATTCTAACATACTTAGTCATTTCTCCAACTGCACTGAAAACCTTGGTGTTTGCATGCTTGAGTGCAAAAACTTGTGCAGACTCTTAGCTTGCACTCTGTCCAAGAAATTACTTGGAAATTCTACTGTGGGGAGAAATTTCAACTCCATTTCACTCAATTCCTGACACACCTCACCTTTCTCTGGTTAGTGATGTATGGTGGGATGCTCAACCTCTGCAGAGCTGAGGGCTCAGTTCAGGGTTTGTTTTCCCTGATCCCATTGCTCTGAGTCGGTCTGGAGGCTGGAAGGAGTTTGGTAGTGCAGTGTGCTGCACCCCACAAATTCTTTCCTGCCCACCCTAAGGCAGAGGGGCAGGGGAGCATCTGGGGCCAGATACAGCCCTCCTTTGTGCTACACTGAAGTCTGCTGTGAAATTAAGCTTTCGGTTCAACAAACCAGGATGGAGGAAACTGTAGTAGTGCAGCATTAAATTCTGAAGCACAGTCTGCCCGGTGAATACAGAGTTCACAAATGTTTTGTATGCATGGTAGTTTAGCATGATGACTGACCAATTGTTCTATTTGATAGTGATACTGAGAAATTAGAGACAAAAACTCTGGAATACGTGGTTTGGAGTGTTAGAAAGCAGGCATTCTTTATTTTCAGCACCAGATGCACCAGGGATGAGTTCCACCCAGCATGCATACCAGCTTGTTCATTGTTTATCTTGATATGGCTGATCTATATGGATTAATGACATTTCTGAGAAACTATTAGCATATTCATTACAGTTCCATGAAGTACTTATTATATCTACACTTGCACTACACATGTGTGGTCTAATGGGTTGGGGGTCATCTGGTGGTTGTTGGGGGCATCTTCACTCTTCTTAGTCTTCCTCTCTTCACAGCCTTCTCTTCTTCTGGCCATGTTTCAGCACTCTTGGCTCATGTCTTGGGTTTGGACTGGTTTTTAGCAGAGGAGCTAAACCGTACAATGCAGCGTTCTACTAGTAGCTGAACTACATAATACAGCGTTGTACAGCTCTGCAGTGTCATGGATATGTAGTTGCAACATTCAGAGTTAAGCATACCGGTAAAATTCTTCTGGTACCAGGAGCTAATTGCCAAGTGCAATATGAAGTGCTCTTCTCATCAGCCAGTTGCATTTTTGGGTGCAGTCAGGACCTGATCACAAATATGAGAACATTTGTAACTGTTACATTTGAAATAAGCAGGACATGTATAGAGAAGACTTCTAAAATGTTCACTTTGTATTTCAATTTCTTTAGGAACCTGCCCATGATTTTGAATTGGGTGAAAGCACAGAAGCCGGGTGTTATGGGTGTGAACATCATTACATCAGACTTCGTGGAGCTGGTTGACTTTGCTGCTACAGTTATTGCATTAAACGACCTCCTTCTAGAAGAGGATGAATCTGCAACTAAATCCTGATTGCTGTGTCCCACTTGTGCTCCTCAGCGGACATCTTCAGACTATGCTAAATGTTTTGTTGAAGTGAAATCTATTGTAGTCTGTTTATTTAAAAAAAAACTTTTCTGGAGGAAACTTGGTTAACCATCACGTACAGGCAGGTCCCTTCTCCCAGTGCTGTCTGAGTGCTGCTGTGTGTCTGTCTGTGGCTACGTGTTGGACTTAAGTTATGCACACATCTGCTGCAGTCTGGTGCGGTGTGTGCCTGCCAGCAAGGGGCTGGGCTGGCCTCCGCAGCAGATGTACCTGATTACGGTGCGTGTCTCCCCGGTGACTGGACCCCCAGTGCCCTTGTGTGTGCATCCTGCTTGTTTCTCGACACCAGGGCCTGAACCAAGGATCGCTGCTGCTCCCTCAGCAGCAGTGTGACCAGGCTGGCTGAGAAGGTATTGTTCATGGGCCACCTCGGGCATAGCTGGGCTCAGCTGGAGGCCGCTGCTGTATTCATTACCCTGTTTTAGACACTACCTCTGAGCTACTTGAAGAAACAATATTACCATTGTTCAGGGGAAAACTTACACTGTGTTGAATATATGAACTGTCCTTTGGGCCCGAGAGGCAAAGGCTTGGCACACTGCCTCTTTGGACTCCAAACTTCTTCTGGACCTCTTTATTTTACTGTAACATATTTATTGCAGCCATGTTTATAAGTGTGTTTCTTTTGGCATTAATATCGACAATATTTCAGTCCTCAAATCACGAGGATTATAACTCAAGTCTGAACTCCTGTTGAGACCTTTAGGAAACCACAACACAACCTTTCTCTTCCGCTTGCTGGTCATGTGTTTTTTCCATCCATCGAGTTTTCTTTGGGGAATGACACTGATGGCCTTTCTCTGGAAGGAGTAGGGCTAAGTGGGAGTTTGCATGGATGTGAAGGACTGGAGCTGACAGGGATTGCTCAAAACCAAAATATGACACTGATTTGCAATGTGACAGCAAATTCCAAAATTGGACCCAAAAGTTGTGTTTGTAGTCAGAGCCACAGCTATGGGGGAGAAACTTCCCCAGCCTGCACCCACTTGTGACAAAGCAAGCAAGTCACACAAGCAGAGCCACTCATCAGTGCTGCTCCTTTCTGTTGTCATACTCATTTGTGTGTTGATTCACAAAAAAAACATGACCGTGTGTGCTTGAGCCAGTGCAAGTCACACTGGTACTTGTCAGCACTTAATTGACTAGCTGATAGCAGTCCTGCAGTTTGATTTATCTTTTGTTTAAAAAAAAAAACAACCATGAGTGACTGATTAGCAGATACTTGTCTGCTTTAGTCATATTCCTAAAGCAACTGTTGGTGCACTACTGAACTCAGTGATTATGATTTTTGTATTAATCTCTAAACTATTCATAATAGAATGGATTGTCTTTATAGGTATTTTATTCAAAAGAAAAGTGAGTCTCCAGATCTGTTATTTTTGTTACTGTATTCTATGTCTACCATTCTGGTCTGACAGCTCAGAAAAATCTAAAACGTCTTTGCTTGCTTGTCATAAACTCTGAACTCAGGACAAATTTATCTAGAAGATCTACAAACCTTCCAGGTGAACCTTGGCCGAGTTCTGAGCAGACTGCAACCTGATTTATCTGCTTGTTGCATGATTTTCATTAGGGTTCTTCCAAATTTTAACTGAAACTTTTTGTAAGGGAATTGTGGGTGAGGGGGTGCCTTGTCTCAAGCTGTGCTTCTCCATTCCTTTTGTTTCGGTGATGGGGGGAAATTGCAAAAATCAGGTGTTGGGAACTAAAGCTCAAATTTCTAGTTTAAACTTGCTTTGAAAACCCTGGCAGAAGGTTTTTATTTTCAGGGTTTTTTTTCTTGTCGATGAAACTGTTGGAACCTGTTTTGAGCAGTGATATTTTGTTTGCAAAGTTATTTAAAACACCTGGATTTTCCTGAGCTGAGTTTTGTTGACCTCCTCTTCTCAGTCCCAGCTGAAACTCCGTGATAGTGTTAAATGTATGGGTTTGGTTTCAGTGGTCATTTAGCTGCAAATTGTCTTAGAGCTCAGAAGAACTCGTTTGAATGTTGATGAGGCAGAAGTGATAGGTTTGCAAAGCTTCCTGCTAGAGCTGGAGGACAAGGCGAGAAGGTGAGGTGAGTATGATGATTGCGTTTGACCCTTAATATATTTTGTACTGTATATATCTACCTCAGAAGAGACTTATTTGGCTTAACCAATACTCATGTTGTGCATGCACAGCGATGACTGCTAGTCCAGTTGTATTTATTTGACTAGAGATGCGATGGTTGTAACTCAGGGCTTTGGTTAGGTATTTTTAAGTACCAGCTCAAGAAGTTTAAAGTATTTTCTGTTAGCTCTTGTATCTTGAAATAGGACAAAAGCATGCTAGGTGTTAAGAGTGTTAGCAGAGGGAAAAGAAATGGAACATAACTTTAGAATTAATGATGAAGTGGGGGAAGAATTTCTGTACATTTTGCTTGTCTGAAGAGACTTGTGTGTCATTTCAGAGCAGTGCTCGGTGTTATGCCTCTGTGAGGAATCTGACAGCCTCCATAGTGAGTTGGGCAATTAGCTGTCAGACACGACTGCCTGTGACAGAGTATCTCCTGTGGGTATCCTGGGCAGCGTTAGTGCTGATGTTTAGAATCGGTTTTAGGATAGTCCTAAACAATCCTAAACAAGACTACCTACCTTTCTTGTGTTACACATGGTAGCCCGTTCCAAAGCAACCTGTATTAATAGGCTTGTGTCTCTGATACACCACCGCAGCGTATCCAGATGCCCTGACCCTTTGTAAAATGCAAGCCATCTGGAACTGGACTTCGGGCTGTGGACTCTATTTTTCCAGCGTTATAAAATTAAAAGGTGAGCTGGGCGGAAAGGGAGGGTTGAGGAAGTAGGGCAGCAGTTTGCATCCAGTGCCCACGCTGGAGGTGTGGCAGTGCTTAGCCAGGTTTCGGGCAGCAGAGTGGAGCAGGTCTGGCAGGTGAGTGACAGCGGCCACAGCTCATACTGGGAACTCTGCAGGGAGTGTAGCCGCTGAGCACCGAGCAGCCTGCGGGGTCGTGTGTGTATGGGCTTGAGGAAAATAAAGACTGGCATGAACGCAAGAGGAGGCTGAGGGCTTCTTGCTGTCGTAGACCTGTACCTGTAGCATGGGGTGGTGTAGCCTTGCTTGTGTGTGCCCAGAGCAGCAGGGTCACTTGAACAGTCTACCTGGAAAACTCCCGCAGAAGAATTATGAGGACTTGACTGTTCTGTCGGTGCTGGGAGAAGAAAAGCCAGGAAACTAGCAGCTGCCTGAGGCAAAGTACCTACTTGAATTGCATGTTCTTGAATATTTACTTTTATGGTTTATTACGGATTCAGGTTACTTATACATTGTTTTATGACTGTTTCTCTTACTAATGTGCAATCACTGAATACTGAGCACACGGGTGGTACGCCTGTTCTGGCACGGACAGCTGCTGTGTGCAGTTTGAGGGCATACCTGTGGCTCAGGAGACCTCTGCGCCTATCCCTGATGGGAGAAGGTTGTGAGGAAGCATATGTGAGTCTTTAGTATCTTACTGTGTGCTCGTAGGTGAAAACAAAGAGGAAATACTAGATTTTGCAGACTGATAATCTCTCAGCCCCTATTTGGGAGCTGCTGTCCTAACATATTTAACAGCTGTGGAGCTGGGAGTTGTAATGTTAATGTTAAAATTTTTAAATTTTTCTGAGAACAGAAGACAGATTCCTGCTGTCTAATTTTGGAATTGAAGGGATACCAACTTGTGTGTGTTGCTGTGATGGTGAGGATCCTGCTGGAGACAGTGCTGGCCAGGTGCCTTCCCGGGGTGCTGCAGTCAGTGAGGGATGTCAGACTGGGGGTCTCCAGAGCAGAAATACTGCAAAAAGGCCCCCACTCTGCTAAACAGACTTGTTGGAGAAGAAAGGAATAGTGGGAGAGTAGTGTCTTTGCTCTGAACACATGCTGTTTTCTGCTGTGTTGGTACTGAGTATGTTGGAGTTCAAAAGCACCTGTACTGTAAAGCTGAGGAAGCATTTCTGAGCAGGGATTTTGGCTCCAACAGAAGTAGGGCATCTGCCGAGGTGCTAATCTATTGTTCTTATCTGGCTGAGCCTTTGGAAGTATTTGCTTTGTGTACCTCTACCATCTAGTAGACCAGGGTTTGGGACTTCTATAGATAAATAGACAACGTCGCCATTATGGTTTAAAATCGGGTTAGCTATGGAAGTCTGACCATGCACGTGACACCTGAGGTCTACTTGAATATATGGTATTTCACGTGAAGTCTGTATGCAGTTTTAATCGGACTTCTATCTAGGCTTGAGCCTGTTGTTGCCAGTCCCCAATAAGCAAATTCTTTGGTCAGAGGACCGCTGTTTGGGGCAAAACTTCGGGCAAACTTTCAGTGGTTCTTTATGCACAGAGAAGTTGTCTGTGAGGAACAGAACTGACTCAAACTTCATTTGAAATTCAGATCTGGTCAAGCTGTAGTCCATTTGGCAGTGGGAAAGATGATTATTTTTTCCTGTGTCTGACAGGAAATTTTTACTCCAGCTTTGGTTTTTGACTCAACAGATGGGTAGAAGAGCCAGAGCATATGCTAAAGAGCAAATAGCTTTTATGCTAAGGACATGTACGTTGGGCTAACTGTTAAAGAGTATAGTGATTTACTTAGCCACACCTTTCAATGATAATCCTGTTTAGCTGTTTGATTTAGGTTGTTAAATTAGTCTCTATTATGTATTTGAAAAAATCAGTCCCACTACTTTGTCTTGCTGAAGTGTGTGTACTTCTCTGAGCGTGTTTATTTCCCTACAAGTCTTATCGAGTAGACAAGCTTTAACTTTTTAATTGTAGGGGCTGGAATAGGAATGTCAGTTCCAGAACTGTTTGAATGTGATTATATCTTGTATTCCTGGATATCTGTGTTGTCGTTCATTAAAAACAGTACTTACCCTTTGTTAGGTCTGTGACTTTCCTCTGTATCTCACTTAAATTGAACTGCAGATAATTCTGAACAGTATTGATCAGCACATCCTATATAAATAATTTTGATGGTTCTTTGATTTTCATCAGTGGCAAACATATTTTGCAATTGGGTTTTTCTGTTTGTACTGTGGAAGGGGGGCAGAGGGAGCAGAGTGCACTGCAGATAAACTTGGGGTTGACAACTGTTTCTTTCTGCTTTACTCTGCATCTATGTCATTATGAGTTTTTATTCCTGAAAATAAAAGTACAACTTGAGTCAATCATCTTTCTGTGTTTTGCACTGCTGTTTTGATACATTATGATTACATTAGTCAATTAACATCAGTTGAGCGCAGTTATTTTCTGAGGCAGAATGGTGTGGTTGAAGGTTGTGTTTTTGAGGTGCTACATCTTGTTGCACTTGTGTTCCTGGGCAGTCAGACCCGGATGACATGTTTATTTTTTAGGGTGTGCTGAGAATTTATCTGTGGAAGCCATAGTGCGAAATGAATGGAAAACTGTATGCTTGCACTCACATGCATGCACAGTTGTGTCTCTGCCTGAACACGGTGGGATAAAAGCATGCTAGTGCATGCATCAAGTTGTGTCTTGAAAGGCAAGTACTATTTTTTGTGCAGCCTCTACTGCTGTAATACGAGTGCTGAAGCTTCATGGTGATGCTTGATCAGGAAATAAAATTAATGATGATTCCCAGAGCCTGGGCTAATGTTGGGTGCTTGTAACCTGGTGAGGTCAGCAAGACCCTTCTTTGGGTCACTGTCAGGTTGCCTCTCTTGGGGATGTGGGAGTACCAGGGTGGGGAGGAGGGGAGAGCGAATGACCCAGATTCCTTTGTGTTTTCAGACACTGGTCGCTGATGGGTGCTGTCTTGCAGCTTTGTTTTCTGAAATTACTAAAGGTAGAACTGGGAGTTAAGACCCTAATCACTAGTGTCCCTACCTGTTGTCTCAGACCTTGAGGTGAGTGTTTACAAGCCAGACTAGTGACTCAGGTACGCAGCTAGCCAAGGGTTTCACTAGTCTGAAATGTGCTGCAGGCAGGGAGCGTGCCACCACTTTGTACAGAACATACACCTGTGCAGCAGCATCCAATGTGAATAGCAGGAGCTGTCTGGGGGGCGGGGGGGAGTTGGTGGTTGACTAGCTTGCAGTAGCAGTGTTAACTTCTTTTTTTTCTCCTCTAAATGCTGTTTCCCCAGGCCAGGAATTGTATGCCATAGGGGACTTTGGGTGCGAAAGTGAGCGTGATTTCATCATACTGCTTTCCTAGGGGGTTTAATTTTTTTCCCAGTTTGTGTGCCTTTCAGCAATGCTGGACGAGGGCACACATGCATATATGTGCACATATATGCACGGAGTAGTAACTTTTATGAAGGGTATAATGATACTGCAAGAACTAGCCGCGTGTTCTGTGACAAATTCATGCATGCCCTTTATAGCAGAGTCTCTCGCTGTCGCCACAAACCTGTGATTAGCTGTTCAAACAGAATCATTCCTAAATTGCATGTGGCTTAGTACTTGCCTCTTTGGAGATACTACTGAACCAGCATGCAGATTTTCAGCTGTGGAGGATAAACTCTTCTGTGGTGTCTGAAGGAAAGCCAGTTTGAAACCTGGTGTACGCTGCCAACCGCTCGTGTTCTGTGCGTAACTGGAAGGTGAGCAGAATGCAGGCTCTGGGGCTGAGTAGTGGTGGCACCAGATTCTTCTGATCAGTTAGGTGACACACCGGTCACTTGCATGAGACTAGAAAAACATTTGGCCAAAAAGCCTCTCTCCAACTGAAGTATAGTAAGTGGGGTCAGTTTGTCAAGTTCTCAAGTGAGTGAATGGTGGGAAAAAACCCAAGTGATTTTTAAACTGCTGCTGGTTAGTGAGTCCAGCTGCTCTGCTCAAGGATCCGAAATCTGATACTTGTTGCAGTGCCACTGCCTGAAGTTGAGACAAAGTGGAATCTTCTGGAGAAGAGGCAGAGAGCTATCAGATTCATCAACAGGTGATGTGCTGCATGGGTAAGCTGTTAAAGATAATCACACTTCAAATCAACTCTTCCTCAATTTAGAGATTTGCTTTAATTAAAAGCAAAGCTTGCTTAGAGTAGAAAAAGGTTGGTTGCTTTCCTGTCCTTCCTCGTGTATCTCTTACCTACAGTAGAAATAAATACACCTCGGGGGAAGGACTGCAGGACCGTGCTGGGTCTGCTGGAAGGAGCAGCTTTCAGACATGAGCTGTGTAGCCCTGGATCTGCAAGGTCAATAAAAACTTGACCTCGGTGGGCAGGTACCGTTCTTCCAGCCACCAGAGAAAATGCGTGCCTGTGGCAGAATGGTTCGCAAATTTGTGAATTAAGTTTTCAGTGTAATTACTTATGGGCTGAAATTGCATAGTGTTGTGAATTAGGTAGTACTTCAGAGGTGAATGCTTTTGGTCTGCTTTGTGGTTATTTTTGTTTGTTCTCAGGTTAAAAATAAACCAGCCTTGTCTGTTGCGAGATAACCATTGCTTAGCCTCGTTTCTAATTTAGAAGCAAAATTCATATGGAGTGATTTTGTGCTCCTGTATCTGTAGTGAGCAGTTCCTTGGTGGAAGGAAAAGTGACTGGCAGTACCTTAGGTACTGGTGCATCAAGGTAGGGAGCTGGTAGCTCCATAAAATGTAAACTGTGACAGTGTCAGTGCAGACTGTCCCTTTAGAGCTGAGGCAGACACCTTAGCTGCTGGATGAACCTTTGAAAGAGTTCTGGTGACTCAGGGGATGCTGAACAACAAATGAGTTGGTTTTCATGCGAAGACTTGCAGGTTTCACTGAAATGCCCTGAAAGCTTGACTGGTGCGTGGGAAGCCGGGGGGGTTATCTCATACCTGGGCTCGAGCGGGGAACTTCTGTTTGATCAGAGCTGTGGATGCCTTTAGTGTTTCATCTTTTTGACGATGAGGAAGTTGTGATACTGTTTGTGGCAGATACTGTTTGGGGTTGCTCAGCAGAGGCGCAGAGAAACAGCAGGTCCAACCCCATCCCCCCCAGCCCCTTGCTTTGCACTGCAAACAGCACCTTGGCATTTCAGATGTCTTTGTAACTCTGGGACCAGTTCCTCTTGGGTTGAAAATTTGGGAACACAAAGTACAGAAGAAATGGAGAGCTGAGCTGTTTTCTTTTTATCATGTTGCTTCTTGCAAATACATTTTAAGAAGAGGGAAATAAAAGACTGCCTGAGGGCATGTTCCTCCCTGCATCAAAGTAGTCATCTGGCAGACTGGGTGGAGAAAAACATACATTGTTTGTGTGGTGAGGTCTCTGTAAATGAGAATTAAAGATGGTAAAAATATTTTTCTTGAACTCTCTGCTACTGACCATTCACCTTTCTTAGCGCTCATAGCAGCAGAGCAAAGGGTTGGGTTTCAGTATTCCTGGGTTTTCTTCCAGCTTGAAATTGCAAAACCTAAAATCATGAGTGCAAGGAAGAAACAAAAAGCACCCTCAGAAAGAGAAGCTGGAGCAGTGGAAAGAGAAGGGAAGGTATGTAATAGAGATGGTGCTGCAACTTGCCCTTTGGAATGGAAAATAAAGCTCTTCTGGTTCAGGGCTTTTTTTTCTGAGACAGAACAAATTATTGCATGAAGATCACTCTTTGAATCGCATCCAGTACAAAGTTCATCTGATATGTTAAATGCAGTTCCACGTTTACAAAAGTGCTGAATTTTACTTGATAGCATCCTTTAAAGACTGCACTGGCAGCAAATAAAATACAACATGCCAGGCATTTCTCCTGAGAAAAATAACAATCGCTAGCATTTCAGCTTAAATATCTCGCATGCCAACAGTTTTTTTTCTCTGATTTTGCATTTCTTAGAGGAATTGTGATTTGAACTCTAAAGCATTAGAAGCAGCCAACTCATCCTGTGTGATAGTGGTTATTACTGGAAAACTTACTTTAGTCATTGCCAAAACAAAAGTGTGTATCACCAAGATAATCCCCTTCTGGCCCTCCGTAAATCTGTCTCGAAAACTGCCCTCAGTAACAGGATTGTCTGCGGATGACTGACACGAGGCAACCTGGCAGGACAGCTTCTTTGTTGCACACCACAAAGGGGTTTATGGCGTGCTGTGCTGGTGTCTCAGGCTGGTCCCCCCCCTGCAGATGCTGGGGATGGTCACTGTGGCCACGCACAGCGCTCGAGCCCAGGTGTATCCTTCCAGGCTCTCCCATTGCAGAAGGAATCCAAAACTCACTGCAGGGTTCCTGAAATTTCTCCACGAAGTAGAAGCAAGGCTGCTGCAAGGATAACTTACACTAGCAACTGTCAGTGTAGTTTGGAGGATCCTGATAAGTCCTGCCAGGTAGTCATTTGTTTTCATAGTACTCATCTGGGAAGGGGTTTGGCAGTGCCAGCTTTGTGCCACCTGGGTGTCATGCACGAGGGGGACTGTTTTCTCGGATGGTTATTTTGACTGCCATCTCCTGGGAAGAGCTACTAAAGACCAGACTGCTCAAAAATCTCCTTGTTTATGGCAGTAAAGCAGATAAACACAAGAAGAAAAGACTGTAGTCATTGCCAAGAACAAGAAATTCTGAGCAGCTTTATTTCCCTTCTGCATTTAGCTCCGCTCTCCTGTCTGGGGGCTAGGTTTGCTCCCTTTCCAAGGATGAAGGATAATGCAGGCAGTGTTAATAGCATGCACCAGGGAACCGGCTCCTCAAGATCATGATTATAGTGAAGCTGTTTACCCAAAAGTGAAATGAAAGGCTTGGCCATGCGTTTGTTCCCTGCTCTGTTACTATGCTGTGACTCGGCACAGAAGAGGCTGTAGGAGCGGTTACAGCAAGGCTTTGAGCAGAGGGCGAGGGAAACGAGCTGAACATCAACCCTCTGGAGAGCACTGGAGCTCCCACTAAGTGCATGTGCTTCTGTAGAGGACAAACAAACAGTCAACTTGAAATCCTTGTTTCCCTGCCCCACTGGGTGTGAGTGGTTGGTTAGGGCGCTTCAGAAAAGACGGGAAGGAAAATCCTCCTTACTGCCCTTACACCCGCAGAAATTTAATATTTCATGGACAGGTACGTGCTGCTGTCTGCCCTGCCTCCAGGGGCACGGGCTGGAAGATCCAGAGGCTCCCAGTGTGGTGCTGCAGTTCTCTGCCATCTGTTTTGTTATTGCAAGAGATGTGCAGTTGCCTGGTCCGGTTCCTGGGATCTTGCTTTTGCTCCAATGGTCCTTGTGCCCTTTGTGCCTGTGGAACAGATAGGTGGGAATTATTATTTTTGGTGGGTCTCAAGCCTTGCCAAAACTACGAAGTTTTTTTACAGTGTCAAGCTGAAAAACCTGCATTGTTTGTTTTGAAGAAAACCATGACTACCTTCTAGCATGCTGTTTTGGTGGTGGTCACCGTACCTGCCCAGGTCACAGGGGTGTTGCACTAATTCGTTAAAGCTTGAGGAATGTTCCTGCTACAGGACTGAGGGCTGCAAATACGGACTGACACGGGCTTTAGGCTAAGCAAACCGAAACCCAACTCCCACGTAGGGACCCAAGGATCCTTCTGCCAAGTGCAGGGATGCTGTCCCACCTGGCTGGCCCTGCAGGCGAGTGGCACACCCCCCTAGGGAATGCGGACCCCCGGGTCGAAGTTAGGCTCAAGCTATGCTTCGAGATACCATCTCCAGAACATTTCAGGGCACCACACCTTGTTCTTCTCAAAAACTCCTGTATGTGGTAGGACAGGAGGAGAAAGGCAAGCAGGCAGCGTCTCCTGTGACGAATCTGAAGCCCGTGCTCAGAACTCTGTCTTGCTGGATTCCCATCGGTCAGGACACATCTGCTCTGCCCAGTGAGTATCATTGTTACAGCTGGTGCTGTTTTCCTACTCCAGGGCTGGCACATGTAGCTGTGTTCCCCAAGAGTTTAATTAGATTAGGTATGGCTTTCTGGCTCCAGGTTGAGGCTGTGTTCAGACAGACTACTGGGTTTTTTTCAGAGCTGATTAGTGTAGTCCTAGTCTTGAAAGCTGCCTTTAAGTTTCAAAAGCTTTGAACCGTCCTGCTAAATTACCATTGGCAAGATGCTGCTGGATGGGACGGTCCAGTTCCAGCAAGGTGGTAGAGCTGCTCTTACTTTGTTTCTCTGGAATAACAGCCTTAAAAGACCACCTAATGCTCACCCAGGTTTTCCCTCCTGATCTGGTGGGAGCAGGGTTACATTAGCATTGAGTCTGGAGGAAATGTGGGCTCCTGGCCTCTGTGCTTCTCTCATGTGTGTCAAGGAAGAGAACTTGGAACGTGCAAGGGACTCTTGGTGTCACTGTTCCCCCTCCTTGTTTTCAAGTGCCTGAGAGAAAGAAGCTGGTACCTTAGTGGGTGTTCCAGACATCTAATCAGAATGTAATTACTCTGTGATCACCCTGGTTTTGATAGCTGGGGAGGAGGCATCAACCAGGGGTATGCTGGACTCTGCTGGTTGACTGGATTTGTTGGGGTTTGTAGAACTCCATTGCCTGTCCTCTCTGTTAGCTATTCTGTTTCAGTGCACCTCTAGCTGACTTGAGTTCTAGAGCACTGTGGCACACTGCAGGATGCGAAGGAAACAAAAAAAAAAAAAAAATTTGGAACTTTGAGCAAAGCACTTCAACTCAATGGTGTGGTAGGAGGAGCAGATGATGTGCTGAGGGTGATGCTAAACTAGTTTGGGGAGAACTGGGAATGAAATAGTATGGAATTAGCAACTTTATGCCACGGTGGGCTGGATAGTTTAGTGTCTGTGTGCTGGCAGAGGTTTTTTTGTGGGGGTATTAGAGCTTTGGAAGTGTTGTGGGTTACAGGAGGAGCACCTGGGAAGGGTTTGAGCTCCAGTGTTGCCTTTGCTTTCCTCAAGAAGGTCACCAGAGCTGGTTAATAAAGCTTTAGCTGCGGAGCTCACTAAACATTCTTCCAGTTCAATGGCCTGTGCAGAATGATGTGTTTGGTCAATGTTTAATTCCTAAGCAACAAGTGGTGATTGTCATACTAGAAGGCACTTGTGGTGTTGACTGAAGCAATGGAGGCCAAGGATTAAAAAGGTCGTGCAGGGTGATCTCTTCTGCACCCTCAAAGCTCTCTGCTTTAGGTCAGGTCCCTGCACAGCAGGAGAAAGCAGGGAGAAGTTCTGCCTTAAGGCCAGAAAAGGCTTTCCAATAAGAAAAACCAGCCCTTGGCTAAAAAAAAAAAATATATATTGGCTGTAGTGGTGGTGGGAAAGGCAAAAGGAGATGTTACCTGTGGGATGGTGGGGGGGAGGCAGGAGCTCGGGCGCCATCCACCCGTGCCCTGGTGCCAGGAGCAGCAGTGGGACCGTGGCTGCCGCTTCGGGCGGCAGGAGCTGAGGGGGGAGGGGCGGGCTGGGGCGGCCGGGGGCTGCCTGTGCGCTCGGGGACGGAGAGGGGGCTGCACACGGTGCCCGCAGGAGCAGGGGAGACCTGGGTGGGATGTCAAGTAGAAAACTCAAGGAGCTTTCTTGTTAGGATGAGTCAGAAACGAGAAGAGCCGAGAGCCTTTATCCTGCCTCTCCCTCCTCCGAGCTCTAGCTGCCCTTCTCCCCCCCTGCAACGGATGCCCCCGCTGCCCTCCCCCCATAATGGCTGCCCTACCTGTTGTTCCTCCCCCCCCTTCCATGGATGCCCTAGCCTCTCTCCCCCTCCCCCCTCCGGCTGCCCTAGCTGCCCCCTCCCCCCGCGGGGTGCCCTCGCTGCCCTTCCGGCACCCGAGAAGCAGCACCCCTGTGCTATGCCTCGTGGTGCCCCCCAGGAGGTGGCTCGGGCAGGGGCTCGGGGCTGCTGCCCCTGCCAGGGCGCCTGCCCGTGCTGGGCCGTGGGCTGCCAGCAGCTGCCCCTGCTCTGTCCCCGCTTCGGGCCTGGTTTTGTCTGCAGCTGCTTTTCCCAAGGGCTGTGTCGGCTCAGGCTTTGCACCGGGATGGGGGGGACAGACACGCTCCCACCGCCCGTGGCACTACCTGCAAGCGGTCGCAGTTCACAACCCTGGTTATGGAGCCTGGCCCAGGACGGCGAGGCTGGCTTGGCTTGGGCATGTGTGCTAAGAGGATCTGTAGGGCTTTGCTTCTGCATATGTGCTGGGAGGATCAGCGTGATTTGTCCTTTATTTCTCGTGTTTTATACATCGACACATACAATAGCAATTATTCCGTGCTTTGCTGATTCTGGCTGGTAAGGGACACCAGGATTGATAAAGTCCTGTCCAAACCGCTGCACCTCCCAGATCGTGGGGTTTGGGGCTGCTTTGTCTTAAAGGCAGAGCTATTACCAATTTATCTTCTTATGGTTGGCTGTTACTGAGCCTACAGACCAGAGTTCTGCTTCAGTTTAGAAGATTAAAGCAAGACTTGAGTAGATTATCTTTGATCTACTGCGACCTCAGCTGCTTAGGGAAGAGAGCTGGGCTGGAAGCTGACGGCAGGGCTTACTGGTGGCCAGGACAAACTGCTCTTTCCATCCTAGATATTGACACCAGCACTGATTTAGGGAGCACCAGGAATAAATTTTCACCCATGCAATTTTCAGCTGCAAGATAGGTTTAGTACTAAATTACTGACTTGCGAGGATTTCAGTCATGGCAATGACTGATCTCTCTTTTTTTTTTTTGCTGAGTTGATGCTCTTGTAAACATATAAGGTGGCTATGTAAAAGCTATTGTTTGAGCCTTTTGCCTTTTTAAAAAAAAAAATCATACTGTTTACCCTGAAAATGAAAAATGAATGCTGTGTAAGAGTGGTATGTCCTATAAACTAGTATTACTTTGCTTAGTGTATCAGCAGGAGCAGGCTGTTCCAGCAGCCAGGGTGCACATTCCAAAGCAATTAGAACAGTTTCATGAGTAAATACTGCTCAGCAGCTGATAAAATGCCTTTCAGATGTCTTCGTAAAACAGATTCAGGTGACCAGCAAAGAAATACTTCCTTTAACCTTTGCAGTTGAATGTAAAAAAAAAAAAAAAAAAAACCTTTGATTTTTTTAGCAACTTTTTCATTCAAAAATTGCTGTGAATTGAAAATTGTTAATTTGTGTTGGAATAGTCTGAAACTGAGTCACAGGGAAAAGTAAAGGTGGCTGTGGATTCCCCCCTCCCCGTCGGCTTCCCCAGGGTCCCTGCCCTCTCAGAGCATAACCAGACATCGAAATCGTCTGATGCTTGGCTCAACCAAGAGGATGAAAACCTCTAGGGAGGAGGAACAAGTGGAAGGATGGAAACCATAAAAGGAGGATTTCCTCTGCCTATAAACTGGCATGTATGCAACTGCAATTCATCTGGGAAGCTCCACCAACTGTCCAGCATGCCTGTTTGCAGCTCAGGAGCGTGGCCGCAAGCTGCGGCACTGCTTCCCAAACTGCTTGGACCAGCAAACCTCCCCAGTCCTGTTTTTCCCCAGGTTGTCCCTTGTCATAGAGCTTTGAATTCCCAGCCTCGCCTCAGCGGTGTGGTCTCCAGGCCCACCAGCCCTCTGTATTCCCCAGCTGGGAGAACCCCTGACCCAGAGTACCCAGACACAGCCAGTTGGCTATCAGGTACTCCAAGCACACAGATTTTTTTTTAATTATTTTTTTAACCCCCAGAAACATGCTTTCAGAAACTAAACAGTCTTTTAGATGTGAGCTGGGTTTTTAGTCTCCCCTGTTTCCCTGGTTTTCTCTTTCCTATCCTGGATACTTCTTGGCTAGTGTTACTTTCTCTGGATTCTTTTCCCTACATTGCTGCTTTGGGAAGGATGGAGAGAAAACTAGGGAGGGATGGCTTTCTTTTAAACACTTTTGCCTTGGGACGGCGTTGCTCTGAGTTGCAAGAGAAGGCAGGTAGTGGGGAAGTTACCCGGGACATGCTCTGGGAATTCCCAATGGAGGAGGCCGGGCATCTGAAAGGAGAGGAGCACAAGCCCTGTGAGCGGGGCTGAGCCTGGAAGGTGATCAGGAACAGAGGTGGGCTTCCAGCAACGCCAGCTGGAGCTCAACCCGAGCGGTGCGTGAAGCCAAACCCCAAGTCTGTTTGCTTTGACTGGGTAACTTAAGACCTGCACTTGGATGCTGTGGTCCAGGCCCTGGCCGAGCAGACGGAGCCTGAGCTGCTTCAGCATGAGGAAGACATCAGATTTATCCCAAGCATGTCACGTAAGCACATGTTGAACTTCTGAGTGTGTGTGAGTAGCCCTGGTGCCAGTACAGCGTTTGGGAATCTGTCCTCACTCCCAGCCCTTCGTCCTGATGAAGACAACAGGATTTATAGAGGAGACTTTAAGCATGTTCTTCATGTCTTGTTCAGTGTACTGAAGCACACAGATAGAAAATATACACCAAGATCTATGTAACATCATTGACTCCAGCTAGCATAGGACTAGCATTGGTTTCTTTTTGGTTTTTTGGTTTGTTTTTTTTATGTCTGTCTTGTTCTGGTTTGTGGTTTTCCTGGGGAGGGTTGTATGTCATGTGGAGGCATGAGAAATCCAACTCAAAGAACTGGGCTTGGGAATTTTCTGTGGACATCCCGTGGGGATGCTGCTGGCACACACCTAGTGAGGTTTCAGAGGCAGCCGGCTATAGGGAGATATTTCTGGTACCTCTTGCCCAAATGCTTTCCAGCCCCTGCTCCCCCTTCAAGTGACAGCAGCTCATGGTTGTGCTTGGTGGAGCCCACTTCTGCTGGAAAACTTGGCCAGCTCTGTCCCAGGACCTGGATCTGGATCCTGAAGTGATATCCAGATAACTCCTTTCTCTCCCTGTCTTCTAGGCCTATATATAGAATCTGTAGTTCTGCATGGCCTTATTTTATTTTTTTAATCCTGAGTTAGACTAAATAGCAAAACAACTGTTGATTATGTTATGAGATTTTATTTATGGCATGGTTGTCTTCCTCAGCTTGATTTGGTTTAAAAGAAACCCAAATACTTCCAGACTGAGGTGACTGTGGCTAAAACACTTTCCAACACCTCTGGGGGCTTTGGTTTGCAAGCAGTGTCCTGGGTTGGGTTTGCTGTGAGTCAAAACCTAAACAAAATCATGAGCTCGCCCTTACCTGCTCCCCTGAGCTCTGCTGCGTTAGAGGCGAAGGTACCGATGTTACCTGGCTGGTTTGAGGAGCTTTACAGCACCTCGCTCAGTTTTAAAACCTTGTGTAAAAGAGGGGGCTTCTACAGCTGTACATTAAGTTTCAAGCTGCAGTCAGAGCCTCGGTCGTGTTGTCTTGCTTTGGCTTGGAGAGGGAGCTGCCTTGGCCGCCGGCCAGCTGGCAGGGCTGTGGCTTTCAGGCTTCCCCACGGAGCCTTGGCTCTCGGCAGGTCAGCAGCCTGGCCACGGGCAGGAATGTTGGATCCTGGCCCATTTGGCATGTTATGGCCCTGCTGGATAAGAATGCAGCGAGCCAAGACCCTAAGCTCCCAGAAGCAGGGAGAGGGTCTGTAAGGAGCCTGCCTCTACCACCCTTGGGACCTGGTGCTTCATAGCAGCACCAGCTTGGATGGGAGGAGGTGTCTCCATGCCAGGCTGGATGGCAGAGGGTGTCTGTGTCTCTGTTTCCTAATCCTACACCAAGTGCAAGAGGACTTCTGCTGCAAAACTAGCCCAGAGCCCCCTGAACTCTGAGTGATATTCAGCCTCATGGCTTTATTAAAAACATTACAGTAGCTTTCACCCCCAGAGCACTACAGTCTTCAAACTGAGAGCTGTATTTTGGCTGAGGAACACCCTAAAATCAGGCAGTGTTCAGGTGGGGGTCTTTGTTTTCACAATTTTGACTACTTAAAGCCGCATGATGTAAGTTTTAAGTCTGCTTCTTCTTACCTACTCAAAGCTCTTGTGCTGGCATGACCAACAGAAGCCCCGCAGGTGGGCCTATGGGATGTGCAATGGAGTTTGCCCGCAGGCAAAGAACTTGCAAATTCCTCTCGTGTTGACTTATCCAGGATTCATGAGTTTGGAGTGGAGTCCTCTTGGGTCTTTTAATCACACGAAACCTGGATGGTCCTGCTGCATCAGCGTAGCTTTTTGGCTCTTTGCCACAGGACACAGTCTTGGCTTCAGGGACAAACCAGCATGCTGAGGTCTGTGGTTTGGGGGGTCTGAACGCACCTGGTGTCCTGTACGCTGTGTGGCAAAAGGTACATCCTTCTTGCTTTTCAACTTGATGGTTTTCCACTTTGAGTTTCCTTTTGAATCATTTCCTAGGAAAGAGAACCTTTAAAGCAGCTCTTTCACCTTTCACTTGGGCAAGTAGGCTTCGTGCTGCAAATATGACAATGCTTGAAGGGGTTAGTTAGTGTGTTAACAGCTTCAGCTGCTAATCTCCTGGAGAACGTGGGGTTTTGGAAGTGGATTAGTGCTTCTCCCTAATGACCTTCAACTGCTTGTTCTGCATGGATACAGGGAATTTCCTCAACACTTGCAGAGACTAGCAAGCAGTCTCATACTCTGAGGTATGGTGCTTCTGCAGAAATTAGTAGTTGGCTGAGGTGCTGAGCACTAAAGTCACCTTATGGGAGACCTTGCTGATGGTGATGGGGGTGGGGGGGGGGGACACACACACACACAAAAAAAACCTGCTTCATGGCATGACAATATCTTCTCAGGGAAGCCAAAAGAAGCTTCACAGTCACACAGTGCCCACAATGCCTAATCACTTCTCAGAATTCCTTGCTAAATTATAACATGTAGCAAAAAATCAACTTCTCTGAGTTTTCAGTGAGCTTTCACTTCCAGCTTGTCAAAAGAAAAATCTGTGCTTCTTCCACCCCCTTGAATGAAGACTTGGTCCCTGTATTCATAGTCTCCATGGTGTCTTTCTTGCATTTGTTTTATGTAAAGCAAAGAAACTCCCATGTACACGTACTTCAGCTGGAATGATAGGAAGCTGCTTTTCCCATATCCCAGATGCTGGTAGCTTCAATGCACTTTCATATTGGGGATCTCGGGATCTCTGGGTTCCTTTGAAACAGCCACATGCTTCTCAGATGTGGCAGGTCATGAGGCAGGGACTGCTGGAGGACAAGAGGTAACCTATTTGTGGTCGAAGAGGCACAGGGGAAAATTATGTCAGAGTTCCTCCTTAGGAAGCCTTTGCAAAGAAGGTGTTTCACGTGTAGACACAGAGTGTTCATCCCACCTCTTTTTGAAGTGCCTAATAGTCTGTCGCGTTAGAGACAGCATCTCTGGCTGCTCCTCCAGGAGGAAGGTTGTGAGGCTCAACAAGAGACTAGAATTAAATTCCTGAGAGTCATTCAGTAAGCTATGTAGCCTACTGGGTTCTGTCTTGTGTGTGCTTCCCTCTAACTGGGGGGATGTCCTTTCACTATCTGTTGGCAAATCACACCACTTTTATTTTGGGTGAAGCTTTAACAGTGTTTTTTTCTGTAGCGCTTCCCATTGCTGCTCCCAGCCCTGCTCTCACACCACTTCATCTCCTTAAAACTCACTGGTGTTCTAAAATCTATTTTGGGGGAGTTAGGTATTCAGAGAGAAAGTAATAAGAAGGCCTTGCAGCACCCTCTGATGTTTAGGAAAAGGTTAACAAATCCCAAAATAGCTTCTCCAGGCTGTGGGCGATGTTGGGCCAGGTTTGCATTTCTGGGATTCTTGCTTTACCTTATTTAGCCAGGCGGAGCGGGACCCCGCGGTCCCCGCACGCGGCGGGGAGACAGGGCTTGGTTGGGATGAAAGTATGTGCTTTTTGCTTTGGAGGCACATGGCTAAATATGGGCTGCATTAATAAAAAATGAGCCTGTTTTCTGGCAGAGTTACAGATTCCCGACGTTCCTCAAGTGAAAAAGGCAAGCCCTTCAGCATCCCGCTTTGTGACTCTGACAGCGGCTGTACTGGAGGGGGTGGGGGGATGTGGCAACGTTGACAGTGATGGAGCTTGTTTGGATTTCAGTGAGAAGTAATTTGGGTACAGGACAGCTAGAGCTGTCTAAAACAACAATTTGAAACAAAAACAAGCAGGCCAGAGAACACAAGTTGAGTAATTTTTGTGAGCTGTGGCTCCATGATGCCATTTCTTTTTTGCTATATTTTCCCCTTTTTTAGTAGTCTTTTTTTTTTCCTGTGAACAACTATTCTCCATTTGCAAAACACAACCAGACAAAATGTAAGATGGCCAAATAACATGCATAGTTTTAGGGAATAAATATTGACTTAGGATCTGATATTGGTCAAGTGATACAGTTGAGGTGTGCCTTACAATAACACATAGCTCTTGGGCAGGAGCAGTATCAGATGAAAAACCCTTTGCTGGCTGCCTGTGTTATTTACCTGTTCACAAATGTTCTGACTAAAATATTGCCCCTTGGTGCTTTGTCAGGTACGGAACCTGTTGATGCTTGGGCCGAGGTGAAGAGCGTAAGGTGGAGAGTAATGGGGAAGCAGGGATGTATTAAAGCAGGTGTTGCCTGAAGCGTTAACTCTATATCCACTCCTTGAAATCTAACAGGGTTGGGGGATTCTTGCAGGAGCAAGGGGAGGGTACAGCCAGGGGCTGTCAGGGAACCATCAGCAGATGTTAGCAAAAAGGTGTAGGTAGTGAGACAGCTCCTACTCCTTGCTTGGGCACTGCCGATGGGACAATATAAGCTAGTTTCTAATGCTAGTAATCAAAAAGATGTAGCTCCTCAGAAATAATTGCAGGCCAAAACGCTTAGACAAGGTTGTCTCCTCCCAGAAAAGAATTAAAACCCAGCAAAAGTTTAACTTTTCTATCAAGTGAATCATGGAGGAAAGGCTGAGAGGCCCACTGAGATTTTGATCAGGAACACGTTACATCTCAAGCTGTTGCTTCATGAGCTTGCTATGCAGGTGATGAAAATGTGAATGGTCTAAAATGCTGCTTGAAGGCATTAAAAACGAGATGGCCACAAGAGCTCTGCAGGCGTGCCGATGGCATGGTGCGCGTCAGCACAGCTGCATCGGGAGCAGGTGGGGGTCAGTTACACCATGGCTGCAGCCCTGTCTTGATACCTGTTCTTGAGAAAGGCATCTCAAACTTACCACGGTCTCCTCGTGTGTTTATATATCACCACCTGGGTGGTACAAGTGTTTTGAGTAGAGCTAGTCGAAATTTTCTTGTGAGAAAAGTCTTCCAGAAAACAATTTTATTGAAAAACAGAAGATTCATGTGAAAAATGAAAACTCTTCTTGGATAGTTACTTTGGATTTTTCTCGCTCTCTCTGTTCAAAATACTTTCCAAGAAAAAGAAGTGTTTTAAAGTTATGGAGTCTTGCCCTCAGAATTCCTGTGAAGCCCACCACTTTGTGGTGGGACGTAGGAGAGTACTTGTTCCCATAAGTGTCGTGTGGATTAAAGCCTCGGCAGACCTCTGAACATGCGAAGTGTTACAAAACCTGTGTTGTTTTTGATGTGAATGACACTCTCAGTCTCTTTGTAAATGGCTTTGAAACCCAGAGAGCAAAGAGCTCCAAAAAGCCAAGGGCTGGCATTTTTACTCGTGCGTTTGGATGTCCAAGGCCAACTGAACTTTACTGGCCCACAATTTTTTTATTTTTTTTTTCAGTGCCCAGGTTTGTACCTGAATATTTGTAGGAGTGAATGGCTTTGGTTGGAGTTACATGTGTTCAGGGCTACCTCATGTTACATTCGAAGCCTCTCTGGCTCCACACCGGAGTTAGGGACTTTGTCCTGGAAGTTTTGCTGCAGCTTGTTGTCACCGCTGGCGCTGTTTTTACAGCGCTGTCGTACGATGATGAGCTGATATAAGGTGGAGATGACTGCGGACTGATTTTGCTTGGCTGTGTGAATCTTATGACTTTGAAATATGTGATCTGTTCAGGAGCCTGCTCTGGGCTGGAGTCCTGAGGTGGCTGGAGGAGCGAGTGAAGGACTGAGCTGAGTGTAACCAGAGTCCCCCTCGAACAGCAGTTCGTTCTCCTCCCCAGGGCCAGAACCCAAGGCTAGTTCTTCTGCACCGTATCTACAGACAAGCGATGGGATTTTGCTAAGCTGTATTTTCTCATGTATTCAACCTGTCAAGAAATCCTGTATCTGTGCAAAGGTGGGGATGCAGCAGGCTTGTGGCTTTTCCCTGGGGGAAGACCCCAGCGGGAGCCCGCCTGCCCCTCCAGCCCGGGCAAAGCCTGCCGCAGCCATGCGACAGCTCCTGCAGCCCAGCGAGCTCCAGCATCGTCGTTATCAAATTTCTGTATCGCTAACCTTATCGCTGTTCATGCTGCTCTGTTTTGGCTCCGACACTGCCCACGTCCTGGGAGCACGGGGGTGGTCTGTGAGGCGTTCTCTGTGCCGGCTGGCTGTGCCCACGTACCCAGCCACGCCGGGACAAGGCTGGGATTCATGCCTGGAATGCCTGGTGCATACCGACAAACCCACTCCCACTCCCCGGCTGCTTTCAGGAGGCACCAGCAGACCAAAGGGCCCTCGTGGCCTCCGATAAACATTTAAGCCACCAGTAATTAACTTCTGGGATGGAATGTGCTTCCCGGTCGGCATCTGACCTGTGCTGAGAAGCTGCCTTTGACACGTTTTGTGGGTGAATAGTTTAAAGCGTCTGCGTGAAGCCAAAAGCTGTTTGGATGATGTGTTATCAGTGCTCCTTTATAACACTGAGGCTTCTCTTTACTGTCTGTTTTAAAATATCAATAAGCACAGTGCATCGGAGCTGGGCACACGAGCTCATCAGGCACAAAGCTGCCTATGGAGCAGCCACGTAGCCCTCTCCAAACCAGGGTTTTGTGGATGTAATTGTGCTGCTGCTAACTAGGAGGAGGTAGTTGTGAATAACCTCATCCACCCCTCCAGCCTCCTCTTGGAAGGACGGGCACAGCTCCCATCTCCCTGCGGCAACTGGGGGCAGCGTGCCGTGGCTGGTGGTGGCTGGCCGCAGCGTGACACTTGCGAGGGGAATATCGGAGCTGGGACCCAACGCTGGCCCTTCGGACAGGCTGAGCTGGGGCTGGGACAGGGAGGAACAGCCTGTCACATGGAAAAGGGGAGGCTTGCAGCTTGAGCAGCAGTCTAAGGGAGCGAGATCTTGTCCGACATACAGAAACCTCTTAATCTGTAATAAAGTAAAATACAAGCTCGAAGCAGAACAGTTCATTTGAAACAACTCCATGGATAAATGAGTGTTAGGTTCTTGAATCAAGGAATAGTTTTGGGTTGGTTTGGGGTTTGGGTTTTGTTTGGTGTTTTGTTTTGTTTTTTTTCTCCAGGAAACGAGAAGAAAGAAGGGAAGCATGCTTTTCCTTTGGAAACAATAATGTGGGATTTGGATTATCAGATAGCAGCTGTATTGATGCAGACACGATAGCTGACTGCCAAGAGCTTAAGGACGCAGTTGCAATGCTCCCAGCAAACGCTGGTATCGGCTGTGGGGGGCATCACTGATGGCCATGGATGAGGCCTTTCCCAAGTGGAATGTTTCTCCAGCATTACAGCTTGAAATACTTGGGAAAGATTTGTTAAAAAGATTTTTCTATAGGATCAGTAATCCAGTTTTATCAAAATTTAAATGCTTCCTGTGAAACTGTGGATCTTGGGGGGAAAAAAAAGTTACTTGGCAAAAATCAGAGTCATTAGTTTCCTCTATTTGACTTTAGCTGGATAAAATGAGAATATTTCATTTTGAAATAAAACCTCTGTACCTAATCAATGATGATTTGGGAAAACAGTATGTTTCATTTGGTTGGTTAGAGATTATACGTAACTTAAACTGTATCTGATATTTTAAGATGCATTTGAAAGTAAAGAAAGAACATTTGAGACTGTTTCCCTTGACTGAAATCAGAAGTTTGCATTTAGGAGAGATTTTTATTGGTGTTAACATAGAATTGGGACTCCTTCAGCCTTTTGCTCTTGTTAAGACTGAATTATTCTTAAACATCACCATGTTGTTTGAGAACAGGAATCGATTCTTGACTGGCTTATCTACAATGAATTATTTAATCCAAATATCTACCGAACTGTTAAAGAGCCATCAAGACACTAGTCTTTTAATTATTTCATTTAGGCTGCTAACCTCTAAACTTTAAATAGCATCCCCCCTCTCCAGTCCCAGCGTTTTTCCAAGAGCTTATCGTAACCATAAGAAGGAGGAGATGGAACCAGCCCAACATCACCCAGCACATCTGAGCTTGACTCGGTTTAGACTCCCAAGAAGAAGAAAAAAATAAAGATAATGTGCAGTACCGCTAAGGTGTGCAGGTCCAACCCCCTGTGCTAGTGACCGCAGAGCGTAGGGGGTTTGTCAGTGTGACTGTACGAGCACGTGGGTGTCGCGGACCCCTCTCTGCTGCTGCCAGCTGGTGGATCCACTGGCTCAGCCGTGTCTCTTGGGGCTGATTGACACACTAGGCATGGAAGAGGGAAGGAAGTGGCTGTATGGACTGAAACACCACCCATGGGAGACCCTGCAAGTCCATGATTTGCCTTCTCCACCCTTCTGTGAAAAATGACATCTGGAACGGGTTGATAGCGATGTTACCGCTCTCGTAGGGCACTAGCATGCAGCCCTCAGGGTCTCTGGGCTTTGTGCACAGCTTGCTGCTGAAAGCGGGGGGGACAGCAGCCTTAATGGAGCGCGGAGCCTTCTCCAGAGCTCAGCCCCAGGGGAGCAGTGCAAGCGTCTGCTAGAGGCATTGCTGGGGAAGAGGGAGGAGTGCAATCGGGACTTTCCTTAGCAGTTTCCTGCAACGTAAGGGAACGTAATTAAAAATTAACACATTTGTGGACACCGCCTTGTCTACTGGACATGTTCGTTGTCCTCAGAAATATAGGAAGGATAACGAGGATGCTGGTATTCTGTTATGCTGTAGTGGTCAGGGAAGATACCACAGTCGGATGGAAAAAAATGAGATGAAAAGATTCCAAGTATGTTTTTGGTGGGGAAATGAAGTGTGAGAGACAAAGCAGGAGCAGCAATGCCCAGACCAGCATACCTTGCTCTAGAAGGAGTCAGCAGAGACCTCCTCCCCAGCAGCAGGGCCTCTGGCCTCCAGCAGGCTGGAAAACGGTTACGGACTGAGCATTAAGCCAAACACAGGGCCTGGGAAAGGGCACGTTCTTTGGTGGCATTTGAGAGCTATTTCCCTCTGTCTATTCTTGTCTTGCAAAAATATTCTACGCTGGCACCAGTCAGTAGCCAGTTGCAGCCAATGTTGCATATTTTTCATGTACCAGCTATTTGTCAGTGTGATTTAGAACTGCTTAGATCTGAAATTTAGGTTCGGTTTTCAAATAGGAGGGATGGTTTTTGAGGGAGCTTTTGTGGAAAAGGAAATGCTGTAGTACCCGGTTATTTTTAAACATGTTTTGGCACTGCAGAGAGATGAGAATCGAGCGTTGATTCTCACGTTGTACCTAGAAATAGGAAAGGCTGTATGGAAGTATCAAATAACACAGAAATTTAAAAGGTTAAACTAGCAGCAAAAAGAGAATTAAGGCAAAAAAAAGGAACATTGTTTCTAAGCTGTTCGATCAGACCTGCTACTGCGCCTACACGTCTTTTTCTGCCTGAAAACTTTGCATCTGTTGGACAACCTTGCTTAAGTGTGACAGAGCAAGGAAAGCACTCAACGTAATTAAATTTTGCCAAGGTTTTCAAAAGCCAAGAAAAGGGTGGAGAAGCCATTTGCTGTTCCACAGAGAGAGCTTAGGGTTGATGCAGCCCTCCATAGGCACCAGGGAATCCGTGCAGGGGAGCCCTTGTGAACGCTTCTGCTGCAGGGAAAGCCACCTTGGGAGGTTGCAAAGGTTCTTTCCTGGGGGGAGGCTCCTATTTTTTTAGCATATTTATGGAAAATATTTGTAGTGGGACGGTGGCACAAGGACATGCTGGGCAGAGCCCTGCTGGTTGGAGAATGGAGGTGGTAGAGTGTGGCAGTGGTGACAGGCGCTGTCCCCTCCGTGCAAGCCGAAATGTAGCACGTGCCCAAACACTATGAGTACAGAGCTAAGACCGCTCAGTTGTCCGAGTTCCTATCAGCAGCATGGTGGGAGGAAAAACTGTGCCTCTAGCAACAGACGTGAAGTCGTGATGTGCAAATTCCCCACCCTGGGGATTGTTGCGTTAGGGTGTGAAGTGGTCGTTAAACTGTAGAGAACCTGCCGGACTCTCCGCTGCTTGCTGCGTGCAATTTCACGCCCACATTAAGTGAACGAATATTATTAATAGTAATTCTGCGGCCCGTGTTCTGGGGAAGAGGATAGATGTAAGGCTACCTCTGCAGGTAGAAATTCTGTAAATGTGTAAGAAATAGGAAGGAGAGGGGGAAAGGAGAACGTGCCTTTTACGAGGCTGTGTTTCACAGATGCAAACAGTAACGTGTTGCTGCATGCTCTTTCCTCGTGCTGCTTTCCCGGCATTAGATGGTGGAGTTGTTCACTGGACCTGCTAAGGAGAGCTGCAGGTTAGAGGTCCTGCCTGACTTAACTCTCAAACATCTCCTTGCAGCAATGGCTTTCAGAGGGCTCGTTTCTTCTTGCTGCGGGGACTGGCCGTGGCTGCTTCCAGGTGGCGTGTGTGACCGCAGAGTTGCAGTGGGAGAGGGCAGTTCTTTGGGCCCTGCAAGCTTGTGGTGGTTTGTGGAGTGGGCTCGGTGTTGGCACTTAGCCTTCCTTATGGCTGATCCAAGGCTCATCTTTGGGCTTACGAGGAAGAAACCTGCTTCAAAGCGTCCTGTAGCCTGTGTGAGGGTGGGATGCGATAGTGCCGGGATGATGCACAAGAGTGAACTTGAAGCATCCCGTGCTGTGGTGGCTGAGTTATGGAAGGGTGTAAAGCCTGTTCTTTAGCAAGCAGAGCCTGCATGTTCCTGATGTTGGCCAAAATAGGAATATTTTGCTGTGGCAGGAAATCCTGCTAAAGCAGCAGGATGGTGTAAATAGCAGTTTTGCTGCTGACGGTTTCTGACGGTGGAAAAGCTGTGCTCTCTTAAAGGAGTCTCATAAAGACTGAGTTACTGCTTTATGGTTCGTTTCCATCGTTGTCGAAGTGATGTGCTAGCCATATTATTTTATGGAGTAATATGTAACGGTGTTAAATGTTTTGCTTTAGCAAAACTAAGATTTGTAAAATACTGAAGTTTAAGTGAAGGAAAAAATCACAGAGAATCACAGTAGGCAGTTTTAAAATCTCTTTGAAACTGTAATGTTCTAAAAGTTTTCATTATGACAAGGTGCCTCTCTTGAATTCTAGCTTTCAATGCCTTTTGAAGGTGAAGATAATTGTTTTTTCATACAGATCAAACAACCATGCTTGCTTTGGTCTTCAAAGCGAAGGATCCCCTGACCAGTGTTAGTGAGAAATGGTGCTGAGAGAGCCAACAAGGAACAGTTCCTGCAGTGCCATGCTGGACTGCAGAAGAGAAAAGTACAACTGCGAGCAGTAAAACAGAATTTTGCTGCAAAAGGGTTTAATTTAGCAGTTTTGAAAATCCAGATTTTGAGTTTCTCTAAGACTTAGGTGATGGAATTTATTTCTTTTTTTTTTTTTTTGAGTCTAATAATTTTTAGATACAAGACTCTTAAATCTCTGGTTTCATCATGCTATTGTATTCCCCTTAGAAACTAATGGGAAATAAAACTGAGCATTGTGCAGACAGTGTTGCTTTTTGGCACTGTCAGCTGATATTTTTCAAATCAAGCTGCACCATATTTTTTGGCACTGTTCCTTTCCAATTCTTTTCATGTTCTTTTGGGATCCTGGCTTTGTTGAAACCAGTTGGACCCTAACCCTTTACACTTTCAGGTGCAAATCTTCTTTCACTCTGCCTTCTGCAGGGTGCAGCAAGCAAAAATACATTTTTGTGCCATCCAGCACAAGCCCCAGCCCTAGCCTGGCTGTGTGTGCGTGAAGAGGAACGGGATCTGGCGTGCAAAGGAGCGGCGGCTGCCTGGGAGGGTGCTTTGCTCCTCGTGAGCACTGCAGGCACATCCTTGGTCTGCAGTCAGCGTGGGCTTTGTCAGATAAAAGCCCTTGAACTGGGGGAAAAAAAAAAAAGATTTTGTTTGATGCAGCAGCAAATCAAACCTTTCTGGTCCTCTTAATGATGATTAAGATGAGGGTGGTGAGACGTGGGAACAGGCTGCCCGGAGCAGCCGTGGGTGCCCCATCCCTGGCAGTGCCCAAGGCCAGGCTGGACGGGGCTGGGAGCAGCCGGGGCTGGGGGGAGGGGGCCCTGCCCGTGGCAGGGGTTGGAATGAGATGGGGTTTAAGGTCCCTCCCAACCCAAACCATTCTGTGATTCTGTAAGAGCATCTTAGGGCCTGTTCTTCAAGGGTGTGGTGGAAACAGCTGAGCCACAGCTAACCCAGCTCGCTTCAGAGAGGGCTCGGGGGCAGAGAGTAGGAGATCAGTTTTTGGACAAGGGCAAAAGGTGGCTGCGTCTTCAGAGAGGGGACATGGGACACTCGTCACACTCCCTTTTCTGCTTGGTAAGGCCATGCTTGCTGAAAGTGTTTTAATCTGCTTGTTTTCTGCCAGTTCTCTGCTGAAGGAGGCATTTTGGCTGTCCCTTTTCAGCAGCAGAGTAGCTTACATCAGTCTTCAGAATGTGTCCTTTATTAATCAAACCTTCTAACTAAACATCGGAATTGTCTTGCATGATAAATCTAGGGAAATATGATATAATAAAACAGTGGATCAGAAAAGTGCTTTTCAAGTAGCAGCCAGGGGATCATCATCCGAATGAAGGAATGCATCAGAGAGGCCTGAAGTCAGTCGGTATTTTCCCTGATGACCTGGATGACGGAGCAGTGATTCATGATTAAATAGATGTGATGATGGAAAATTTGGGCTGGGTGTGGGGCTCGGGAGTTTGAGGTGGCAAGCTTCTGTTTCAAAATAACTGAAACTGGAAAAATTATTTGAAAATAGGTTGTAGTCTGTGGAAGACAACTGTGAACTTCTACATTGTAACAAGAAATAGCGGGTCATTTGGTTACAAGGTGGGAAACAAACTGATAGGTTGTGCTTCTGCAGAAAAAGATCCAAAAATGACAGTGACTGGGACAATATATTATAGCAAAAAAGTCAGTTATTCCACAAGGTTAGACAGACAGAGGTGACAGGGCGTGCAAAGGGGCCCTATTCCATGCCGTCATAGTGCAAATTCCTTGGCAAAAGCAACAGGAGGGGCTTGAAAGGAATAAAAAGACAGAGCAGGGTCCTACAGTGTGAAGAGAAAGGCGTGGGGTCGTGTAATTTAGGGAAGATAAGGCTGAGAGAAATCAGAGTTTTCACATCGATGAGTCGGTTGTTTGCAAAGACAAAAGCAGTGATCTGTTCTCTGAGCCGCAGCGGCCAGAACAGGCATCGAGGTGACTTTGCTAACAGTAACAGCATTTGGGACAGGCAACCCGCAGAAGCCCTGTGCCAACCACATCCGTGGCATCTGCGGGCATGGCCTGGGGTGGCTGGTCCTGCCTGGGGGCATGGCCACATGGTGGATCCATGGGGTCCCCCTCGATCTTGTGCTTCTGCAACCAAGTGGGGGGCAAGGGGGGCAACCCTTAACTTGTGGTGATGCCGCGTTTTGGCCGGTGCTTCCTTCAACCGCGTGCTTCCAATTCCTTGTCTTTGCTCTGCCTGCTTGTTGACATAAATTATGCCGCAAGTCCTTTCAGGCAGGGGCTGTGTTTACCTGCCTATTTATCTGGCATCGGTGGGGCTCCAGTCTTGACTGGAGCTTCAAGCATAAACAATAACCATTGTCAGAGATTATTCAGAGCCGAGCAATCTGAAGTCATTTGGTTATGAAAGGCTCCCCAGAGTGGGAGTGCTTGCTGTGACCCAGAAATGTTGGCATGAAAATCGATTACATGGTGGGATTTATGTGGCAAACTTGCCCGTTCCTCCTTGTGCAGACAGCACCCAGTGTCATGGAGATGGCACCTATTGTGTGAAATGCATGTGCCGCCTTCCGCAAGGCAGCACAGACTCCAGCCATGGGAAAGGAGAGGGCTGAGGGAGCGCGTTTGTCGGGGAAGAAAGGGGCGATGAAGCCAGAGAGAGCGTCTTTGGAGTCTCTAAAGTGAGATGACACGAGCAATAATTGCTGGGGAGGGAGGCAGATGTAGGGGCCAAAGACGCAGGGTGCGAAGCTGAGTGACTCCCTTCGGAGGTGTTCTGCAAAGGGGTGGCAGTGCCCTTGCCTGAGCGCTTGGTTGAACGAAGGACTGAGGAATACACGGCTGCCTGAAATGGGCCAAGAGCCCTTTTCTTCCATTTCTCTGCTCTGCTCCTGTGTGCCTCCGAACGTTCCTGCCAAATCCTGCTTGCTCTTTGGTTGGCGCAAAGAAACAGGGCATAATGATTCATGTTATCTGCCCTGTTTCAGGCAGCTTTGCTGCTGTTGCTGCTGGAGGTGCAGCATCTCGTGAATGGGGGATTCAGGCTCTGGAAATGGCGGTGATGTTCCTCACCAAAATTGTGGGAATTGCAGAGATCCCTGGCCTTTTTACCTGATGGGTCTCTCTGAGCTGTTAAGGGCAGATGCACTGTGCAAAAAAATTCTTAAAACAAAAATTTGTGCTTCTCTAAAACTAGTTTTGAAATGCAAAATTTGTGCTTAAAAAAAAAAAAAAAAAAAAGAAACCCCCCCCCAACCACCAGCCCCCACCCCCCAGCCCCCCACAACGGCTAAAGGCCTTCACGGGGCCTGTGTTAAGCCTTAATTTGAAAGGATAAATCTTCCCCAAAGCCTAAATGCAGGAGAACAGCTCTGAAGATGATCAAAGCGGCTCTTCCAGTGCATTTCAACTAGCACAGCAAGGGAATTTCCTAGCATGTCATTATTAGTATGTGAAAGTGCAATGTGTTAAATAGCTACCAAGTATGCTCAGCTCAGAGCGATGAAACTGTTGTCTTGATTTCTGCTCTGGACAAGTTTCAAAAATACAGAGCTAGCGAAATAAAGCAGCAAGAAGATGTGCGCGTCCAGTATCCACGTCTCCAGCCATGGCAAATACCCAATTCTTGAGACTACAGCAAAGAAACTCCTAACAGAGCTATGAACTTGCATGATAGCTTCATATGCAGTGAGACACCGTTTTTTCCCTAATCCATACGGTGATCGGTTTAAACCATGAAGTGTGAAATGGGATTACCCTTGTCCAGTGTTTGAATTAGGGGGCTGTAAGGAAAGGCTCATTTGCTTTGCCTTGCACGAGGGAAGGAAAACGGGCACAAAGACCGAGAGCCACTTCTGCATGTCTCTGAGGCGGGGCAGGGATAGCCCTCTTCCACATACTTGCCGAGATTTAAGTGTGATGAAATAGAAGCGTTAAAATCCTCTCAGGAGGGATTTAATACGGATTTTTTGGTATGGACAATAGCTGCTACGGATGACAAATGAATGATGTCTTAGCCTTTCTCCAGAAACTGGAAATCAGTTCTTGGGGAAAAACAAGACACTTGAAAAAGAACATTTAGCTAGCGTCAGGCTTCGTGCAGATCGTAACCACTTCTGCCATCGATGTGGTCACCGTCTTACCTTTGCTTTACCCGAACATCTGTTTGTTGGCACAAAAGTCAGATTACAGCTGCCTGTCAACCTGCATTTGCAGATTATTTTTCCCTCCCCCCAGGTAACCTCATCCACTTTGAGTGGGTCTGCTGGTTATATTAGGATAGAAGATGATGGGAACCTTTGTTTCGGTTTTCAACACTTGACGAGGTACCGTGTCTGCTTTGGCACAGTTGTGACACTGCTGTGTCTGAGCAGGAGCAGTGGTGTGGAAACGCTGCCACTTCTGCCTGCTCTGCAGCAGAATCGGGGATGTCTTATGGCAATGCTTTGAACTGGCAAGTAGGTGCCAGTTTTGCCCCAAAAAGCATTTTACACCATGTCTAAATGAAACAGATACGGGTGCGTCCACAAGAGTACAGAAAATCGTGCTGACTGTGGGCTTCAGTTTGCAGGGCGCTGGCTTGAAGCCCCTTCCCCTACCCTGCCCCCAGAGGTTTCTAGTGCTATTTAATAGAAAACCTGCTGTGCTTTGCTGTCGATCTGACACCGCTGGTGCTTTTCACACCATAAGGCTGGGAAATTTGCTTCGGGGTTGGATAACTTTACTTTTGAGTCTGTGTTGCCATTTCAGCTGTTAGCTTCACAGAGAAGCCACGATATTCACTACACTGCGTATGCCAGGCTAGAATGTGTCAATGACAACAGCTGAAAACTAGTGGCATTTGCCGTCGAAACACCGAGTGAAATTTCCAATTACTTCTTCACTTGCTTTGCTCTTCTAGACTGAATTTCCATGGTTATCTAACTGGCTATGGTAGCCTTCTAGAGTCAGAAGAGTCGCTGCCTTGCTCTGGAAGCAGCTGCGTGTGAAACGTTATGATTTTAACAGCGTGGTTTCATCTTAGTGCACTGGCATCCTGCGACAGCCTTTAGAAAGACGGATCCCATAAATACCAGCACTCACAGCTCTGTTTGCTGTAATCGACTGCTTGCAAGCACTTGACTCTGCTTGTAGTTGCTTGGGCTTGGACATGTTATAATATTGATGAGACATTGATGGTCTATATCAAAGGAAAAAAAAAAAAAAAGTCCATTTTGCTAGCCAAGCCTGGAAGCTAGACTTAAAGAAATCTGCACAGTGCACACACACAAAAAAATCTCTGCTTTAGTCTGGTGGGCTGCTAACGTGCAGCTGGTCTGTCTGAGGACAGAATGGTGTTCTCTACCTGCCTATAAAATGCAATTTTAGAAAGAAGAAGAAATACATTAGATTAGTAAAGACTAACAGTCTCTACTTTTATTCGTTCATGGAGACTTTCCCCTGGCCTTGGAAAGCAAACTTATTTTTATCTTTTCAATATTCTCTTCATGTGCAAGCTTTTGTGTAGACTATTGGCAAGCTACCTGCAAAGAGATTCCATTCTGGTTGCACGTCACCCTTTTCTATCACATTATTGATGTATTAATATCTTTTCAAGCATAAGTCTGTGCACTGAGATGTTTCAGGGCTTTTTTTCTTAGTCTGCTGTGTCCTTGAGGAAATTCCGGAGGGATGCTGGGGAGCTGTCATCACGCCGGGTGAGTCTCACCATTGAGCACAGGGATTTTCACTCGTGAGCTGAAGCCTCTGACCTGCCTCCTTGACCCAATTCAGCAGATTTCCTCCTCAAAAAGAAAAGACAGTGGAGGAAACGGGGCGGCTTCAGGCTGGAAGCCAGGAGAAGGTGTTGAGGTCCCTGTGTTTGGCTCACTGGGTTTGGCTGGGGTCCTGCAGTACCTGTAGCAATGCCGCCCTAGTCAGCAGCCACAGCTTTTTTCATTCATGCCCTGTCCTAGGCTTGAACCGCCAGCACGTAACTGCAAAGCGGTGGATCCCATGCCGTTTAGGCAGTATTTAAAAGGTCCATTATTTATTATAAAATAAGCAAGTACAGATAGGAATGACATAGCTTGAGCTATGAATCACGTCTGACTCACGTTAAAGGTTACACGTCCAATTCTACTTTCATCTGTATCAAGTGCTGTTCTGCTATTGGCGCTAATACATGCGAAAACAGGCGTTAGTACAAGAAAGCTTTTAATATGAAGCATTCATCTTATCTTGTTTCAGACTAGGTATTTCAAGTGTGTCATCGCTTGTACTTAACAGTTGTCAAAACAGTTGAATACGGCAGAGGGGTTGTTTCTCATCAGCAAACTTTGCAGCCTGCCTGACTTCAGATAATAAATCCTTTTTGTAGCCTCAAATGTTTACCTATGGAGAAGCTAGCTATTAACTTTTGCCTTCGTGGAAGTTTTAATAATACGCTGCATACAGGAGAGATCTGTGGTTTGGATGGGAGAGAGAGGAGAAATGTAGCAATTTATATTTACATATTAGGCAATATGTCTGGATGATGGGGGATGT
Source organism: Falco cherrug (assembly GCF_023634085.1). NCBI lineage: Eukaryota > Metazoa > Chordata > Aves > Falconiformes > Falconidae > Falco > Falco cherrug. The sequence continues at coordinate 117,944,851 of NC_073698.1, read as the reverse complement.
GATAGAATTAATTATGTAGAGCTGCAGTGAGTGACAGCTAAAAAATGGAGCATACAAATATGGATGTATCTTTAGGCTGTTGCTAGTGCTGGCCACCACAAATAGTAGTGACTATGAAGCTGGCCCTGCTTGGTTAGTTCATTATTTCAAATTAACTCTAACTTCCTCCAGATGTATGTGGCATTAGTCATTTTTGTATGGTATATATAGTCTGCGTAATATTTTTTTTATATTATTTGCTATTCTTACTCTGGGCTTGGTTTAGTAATCCTGATGATGCTATTTCCATTCCCCCATTACATGACTGAAACATGCTGGAGAGAGCATGAGGGGAAGAAGGAAAATGCGCTTGGGCATTCTCAATTTCATAATCTTGTTAATATTGATCCGTGTTTTAGGAGCCACAAATATTGGGCAATCTCTAAATATTTTCAAGCAATTAATATTCTAGTCTGGTAAACGAACACAAATTAAGCTATGGGTTTAATTTTTTTGTAAAGCTGTGCTTTCTTTTCAGCTTTCTTTTCTGCTTCCGTGCTACTGTATTTGATGGAGTTGCCACTAGCCACAGGGGCCAGAGTTTGTCTCAGAGCTTCATTTTCCACGGGAAATTAAAAGCCTTTGGGTCCGTGATGCAGGGAGCTCTTGGCACTGCACTTGGCTCTGGCGGCCCCTGCCATGAGCGAGGCCGTGCTCCCAGGGGCTTTGGTGGTTTCTTGTCTGTTGCCGTTACACAAACTGCACTGCACTGGGTCTGCGGGAAGGTGTTAGTGCCGGGGGGCTACGGAGCGGCTCTGCCAGAAGGTGCCGGAAGCTTCCCCCGTGCCCGATGTCACCGGTGCCAGCCCAGCCGGCCCCAGCGCTGGCCAGGGCCGAGCCCAGCAGCCGCGGTGGCAGCGCCTCGGGGGCGGCGGGTGCGAGGGGGGACATAAAATCCCCCTGCCCCGGCCGGAGCGCGGGGGGAGGCCGTGCGAGAGCCCCAGCCCCCGGGCACCAGGCGGGGCAGGGGGAGGCCGGGGGGCTCCAGGCGCGGAGCAGAGCCCCCCCGGCAGCCCTGGGGAGCCCCCGGCCAGGCGGGCTGGGGCAGGGGGCGAGGAGCCCCCCATGGGGGGCAGGGGCGGCAGGGACAGCTGTGAGGGACTGACCCCGGCCCCGCGCCGCTGTGGGCAGGGGGAGAGGCGCCGGGGGTGAGGGTGGGCCTGGGGAGACGGGAGGGTGGGGGGAAGGGGTTTTACTGGTAATAAATTAAACTCCCCAGGTTGAGTCTGTTTGCCCGTGCCGGTAACCACCGAGTGACCTCCCTGCCCCCATCCCGACCCACGAGCTGTTCCGTACCCCTTCCCTCGCCCGCCCAGCTGAGGAGGGCAGTGATGGAGCAGCTGGGTGGGCACCTGGGGTCCAACCCACTGCATAAGCTCAGTGCTAGAAACGTATTTTCTGGCATTGGCAGTTGCCTTTACGGTCCTCGTGCCCACTGCCTGGTGCACAAAGCGGAGGAAGCTCCTGTGCCTCCAGGCAGCTCTCGCCTGGTATCAGCAAGCGCCGTCTTCCCACATAAGTGCTTTACCTTCCTGCTTGAACTCCCTCTGCCCTCCACCATCTCCTAACCATTCATCAGTGATGCTAGATCTTCACTTAGAAGCATGGTTCCCAAAATTAATTTACACCAGCATTGCCACCGGTAACAGCAGCGGCTCTGGGCTCTGTGCGTGAGTAGAGACAGACAGACGTGTGTTCAGCAGAGTTTCAGTAACATGTGAAGTATCCGGCGTGTAGCTTGTCTGGGAAACCCTAATTAAGACCATGCAGATCTGCAGCATTGGTCAGCTGTGGCTGGTTGTAGAGAGGTGAGATGCCATGGACCTGCCTGTAGAGGCTCAGCTGCGAGCTCTCACTCTTGGTGCCAGGACTCCAAATATTTTCTGCTTTTCTTGAAACTTGAAAAAAGAAACAAGTGATAGGTCTTGCACATCCTTTCTTGGCATGCAAATAATGGGTCTAATGACCACCAAAGGAGACTTTAAGGGTAAAACAGTCAACAGAGATGCACAGGCTCAAAACTTTGCAGGAATTTTTACTGTGTGGCTTCTTGGGATGTTTCATTTGTGTGGCTTTTAAAATTTAGGTTTATTTTAAATACAAGCTAAGCAGGATATGTAATTATATGAGTCCCTTAGTAGACATTGAAAATCAAAATGATTTTGCTGTTGGGTCTTGCAAACCTGGGGAGAAAAATACAGCTTTATAATACCAGGCAATATAATGAAACTTTACTCTAGCTGAGACATCTTTGGATATTTGTACAACTTTGTACGATGTTTTGGGAATGTGTGATGTACACGAGCGTGATAAATCTCCTGCTGTGCCTCAGCTGTAGGCAAATGGCTCCGTCTCTGAATGTTCCATGCAAATGCTTTGCTATACTTGAGGGGCAAATTGTATGATCAGGCAATTAATAGTAAAAACTTTGCTCTTCCCCACTGGAGTGCAACAATATTCAGCTGAATGTGTTGCTCATTTGCTCTTTCAAGTTCTTTTTTGCTTGTTAAACAGTCAGCACTGGTTGAGTAATCTTTTTTTCATGCAAGAAAAACAGCTCTGATTGCAGAGTCACTGCTTTCCGTAGTCCCATGCTAAATACATCGTGGACTCCTTTCTCCTCCTGGGCCTACGTGTAGAGGAGTCATCAATACGAGATACTTCACAATTACCTCTGCTTGTTCAGAGGCGGCAATTAAGCTTGTGATTCTTCATCTCGTGAAGTGACGCTTTGTCTTAATGGATCATTTTGCAAAGAGATTCTGATGATCCATTGAGCGCACGGGTTCAAGTGCTCCAGTCTCGTGCTGAACACTGCTGCAGCCCCAGGTGGTAAATAAGGCACAGGGATGTACAGACGGCAGCAGTCTTTCCATTAAGGTATATGATGTGGTTGAAGGAAAAAATGTTAGCACTAGGGAAAAAAGTAATCTGTCACTCACCGAGTCACTGGTATCCAGAAATAATTACATCACTGTCTCAGACCTCCAGTGTCATCAGGTTTGGTAATATGTGGCTGTCTGTAAGTTGTAGTAGAGCTTACTTAAAATGGAGTATGTCTTTTTGGCAAGCCATTACTTCTGCTTGAAAAGGATTCTGTGTGTTTGCTGACTCATTCGGCATAGGTACGTGGTTGTTTTGCTTTGTTAGATAGTATTTGATGATGGTTTCCTGAGACCATTTGGTTTGTGAGCTTAAACAGCCCTGCGACTGGCATGGGGAGTAAGCGGTCTGGAGGAGGACGTTAAATCTGTCATCATTCTTCATTAACAAAGCAAAATCTAAAGGAAAGAGTGAGGATGGACTCTAGTATAGCTGAGTTCAGTCTGATACTGCAAGGTATGGCCTGCTCACACTGCCTAGCTGGGGCTTCCCTGTGACTCCTCAAAAGCTGAGATCCCCAGCATGTGTGAGCAGAACCTCTGCATGGTGCCTCCCAGCCTCTAGGGGTGGCTGCTTCTGGTCAATTAAAAAATGTATTTGTTAGTTGTGATTAAAGAGACAATCAGAAAAGCAGTCTTTCAGTTTTACATGAACTTAAGTTCTACCTGCATAAAGCCTGCAGCCAACTTAAGGTTTGAACTGATAGGAACGTTCCTTAGGCTATTTCTGCTGACAGATGATTTTTATATAGGAACCGTTCTTAGCTTATACGAGATCAGTTTTCAATCTCATTATTTTAGCCTTATTTAGCTATTTAGCTTATTTAGCTTATTTATTTAGCATTATTTAAACACTGACACTCCTTATACACTTATTTTCTTAATCTGAATCTTCTCACTCTACCTCCTTTCCTTCTCTGTGCCTCTAGAAGATATTCCTGATCTTTTCAACATGTCTGACCATATTACTTGGGCTACCAGTTGATGTCAGTGAACATGGGGAGCCCCGGCATCTGGGGGAAATAGAAAGGGAGGTGGCAGAATGCCCCCTCTCACCCTGGCTTACGTGGCAGGGATGGCCTGGAGCTGGGAGAAGATATCACAGACACGTGCACATCTGTGTCCGTGCCTGGCTTCTCTACAGCTCCTCGGTCCCTTTGAAGGATGCGGGCACGCAAGAGTTGTCTGCAAGGACAGGAAGGTAGAACAGGTGTGGGAGAGGCTGAGGCAGCTGGTAAATCCCTGTGCATGTTGGATGCTTTGAAGGTCAGTGACTACATTCCTGAAGGTGAACAGCTGGCCAGAAAATCCGGGACTTGGGCTGGATGTCTGCAGGGGTTTTATATCGTCTACCTGAGTACTAAGAGCACTCAGCCCACCTAAATAGTGGGGTATGGCTGGTAAAGCCTTTCCTCAGGCAGCTCAGAGCAGGAGCATTGCTTTGCTGAAGGACTTGGCCATTCTCTACATCCTAGAAGGGATGGGCAGTCAGTAATTGTGGCAGCTGGCTAGGGGTGAGTGCTCTCGAGGCAGCCAGGGTAGGGTTCATGCTGTTGCTGCCCCAGGCAACCTGCGCCATGGATGACCTGCAGAGGTGGCCACCTCATGCTGTTGCTTCCCCCAGTGAATTAAAATTCCCCTTGGACCAGAGCTGCCCCCCTGCCATGGCATGAGGCGGTTGGATGGGGATCTGACAGCTCACGAAGGAAGCAAAAAGGATTATTCTCATGGCACAGCTCCCCAATACTCTGTTGTCCCTTTTTGTGTCCTTATTGCTGTCACCATTTGCTTCTCTATCTCTGATGTGGAAGATCTAAGATGAAAGAGGGTGCATGAGGAGACTGGTCCTGTAATGTAACCTCCCATGGTAGGTCCCTCAGGTGGTGCAACTACCCCATCCTTCCCCAGGTGATGAAAAGAGCTGTTTAAAATTTGAGTATTGTGATCAAAACTTGCATGTGGAGCATGGTGATCCGTGACGATGTTCCTGCTGGAGGCACAGGCTGAAATGGCACAGTGTGGTTTTCTAAAGTGACTATGGGCATTGTCTTCCCGGTGTCTTCTTAAAAGCCACCGTGTTGTAGGATCTGGGTTTTCAGAGGGGAAGCCTCCAGTGCTGTTTGAAAACCAGGGCTGCCTGAGCTGCTCCGTGTGTGGCGTATGCCAAATCAGAGAGATCCAAACTCACCGTTACTTTAGAAAATATGCACTACTCAAAATGAATTCTTTATCTTTTAATTTCCAGGAATGATTCTGCTGACATCAGCACTGACATAGTGTCAGTTTTTCCATTTTGTTACTGCCGCTGTAGGTACCATAGCAATGGGAGCACTATATACTTCCAACTCTTCCAATGCAAAGAAAACCCCAGCCTTTTTTAAAAGACTTTTTTGCTCTGACTGAATTCTCAGAAAACCCTAGGCTTTGCCTTTATTTGGGTTGGGTATCATAATTTGAAGGTTGGTTAAATGGTGACTTTTGGCAGTCTTTGTCTGGAAATGTAGATAGTTTTTGATTTGCAATATTCAAGAAACAAAGTATATGTAGCAAGACTTGAAAATATTAGCTTTTCCAGATGTGACACTTGAACACGATATGTTCAAAGAAAAGGCTTTTGGCTTTCTAGCAAGATGTCAAAGACATTCGGGATGAATTAAAATAAATTTTGTTAATTGCCAAAGACTAAATGAGAAAAAGAAACACATTCTGTGCAGTGATATAAAATTTTTTTGACTCCTTTCCATTACACTGACGATAAGGTCTAAATTCCCTACTCAGACTGATGCAGATTTGCAATACTCCTTCCAAAATCAATACCCAACCCATATTTACACTGCTGCTCAGGCAAGTGATCTGAATATTGCTCGGGTACTTTCTGCAACTTTGATAAAAGATTCCTGTTCTCTCAGATGAATCACCTCAGATTAAGCTTTTAAAAGGTTTACATTAGTCTTAAAATGTATGTTTATGGCTTCATCATTTCAAATGGAAGGGAGGTACAGAGCAGTCTGTGGAAAAAAAAAAAGCCATGTTTTAATTGGTAGTGGTTACATCCAGCTAAAATATTTTCTGAAATTTAGCTGTAAGTGGGAACCTACATTTAAGAAAAAGAAAAAAAAAAAGCTGCTTATCTGGAGATAGGTGGATGTATAATATACCATTAATTAGATTTGTTTTAACCGCTTAGTGGCAGGCATGGAGCACTAGAAGTGCTAACCAGCGAGAAGGAAGACTTTAAAATAAAATGGTAATAGTGAAGTTTCATTTTGGACTAAACTCTAAAAGGACAACCTACTAGTTAAAAACAAATAGAAAATGTGCTATTCTTTTACTAAAAAAAGAAACGAAAAAGGAAAGAAACCAGAAGCCAAGACAGGTAAAAATACTCAATGTTTCTCCCTTTACAATCCTTTCAGGGGTTCCTAGAAAATGTAGAAAATGGAATTATTTACTTGAAGTCCCTGAATCGGCCTGTTAGCACTTTACTGAATTTCCCAGACCTGGCAGGATACACTATGAGCTCACGTGCCGCCATAAAAGATAAAATTTGAAATTCACCTAAAGCAGGTGGGATGTCAGCAGGTGCAAGCTGAAGGTACCCCGTCAATGGTAACGTCTGGGGCCAGTCCTTGGTGGCGGAATTCCCACTTGGTGGATGGCCCCTTCCTGAGCAGCAGCGCAGCTGTTTGGTGGCATTGGGCGATGCCGTTTGTGCTTGAAGGTAATAAAAATCAGAGAGGTTTGCTGCTGGAAATACTCATCTGGAGCTGCATCCTTTTGAAGTGTCACTCTAGCGGACTCCGAATGAGCTAGGCAGTGTTAAAATGTTATTCATTTGCCTTCTAGAAAGTGAATCTAAAATATTTCCATGGTTTGCCTTTCTTTCTAACAGCATGCATGCAGAGTCCATCAAGAGGAGCACACAAAACTAACTCGTTGGTCCTTGGGCTCTTTTGTATTTAGCCTAAAATGGTTTATCAAATTTGATCTGAATTTGGGCTTTTAGTTCCCACAGATCTGTGTATTTCTGCAAATAAATTTTGTCACTACATGACACTAATACTTATTTCTAACACTGAGTAAGAAAAGAACTATCTTTGTGCATCAAATTTCATGAAGCAGGAGTGCAGAGCATGGCCCAGGGTTAAATTATTAAATATAGTGTATAATACAAATGACAGAAATAGCAGGGTGAAGCAATTTATATATGGTATTTATTGTCTATTGAACAAGAAAAAAATACTTCAGTCATGATTAATACAGGAGAGAGAATAAAATCAAGAATGAGAAGGAAAAAAGGACACAAGATTAGATATTTAAATATGAGTTTAAATTAATGTTATAGGGATATTAAATTCTCTAAATGCAAGTGCTATCTCCTAAATTGTGTCTGTGTGTGTCCCCAACAAAATCAAAGGGAAAAATTCAACAATAAAACCTTATCTTGCAAGGCACAAGGTGTAGAGCTCTTCTGACCAAGCCGCCTTTGCATGGGCACTTTAAAGGCAGAAAACACATCACAGCCTACTTTGAGTAAAAAGTAATGTAATTGTGCAGAAGAAATTACAGTGCTGAATAAAGAGAAATGTTTTTATTGGCCACTGAAGCTCAACACACCTTCTTTTCAAAATCACAGGACTTCTGTGATTTTGTGTTTCGACCTCTTCTTGCGGCGCAGAGTCTGGGAATGTGGGAAGTGGAGAACTTCTGTGAGCCTGGTTTGCTGTGAGTGTTCCTGCCTTGGCAGAGGCTCTTCTGCTGCTGTTCGCTGCAGCCAGGATAATGGGGCCTTTGTTAAAACTGGGATCTGAAAGCAAAAAGCTAATAGCACTTGTACTGGTCACTGGCTATCATGGGATCTTAAGCAAAAATACGCTACTTAAAACTGTAAATGAATGCACTGTAAATTAAATGCCACAATTACGATGCAAAACTCTGACGTGAGGAAGAAATACATATTAGCCTTTTCCATTAAGGGCCAGGTAACTATTTGCAGCAAGATGAGCAGAATGCCTGGTATCATGTAGGGTGAACTCTAAGACATGCTGATAGTTTTAATTTTGGTATAATTTCACCTGGGGGCAACATATGTTAATAATGTGGTGGTTCATAATGACTTTCAGAGGGAGGAATGCACATTTGTTGGCATGTGCATCTTGCATTGTGAATAGAAGGCTGGCTTTTTTGAGTGGCTGAGGTGACAGCATCTTCTTAGGATGCGTTGAGTGAAGGATGCTCTGATTTTTTCATTATTCTGACTTTGCTGCTATTGTGTCACTGTTGAATCTGATTAAAAGTTTTTAAAAAAAATAATGGCAAAAGTGTGGAATAGATCATGGTGGGAGAGGAAACCAAGTAACTGACAAATCGGTGGCTGGCATAGTCCTAAGACTTATGACCTATGGCTCCTGAAGGCCCCAAACTCATCTTTGGAAGGAACAATTAAGGTCTTTGAGTGAAGCTGTGCTGGTTTCCCCTGGAAATGTTTCCCATCTTGGTCCTGTTTGGGTGTCTGTTACTTGTGATTGGGTTTCCAGACCACTTTGTCATCATTTGTGTTTTGGGGAAATCTGAGACTAAAAACCAAATACCTCATCTTTTGTTTTTTAGTTGAAATGTTTTTACAGAAACCAAAAGAGCCTGTTTTTTATTTTTAGCGATGGAAGGAGCTGGACTCCTCTGAGGGACAAAATAGGATAGCATGAGAAATGGCATATTTTAGTATTTGTTTGTTTTACACTCGATAAAGATGACAGACACCACTTGTTTTCGCTTAGAAGCTTCTTTCAGTGAGAGCCACCCTTGTTTCGGTATGGACTTCACCCTTAGACAGCAAGTTACAGTCTGAAATTGATTCATTTTAAATATACGGTTTGTATTAAGGCTGCACAGAATTTACATCTTCAGTAGATTTTCCTGTCTAAACAGTTTTTAATCAGAATCTTCAAAGAGTCTTTGACCTGGGCAGTCTATCTCTTTCTTCTCCTCCTTTATATTCAATCCAGTTTTCATTCCATTTACCTTGCTGCCTCACGCAGATACGAAACCACATACTATTCTTATTTATCTTTGGCTGTAATTTCTGTATCCCTGTGGACTTTTTTTCCCCACCCCCAGCCAGGAAACCAAAAGCAGGGTGTGCTTTTAAAGGCAGGAAATTAGCTTTAAATATCCTGATGGACGAGCTATGAGACCTTGTTTTTTCATTATAAAAACTCAAAACAAAAACAAAAGCAGCATGATTTTCTTGAAGACTCTCCACTCTCGTGGCTTTGTGAAATGTTTATTTTAGAATCCTTTTCCGAGTCTAGAAGTGAAGCTTCTAACAACACAAGCAGGACTTCCTTTTCTCCTCTCATCTCCCTGCCTTCCCGGGGCCTTACAAATGGCATTTTTCCTGTAGAATAAATAACTTCACCAAAATAGATATATAAATCCCCTGTAAAACTTGGTCTGTTTATAGCTGAAATCCAACTGTTATTTTGCAGCTGGTCTGTGTAGTTGAAGCTGAACCTCACAGAAAGCTGTTAGCTTCTCTGAGATCTTTCTTTTGCACATCAGTCCCTTTTGGACGAGAAATCAGCCGCGTTCCTGACTTTTCTTAATGCTCATTTCTACAGGCAGCAGGTATGGGAAGGCTCAATAAAAATAGCTGGCGCTTTGTGAAGGCTTGCAAACCATTTCCCACGTACACGTGGAGGCAGGAGGTGGTGTCAGGGCTGGATGCAGCTCTGACAGCCGTCGAGGGGAGCAGGGGAAGGTGATGACCAACATGACTGCATGACAGGCTGTGCCCATGGTGTCCCCAGAAAGGCGCTGCGAGTCCCGCCAGCCTGCCTCTGCTGCTTCCCTGCCCTTGGCCAGCAAAGGGAGCCATTAAAACTGGGGTGAGCCAGAGGTTGGAAATCGCGTCAGACAAGAGACACGCATGTGGCACCGGTCCGTGGCGTAACGCCGAGGAGGTGCACGTGTCCCCAGGCTGTGTCTCCTGCAGTGAAGGTCATTAGTCATGTGCTCAGGAGTGGAGCCCGTAAGGAGCATCAATAGCTCAGCACCAGAATTCCTCTGCAGCTTCTTGCTGAACTCATTTGAGACAAGTAGCTCAAGCCCATACAACCATACTCGCGTGGTCTCATTTTCCTACGGAGCGTGCAGAAGGGTTCAGCCACAGGGAGCTGGTGCCCTGAATGGTCCTCACCTGTGAACGGAGCTGGGGCTGCGGAGTCCAGAGATAACACAAACCAAGGAGAATCTCCACGTAATTGTCATTATTCCTGCTCTCCTAAGATATGTTGCTTTGCTTTTTGTGTTTTTGAGGCAGAGGAAGAGACACAGAGACAGGATTTAATGAAGTGATGTGTGCAGGACTTTTTGTGGGTGAGTTCAGGCCAAAGCTGGCATCTTCATTTCACCTTTCATTTCATAATAAACTGTAATTTCCAAGCTACAGGTCATGGTCATAAAAGGTTCATGATCCTGGAGGTGATGTTATGTGCCTAGAAGCACAGATAAGAAATGTATTTACAAAGCGAAAATTTTGGGAAGCAGCCCTCTCTTTTTGTCAGAGCTACACTCGGGTCCTGACCACAAGAAAGCGAAGTGTGGAGACAACTGGAAAATCATGTTGCTGTTCCAGTTCAGGTGGTGGCGTCGGAATATGCAAGACCTAACAAGATTAGAGCAGTTTTGCCCTTTAATTTGAACAGATGCAAGTTGGAATCACTAGTAGCTTTGCATCATAACTCTGGTTCAACCCTGAGTCATGGGATTATTTTGTTCTGCTATATTCAGTTTTGATGAACTCTTTGCTCTTTTTTTTTTTTTTTTTTTTTTTTTTTTTTTTTATGAGGGTGGGTTAAACAAATGCTAATTCCTCAATGAAATACTTCTCCCTTGTTGAAACTTGAATGGGATATTTTCCAGAGTGCAAGATCAGAAACCACCCTTCACACAATAGCTGTGCCAGAAATGGCTTACCAGGAAAGCAGATCGCCGAGGGGTGGGTAACATTGATGAAACCGGCAAGGGGGAGATTTTTCAAGGAGCATTTATGTTTCAACATTCCTTGTCTTGTGACTTGAATTTTTTTTGCACCAAATCAAGTTGGATGTCACGCATTTCTTTGATCCAAGTTGTTAAAATTCCCAGCTCTTGCTCAAGCAGACTGTCATTCCTGCTTTTCATTAATGTTGTGTGACTATTTCATGTCACAGAAGAAGTAGCTATTTGGATCATAGCTTTCCTAGTTGCAAACAGCAGATGGGATCGTATCTACCTGACTGCTAGAGCAAGTCCAGGACCGGGAAGTGATTCTGTGGATTTTTACAGGAACCCACGTGTTCCGATGCCTACGGGGCAAAATGGGCAGGAGTGCAGAAGCACAGCACCTACCTCACCCCAGCTGAGGAGGAGGCCCAGGGCATCTGCAAAAAATGAGTCATCTGTGCAGTTCCAGACTGCAGCTGCTACAGCATCACAGGAAAGCAGTAAATGGGAGCTTAAAAACAAGGGGAAGGGACAAACTCAGCGCAGAAGGATACTACAAGCTAGCTGAAGGATGCAGAGAGGCTGTCAAGAGAGACCTGTAAGATTTTCTTGTAGCTCCAACGCTTTAATGAAGAGAAGCATTCATCCCAGGATGGCAAACAAGATATAGCTACATGTATAGTCAAGCTGGGCTTGACTATGGTTGCTCCTGTAAATGGAGTATGAATTGTTTTTTTCAAGGCAGTGTATTTAACCCAGAGTTGAAATGTCTGAAGAAAAAAGACCATTCTTGCCTAGCACTGGTTTTTCCTTTTACATTCTACCTATGTTTAAATCCGTTTTGCATTCTCCCCGAGCAATGCAATCCTCCCCAAAGTAGACTATGTAGCTGTAGAAGCAAGACTGCACTGCTCTTGGAAAAATCCGCATGCCTTTGTGCTTAGATTTCCATGCTTTTGCGTCTGAGCTGAGCCCCTGACAATTGAAAATACTTTAAAGAAGGAAAACTTAAACCCTAATGAATGTGAAAGGCATTTGCACAAAAACACAAGCCTTCTCCCCTCTGTCTTAACTGAAATACCTTAAAAGGCTTGTGTAGGCTATACAAATAAATATACTTATTCCCTCTGCGCTCTTGTGTGCCAGTTCCTAAGGTTTTTGTTTCTATTTTTGTCTCATTATTTGCCCTAATAAAGATCCGTAAGTACAATTTCTGTCTGTGTCTAAGCTTAGCAGCTACGTGGTCACATCTCCTCCGTATCACTTTTCCTGTGAACTTTCAGTTCCTTCTGCTTTACTTGGAATAAAATCAAGCACTCTGTTAATAGCCAGGAGCCTGCAGCCGGAGGGCTGTACCACCGCTCATCTGGGCCTGTGGATGCAATACGTGAAATGCTATCGGTCTACTGGAACGGCAATGAGTATCTTTAAAGTCATTTTCCTATAATAGAAACTTGGTTTGGAGGCAGAAGTGCTGGTCTCCTTCGCGACTTCTCGAGACCCGTTTTCGCCATGTAAAGTCAATTGGCTGTAAGCTGTGGACCCAGCTTGGCTTCAAAGCGCGCCTGGCTCTTCATTCACAAACTAAATGCTCTAGAGAGCTGCCAAATTGGGGAGATTATTCTGTCTCATTTTCTGGCAAGCTGCGACTGCGTGTATCACTTCATTTATATGCTAATTGAGGCCAAGCCTCCAAACAGACTCCATACAATATCAGTGTGACTTGGCAGCGGCTGTATGGTTATTCTGCCTTCCAGCAGCCTCGGTGTGTGCGCTGTGAGCCCCACGGGGTTTAGTATGTCTCCATCAATGAAGCCCTACGTCCTGACCCCAGCTCTCAGAGAGTGATGATGAAATGGGAGGAGCATGGGTCACTCGCACCGAGGATTACCGCAGCGCTGCGAAGGTGAGCTCAAGCCATTTCTTGACTGGGATGCTCCACATTGAGGTGATGCTGGTATTCCTTAGGCCAGCTGGCCTAACGAGAGGTTGCAGAGGGCACAGCTAATTAGGGGGACGACGTGTTGACGAGCCAGCTAGGTAAAACAGTCGGTTTTGTTGCCTCCTCTCCTCTGCCAGCTTGTGCGTGACTGGTGGCAAAAGCTCGCTCTCCTCTAGACTGCCCATTTTTAAAGCCTGGTAAGGATCCATGCTTTGTCAGCCGTCCCTTCCGGAGCACTGTATTGTTATAGAATAAGCAGGTACAAATATATGCATTCGAGGCTACTTTAAAATATATACATTGAAGGCTCCATTTGATTGTTGAGGATGTTATGAATTTTAAAAGCTGAGGATGACCTATTCAGTACATGGATGCATGCCTCACGCTGAGTTTTGTGGAATGTTTCACTGAAGGCTACGGGACTTAGGCTGGGAAATGCACATGCTTGTGATACAAATTCTTCAGAGGGAAGTATTAATACCTCATGCTTTAAAGCAAAGATGTGACATTGGCTCACAAGTGTGTTTTACCATTAACCCCAGGGATTACAGGTCCACGCTATGTTCTAAAGTTTCTATGTGATACCATTTCCCTACTTTTTAAACTTTCTTTTAGAAACCTATCAAGGTGTGGGTTTAAAACCTTGTTAAGGGAGAACTGAGCACTTGAAAGTTAGGAAATGCCTAGCTGGCAGTCACCTGTGTGACTCCTTTGCGGGTCTGCACTGCAGCGCAAGCCATTCCAGACAGCAGCAGCTCGGGCATGGGAACGCTGAGCTGTGACATGCCTGACTTAAAAACCCAGGGCAATTCCTAGTCCTGGTCCAAGTGCCTAAAAAGGAGCTTCACAGCCCACTGGAGAGAGCAAAAGGCCAAGGAAAGGCTGTTGTCAGGGGCAAAAATGTGACAAGACTTCCTGTGCTCTCCCAGGCTGAGTGCATGCTCGCAGCTTCGAAATAAGGGATTATTTGAAATTGGGATTTGTGGCTTGGTCTTAGGCACCTGCGTTGTCTCTTTATGCACGGGGGATTTGCTGTTCTCTTGTGAGTTGTGGCAGGGCCCGCCTCTCATCTGGGATGTGAGGGGTATCAGTCCAGCATGAGCTTCCTCCCCTGCCCGAGGCAGCTCAAATTTCCACCTTGTGTGCAGGCTAATTGGCTTTTCCAATGAACAAATTGGCACAGAGACACTCTCCACCTCACCTGTGGATGTGGAGTCATGAGCTGGCCAGGGAAGGAAGGAAGACTCATCAAGGCACACAGAAAAAAAGCAAGAGGTAGCACGATTGTTTTGCCTAATGATGAGGCAATTTCCTGGGATGGAGCAGTTATGGGATCTGGTACTTCCCAGAAGTCCTTAAGCGTTTTTTGCAATCTGTTCATCACTTATCAGATAAAACTTCATGGGATTTCCAAAGCCTGCCCGTGCATTTGGTTGTCTTTGTTCCTGTGAACAGCTTGTGTCTGTTCTCAGCAGCATGTTGCCTCCAGGTTATGACCTGTTGGTTGACAAAAATAGGTGCCAGGTGAAGTTCCTGCCAGGGCATGACAGCCAGGCTGAAGGATACCACCGCGCTTGTGCAGGGACCGGCTCATTGATTTCCATGACACTGTGCTCCTTTGTGTGCTCCCTGCAGCAGGTCTTGGCAAGCGCGTTCACGCCAGTCTCTGTATTTTAAGTGGAAAAGCTCCAAAAGCTGATAAATTTCCTGTGGCAAATGGGTCAGAGAAAGGACATCCCTGTTCTAGGCCAGGATGGTGTCGTTAGGTAATCGGGGATCGTTCCTCAGCCTGGGAACTGACCCGCTGTAGACACGAGCATTCGGAAGCTGTGCTGAGGGAGGGCAGGATCCGGGCGGGGGATCAGCCATGCTAGAAGGGCCCGTGGCCCAGGGAGGAGAGCTTGCCGCTGGGCACAGAGCACCATCCTGCCCTCTGCAAAGCTCTGCAAGGGGCAGCAGTCCTCATTCCATCACCCGTCGGCCTCTGCCCAGGAAGCAAAGGCAGGAAAAAAATCCTGAACCAGCTGGGGAGTGCCAAGTTGGCACAGGTCAGTTCCTAGGAGACTCATCTCTGAAGCTCCATCCAAAAGTCTGGAAATACTGTATGAACAGTGGAAGCCTAAAGGTTTCTGCTGGAAACTCCATTGCTACCAGTGCTGCAGTTCTGTTACTGCTGGACTATGATGCTCACTCCTCAGCAGCGCTGGGGGTTTGAAACGTGTTTATTCCATGCTGGAGTGAAAAGAGGACTGTTTGAAATGTTATTTTATATATACATATATATATATTTTTTTTCTTCTTGTTAACTCAGTTGTGTTCATGTCTGCTTTTGGATGCTAATGGGATGTTTTAATTTGTGAACATTTGTTTTGTGGTATCAGGCACTGACCTGGCACTGGATGCAGCCTGCTTGGAAGTGGTAGCTCTGCCTCACGTGGAGCAGAGGTTTTTAATTTAACTCCAGACCTTGTCAGATGAACACAGCAGGAACTTGAATATGAGTGTCCCGTTATCAAGAGCTCTCCAGAGTATGAAAACAGCTTTTACTCATTGCCAAAAAAGCCAGCTTTCCTCTCCCCCCCGCCCAGGATATTCTGACTATGCTGCGTCTTACCATGTTGAGGCTAACTGACAATACAGGTTAATTTTGAAATGTGTAGAGTTCTGTTTCACAAAGTTCTGAATCTATAGTAAGGGAAAATCCAGCCCTTGCAGCAAAAAGAACAGCCCGTTGGCAGATTTAATTGGAAAAGTGAATTAGCTGGGGAGAGGAGCGATTTAAAGGGCAGGAGGAAGCGTGGAAAAGGCTGTTTTCCTTAGCACTCAGATTCTACATTTGTCAAGGAATAGAGAGCTGCTGCATTTAAATACAGGGCTGCTTTACTGCAGGAAGATAGAAGAAGGTGGTCTGCAGTTCCAGAAGTTTTACAGGAAGATATTTGTGTGTCTGAGAAAACTTGTCAGTGGTCAGCATCCTGTTGGGGAGTCCTGAGGGACATAAATGCAATGGTTTGCCTGGGTACTAAAAACGCACATCTTGTGATGCTGGCAGTTGCATGAAGTCTTGCTGAAGGTAGTGGGTGTAACAACCACCCTTCGTTTCAGTCAACTGCAAAGGGCAATTAAGCTTTACGGAATGGATAGCTGAAACAATAGGAGCCACCACCCAAAAAACGAGGGTACATACAAAGCTGTTTAAGAATGTGTAGTGTAGGTGGAGGGTTTGATAAACAGGCTGAGTTAACGTGCAGGTGGCTGAATATTGTTCATGTGGAAGAGAAACCAGAAAGACATCAGGGCAGCATGCAGAGAAGGCATCAAGAAAGTCCCAGCAAAATAAATACTTGCTGACTGACTGAATAAAAGCTGAGTTTTCAGAAGTCAGGCACCTGCAGCTCCAAGCAAGCAAGGTGTTGCCTGCTCTAAAGTTCTCACTGGTAATGTGAGAACATGCGTTTAAGGAGTTGCCCTGAAATCAGAATGGTTTGTATCAGAAAAGTGCAGCAGCAGGTTCCAACATCTGTCCACCTGCCAGAGAGAAGTGATGCAGAAGTACCGACCAGCTCAGGATGTGGTAACACTCTGATGGATCTCATCGCAGTGGCAAAGAAGCAGATATCTATGCTTCTAGCTGTAGTTAAGCAAGTGAACTTTTTTATAGGGAATGCAATGTCAGATTTAAGTGTGGAAAATATAAATGAATATTAATTAGAAGGGAAAGGCCAGGTCAGAATAAAACACAAACTGGCCTAAGTAGGATCTACTGGAGCTTTCCACGCAGGAATATTTACTTGCTACAGAGTCAAATTTGCCTAAGTGAGACTTGCACTTGGTTTTGGAGGTTTGCTTTTTCTCTATATTGTATGATCAACTTGATCACAGTTAACCTTTACTGATCTTTCTGATTACTGCAGTGTCGCACATGCTCTCTCTCTTGAATGAGCTTTAACTTCATTATTCACCTATCTCATCGCTTAGAAAAAAACATTTTTTTTGCACAATATCTGCTTTGTTCACTAGATTTAGTATGTGAATGCATTATCTGGCTGTGACAGAAAGGTTGTCCCTTACGTCTTTATTTGAAAAATACTTTTGACAGTCTATTTATAAGCATGACATTAAGAGATTTCTAGCATTATGAGTTTGGGCTGCAACTGAGACAAAGTTCAAGACCATCTAAACAGTGCCTTCCACAGACAGTTCCTCTGGTTTTCAAGTGTCTGCAGGCTCCGCGTAATTTCCCGTACAAGTGAGTCTGACTTTTATTAAAACACTGTCTGAATCTGACTTTCATTAGTCCCATGAATGATCACCAAGTGTAGATTTAGGTTCTTCTTAAGCTTACATTGCAGAAAATGCAAAGTGAATGGGCTTGGGGTGAAGCTGAAGCAAGGCTGTACATAATTCTGCCACACTCTGTGAACCCCAGCTAGCGCTCTGGCGGTGCACTGGCCAGAGAACTGCCTTTTCTGGAGCTTTCCAGAATGCATCACCCAGAGCTCAGCCTCTAGACTTCTTTATGCAAAAATCTTTTTGTATGTGATAAAGAACTTTTCAGTCAACTTTCAAAGTGAAAATACAACGAAGGCCAGTCCTTATTTCTCACAAAATAGCGAGCAGTGTGAGATACCACACATTGTCCATGGAATAAGCCACCAGGGTCACCCAATCCCGTGCCTCACAAACACGGGGGTAATAGCTGGTTAGACCCAAAAGGTCTGCAAATCACCCATTAGACATATACCACAAGCCACAAAACACCCCCTGATGCTCTATAATAGTTTGAGGATCTATAGTACAACCAATTGAAAGCCACAGGCTGTTGTTTGCCACAGTCCGGGCTATTGCAATTGTGGCGATCTAGCATCTCTTGTAAGGTACCACAAGAGGATAGCAAAGAGGTCTAAGGCACTTTCAACATCCTAAGCACAAAACACCCTGAAGACCTCTAAATGAAAACATACTAAGCGATATATCCTACCGCATTCTTTAGCCAGAGTTTTTACTCTGCTGGCATTACATACGCTCAGTATAGCATGCACACCTCGTACTGGAGCGTGCATGCGCGTAAACACATCCCCCAGTGACCTTCCAGAAAGGACTATTCTGTCTTTACAGCACAATTATGTTGTGTCTTCTGGCCTCTGCAGAGCCAGCACAGAGAAGGTGGCACCTCTGTCCCCTTCCCAAGCACTTCCAAAGCCTGCCAGCAAGCTGCCCGAGGGCTCGGCAGCCTTGGCCGCGACCCAGCCCAGAGGCTAAAGGTTTCCTGGTCTCTTTGGTCACTGGGGAAAGACAAAAGCTCTAATCTGTGTTTGAGGTGAAGCAAGTTTGGGGCTCCAGCCATCTGAGATGACATACCTCCTGGGACTTTCACTGCTCAGATGCAGAGCTTTTTTTCCTCCTGTGTCCTGCTGGTGGCTTTCATTTCCATGAATAATTAGGTGTGAATTGCCAGGAAGATTTCCCTCCTTATGAAAAACCACCTTCTGTAATTTCAGAAAGAGCTGCCTGTGTTTAGTGTCACCATATCTGGATGCTCCTGGCAGAGTTGCTGTGCCCTGCTCTCTGTACATGTGCAGAGACACAGGGTATTCTTACTTGCTTTTCTCCCCCTCTCAGAGTAAAACGACAAATACAGTCACCAAAAAGATATGTGCTATGCAGGACCCTAGAAAAAGTAGGTGTGTGTTCAAAATGTTTGACATTTGGTTTTAATTTTGAGATTTAGTGTAGTTTAGATCTTCATTTGCCCAAAGCAGTTGCGTCCCATCTTAATTTAATACACGGAGGCAGCAGCTTTGGTAGGGACCAGGAAGCCAATTTACTAAAACTAGTTCCAAATAAAATGGGTCAAGATAAGGAGAAAAAAAAAATAACCTGAAGGCAGTACTATTCTGATGGGAGGTAGATGAGAGCTTTGCTTCACATGGTGGATAGACTTGATCTACTGGCATCCAAGCAGATCAGCAGTGTGACACACTTGTTTCTCACAGGAAAATCCTTTCCCTAGGGTGCAGGCAGGAAATCCAAAATGAGAGGAGGTAAATACCAAAGGGCCGCTGAGGAAAGGGGAGGAGAAAGAGCTGAAAGAACAGTGTTTGCCTGCTGTGTCAGCTAAGGAAAGGCTAGGAAAGAAAGCTGCGTGAGAAATAAATGCTTATTTTGACATTACATGAAGTGCTCTGATTGCAGGATGAAACACTTCCGTGATGTGAAGCCGTGGTGCAGATTGCTCTGCTGCCTGGTGAAGTCTTTATTTACTGTGTTCTTTATCTCTTTAAAAAGCACTGGATTCCTTTGGGGAAAAAAATTTCAAAATTCATCTTATCCAACTCATGCATGAGATAGACCCTCGAAGTTTGTTCGCAGCACCTTTTTTTCTGACTACAACCACTGTGAACCGGCAGCTTCTCTTCAAGGAGTAAGTCCCTGACTCTTACACGTTAGAAATTTGGGTGCGAACTCAGTGATTCGGTGGTGGGCTAGGACTTAGAGCAGCACACGTGTATTTACCTCGAGGACCTTTCGCTGACCATCCATTGTCTAGGTTAACGCAGCCCTCTCGAGCGGCTGCCCTCTGAGTTCGGCATGCCGCGATACAGGTGTAGCGAGGGGTGGGAGAGACGGGAGCCCATCCACGGCGCCTTGCAGTCATCCCTTGAGCATCTCTGATGGGAGCTTGCTTTTGGACCGATGCTGTTCC
The DNA here is from genome assembly GCF_023634085.1 of Falco cherrug. NCBI lineage: Eukaryota > Metazoa > Chordata > Aves > Falconiformes > Falconidae > Falco > Falco cherrug. The sequence continues at coordinate 117,925,296 of NC_073698.1, read as the reverse complement.
ATCAGCCTCCCCCAGCGCTCAGCGTGCAAATGCTGGGCAGCAACGGGTGGGTAATGAGAGCTAATTACTTAAGCACAAGGAACAGAGTAAGGATGATTCACAAGGAAGGGCTTCGAAAGGCTCTTCTGTGCGGCACTACTGAGATGTTCCGTGACAGGGAGACTGTGAAACGGGGGCTCTGAAAAGGACGTTCCTCTCACTGGATTTGCTGACTTGAGGTTTTTGTCAGCTGGATCTTTGGGCTTCTTGCCAGGCCAGAAAAAGCTAACAAAGGCCATTTCTTCAGTTGCATATGATCAGGGAAGAAGCAGAGGGAGAAGAAAACAAATGAGGGACTGTAATATTTTTAAAAGAGAAACATTTTTTCCACAGGAGAAAAAATGTCTTATTTATATAGATACTCAGCCTCTGGTTTCTGTAAGTTCCAGCATGATTCTTAAAAGTGGTTCTGCAAAGTGGCATGATCACATCACTTTAATGCAGTACAGCTGCCATTTGGCACTACATGGAAAGTTAGGACAATCTTGAAACTGAACCTACAATCCTACTGTGGCCAAAAATTAGAAAAGAAAGATGCACGAGTAAGACTAAAAGGGGAATTGCTTGAACCAGATTTGTCTATCAAAGGTGAATTTGATATATAACATTATAAATCAAAGGCATATTTCCACTTACTCAACAATTTTTCACTCAGTATCCTAGGTTCTTCAGAATGTTTGTGCTCTTAAGACAATGTTTATCGGGGTCCGCCTATGTCTGTGCCTTCAAATAAAGAAATAAATAGGGTACTCATATAGCCCTATTGTTCAAAACCACCATTTCAATTTTTCAGTCATTTAAAAACTGTCTGACTGAGCTCAGTGATTTCATGGCGCTCGTAGCCCCTGGCCACGGTACATTTGGTGAAAGTTGAGCTGTAAGATAGCCTTTCCTGAACAAATTCCAGTACAGCTACTTTTTCACATTCTCTTCCTGAGCTGCGACCAGATACAAGTGGCACCAAGCATTGCCAAATTCTATCCAACTTTTCTAAAAAAAAAAAAAAAAGAAAAAAAGAAGAAAAAAGGGAAAGTTGAAACCAACATTTTAAATAGTGAAGTATAACTAACTCTTGCTGTCCTTTCTCGGTGTAAGCTGTTATCAAGTCTTTGAAGTTCTGCCAGCTTGTTTCCATTACAAGGAAAACCTGATACCAGCTGGAATTTTTGGAGTACAGAGGGGGCGATGGCAATGGTCCTGTTGACTTAAAAACTGTGCATAACGTCCTGTTTTGTAGAAACACAGAATAAAGAAACTGGAAATAGTATTTTTTTTAGATGTCTCTGCCTTCTCAGCAGTACTGCACGCTTAAGAAGCTCCATCTCTTTAAACTTCTTTCTAATGTAATAACCACAGCAACTTTTCTCATTCTCTCCCTTGTTTTCAAGGCTTTTATTTTTCGTCTCTCCTGCCCATCAGTACTTTAAGCTATCAAATGTTCCAGCCTTGTGTTTATCTGCCCCGTGAGAAGCCTCCCAGCTCACATAGCGTAGCTTCTGCTTTGTGTTTTGGGTGTCAGCTTCTGGGGTTTTTCTGCCATCACTACCCTTGAGAGTCTTTGAGTTAATGCAAGCCTGGGACTGATGAAAATGGTTATTAACACTTTCAGTCTAACAGCTGGCTGCAGCTAGTGACATAAAAACCAGCTGCCATGATGCGTTGAGCGCACGCATCAGGGGGCAGGTAAAGCCTTAACATTAAGATAATCTGTGGTAAGGATTCTTCCTAGTATACACAGCACCCACAAACAAGCTAGAGCTCTGCTTTATCTACAAAACAGGGTTCAATTTCAGCATGTGTACTGTATTAAGCTTTCTTTGCATCCATGTAAAAAAATCTTCTGCAATATGTCGTGATTTGAGCCATATGGCATGTGAGAAACAGGTGGAGCAAAGGCTGAGCAAAAAGCACGAAAGGAGGAAAAACCCACATTTTTAATAGTCAATGTAAAGGACTACACTTGCGGCCATCACCCTCCAAACAATTATTATCAGGATAAACAGCCAAGCCCTTCCTAATAAAGAACTTATCCAGAGAATGGAGGCTTAATATAAGAAGTTACTCATTGGCATGCTGCACGCTTGAGAGAGGGGCTGCTAATAGTGCTTCGGTGTATGCTACGTATGGCCACGACCTGCTACAAGGCTGGTGTCTCTGGCTTGTGTGTTGCGTGTTTGCAATCTGCTCTTTTCACTACAATTTTTTCACTTCCACCAGGGAGTTTTATTTCAATGTCCCAATTGCGTGATTCTCAAACCCGCTAAGACTCCTTTCAAAGCGGTTGCTGGAGCACTTCCCAAGTAAATATTTGTCGAAGTGCTTATTAGCAAGACGATTTCCTTGTATATTTTCTGTTTCCATGAACATTCTTATTAGAAATGTTAACAGAAATGAGAGGCAATTTGCAAAATGTGTTGATATTTCTCGCATAGTTGAATAGGATGGTTTAATCAGGGTATTTACAATTGCAAGCCTTCTTTTTATTTTGCCTTTTGCATGACGTCTATTTTCTTTTTATTACAAAAAAAAAGCATGCAGTTGCATGTTCCTGTGGCAAGTAAAAGCCAAAGCAGTCGTCCAGCTGTTAAAATTAGTGCTAGATCTGAATTTTCTATGGGTTTCCCACTGCATGGCAGGAAATCGGCTTTCATTGCTGCCTCCCCCTCCTCCCCATCTAGCCTCCTATTAGATTAATACCAGAAGCATGAAGTAACGTTTAACAGAAAGTTGTTGCTTTTAGCTCTGGGAAAACTTGGCAGCCTCTCTAGAAATGAAGGGGGGAGGGGGAACCTGAAACCTCCGTTAACTGAAGAGGAGATCTGAGGCATAAAGAAACATTTTTCTCCTGTTAAACTTCTGAGGTTTAAAAAAGCACGCTAATGGCAAGCTGTTCCTAAGTCTAATGAGGATCCGCTGTCAGCCCTTTCCCCTCTTTATGCAGTAACTGCCCAGCTCCTGTGGGCTACTTTTGTGTCCCCATTGCATATTGCTGCCTAATTTATGTCCCACCAGCAAAGTGTATCACTAAGTGCATTTCTCTTCTTGGTTAGAATGGGTTTGTAGTTTACAGGACAGTCCAGAGAGCTTGCAACCAAAATGAGTGTTGTTGCTGATGAACGCTGGGATGCCTCCCTGACTGTTTTAAGGTTTCAGTAGTGCAAAGAGTAAGGGGGTAAAAAAAAATGCAACGTGCAAACAAGGCATTATGCAAAAGAAGCGAGACCACCCCCAGCGTGCTATCTCAGATTTCACAGTGGTCTTTAAACTACAGTACAAAATTCTAATTTATTAAAACAATGTGTTAAAGATTGTCATATGTTAATTTCCTGTGATACTGTGGGATCAGCAAGCATATTTTATTGCTTCCTGTGGGCCTAATCCTACATCAGTCAGTGGGAATTTCATGGGAGGCATGTGGTGTCGTGGCCACAGCGGTGCAGGCCCAGGCGGAGAGCCTGTATCGGGCGTGATGGCAAACACCCTTCCCAGGCGGCCGGGAGCAGCGCTGCGGGACGGGGATGGATGCCCTCAGGTGAGCAGCGTAGGCAAGGATACATGCATAGATCAGCAGGGCCCACACGGCCTAGCTCCTGTAAAATGGCATTTCCAAATGACTCGTATTCCCCAAATACCTGCGTTTGCTTTTCAGTTTACCATCATAGCTAAGGAGCTGCCCCGTAAAGCTTCGGCTTCAAGTTCAAGCGCAGAGGTCCTAGCCACTGCAGGCTGGGCAGGTGGAGAGATGCGGAGCTTTCAATCTGAAGGAGCCAAGTGCTTTACTTTACACTAAGCTCACGGTGCCAAAAGCTCTTGCAGCAGTGTGCAGCCTGTGTGGAAGGTGAGGTCATCCGCAGCCCTCCCATGGTTCCAGTCCTGCCGGCCGGAGCCCAGTCCTGTAACTGGCACAACGACAGACCCGGCGAGGAAGGTGGCACAACCAACAGTGGGCACAGAGAAACAGAATTGCCAGTAGGATGGCTGGACACGGACCCCCGTTATTCCCCAGGGTAACCCAAAATGGGCCTGACACGAGGAAAGGGAAGAACGGGGTAGGGATTGATCTGGCACGGGGCACACGCGAGGGGTATGTGCTGTGTCATGCCTTGCATGCCAGCAAGCTGCCTAGGATAGAAGCTGGCCTGGCCTCAGGAGCTGGATTCCTACAGCACCCATCAATTAAAAACCTGTGGGGAAATAAACCACTGGTCCATCTTCCCCCTTCCCCTGCCCATTCTGACAGGAGCTGAGTGTATTCTGCGACACTCTCCGCCACCCTGCTGTGTTTTTGGGGTTTTGTTGAAGAGGGTACAAGTGCAGTGAGGAGGTTAGATGGTAGCTTGTCACCTGGCTACTATTTTGGTTCAGGTTGCTTTTGCCTTGGGCATCAGTGCATCTTCAGTAGGTTTACCTCTTTGTGTTGTGTGTATTTTTGTCTAAGTGTGTAAGGCAGTTTTAAGTAAGGGCGACTACATAGGGAGAAAACGGTTAGAATTTATATTTTTCAGTTGCTTTTAATCCCGCCTCTGTTTCGAGAAAAATCCCAGAAATCTGAGGCTAAAATATATCTCTACATCTTACTCTGCTCCTATTAGTGCAGGAAAGTAGTAGCGATACTGTGTCATCCTTTGTGCTGCTAATGGGACTTAATTCCACATTTGGGGGCCATCTGCTGAGAAAAACACTCTACCACCCTTCTCAATGCAGATATAAAAACTTGCCAGCAAAGGCAGCTTCATGAATCAGTTGTGAGGATATATTTTATCTAAATTGTGTTAGACAGAGCTTTTTCCTTTATGAAAGTCACTACATCAATTCCAGCCCAAATGACTGAAGAGAATGAAGTAAGTTTTGGCAACCATCTTTCCTTTTTTGGTAGAAATGCATTGTTTTACCTCTTTTGACTCTGTACTAATTAATCTAGTTTCACCTGAAGGGGAAGAATATTTTTTGCAGGAGGAAGAAACCAAACAAGTACTTAATTTAACACAGAGAGATCTATCTTTGCACAGATTTAACTGTGACATTAAAGTAGTATCTTGGGTTCTTGTGTTCCACGCCTTGCTCCCACTGAGATTTCTTGGGTAACCTTGGCCAAGTGGCTTAAATGCTTTTAGATTTCTTCTCATTTCCTACTAAAGAAACTATTCTCTCACTGACACGACCCACCACATTATTAAATATTTTTGCATCCAGATTTGTTAAAGATAGAGACGAAAGGAGAACAGAAAACTTTCCTGGCTTGGCATCAGAGGCAAATCATAAGGCCCCAGACTAAGGTTTATATAGGAACCTATGAATTGCTTTATTGCTCGCTGGGAAAAAGGTAAGTCTCAAAGGGGCAACTGTAGGATGAAGACACCCTTGTATCCAACTACGGAGTACAAAAGTATTAGCTGCTGTAATCTGTGACTATAAGCGTAAACCAGTGTAGCTGTGGCGTTTGCACCGTGTCTTCTGCCAACCCTCTGCCTACTGACATCACATCTATGAGAGGAGCACGGACCAAGGTTTTGCCAGCAGACCACAGCTTGCAGTTTTCAAGATGTTTGCTCACAGATCATACATCAAAAATACACTTGTGTACAGAGGAACTCCAGTAACACTGTCGTGAGCTTAGCTGCAGTAACAGAGTTGGCTAATTAAGCCCTAAGCCACCCCCACTCACAGAAGCACGCCGATTCTAGCAAGGGGAAGCAATTAATCAGCGGCAAAGACAGCCATACACAAGCTAATAGGGTACTGCTCTTACGATTTGAAGCAGAGTAATGTCTGGCCTGTGTTGGCAAAAATCCTTTTGATTACTAAAATGTTCTATTTAAAGAAGAAATAGCATGATCTTTTATTGCACTAAATGGTCAAGTTGCTTCAGTAAAAATGGTTACCTTTCCAGCAAATCTTGCCTTGTTTATATCTTTAGGCCATTATGGCTACAACATTGCTACTACTTAAATGAATCATTATGAGTTGTGCAATTATCAATAGAGACATAAGGTAACTAGTTATTAACAGGAAGCTAACTGCCTGAATTGGCCAAGTCCTCACTTTAATGGTAGCTCTGCAGTGCAGCCACACTCTGAGCTAGTCAGCATCAAAGCAAGAGCAGACTTCAAAACTGCGCTGCAAATCTAGGCAAAGCCTAGAGTTGTTGCACAGAAGTGCAACAAAACCCACCTCCCAGACCTGTCCCTTAAGCTCTGAACTGCGCTGCAAAAGCAGCCAGCACTTGATGATTCAGAGGAATGTAAAACCTAACTGCTTTCTTGCCTTGCAATTACAACCTAGTTAATTGTGTACAACTGTGCAAAGGAAGAGAGTGAGGAAATTCCTTTCCTGACCCTTCCAGCAATTGACTTGTGCCCTGGAGCATAAGATTTGATTACTCCTGTAACTTATTTTCAACAGGCAGTTTCTTCTGGATAGCTCTTGTGTGACAACTTAAAAGTTTTGGGCCAAGTCACAAGAACACTCCACTGGTTGAACCTCAGCTTACATTATCTTATTTTTGCTTTATATACCTCTCTACGGTGTGCTGCATTAACAGATGTTTAGATTTTTAACTCAGACAAGCAATTTAACTATTGGGCATGAGTTTTTCAGCCGAATGGTACTGATGAATGCAGACATGCTCCAGGTTGCCTTTTTGTTTTGCAGAGATTTCTGATGAGCCTTAAAAATCAAGTTTCTTTCGGTACCTGGAGTCCAGCCTTCTACACTGCCTCAAAATGTCTTTGAGGAAGTTACAACAGAAGAATCACTGCTTGCTTTGAAGTTTCACCAGAAGTTCTGGTTGTGGCCGTTGTTATTTTCAAGCTATAAACAATTGTGTAGATTTATTCTGCAACGGCAAGCAACAGCTGGGTTTCTTCACTGAGGCAGTAGTTCAAAATGCTCTGGCTACATGCTGGGAAGTGCTGAATCCTTTTGACTTCATTTGTTGCAACACGTTTGTTCAAAAAAGGTGGGATTTAATAATCCATCAATGTATTGGTGCCACTGGTTCAAGAAACAGAGGCTCGGTCTCAAGCACAGCTGCTCAGATCTATGTTGCTCCTCTTCTTATCAGTCACCCTAATGCAAGTACTTGTTGGACCTTTTTCAGGAAGGGGAAGGAAGAGTTTTCATCTGGATCACCTTCTTGGTCTGGTTTTCACAAATAACTGCATCAGCCCACGCAAGAAGGTCACAAACTATAGATTGTGAACCCAAATGAATAGTTAAGGCAGGAAAGGGAAGAAACCAGACCAGTTTTGCCACCAAAGAAAAGACTGGGTGTAACTACACCCAGTCATCAATGAGTAGCTTTATCTCGGACTGATTCTGTCAGGCTAGGCATTGTCTCTGCTCCTGCAGATAGCATAAAGCCTGAACTGACTCCCAGCTGTGGGCTCTGGCTCATTTGACAGAAATGCAGTCATGTCCACACCTGATGTGGATAAAATCTGTAAGGGTAAGGACCAGGTAATGCAAAGGTTGTGGCTGCGGTGCCTGCTCAGAGGTGACTTTGGTTCTGAAGTGGCTGAATAACGCTCTCCCTCCCAGTTACAGGAGCTGAAGTGTTTTATTACCATTTTCAATGCTCATGATTAAAGCATGCTTTTTGCAAACATTCCAACATTTGATTTCTACTTATATGAATTGCCATGGAAACTAAACTTTTATTGGGCATGTTTGCATACTCAGGGGCGGAGAATTTTAAAAGCCTCTGTGATATACAGTACAGTTGATGTAGCTGTGCAACTGCCATGAAAACAGTTAAAGCCAGCTATGTGGACTGCTGAACCCATCTACCAACTTGTAGCTCTCGTGCAAGTTTCCATACCCTTTTTCCTGACTTTCTTTAATAGTAGTAGCATTGCTTTTGTTCCAACGAGAGTTTTCAGCTCTTTAGGTTTTTGGAGTTTTGCTTGTTTGCTAATTTTTAAGTATTTCCTACTCATAAAATGTCCAAGAGAGTATTTTCTTTTGTCTTAAATTGCCAGACGCTTTCCTGTTAGACATTCCAACTTATCAAGTTATTTTAGGGCCTCAGCTATGGCTGGTTTTGAGTACCTCTTGTTATTTTAGAAATAAGCTCTATTCCTTATTTTTCTCTCCTTTGCTGCCAAGAAACAGATGACACTGACTCGAATAAAATTTTCCCGGCATACATATATGAGGGGAAACACGTGCTCTGCCTGATCCAGCTTTGATGTCACGTCACCTACTGTGTAGGAGCTAACTAAAGGAACATTTCAGCCAGCATATCAAAAGTCCTTCAGAGTTACAGTTTAACCACAAGAGTAGTTACTCCTTTCCGAGCTACTAGGCATCATTTTCCCTGGGGAGACTTTTGCAAACTGTTGCTTCCAGTTTTCCCACTTAAAAGGAAAAAGAAGATCACTTAAGACGAAGGGAAGGCTGGCTGCCTTTGGCTCCGGCCGTGGCAGGGTTAAAATTCGTACTCGCCTCTTCCAGCTGTGAGCATGTCCTTAACTCTGCATGCCTTACACGTATATGCCTTTATTTTTTTAACTGAGTGTACTCTTTCTTGCTTGTTCAGTGAACAAAAAAGAAGATCCAGGTTCAACACTAGTAGTAAATGAAGCACTCAGACCTTAGCAGAGGCATCACAGAAGAGCTTATCTGGGTTCTGGCCTACCAATTAATCTCAAAAGCTTGTCTTTTTATATGTAAACTACAAAAGACACTACGACAGCCAAGGCCACTTTCTTTTCCTTCTTTTTTTTCCTTTTAATATCCTCTGGTATTGTGCATGTTACTATACGGATTCCAGATTTTCATGAGTTACTACAAAGTTTATATTGTGGTAAAGTAACAGTTTTAGCCAAGTAAAATATCCCCTGGAACATGCGAGGCTGGAACCGGATCACAATGAACCCCACGTCCCCACGGCAGATGGGAACAGTTGGCAATCGTGGCAGCCGTGTGAGCCTCCGCTCCCCCCAGGACCCCCGCCCAGCAGGTACGCCCCCCAAATGTCCCCTTTGGAGAAATAAATGGGGAGAGGTAGTGACGAGGCCACACAGTACGAAACAAGGTCCCTACGCAGGATCCCCCGCCTTGAGCACAGTCCTCCAGGCTGGCTCGCGCCTCTCATCCGTGGAGTTTTCCTTACCAAGGATGCTGTACGTGCGCTCGGAAAGGGAAGGTTTGTTATATGCTCCTGGCTCCCAGCACCCGCCGATCCTGGGGGTGGCACGACCCTCCCCAGAGGTATCTTCACTCTTTTTGTTTTCCTCGGTGACAGCTGCAACCCAGCGGTTCGCCTCACTGCCGCCATCTCCTCACAGCCTCCTGAGCGGGGACCTCTGAAGGGGATGGCGTCGATGCCCCCAGCCCCTCACCACACACGGGGCAGGTGAGGCACAGCTTGGGCAGACACGCCAGGCCGGTGCTGGTTTGTACGCTTGGTTTGCTTTGGAAGCCCAGCCATGGAGGCCCGGCCGGCCTCAGTGGCCTGCTCCCCACTCTGGGACAGCAAAACGGCGGCTGCTGCCACCGGCGCGTCCTTCGCTGATGCCTGAGGCCTGCGCAGGGGCCTTGGAGGCCCGGTGTGTGTAGGCACATACATATATGTATACGCACATACATGCCCACGTGTTCTGTTCAGGTCAGCTGTGGGCAGGCCTCTGGTGGGCTGCACCGGGCCGTGACCCCCGGGCTGAGGCGGGCGGCAGGGCCACCCCACCGGGCATGGAGGCAACGCGGCGCCCCTGCGGGGCTGGCAGGGCGCGGGCAGCCCCCTCCCCAGCAGGAGGGAGCAGGTAAACGCACCCCCAGCCCCAGGCAAGGAAAACCGAGCCCGCGCCCTCGCAGAGCCGCCCTGTTTGCTCAGCTAATCTGGCGGACAGGAAATTGCCTGGCGATTCATATTTAAGATCGCGAAGCGGCCGCCGGCTGTCCCCCGGGGCGGCCCCGCCAGCCCCCGCTGCAGGTATCTCTGTGCGCGTCGTTGCGTGTCCCACCCCCCCCATTCCGCCTGTCCTTCGGCCGCCCCGCTCCCGCGGCCCCGGCCTGAGGGGAGCGAACCATTCCGCCGGCGGGGGTGCCCCACGGGGGGGCGGGCAGCGCCCCTGCGCGGGGCGGCGCTGGCTGCCGGGCGGGGGCGGCTCCAGCGGGAGGTGGCGGCGGGCGGGGGAAGGCGGGCGGCGGCGGCGGCGCTGGCAGCGGCGGCCGGGCGGGCAGCGGGATGCGCGGGGGGCAGCGGCGGCCGGAGGCGGCGGTGAGTGCGGGGCCGGGGGAAGCGCCGTCCCGCGGGGTCGGGGGTGGGGTCGGCCCTCCCGGGCCGCGCCCGGCTCCGCTCCCGGTGGCGGAGCGCTGCGGGGATGGGGAGCGGGTCCCTCCCTGACGGCGGCTCAGCCGCGCTCCGGTTTGTGGTTACTTTGAGGGGAGTTTGTGCCACCCCTCTCCCCTCGCGGTTCGGGCCCCCCCCCTTGGCAGACACAGCAAAAAGGAACGGGGCTCCCCCCGTGTCCCTTTGGGCGCAAGTCGCCTCGAGCCCTTTGTCCCGGTGCCCCCCCGCTCCGGTGCTGGCGGGCGCCGCCGCGGCCCCACCGCTGAACAAAGCCTCTGCCCGGCCCCGGCGGGGGCGTCCGCCCCGCGTGTCCGTGGGCGGGGGAGGCGGGGGTGGCCGGCGGGGCTCGCCTTGCTCCGGTTCGGGGGTCCGTCGCCAGCCATCTACCTGGTGGCGGGGGTAACGGGAGGAGGGGGCTCTTTGTCCGCCCGTTCTTTGTTAGCCCGGTGGCTTTTCAAGGCTCCCGCGGCTGGAGATGGGCTTCTGCCGGGGCTGAGCCCGGTGATGGATACCGCCTCGGCATCGCTGGAGTTGAACGATAGGAAGCCGGTATTCCGTCGGAGTGGTTCAGTGACACGGAGGGGTTTGGGTTCGGGGACCCCTGACGGGTTGGGAGCCCGGCGGTCACCCTGCTTTCCCCCTCCCGTGCAGCCCCGGTGCGCGGCCCCGGGGGCAGCGGGGGGCGCGGGGCCGCCCCGTACCTGCTGCCCGCCGGCCAGAGGAGGCACGGGCTGGGAGCAGACCCCGCTCCTCCTGCCCCAGAGCCGCCGGAGGAATTTCCCCATGTGCAGAAGTGCAAATAGACCGGCGGCGCTTGCATAAAGGCTGGAGAGATGGGCATTCTGCTCCTGCCACCGAGCGCTGCTGCGAGCTCAAACACATGGCTTTTGTCACCAGTTCCTTCTTTCCCCCCCAAGTGCTCATCGTGTCAGCGTGTCATCTTGTCTGTGTGCCTTGACTCTGCCCCTGCCCGAGTCCTCCACGTCTGCATCTCCGGGGCAGCTGGGTGGACGTGTTGCCAGTCGGAACATGGTGAATTATTTCATCTTTGTGCTGCCTGCTCCCTCTCTTCGGGGGGACGAGGCAGGCGAGAGAGCCAGTTCTGCAAGTCCGCGTGTTGGGTGAACTCGATTTTTTCCTTTCTCTATATTCTCCTAGTTAAGGTCCCCCGGGAATAAGGTATTCAGGTGGGAAAGGGAGAGAGGTGGGAGGAGGTGAGGCATGGCAGCGGCACGCGGAATCGCGAAGGGCGAGGATGGGCTTGCTTTCCCACAGCAGAAGGAAGCAGTAGGAGAGAAAGGAGATGAAGTAATCGAGAGATGGGGAGAGTGAGTGCCCACCTTGGCTGGCAAGGTGAGCGGTGGGCTGAACGAAGAGAGTGACAGAAAGATACTTTTAGGACAGTCAAATACTAACGCCGAATCTTTTCCAGAGCTGATAGTACCATTTTTATTTGTTTTGTGCAATTCCCTTTCCACACCAGAAATTTTGACAAATGCTAAATTGACTCTTTTGTGGGTCCATGTTTTTACTGAGGGAATGGAAATCTTGGGCAGCAACCAGGACAGGAAGAACAGTAATTTTTTCCATGTTTTCCATATCAGTTACTGTCTGTGCTTATCAGATAAAATTAGCAACCAGCTCCTTGAAAGTATGCAAAGATGCCAGGTGACCCTTGTTGGGAAGGAACAAAGTCCATCATGAAAAATTTGGAGTATCCTGTTCTTAGATAGGAAGCGGAGGATGGGTGAGGTAAAGATTGCAGGTCCACCTTGGCTGAGGGTGGGGTTGGATCAGAAGGACTTGAAGGGGTTTGGATGGGAAGATCTTGTTTGTTTTCCACTTGAAGATCTAGAGAAAACCTGAAATAATGAAGGTGGGGAGGGGGAAGTGCTGGTGATCCTTTGTGAAGGAATTAATGCTATGTTTGCTGCACGTGGAGTGTATTCTCTCCATTTTCATTTGTTAAAACAAACAGTTAATTCTGATGTGTAGTAACTGCCAGTGTAGCAAACAGTGCTTCCCACTGAAATAACCAGTTACGAGGCGATGCCCTGTTTTGGGTGTTCAGGGCAGATGCGGTTCATCTAGGTTTTGGTTTAGACCGGTGGGGCACATCCAAGATGCCACAGAAATCCAGGGGCAGTTTTCCCCTCTAGAAGGTCCTCCAGAGGCTGCAGTATAGGAGTGAACTCCATAAATGTGACCAGGCTTGGTTTTTTTCTCTACTCAAATCTCACGCAGGTGGGATCAGTTTTTAAGTGAACCATTTCATTTAACTTCCTTAATTACCTTAAGTGGGGGTGTAACTGCAGGTATAGTACGTGTATCCCTCTCTTGAGGGAATGTGGTCCAGGGACTCGCTGATAAATGCTGCCCTGTATTTCTGCGGGCAGAGCCATGGCTTGGTAGCACAGCAGCCACGGCGGGTGCCACTTGAGCTGTCGCTGTCACGATGTGGTTTGCCAAGCAAGTGTGATGAGAAGCATTTAGTCTGGGGGCATGCTCACTGCCCTCAGAGCGCTGGGAAATGAAGAAGCGCTAAAGAGCTAGCGGGGACGTTTGGAAATATGGGGCAAGCATCTCGGGAAGGAGACAAATTGAGGAGAAATGGACAAACGAAGTAAGAGAGACAGAAACTGTCAGAATAAGTGGGCGCTGGAGGGAACTGATTAACGGAAGGAAGTGACAGGCACAAAGTGGCAGTGAAAGAAATCGGCACAGAGGAAAGTGGATCGTGGGCAATGGTTGCCTGAGAGAGAGACACAATGCAATAGACAGGAAGAAAAATGGTAGAGACATCCAAGGAGACAAAAAGAAAAAAAAAAAAAGGGAGTAAATGATCTTTGAAGCTGTTCTGATTGGTTTTTCTAGCTGCTTAGATTTTCTGGGACATACCTATCTGCTGTGTATGGCAAGCTTCCATTGAATTTGTTAGGGGCATCCTAAAAGCAAGTTTATCATGTCAGGTAGGACGTAAAGGAGAAACTTTTATTTAGGATCTTTCTGCTCCTGTACAGTGAGAATTTCTGCTCCTGTACAGCATGAATTTGGGTTCATAATTGTTTCTTCACTCAACCCCGTTCCTGAAATTTTAGTTGAAGAAAGCCTGTATTTCCTGGGATTCAGGAGTGAGAATTGTATTGGTCTAGAATATTTATGTACGCTTATTACTACACCAGCTATGCTGTTTGTTTTGGGTTTTGTTAGTGTGTACAATGAGATGTATAAGCAATCACAGTCTACCAGCCACCAGCAGAGTTTTCTATTTGCCATGTCTGTGTGAATTTTTTAAAGTCTTGATTTGCAAATCTTTTGAGCATGCTCAGATTTTCAGTAGGAAAGGAGTTAATGAAATTGGGTCAGAATAATACCAGGGAGCTGGTAGTTACTGGTGTGAGATGAATCAGTCGTAGGTCAGATAACTGACTCTTAAGCTTAACTGCCAGGGAGGTACCAACGCAGAGGAGAGGAACACGACTTGAGGTTGGCTTGTCCTCTGCTGCCCTGTTTTTCTGCATGAAGAAAGGAGTTCATTGTTTTAACAGAAATCTCTGCTAATATGTTTCTACCTGTCAGTGACTTTTTTTGTTTGAACAGAGAAGAATTAACTCTCCTTTTCACTTCAGCTTATCCCATTGAACTGGTCCAGATGAAACAGTGATCTGTGTGACTGCAAAATAAGAAGGCAGTGATATCTACTAAAATAATGCAGTTTGAGTAGGTGGTCTACTCTCTTGTCCTACCAAATGCATAGGAATACTATTAAATTCATTGAAATGTGTACTTTTAGCAGTTTTGCTTTCAGGTAAAGGTAGCTATTATGGCACAAGAGTTATAAAGCTTCAGCATTTTCACTGGCGTTTTTGTTTGGACACACTCTGCAGTCGATGTCTCTTCTGTCAATGGTTTAAATCTCAGTTTGTAGCCACCAAACTATAGTATTTACATGGTAATGGGTGTTTTCATTTTTGATGCACATTTAGAATTGTCAGTTGTCATGACCTGATTAAAATGATTACGCCTGTCTACTGGAAAGAGAATTGATTTGGCAATGCCTACAACATCAATCCTTATCAAGTAGGAGAGAATCCTGCCTATACAGTAGGACAGAATTAACTGAAAATGTCGTATTTAGGTGCAATTTTTTGGAGTAGTTGGAGGAGTTATTCCAGTAAAATAGGTGTGGTTTATGAGGGGAATAAAGTTATTTAGGGTGTTTTCTGTTGTTGCCTTGCCCTTTTTCTGCTCCTTCTCCAGTATCCAACATGATAATTTCTCAGAGGAAGAGATAAGCTGTAAGAGTGACTTCCTCTGCCGCTCCCTTTTCCACATCGGAAACCTGCAGGGTTGCGAGGGAGTGACTTAGTCAAACCTGATTCACAGATATTTGATTTTTAATTTATTTACTGCTGGTGAAGGTGCCAGGCTGGGAGCTTTGGGAACTAAACCACCCTATGCCTGTAACCAGACTTAGTGCTCGCTTGCACCGTGGGGATCAGTGTATAGCGGGACCTATATCATGAAGAGCCAGGGACTGAGCAGAGTTCAGGGCTATGCTGGTAGGAAATTAGCTGTAGCTTAAGGTCTGGTGTATTGTGTTGTGGGGGAGGAGGAGGAGGAAATGAAGAAGGATGTTGAAGGCGACCTTTAGATAACAAGCCTTGCTGAGCTGCCCAGTTTTTGGCAGAGATGTCTGTGCTCGCTCTTAAGGATGTGTCCATTTGCTGGTTGGGTACCAAATCTCCACCAAACTATGCAGGTGCTTTTCTATGAATGTATTGTTTTAGTCTGACAGCAGGCTTTAAGGAGCTGGGGGCAAGATGGATTTACACTTAAGTGTTTTTGGAGGTAAACTGTAGATCCCAGTGAGTTTTACTTTCCTATCAGATTGAGGCTAACAAGACTTGCAAATCCGGGGGGTGGGAGACAGGTTTGATTTCATCAGGAGCAAGTACGCTGTCCTCAGTTTATGCAGGAAAAAAGTAAATCAACTTGGTAATGGAACAGTCAGTTCAGGCACGTAGGTGTGCTATACCATGGGAAAGTTAGACCTCCAGGCACCAAAGCCATCAGCACTCATTCACCAAGTTATGTTCAGGGTGTAAAAATTTAAGGGGCGTTCTTGTTTCCAAAACAGTGTGTGTTCTATTGGAACAGTTGAAACTGACCCTAATAATTTGAAAACCTTCTTGTTGCAGAATGAGTTAAACTCTGATGACGTTGTGTGGATGGTGGCAATGATGGGGTTTTGTCCTCACCCTCCATCACTTGGGGTTTCGTCTGTTCCCATGGGTGGCTGTGCACAGCTGTAGGAATTTCTGAAGGGAAGTGTCAAGGAGAGGGGTCAGGAGCTGCCAGGAACCACTGGTAACATTTTGTGAGAAACTGAAAATGAAGAAACAATGAACAGCAAAACAGCCTTAAAGGAGAGATGGCCAAATTTGAGAGCTTTATTTAAAATTGACTTTATTTTCAGTCAGAGAAGCACTTTAGCAGTGCCTCAGGCATCGCAACCCACTCGGTTGGCAATGTAAGAGCAAAGTGGGTGCCATAGCAGACTGCTAAAGGAAGGTGGGTATCAGCCCAGGCAGAAAGAAGGGGCGAGAAGCTATGTGCTGAGAAAACGTCACCCTAAATCTATGGACGAAATGCTGGCTAGAGCTGTTCCTGCAGCTTGGCTGAGCAGCAGCTCTGGGCTCCTATGCCAGGGCGTGCTGGTTTGGGCTGGGCTGGGTTAATTTTCTCCTCAGTGGCTGGTGCAGTGCTGTGTTTTGGATTTAGTATGAGAATAATGTTGATAACACGCTGATGTTTTAGTTGTTGCTAAGTAGTGCTTCTACTAAGTCAAGGACTTCTGAGCTTCTGAGGCCCTGCCAGTGAGCAGGCTGGAGGGGCACAAGAAACTGGGAGGGGACACAGCTGGGACAGCTGACCCCAACTGACCAAAGAGATGTTCCACACCATACGATGTCATGCTCAGCATATAGAGCTGGGGGGGGGGGATGGTTGGAGTTACAGTGTTTGTCTTCCCAAGTGTTGTGGATTAACCCCAGCTGGCAACTAAGCACCAGGCAGCCGCTTGCTCACACCCCCCCCCCCCCCCCGCAGTGGGATGGGGAGGAGGATCAGGGAAAAAGGTAAAACTCATGGGTTGAAAAAAGAACAATTTGATAATGGAAATAAAATGAAATGTTATAATAACAACAAAAATTGTAATAAAAAGGGGAGAGGGGGAGAGAGGAATAAAATCCAAAAGGGAAAAAAACCCCAACTAAACAAGTGATTACAATTGCTCACCGCCCACTGGGCGATGCCCAGCCAGTGCCCCAGCAGCACTGGGCAGCCCCAGCCATCTCCCCCCAGTTTATACGCTGACCATGCCATTCCATGATGGAACATCCCTTTGGCTGGTTCGGGTCAGCTGTCCTGGCTGTGTCCCCTCCTGGCTTCTTGTGTCCCCCCCCAGCCCTCTCGCTGGCAGGGAAGGCCTAGAGAAAAAGTCCTTGACTTAATATAAAAAGTTACTTAACACACTGATGTTTTGAGTTGTTGCTATCAGCATTGTTCTCAGACTAAATCCAAAACACAGTATTGTACCAGCCACTGAAAAGAAAATTAACTCTATCCCAGCCTAAACCAGAACACCGAGTCCCTGTTCCGCGTGCTGGAGCCCTGCTGTCCTGGCAATGGCTGAACGCCTGCCTGCCCATGGGAAGTGCGGAATTAATTCCTTGTTTTGTTTTGCTCACATGTGCAGCTTTTGCTTTACCTATTAAACTGTCTTTATCTCAACCCACAAATTTTCTCACTTTTACTCTCTTGATTCTCTCCCCCCTCCCACCAGGCGGGCTGAGCTGCCAGCTGGGGTTAAACCATGATACAAGGGAAAGAAGTTTTTACTGTAAAGCCACCCTGTGTTATAATATTTTAAAATTGGAATCTTTTGTTTGACTCGCCGCCTGTTTGAGTCATGAATCACTGTTTCTTTTGGTCGTTAGTGAAACAAAACTTAATTTGGCCTGGGTACTGTAGAGATGAAACATGGTTGGTAATGCTGTATACATTCACTTCAGATGACTTTATAAATCCCAGATGAAATCATTTTGCTTCATTCCAGCCAAGCCAGAGCGCAGCATGTGCTCTGTAACGAGAGTCGGCCTCTCTGGTTGTTTTATGAGGCCCTGCATAACCTTCATCTGAAAGAATATGATTTCATGAGAGCAGATAAATGTGGATTTTGAGCTGTTCATTTGCTTAGCTTATTAATGCATTAATTGTTTCTTGTTCATGCTCATAGTGGAGAGTTTTAGAAAATTCTTCCCCCCAAAATTTCAATTACTGCTAGGTGATGACCTCTCTGATTTTTCCCATCCTCTAAGAAGAGAGATGTGTAATGAGTTCTCAAACTTGAACTGAAACCATATAAATATTTAACCTTAAAGACATTTTTCCTTTCAGCTATTAGCAAACCCAGGTATTCACTAAACTGAAGATTGAATTTTCAATTACACAGAAACCCTTCCCTCTCAGCTGTTCTCGCCTTAATGCCTGTCACATTGATTAAGTGGTAGCCATCATCTTATGAGATAGTAAGGATGGCATTTTTGGTGTTCTTACCGATGATTTTAACCATATAGCAGCAATGTTAGAGACATGAGAAATCTAGTTACACTTTTTCCTTTCTTTTAAACCAACCCTTTCTTCTGTCTTTTAATTCCGAGTTGTCCATACTTCAGGTGTCTGTTCAATGATATAATTATACTTTTGTTACAGAACAGTGTGAAATGTTGAGAGCCACTAGTTTTCTGTGTCGAGTTGAACATGCCCTGAGAAGTTAAATTTTTGGTTCTTTTCTGGGGAGCTCTGGGCTTGACATGCTGTATTTTAAACAGAGATTACACAAGCAATATGCCAAGATGGCAACACAGCAGCAGTTGGAACGGGTTTTGTGTCCCAGTCCTTCCCGTTTGGGAGGCAGGCAAAGGGCAGAGAGCCAACTGGCCAAATGGGGGAACCTCTTGTTGGGGTGAGCTGCCTGTCGGCTGCAGCCCTGCCGGGGGGGTCGCAGGCATGAAGCCCCCCAGCCCCGCTCCTGGCAAGGAAGGCGCTTGGGGTGCTACGCAGGCTTTGAGTTTGGAAGATGCAAGGCAAGATGGAAGGAACTAGGGAGGGAATCTCCCCATGGGATGGAAGACCAGGTGGGGTGAAAAGGCTGGTAAATGTTCCGTGTCAACAAGATAACCTGTTGAGCATGCAACTTGGGTATAAAAGTGATCTGCTGTCCAGGCTGTTTGCCACCATCCTGTCTGAAGAGCTTCATTCCTGTGCTGCTGGAGGGGGCAGACATGGTGGCTGAGTCCCTCCGGGAGGTATGGTCTCCTTCCTCGCCCTGGTTCCTTGGCGAGCAGCACTGTTTTGGGGGGACGGTAGATTGTGTGCTCTTGGAAGAGGCTGTTGGGGTGAAGCTGGGGTGCGTGCTCTTGCGACGAGGGGGGGGAACATGTGCCTGGTGGGGTGCAAACTCTTTCTTTAGGGGTGAGAAATGACCTCTGCAGAGAGAGAAAAAGCCTTGTGAAGTGAGGCCGGGGGGATTCCTGGGGGAGCAGTGGTGAGGGATAGGGCCAGGTCCCCCGGGGAAGAGCACCTTGGGGGGACCAGGGGAGGGAGAAGCCAGAGGTCACGGTGAAGGAGCCTCCCTCCGCAGGGATTAGCAGCCAGCTCCCCTCTCCCAGGGCCATCCTCTAGGGAGAATAATGTGAAAAAGCATAGCACAAAAAGTCTGTGCAACACAGACCTGAAACATTGCGGCTGTGACGACTGCGGTTAATTAAATAGGTGGCTTGTCTCTAGACAGCCCCAGACATCTGTCTCTATTCTTCACTTGTTTTTCTGCTGCGTTTCTATTTGCTTGTCCAGAGTTAAAGCCCAGAGGACCTACAGATGGTCACCATTAATTTTGTCACTTGATGCAATTTTTTTTAAAGCTTTTTGTCGACCTTTTAGAAACAGATGTGTGTTTTAAAAAAAAAATCTTTTAATAGAGCAACTCACTAGAGCTCTTCTGTTTGGACTTAGATTTAATTTTAGTCGTTAGTGACTGGGATTTAATTTTGGCGTTTCTTTTAAGCCAAGTCTGTCTTGTAGCCATATCATTTTTTTTGTATTTTTTTTAATAAACTTTGCAGAATCTATTTGCATTCCCAGTCTGGCTTCTTTGGAACCTCAGAAATCGTTGCATGCCAAAACACTTTCTGTGTTTTGGATCACATACCTGTTTTTGCTTAGGTTTCTTCGTGATTGCAGGATGCTGGTGTTGTGTAGGCTGAAACTGGGCTCTGGGCTTTCAAAAATAAAATCTTCAGCAGAAAAGTTCAACCGTGTTAATGATTTCTTAAGGAAGCCACAGGATCGCAAACAAAACTTGGGAGCTGTGACTAGTAACTGCCTGCACAGAGTCGGGGTCACAGATGACAGCTGATTATCAAATCAAAATATATGGACTTCTAAACCGATAAAACAACTGCAGACAGGTTTGGGTTTTTTTCCGCTGTCTCCACATTGAACATGGGGTGCCCTTTCCAAATGCCTTTTAATGTATTCTTTTAACATGTTTCTTTTTGAGTCATCTCTGGAAATCTCACTGTAAAAACAGCCAGTTTTGGTCTATATTACATACTTGAAAAATGTTCTCGAAATACACCTCTTAACGTTTTTTTCGTTACTTTATTTGCAGGTCAAAATTTGATTCACTCAAATTAGCGTTGTTTTAACCATCCTGAGAAGACAAATATGATGCCAAACAGAAGTAACCACTCCTCCTTCCAGAATGTTGGATCAGGTAATCAATTAATAAAAATGAAGTTTGTTTGTAAATGTACTGAGATCTTTCAGAATTTGTCATTGATTTTGGTCCTTTAATTCTCCTGACACACGGATAACAGTGCTCTGTTCTTATTCTATGTCTGACTCCATTTACCAGCCAGAACAAGGCCACAGCTGGATACGCTGCAGCCAGCCCGCCCTCCCCCATCAGTTTAATGCCTGCCTGGAATAGATATCAGTGACCCCCAGCTAAATAACTCTGGAAAGGAAGAAAAGGAATGAGGGGAAAGGGGGAAAAAAAAAAAAAAAAAAGAAAATGAGAGGAAAAAAAAGGGAAGAATTTCCTTCTGTATAGCTGCGGGCAGCAAATACTTTGGTAACCAGAGGAGCCTTGCGTTGTGCGCTGAAGGTTACCACGCGAGAGCTGGGGCTGACCTGGGTGCAGGATGGGTTCAGGGCACGCCGTGTGCCGCAGCTCCTGGCCTCAGTCCCTATAGCTGCATGCAAAGGCAGCGGCAGCCAGCATGTGTAACGCGTCCTGTCATATTCATAAAGTCTCATCCCAAACATTACCCTAAAAATAAACAAAACAAACAAGATCTGGTTTGTGGGAAGCAGCGATGGTTGAGCTAAACATGCGCTGTCGTCCACTTGGGATTTAACCGTATGATTGCGGGCATTGTGGTGCTGGAACCAAAAATGCAGGAGAACTGGCATAAGGTATAGTAGAGAAAAGCTGAATCCGAGTGGCTGCACGAAGGTATCGTGACCTTTTCTTACTGTACTTGTTTGGATTTCAAGTACAATGAGCCCTTCATTGCTGTGGTGAACAGGCCTGAAAGTTTCCATGAGCTAACTTGTTTTTTGGCAAAAGCATCCAGTCTTTGTAGGATTAGATGTGCCCTACTGGTGTTGCAAGGGAGTTATAAACAATTATTAGTGTCCCATTAATGTGTCTGCTAAGCTATTAATGTAGGAGCCAGTGGAATTTATGCAAAAACACTTGAACTTCTGCTGTGTTCGAGTCGAGGTTTGGACAGTACAATTTTGATGCAAGATTGGCCTTCAATTTTAAAAGAGATTTGGAAGGAGGAAAGAGAGAGATGATGGAAATTAGGTTCTGTTTCACAATGGAAGGCTAAGTATAGAAGGCATATGCATCGTGCTTTATATCTCTGCTCTTCAATAACTTTTACATCTTGTTCTTCCTCATAACGCCGCTAATATGATAAAAGCTTGATCATTTTCAGATGCTTTTGTCTTGTCCTGACAAGAGTTCTGTTGAACATGGGTCACGTTCCTCCTTTTTTTCAATTGAATTTCATCATTACTGTTGATCAAAAGTTGTGAAAACAGCTAAGAAATGTCAAGTAAAATGTCGAATTGTAAGAAATTGCAGTTTCACTGCTCACAGCGGTGATGGTCTGATGGAGAGCTCTGTGAACTTACTGGTTCAAAGGCAACTTAGATAGTTGTATCATTGTAACAAATGTGTTAAAATTACAGCAAATAAAATCACAGTCAGCATAAAAATATTAAATTCTGTGTAGTAGTAAACCTGAGGCTTGGTTTTAAAGCTGAAAGTTAATGTCTTTGGCCACTACCAGAGCTTGTAATTAGCACACGCTTAGCCAGGTCCACTTTGCTCAAGAAGGTGTTTGATTTTTATTCCCCGCACCCCACGATGCTGATTCCTTTTATCTTCAGCCTATTCAATTCCATTATTAATGATGGTTACCTTTTGTTCTTCAGCTTATGGGTTTATTCCTTAAGAATTGAGGAGACCGTGTTACGCACTCAGACTTGGCACAGCTTGCCTAGAGGAAGCCTGGGCAACAGAGGCCTGTTGAATGATGCCCTGGACAGTAATGAATTCCAGGTTTTTTTGCCTTGTTAGCGAGGAAGGTCCCAGAAGCAAGGACCCACTCAAAGAATGCATTGCCACCTTCACTAGATATCTGAACCTAGCTACCCTTGGTGAAACCAGATCATATCAGCTCTGATGGGGGCAGGAATCCAAGTTTTGTGTCTAGGTTCAGATAATTATCTGAAGTGGTACTTGGAAGAGGATTAAAGTGTTGCCTCTGAGGATTTTAAAGGCACTTTATGCATTTAGAAGTTAGGTTTTCCTGCTGAGTGACAAGCTGAAATCAGGTTTCTCATGAGGTGGCTGAAGTCACAGGTGAAATGTGTCTGAGCCAAGAGTAAATCCCAGATTTGACCCTTATTTTCAGAAGCAATACTCACTGGCACTGCAGGAACAGACACCACAGACTGTGTTGTAAGTTCGAAGCACAGCCTAACGTCCCAAGAACTGCTGTAAATGTTAATGGTGCCATTTCTACGTCAGCTGAGGTCTAAGTGGAAGCCTGCTGGGGGTCCTGTTTATCTCCTGCAGTGACTGACACTGTCAGGAGCTGAATTTCTTTCTTTGCTTTTGGCAAAGTGGGGCTCAGAACTGCAGGCTGGAGCTTGACACATCGTTGACACATGGCTGAACACAGCAAAGGCTTTTTTGGTCGGTGTCCTCTTCCAGAATATAAATTGCAATTCTTAACAAGCATTAGGACCTGGAACCTTAAACTGCTCTCAGTGTTTTTAATGGTCATGTGTTTTTGTTGTTGTTTTGAATGAAGTCGTGGAGCTCAGCATTACACTTCCTTAAGGCTATCTTTAAACTGAAGTGGGCTCTTCGCAGATGTAGGTACAGCTTTGTATGTTAACAGATTGAGCTGAAACCTTGAAAAACAGACCTCGGTTTTGTACTTTTCCATGAAGCTTTGCACGGCAATCCACAGAGTAAGCAGAAAGGTGACAAAACGCCTACTGAGCTTTGAGGTGAGCTCATCAGTGTATTGGGGCTCGGATGCGCTAGCTGCGCAGGCTAAAAGAAGAGGTAATCCAGAGCAGTATCTTATGTTCTGTATCCCGAGCCCTGGGAGACCTGCGTTCAGTTCTGTACCCTGCTGTCTGCTTTGTGTTTTCTCCCTGCATCTCAGTTCCTCAGCTGTAAAACAGCAGGACTGTAATGCTTCCTTACTTCATGGGCAACTGAGGAGGCTCAGGATTATAAAGGCTGAGCCACAGGCTCCTGCAGTGGATAGAGCACCAAAGAAAGAGTCTAGCATCTTTCCAACTGTGTTGCTGATTTGTGGTATGAGTTTGGTGATGTCGCTCTACCCCTTCTTTTGTAGTCTCCCTCTTCTGGAAAAACAGAGATGGGAAAGTTGTGCATCCCCTGCTTTACTTAATGGTCTGAGACACATTTATTACAGGCGCAGTAATTATTACAAAAAGTGTTCTTTTCAAGTTAATGTGCAGGCATGCACATACAAGAGGCTACTTACTTGCTAAAATTTTTTTTTTCTTGTTTTCTCTTCCTTACAGATTCCAGTAAGATTATGGCAGAGTATAGCCACACACAAAACCAGATGGAATTACAAAATACTAGTTTGGGAAAGGGTTCTGTGGCGAATTCCCTTGAAAATGGTCTCCAGGATATTATGGAAAACCTCAACCCAAAGAAATATTCATCAAGTCTGAAATTTAAAACAAACGGGGACTATGCTGGCTCTTATTTAACCCTTTCACAACCTGTGCCGGTTAAACCTAATCCTTCCTCCGGTGTTAAAAATACACACTCTATCACTAAAATTCAAGGGGGCAAGCAGTTCCCCTGTGAAAGCCCGTATCTTCCAGATAAAAGCATCTCTGTAAAGCATTTGGGTTCCGTATCGGGCACGTCTTCATCCCTCAGCGGGTACAGTTTAGGAAGGACAGACTTTGATATTCATGCCAGCAGAGAAAATGAAAAATCCCTTGGACACATGGATAAGTTTCACTACTCAAAGTACAGTCAGAAAAACAAATCGTACGACAACGTCTACTTCCCAGGAATGCTGGAGACGAAGAAGATCTCGGGCTCTCTTCTGACCATGTGGAATGGAAGCTCGGGGAATGAGCTGATGCTTTCACCTGGTAGCAATTCAGGGGCAGCCAGCATGCCTTCTAGCCCAAAGCAAGGCAGGAGGATGAATGTTGACAGTCTGGCCCTTCACATGAAACCAGTTAAGCACAGGGATGTGATGATGGAGACTCTGGGTTCACGGCCTAGGAAATACTCTGGTGGATCTCTAAGTCATATGGGAATGTACAGTCGTTCCCTACCCAGACTTTATAAATCAACAGAAAGCCAGCTGGTGCCATTAAGTTTGCCCCCCAGAAGTTCTCTGGGTAACACTAAAAGGAAAAAACTTGGAGAAAAAGATCTACCTCAGAATGCTTTAGATGCTGATAATTATCTGAATTTTTCTTCTTGCAGCTCAGGGGTTTCACCACATGCAAACTCTGTCTCTGGGAATAATCCTTATGTCAGTTCAACTCTTAGTGTTCCTGCAAGCCCCCGAATTGCTAAAAAAATGCTTTTGGCACCTTCTTCCCCATATCTTTCTGATGATTTTGATAGACTTGGACTCTCAGGAACAAGTCCCAGTAGTTCTTTCTCCCCAGTGGATTTTGACAGGTCATTCTCTGTCCGAAGAAACCTTTCCACCAGTTCCGTGGAACTTGACGACCCAGATCTGGAAAGTTACAGACAGACACCGAACTCGCTGCAAACATCCATGCAAGAGCGGAAGAACAGCATCAGCTCCATTTCGGGAAGAGAAGACCTCATGGACTATCACAGAAGGCAGAGGGAAGAGCGGCTTCGGGAGCAGGAGATGGAACGGCTGGTAATTTTTTCTCTTCCTCTTCCTTTTTTGTGGCAGTTAGCATGTGCAGAATGTCCATCCCAGATCTAGCCATCAGGAGGGTACAGCAAAGCATAAGCTGCCATGGTTTGAAATTCAAGTGTTGCCTGCTTCACATGCCTTGTTTATTATTGCACTCTATGAAGCTAATGCTTAAATAGCGTGCTGCTGGAACAGCTCGGACGGGCGGTACGATGCAGCCATCTTAAAAACATGTTGGAACCCACGTAAATTGCGTTCAGTCATCCTGCGGGCTCTTAAAATGTCTATGTACGTAAAACCCACAAATTACACTGCAGGGATCCAGCGCTTTTTTGTTCTAGATGATGGCACTGTTTTGTGGTAAGCGGGTAAAAAAAAAATGGCTCTGCTATAAGCCACTCAGCTGTGCGTGCTGTGGAGTCAGGTATACATTGGTGTGGGTTCAACATCCATCGTCAGAGCTTTCTCTGCTGAATTGTGGTTTTTCCTTTTGAGTATTTTCATTAAAATATAGCCTTCCTTGTTCTCCCCCTCTTGAAATGGAGAGTAGCAGAGAGGGGCAGAGTTTCTCTCTCTGTCTCAAGTCAACATAAAGCAGTACATACTGCTTCAGCTTGGGATTCAACTTGGTAGTAAAATGTAATTTACGTATTATTGAAACAACTTTTGGGTAGGAAAAAAAAACCAAAAAAAAGGTCTTCAGAACACAGAGATGGTGGAAACAGTTTCTTATTGAAACTGTCTCTGAAAGGATGCCTAATACTTCTTTGAAAAAAGTTTTATTGGTCTCTACAAGAGTCACCGACCCTATTAAGATACATTCATACTGTACTGATTTTTATCATCCACATAGAAACGGAGATTGTTAGATGGGCCAATTTGTATTACCAAGTCTTAGATTTGAGGCATTAACTTTACATTTTTGTGCTTGAATTCAGATCTTTATGGATTTGAGGAAAATGGACACAGGATACTCTTCAACCTGTCTAGTGTGCGCACAGACGGCGAGCCTGCAGGGGGGTTCTCTTCCTGGGCAGGCTGGGGGGAAAAGCTGTGGCGACGTGGGATGCAGGAGCAGCAGGGGTGGCAGGACAAGCGGGATGCGGGAGTAGGGGCTGCCCATGAGGGACCACTAGCAATGGCCCAGTGCCTGTGCAGGGCCACCACTGCCGTTCCAAGCTGCACCTGTGAGCAGGTTGAGCTGAAGGATTGTAACCTGTCCAGGTGTCTCCCTCCCATCTCACCTATGTCCTTGACACCAGCTGGTGAGGAACCTGTTGGAGCTGCCTTTTCATCCCTAATGCACACAGTGCTGTGGTCTGTAAGGTACACACTGTTGGTTTGCAAGATGTGAAAATATTAATCTTGGCCTGCTTAGAGCCAGGGCTGTAGAATTGAGGTGTCTCTGCCCCCTCTTGCCCCCTTTGCCCCCTGATAGCTCTGCCAGCTCCCCTTGAAGCTGCGGTTTCTGGGGAGCAGGGGCCGGGCTCCCGGGGGCGAGGAGGGCCAGCGGCGAGTGGAGATGACTGGTGGCTTAGGAAGGGTTGTTACACGTGGGCACGTAGAAGTGGGAAGCATCAGCAGAAATGCTGGTGGGTTGTTTCTCTCTCCTCTTGCTGCCTTCTCCCTGCCGTGCCACCACTCCTTTTGGAAATCACTCTTCTTCCTAGGCCTGGGGTTTTGTGTGTGCAAAGTGGTGTTTGCTTCCAATCAAAGGGTTTTCCTGACAGGCATGCTGGTAAACCTGAGATAATTGGTCAGAAAAGACAACATGATAAAGCATATTTGTGTTTTAAAAAGAACAGTTCATTTTGTTTTTTTTTTTTTCTTTTTTTCTTTTCCCTTTGTGAGGGATGGAAGATACAGGGTTGTTTTCAGTATGCGATAATGCTAAAAACTGTTCTGGTTTTATTATTGAAGGTAATGACTTCTGTTTCCTCAAGCCCAAACTATTTCTTTTTTTGCTGGACAAGTACTTGCTTCGAGTCCTGATTCTTTACAAAGAGAATTGGCCTACTGCTTTTCCAAGCATGTTAAAAGTTTTTGCAAAAAGATGATGCTTTGTGTGTTGCATGTAATTTGAAAGTGAAGGAACTGCCTCCTTGAGTTCATCTTCTGTTCGGGACCCTGCTCAGTATTTTTTATCTCCTTGTTAGAGCTATCTGGTGGAAGAGGACAGTATCGAGAGTGCCTCCTTCCAGTGGTTTGAAAGTCTGAAAAATGCCATAAACAGGTTTTTGGATCTCTCAGAAGAAGGAATAAATTTTATAGGAAAAATTAAAAATCCACACATTTTCTTTTTTTTAAAAATTCCAAAACCCACACATCAGCTGTTTGCATATTAGGACCTGTCCTGTTATGGTTTGGTTTTGGTTTTGTCCTGTGTCAGTCTAGCCATGGGTCTGTCCAAAGAGGGCGTTTGTATATCCAGCCTGAGCTTCCAAAGAGCAGCTCCGTCTGACCTTGTGTACTGGGGGATGGACGCAGGTTAGAGATCCAGCTCTGCTCAGCGTCCTCTTTCTGGGGTTGCGGGGGAGGTGTGAGTAAAAAACCCCAACTAATCAAGCACCCGGAGGTAGCAAAACTGTGTGCTTTCGGTTTTCGGTGCTGAGTAAAAAGTTCAGATTGAGTAGCTGGTAGGTAAGTGGCAGGGAAAACATGCCTCTGTGCTCAAGGGTCAGACTCTTCCATGCTGTGTTTTTGAAGCAAGGTAGGCAGAAAAAACAGGGGGACTACTCGCAGAACTTCATCAGATACGTAAGCCTCCTTCTTAAAGAATTAGACTGCTCTATGGCCCAGATACGAAGCAGAAAATACCTTTTTTTGCACTGGCACAGAGCGGTTTGGGGTGTTGTGTTTGATAGCTGCTGTTCACATCTGGCTTATTTTTTTAGTAAAATGTATGCACGCATTGTAATCTGATCTAGTATCTGCCCTTGGTCTCCTCTATTTACTTTCACTTTTTTCCTTTTTCTTTTCTGTATGAATTATTCTATGAGTTTTACTTGTGCTTAGTTTGCTTTTTAAGTGGCAGAAGCTCTTCTGGAAATTTGCATTTTGAGCTGCTGCCACAGCCTGTGTGTGAAACCAAATGATCTGCTCTCATTGCCTGCAGAAATAAACAACAAATTTATTTATTTTTTTTTATGGTACAAATAATGAAAATATGTATTGCAGGGTTTTATTTGGAATATCGAATGTCTGAGTTTTAATTCGTTCCTGTGCACCAAGCAGAAAAGACAAGTATGTACTTGCGTAGGATTTGGTGTTTCTCCCACTCTCTTTAGCTTCGCCTTTTAGGGCTGGGTTCACCCGAGAGCTGGCGGCTGGTGCCAATTCTGTCTTGCCAGCCTGTCCCTCTGTGACTCGAGGAGCGGGAGGACCTGGAGTTCTGGTTTCTGCCATCCCGGGGCTGGTGGCACTACACAAGGTTGCTCCTGGAGCTTGCAGGGGGCTGGGGGGTCTCAATCTGCTTCTGCTTCCTCTCCAGCCCAGCTAACCAGACATTGCGTCTGGCTGTGGGGATGTTTATACAAGCTTTGCACAAGTAGAAGTCAACTCAGATTTAAGTATTGCTAAAGCTAGCCCAGGAGTCTGATAAGGAAAAAAATTATCACTGTGATCTAAGAATATTCAGTGAGATTCAGTTAGCTATTGAATCTTTGGGGATTTTTTAAAGAAAAAATCTCACTTTTTTTTTAAACTTTTTTTTTTTCCCCCCTATCTGAGATAAAAGCTGAACTGTGATAGCCACTGGAACTCAAAGGCAGTCTTCCTCTTCAGCCTGTGAGGAGGTCAGTGGTGGAACAGCACAGGCAACATAGTCAGATAGGTATCAAGGCCATATGTTTTATTTGATACCTGCTCAGTTGAATAGCACTGAACTTGATTTTTCTACTGCTGCTTTTTAGGCAGTACAATGTATTTCCTCTAGATGGTGGTAGGTACTTAAAAATTAGATACGCAGGATCTGCTCCATACCTTCCGTAGTTCGGCTCTGTATGGATCTGTAAGTATATGCTTGTTAATGAAGTTTTACTAGCTGCAGGAGGTGTGCTGGGAGAGATTTCAGTTTATATGACCAATGCCTGAATGAGCAATAGTGAAATTTAAGGAGCTTATTCCATAGTCCACTTTCTTACAGTCAGAAGAGCGCTGAATTTCATTAAGTTTGTTCAGCAAGTAGGAAATAATACAGAATATCCCTGTGTCCAGTTTGCATTGATACATTACAATTTAGTAAGATGTGTTCACGAGTGAAAAATTAAATGAAAATATTTTGAAATTTTCAAGGTTAATTTAAAATTTAAAATTATGGTTAATAGAGCTTATCTCCCGTACAGCTTGGAAAAACCTCATATACACATTTTATAAATTTATATGGGCTCTGTGTCTTTTTATAGAACCTTTAAACATAAAGTAACCAAGCTGCAAGTGACTTACCTTTTGCAGGAGCTCCAGCCAAGTAGACAAAGTCTAGATCAAGGGCATTTTCCCCACAACTAGTAACTGACAGTCTCTGTAGTGTTACAGAATAGCTTCTTAACATCAGTTTAGTTTAGGAAATGAGCAAGTGCCGTATAATAGGATAAAAACCACCACAGAATATAACTGATACTGAGGACTCAGTGAATTTTCAGGAACGTTCCATTTTAATTGTGTTCCAAAACATTTATGTAGGGTCTTTCATAATCCAAAGTGTGGATTTACATTATTTAATTTTTGAAGCTATACGTTTTATGCCGATGAACAGTATGGGCCAGGAAGAAATTGATTTGAGGAGACCTGTTCTCATTTACAGAGATCAAGTACTGTGCTGGAGCTCTAATCTTCAAGCTCCTGCTCTCAGGATGATTTGAAAAGCAGCGTCTGCATAGGTGCTGTAGGGGCAAAAGGGCACTGGTATGAACAGCCCTGTTGTTTTGGAAGCTGACAGCTTTTACTCAGGAGCCAAGCATGTGCCTGCAGATACAGGAACTAATTCTGCAGAAAGTAGTCTGCTCCGTTCCTCCCTGGAGGCTGGCTCTGCTCCGTGCCACCAAGCTCTTCTGCTTTTACCAGTCTGTTTCTTCAGTGGCGGTACTGGGAAGGTGAGGACGAGGCGTGCCAGCCTGGTCCCTGCCCCTGGTCCTCCGCTCCCAGCCGAGGTGGTCTCTGCAGGTGCCCCTGCTGTGCAGGGCTGCCTGCGCATCGCCCGGGAGGGACAGGCGTGAAATACGGGTGCTTTTCCTGAATTATGTGCTGCTGGCAGGAACCTCAGAGCCAAAAGACGTTAGTCTTAACCATAGCAAAACAAGGACTGAAAATGAGAAAATAAATGAAGCTGGAGTGGGAAACTGGTGCGAAGTGGAGGAAAGGGGAAGAACGGTTGGCGAGCTGTGCTCAGACCGGGTTAAAGTCCAGCTTTGAAATCAACTTCGCAGTATCTGACAGGTGTGAAATCACCAGCTCCTTAGAAATGCAGGAAGGAAAGAGAAACCTTTTTCCTGCCTTTTGTCTGTGGCGTACTGAATGTATTTGTAAGAAAGTAAGTTTGGGGAGTTTCTGCTGCTCTCTTCCCCATTCTCTCTTTCCCCACCATCCTTTTTGACTAGCTGCTGCTCCAAGCTTTGCTGTGGAGCTGGCTGTTTGCCTGCCCATGAGGTTTTTAGAGAGCAACGGTAAAAAAAGGGCTGTTCTTTGGTAGCTGAGAAGAGCAACAGCCTTTTTTTCAGGCAAAGGGAGCCCTGGCTGCACAGGCTAGCCATAATTATAATTAGCGTTGGTCACAAAGGATAGACTGCACATGTATTTTTAATGAAATCTAGGGTTATCCAATTGCCAATGGCACTTAGCTAAAAAGCTTCCTGCTTGCCACAGCTGATTAACCAAGCGTTGCCTTGATAATCTAGGTAGAGCATCACCTCTACGCATTTGTAAAATTGATAAACATGATATGCAGCAGATGAACAAATCCAGGAGTCACTGACATGGTTGCTGTTGAAGAAGTGGGAGGCGTTTATCTCTGCTATTTTGGGATATTCTTCTTGACAGTGTGCTAGGGATGTCTCTTAATGTCATTGTAAATCAGTAACAGAGGAAGGTTATTATCCCCTTATCCCACCCTTCTTCAGCACTTAAGTTTGCAGCCATCCATAGGTGGTGTGTGGCTTTGTCAAAGCCAGGAGTGGTGAAACTGCTCAGGCAGAAAGTGCACGAGAGCTCTGTGTACCCTTTTCACAGCAGGTAAGTGATCCACAGAAACCACACGATATCTTAATCTGTTGGAAAGGACATTTTATGGGGAAATACACTGAAAGACTCCCAAGGCTTGATTCCTCCTCCCTCCCACCAGAGCCAATTTTAAATAAATTTCCTTCTTCTGACATACCTTTTTTTCCCCCTCTGTTGTGATCAGCGTCACAAATAACTTCTGTGATATTTCTTGCAAAATGATTGACTGGATTTTCCATGTGCTGCTTTTCATTGGAGGGGTGCTTTCCTCGCTCGCTGCTTGACTCAGAAATTTATGCTGGAAACAGTTAAATGCAGGTGTGCTGGAGCTGGAATGAGTTGGCTGAGAGGAAATGATGAGAATAGAGCGTATAAAATAACCCCAGAGCTTCCTGTCCGTAAGCCTCCCGGCAACGTCAAAATAGAAGTGAGAGATATCAGTATTTCTGTAATGTGTGTGGAAGTTCATCAGGAATTTTTTGAAGACTGGCAGAGGTTTTCCTGCAAATTTTAAGCTTTTCTGAGCATCTGAGACGTGAGGGGGGAAAAGAATCCTGGTTTTTTGGTGGTTGTTTTTTTTTTTTTTTCCTGACTGCTCAGCAAAGGGCAGGTTTGCATGAGAGCCCCTTACCTGCACGCTTAGGCTGGGATGAGCAGCAGCTGTGCTTTGAAATTGGCCATTTCCTATTGTTATTGTTATTATTACAGGGATGGAGGGTTGGCATTGGGTAACCTGATATAGGCTGTTGGTGCAGGGAAGGATGGGACCTCGTCTCCTGCTGCCGTGTTTCCCAACTATAACCGTTCCGACGGCTGTATGAAAGGGCCAGGCCCAGTGCCGTCACACCAGGAGAGCTGCATAATTACCGACGATCCCAGCCAGCACTTGCACAGCGCTTTAGGAATTGGGTTGCGTGGCCAAAAGCCTTAGTAAGAGGGAGGATAGCGGCGTTGGAGGGGTAAGGGAGCAGCCTTAGGGTCTGGCAGTGGTTGCCTGGAGGGAAGAAGGCTTTGGGGAGTTATAATTATGTCATTCGTTTGGGGTTGAAGGATGTCTGCTGGACCCATTTTGGGGAAAATACAAGCTTGCGATTGCCGCCCCACAGCTACCCCAGGCTCCGTTATCTCAGCGGCTTGTCTCTGCCGGTGCTGTTACAGGAGGCTTCCGGGGGAACCTGCAGTGGGAACCTGAGAAGAAGCTAGCTTGAAGGCAAAATTTCTGTCTCGTGGCATGCTCTGGGTTGGGTAGTCCTTGGAAACGGGTGGGTTCAGACGGGTTCTCCAGCTCAGAAATTGCAGCTCTTAACTGCAGCTGATGCGGGGTGATGTGGACGTGTAGCGCAGACAACCAGCTAACCTCTTGGTAGCTGTACAACAGGCTAGGTGTTTGTAAACCGGTGTTAAATGTTCAGAGAACTCCAGCGGCTTGCTGCAGCGAGAAGGCAGGCAATGCATGGTCTGAACTGCTTTGCTTGATCCTTGTTATCGCTTGCTGTTGGGCACAGGCAGTGTTAGGACTGTCAGAAATAGCTGCTTTGCAAATCCTGTTTGCAAATGTAATGCCAGCTAGAACTTGGAAAGCGAGTAGGTCTGCAGTGGTTCCTGGGGAAGGAGGCTGAGGATTTTGGGGTTTTGGCTTTCTTTTTAAATCCTACTAAAAATAATAAGGATTTCCTAGAAATCACAAATGAGATCGTAGTGCAGGTATTGATGCCAAGCATGGAACTCTCACAGTGCTCTTTTTTCCAGCAGAATTTTCAATAGGGTTATGGTAAGCAATTTATTATTTACATTATTTTTCTTCATTAGGAAAAGAAACATGAAATTACATAAATGCATTACCTCTTAAAAATGAAAAGGTAAAAAAGTCTTGTCTGAAGTAGAAGTTACAGGAAGTTATGCGTACAGTCAAATAAAACAAATACAGCTTCCTAATACTTTATAAAAAGTATCATGGAGATCTAGAAATCCTTTGGGAATTAGATGTTTATAGCAACTTGAAGCACATCAGGTCAAACTGGCACAGCTAGTCAGATGCTCAAGGTTGAAATGTTAGTATGAATCTGTAAGAAATTTGAGTTAGCTGGTAAATAAAGATTTCCCCCATTTCTGTGTGTTTGACATCTGTTGTATTTTAGATGAGATGCCTCATTTTCCTGTTAATGTTCCTAAAACTGTGTGTTTCAAAATGCGGATTAATTCTCTCCCCAAAAGGGAATGAAAGTTAACAAAATAGAAAATGCAAATAAGTCAGGAATGAGTGAGTTCATGGAAAATCTGTGCGATGTTTTGCAGCTTGGTAGGAGTATGGTGTAAGTGTTAAGTGGCACAATTAGTGATTTATACAGTGAGCTCACTGGATATGTGTATATACAAATGGGGTATGGTTACAACAACCTGAATAAACAATATTAAAATTTTCTACATTGGAAAGATAAGGAAGCTTAGGACATCTTACTTGTAAGTAGTTATTCGTTACTGTGAAATGTACTTTTAATTTTTTAAGTTCTTCTTCCGTGTTAACTTTGATTCTTCATCTTGTACTGTAATTTCTTTATGTGTATCTGTTTATTATCTCTTAAGTGCTAGAGATATACATGGAACTGGAGGACATCAATCCCTCACTTAAAAAAAAAAACCAACCAAACAAACAAAAAAAACCAAAACAAAAAAAACCCCAAGCAGCAAACATTTTTAAACTTCATCTTTACTTTAGCTCACATGTGACACTTAGTGCTATTATCTTTTTTTAAACTAGGAACGGCAGCGGTTGGAGACAATCCTCAATCTGTGTGCAGAATACTCCAAATCTGACAGTGACCCCGCTGCAGCTACAACCGTTGCTGATGTTCAGAAAATTAACAAAGAACTCGAAAAACTTCAGCTCTCTGACGAGGATTCGGTGTTTGAGGACTCCCAGATGAATCTGGAAACAAGGTTCAGAAGCCACTTGAAATCTTCTGCAAGTGATTCGGATTTCTCGGAGCTGAGCAGCCACAGCCGCGGCACTGCCGCTTTCCTCCCCTCTAGAGGGTTAAGAGCCGACGAGCACTTCAATGAGAGCACGAAGCCTCCACCTTTCTCTGCTCCTGGCTTCCTGAAGGATGCCACCGAATCATCCTACCTAAGCATCACACCAAAGGTAATGCTGTCCAACCTGGATTGCTTGAAATCCTTCTCTAGGAGTCTGCTGTCCCGGCAGGGGCCGCAGCTAGGATGGCTGGGGTGTGAGAATTCATCTCGGAGCTCATACAGCTTAGCCAGCAAATGATTATTTCATTTTCTGTGGAAGCTATTGGTACTGGAAGTTGTTGTTTTGTTGGTGTTGGTTTTTTTTCAGAGGGGTGTGCTGTTCAGAAAAAAACTTAAGGTTTTCTGAGGGAGAAGGATTTGCTTGAACAATTATAGCTGCTTAAATAAGGAAGGTTTCGGGAACCCTGCTTAGCACCATGCTGGGATGTAGGAGGGAAGGCAAGCTCTGCTATCTTCCCCTGGCCTGAGGCTCCTGCCTTCTGTAAGTGGAGGATGTTTTCATGTGGGCAAACCAGAACGGTCCGTGTGGGAGGTGAAGAGGAGTTGCCTGAGCCGAATTTACTGTCCTGAGCCACTTGTCAAATCAACCGTTGCCTGATGGGGAGCGCGGGGACAGCCAGCCTCCTGCCTCCTGCTCCTGCCTTTAAAAAGCCGCAGCTCTTTTCCTGTGTAATTCACACTGCTGCTTTGCTCCTGAAGGGAAATCGTCCTTTAAGCAACAGGAGCTAACAGCGTTCCTAACAATTTCCTTCAGCTAGGGCTCCTAGCTCCTGGAGGGGCAGCCCCAGCAGCCTCCTCCAGGCTGGGGCAGGGACCTTTTGTCATCCTGGGCCAGACCAGCAGTGCAGCAGCCCCTGGAGACTGGCCGTGTGATAAATAACACTGTTCAGGAGTTAGAATCAGGAGCATAATAAGACCAAGCAAAGCCATAAAAGCAAGTTTCTATTTAACAGATTCATACCTTTGTGTCGTCTTTTTACTGTTATTTACAGACCGTATGAGCTTCAGCATGGTTATATGACTAACAGGAATTGTAGTTGACCTCTGCTTAGACTAGCTTACACACAAGGGAACTGTGTACGCATAGAAGAAGAGAGAGGTGTGATAGAAAAACATTTTATCTTATGAAGGGGTATCTCTCAGGAAATCTGTCTGCTGAGTCTTTCAGCGTGAAATTATCAATTTACTTGATCTTTCCGTGTTGACAATGTTATAAGACATTTCACTTAAAAGTTGCTGTGGTCTTCCATTTCTTTCCCATTTGTTGCTTTCTTCGTGCAAGTCAGAGATCCTATTTCAAATCCTTATTAGGAAGCTGAAATCGAAGATGTTATGTCAGCATTATCCAAACAGGATACCGGACAAAAAGAGGCTTTCCTGCTAGGATTACTAATGCTAATCAAGGAATACCATTCATTCATTCATTCATTCATTGTGAAGGGTGTTCTGCGAAAGCCCTGAGAAAAGCAATAACAAGCAACTGTTTTAATGAAACACAGCTCATTGTTTTAAAATACGAGATCAGATTTGTTCAGGATAAAAAGGCTGCTCTCAGAATAGCCGTTCAGTAGCTGAGCTGAGCCTCTTGGAGCAGGGCTGTGTGGTCCAGTGGTTAACACGAAGCCCTGCACGCAGCCCACTTCTAATTCTGGTTGGGGACAATGAGTGAGCAGCCTTACCAGAGTAATTGGATCACAAGCCCCTGGGGTCAAATCAACATGAAGAATACATTTGAAACTCAATCCTCTTTGATCTAGCCTTTGCTGGTATAAAAGCACAGATATTTTCTTGAAAACACTGTTTAATTCTTGGCACAGTTACCTAGTAAGTAAATGGCAATGGGGAGAGCAGTGTTAAGGGTCCTACTTCCTCAGCGCTAATTGGGGAGACAGAATCGACTTTTCTCCTTATTCTACAGAAGCTGCCCATCTCAGTGGCTGGTTACAAAAATGTCCTATTCTGCCTTCTGGCTTTTGTTATATGAACAGCTGAAATTTACATAAAAAGCATCTTCAGCTCTCCATGTTGTTTTTTATAAGGGGAAAAATTGGATTTTTACAACCTAAATAGTACAGCATGTAAAGTAATTCTCAAAGGTTAGGTTTTAATAATTCCTGCAGAATGAATAGTATTTACTGTTAAGTATAGTATTTACTTCCAATGCCTGGAAGTAAAGTATCATGTTTGTTTCTCTTGTACACCTTCTAAATATAGAAATAGCAATATAGTACATATGAAATATGGAACGGGTTCAAACCCAGCAGTACCATACTTGTCTAAAATGAACACAGTATGAAAGGTGGAGGAAAGGCAAGGTTTAACTCTTTCTAACTCTTGTAACGTGCAACTGCAGATACCAGAATGCACAAGTGACGAGCAAAGAGGGCAGGAGCTTGGTCGACTGGAGGAGGAGCGCATAGTAATACTGAATAACTTGGAAGAACTTGAGCAGAAGATCAAAGATTTAAATGACCAGATGGATGAATCCTCGAGAGAGGTATGAACTATGTTTTGGTTTTAAGTGTCTTGCTTGTTAGGCAGGTCTACATAGCATGAGACTTGATGGGTTCAGCAAGTACACAGGGAACCCACGGTGTTCGTAGGCTTCATATTCTGTGCTTTTTCACCAGGATCAGGCACAGAATCACGGACCTGGCAGCCTGCTATTATGAAGGGTGTTTTTCCCCAGCTGAGAGATGGGTGTGATGCTCGGATTAACCTTTCCCAGCTGTAACCATTATACTCCTAAGTGGAATTAGAACAATCTTACTTGTTTAATGGCCACTCAATTGATCTAAATACCTTGTGTCACTTGGGAGTTTTATGGTGGTATCTCCTGTGACGGCTTAAAGAGAAAGGAAGTGAGACAACTTCCTCTCAGACCTCCTTGGCTTTACGGTGGCAGGGGCATGCTGGCACCCTCTTGACTTCTGGAATCTCACGGTTGCAGACTAAGCTGGCCAGGCATTTGGGTTGTGCTTGCTCCAATTATCAGTGACAGGAAAGAAACAGCTGTTCCAGAAGGGTTTCCTACAGAGCCTGGGCACAGAGGGTCAGTACAGTATCATAACAGGAGAAAGCACAGAGAAGAGATAGAAAAGAAAAACTTTTGGAAAAAAGAATCTTCAAACTGAACTTGGTTTGGACTTTTATTTTGCAGTATTTTATGTTGCAGTTTTACTTTTTTCAGATTCGTGATCTTACTTTTGTGGCAGTAAATCTTTTTTCCCTCCCCCACCCCACTTTTTGAAATGTTTCTCTCTTGTGAATAATCACCATCTCACTCCCCTTCCCCCAGAAAATAACGTGTGTCAAGATTTCTTCTTAATCCGGACTGCTTCTGAAAAATGTTTTGTGTTCCTAGTTGGATATGGAATGTGCCCTTTTGGATGGGGAACAGAAATCTGAAACAACAGAGCTGCTGAAAGAGAAGGAGATATTGGATCATCTAAACAGAAAAATAGCTGAGCTCGAGAGAAATGTTATTGGTGAAAAGACAAAGGTAACTGAGTTATCTTGGCTAGCTGTGTGCTCTGTTTCCCTTGATCTTCCAACTACATTTATATGATTAACATATTGATGGAGGCTATTTTATGAAGTACTGTCTGTAAGTAAATCTAGCTGATAAATATAGAAGAAAAAAAATGGTTGTCTCACCATCATCTCCCTGTAACCATCTGGTTTCCCAAGGTATGTTTGACAAGCAAAATCTAGTATGTTTAAGTAAAAAGACCTGACCTACTGTGAAGATATTTTTCATTAATAAAAAATCCATATAGGGCTTGGACTTGGGTTATCTGTCATTTAAAAGAACAGTATTAATTGAACTGTTCCATCGCCTTCCATTGTCGATTATAGATTTTGCATTAAAAAAAAATAAATAATCCTTTCTCAGCAAAGGAGTGGAATGAAAGAAGGCTGCAGTTCCAGAAAATGGCTTTATCTATTATTATGTAGAACGATATGCAAGACATCTGTCAAGTATGTAATTTTAAAGCAATTATGTTGGTTTATTTTGCTTGCTGACTGATGGACAGTTTTTGTACTGTAGAGCATTCTCTCTGTGACTAAGCGCAAGGAATTAATTAGTTCTGCTATACAGTCAGATACTTAATTGCTCTCAAATGCGCACCAAATATATATATAAGTATATATTTGCAAAATAGGATAGTAATATTTTCAATTCAGGAATGGAAAGGGCCTGCAAGATGAAGCTGTGCCCCTCCAAGCAGGGAGCGGTGGCTCCCCCCAGCAGGCTTCCTCCAGGCTGGCAGTTCGCTTCTCCACGGCCAATAATATCTCAAGGTCAGGATGTTTTCCAGGCCTTTCAGCCAGTAATGTTTCCTTTTTAAATTTCATCCTCTACCTCATAATTTAAACCTGTCACTTGTGGAAATACCCTAGCTAGTCTCTCCCCCCTCTTTTTTTTTTTTTTTTTTTTAAGCTTTCCAGAAATATCTGGAAGTCTTCTGCTTTATTTGCTTTTGCTTAGACAAGCTGCGCATTTTTAGCTCTTTCGCAGTCCCCATTTAATTCACACCTTACAGTTCGCATTGTTTTATTCTGAGCTTTTTGTCCTCGGTTTCTGCCTACCCTGTCACAACCCTGGATGCTGTTTTGCAGCTGTGCTCATCCAGCCTGTGTCTGAGGAGAACGGTGTCCTACCTCTCTGCACGTCCTCTTTGAGCTTGAACTTTTGTGAACTTGCCTGCCTCCACTTTTCCTTGGTCTTGTGTACCCCTCAGCGATCCTTCAGCTTTCGGTGCTGCCTGTTGGAGTGTGTTTCATATTTGCTTTTTAGTATTAAAGATGAGTTTAAGGTTGGTAACGACAGATAGGGTGGTGCAAGCAGATACCTTCCAAAAGGATGCTGCTAGAAGTTTTGCTCGGTAAGTGGTAACAAATAACATACCCAGAAATTCAAGAGTATTTTTTCTCTAGTAGCCTCAAAGTTCAGTGAAACTAATGGAAATTACTTTAAAACATGTAAGTTGTTTAAATTTCCTTGCAGTTGTGTGATGGAGCGTTAGTGTGTAGCAGTCAGGAAATTAAAACACTAGGTCTAGTTTAGATTTTCTGTTGAATTGAAACATGAAAAGCAGCCTACAAAAAAACACTTTTGTTATTTAAAAGGGAAGTTCACTCAAAACGTTTTTTTCAGTATGCAGCAAGCCACTAGTCAGATCAGTTACAATATTTTAGTTCTCTTTTCTTTTGTAGTCCTTTTTCTTTTAAACAAGCAAACAAAAAAGCCAGTGGTGACTGCGTGCTCTGGACTTAAAGCCATGGCTCAGTTAATACTGAAATTATCCTTGTAAAAATGAAGTTTTAAGAGAGCCCACAGGTTTTGTTCTGGAAGATGTCTGAAAGCACTGTGTAAAAGTGGAAGTTTAAAAAAGAAATGGGAGACAAGCTTCTGCAAATGGGCAAAATAGAAAGTGACAGCTGAAGTGTTCTGGAGAAAGTAGTGTCAGCCAACAAAACAGATGGCACTGATCATGTCAACAAATAAAAGTTCTGGCTGACTTGAAGCAACAACAATTTTTTAAAGCCTGATCTGCGTGTCTGTAGGTTTAAGCTTGCAGCCCTGCAGATTTTACGCAACAAGACAGGCAACATCTTGGCTCTGTAGTAGTACAGGGTCACACGCACCCCCAAAAAGGGGCACTTGGGCAGAGATGGGAGGGTGGTCCTTTTGGCTCAAATAATTTCAAACATATGACTCCCTCAACAGAATGAATGCTTGGGTTTTGGCCAGTAGTTGTCACCCTGCTGATGGTATTTTTTATGTTTCTTGCAAGAACAGGTGTCCCAGTGTCCACAAAGTGGTCACACTTTTCTTCTAGTTGCCTGAATATTTCACCCCTAATGATACCAGTGGTCTTGGTTTTGGTGGGGCTTCCTGGCAAGGAGCTGTCAGGTCCCATCGCTTGGACGGTGGTTATGTTTCTGCCAGGGTGATACCTGAATATACCGCAGGTGGGAGGGAAAGTCACGAAACGATGGTGGGGTGTTAGTGCCATACATGATGGCACTTGTCTCTGGAGCGACGAGCATCTCCGGGAATTTGCCACTGATCTCGGCACCTGTTTGACAGGAAAACCCTGCCTGGTTGCGTTTCATCCTTACCCATGCACCTGTTTGAAAAACCTGTGAAATTCTTAAAAAGAGAGATCATAAACTACAACCTAATTATTGGGCCGTGTTAGGTACTTGAAATAGACTGTAGGTGGAAACTGTTGTACTACTTTTGACCTAATTTTATTTTATTTATTTTTAACACCCTGTGCACAATTTGTTTAGATCAGGACACAAAGTTCTGCCAACTTTTGCACAGTTCTAAAACCACAGTTTCTAGCCCTTGGGAGGCAAGGGAGTCGAGTTGAAAACATACTCGGGGGCAGGAGAGTTGTGAGTTCGGTTTCGGGCTGTGCCAGCGTGCTCTTTGCCGTGGTACAACGTCTCTGTGTCCCAGCACCTTGCTTGCAAATCGGGAATGGATTTTGCAAGTGGGTTTGGGCGTGATATGGTAGGCTGCATCCTGATCTTGTTTGAGTCCTGTGCTCAGCCCTACCTGAACACATGGCAGGACTAATTGTGAGGAAGAACAAATGAATTGGTGGGGAGGAAAACATACCGCACACCCTGCGGTAAGTTGAAAGCATTTCCCTTGCTTTTGTGAGTGTGCCACCACACACATTGTAAGGAGTGAAGCAATTAGTGTTGCTTTGCTTAGGTTTTAGAAATAAGAGTCCTGAGCGCTTGCTGTTTTGAAGAGAAGGTGAGAGAGCCTTTCAGCAGCGTTGCAGGACTCTGTGTAGCTCTGGCTGTGGTGCAGCTCTGCCAGGAACCACTGCTGACAGGGCTCAGCTCTCCCAGCCGGGGCAGCTACTCGCAGGGCTGTCTGGCATGGCCTGTGCTTTCAGCTATGCTGGAAATGGTGCAGGTGTGTGGAGGAAGGTCTTTCTTTGCCTCCGTGGCCATGCTGCTTGATCACAGCTTTACAGTCATCAGATTTAATATTTTTTTTTAAACTGCAATATTTGGTTTTATCTGTAGAAAAAATGACTAACGAGGTATTTGAATAGCAGTGTTTAAGCTATTCATTGCAAGTTCCTTATGCAGAGACGGCCCTGATAAGCCACTGGTAACACAATTTGACAGATACAGCTTGAAGCTCTCCAGGAAAGCTTTGCTACAGGCCCTGTAGCAAAAATCACTTTGAGCCCAGCCTGCTCTGGAGAGGGCTGAGCTGGGCGGTACCCGGGAAGGTGCCATCGGGTGAGCCAGTCTCCCTTTTCCCTGCCATCCGGGCCTGGCTCCCTGTAATTCCCGTGGCAGTCACTCATGGTGCTGCACTGTGGGTGTACAATAATGATGCTGTTGTTCCCTGTGGAATACCACCTCAGGTCCACGGTGCTATTTACAATTCCGGCTTCCTCCCGATGACTTAGCTCCCGAGACTTAGTTCAGTATTGACATTTGTCTGTGAGGAAGCTGGAGAAAATTGTATTTTTGCCCGATTGGATGTTATCCAGATTTGGAAAGTACTTTCTTTTCCTACAGTGCTTCCTTAATCTGTGTAGTTTTAAAACGTGCAGTCCAGCATATGTGGAAAAAGATGCTTAATGATTTGCCATGCCTGATGTCTCTGAGTTAAAGCATGAGGTTGAAAGTAATGACACAGCTGGGGAAAGAAAGGCCGAATAAACAGGAATAACTGCAAATGAGTAATGAATTTAGCAGAAGTGCTGTGGGAGGTAATCATAGCTAAGTGGGAGTTTTGGCAGAGAGCTTCAAAATAATTGTTTATGCAAAAGTTTAGACTGTGTTTTAAAGGAGGGAGGTTATTCCTTTTCTTCTGGAGGACCTTTGCCTTATGTCATGGTGGAAATACGTACTCCAGGACTCTGTTATCAGCCCGGGTTTCCTGTCCCTTCTCAAGAGCAGAAAGCAGGAGCAGCTGGCAGCGGATAACTCGTCTTTTTTTGGAATACATTTGAATTGGTCCACATGCTTTTGTGGAAATATTTTTCAGTCATTAGCAGAATATCCCAGACATTCCAAATCATTGGAAGCTCAGCCTCTTTGCTGAGTTAGTACTGCAGAGATTTGCAAGAACTGAGTCAAGGAAAGAGTGGCTGGCTGATGAGCCACCACCATGCAGCGTTAAATATACTGGTGGTCTCTCCTGAATCCTTTCTCTTCTGGCTTCAAAATTCCTGCTGTTGTTTTTTATTCTGATGAATCTGAAAAATTTCTGCCTCATAGCATAGCCTTTTAAATCTTTTCTGGTCAGATTCCAGTTCAGCAAGATGTAAGCAAGTGTTTTAAATCAATGAGTTATCATGCCTTTAACATATTAACCTCCTTAAGACACAACATACAAGATCAAGTATTTTTGAGGAATACTTGCATCCGCTGGATTTATCCACGTAAGGATAACCTTTAGAGAGAACACTAATGAGGAAAAAGATGATAATGAGGAGAAAACTGAAAAACTGAAGCTTTCTTTTAAAACAGTCACGAGGGAAATAGCAGAATGGCTTATACCACTAAGGGAAATCTTCTTATTGTCATCTAGATGACAAAGACTATACAAAATTTTAATTTTCTCACTTGACATTTTTTTTTATGGTTTGGATGATTATTCCCTCTTCTACATTCATGAAGGAACAGGGGTTTTCTTTTGCCTCCCCATCTGTTTGCTAGGACAACGCATTGCAGTGGTTGGAGAATGAGCTGAGAAATTCCATAAAACTTGAGTTGTCTTAGGAGCAAGTTAATATGTGCAACTATTGTGTTTTTACTTACAGCAGAGAGATTGCTTACTGTGATTTAAAATGCTTTTTACCGTTGGCTTTGTACATGCATGTGAAGCAAAACCATGGAGATCTCTCATACAGATGCCATCACTGTGTAGTGTCTATCATGTTATTAAATTAGTTACCAGTTGTGCAGTGAAAAGAACTGTTGTG
The DNA here is from genome assembly GCF_023634085.1 of Falco cherrug. NCBI lineage: Eukaryota > Metazoa > Chordata > Aves > Falconiformes > Falconidae > Falco > Falco cherrug. The sequence goes on along the minus strand of NC_073698.1, from coordinate 117,882,181 downwards.
AAATACCTTCTTCTGTCATATTATGCTCCTCATATGCCTGACATCTTCCCCGCCCCCTCCCCCCCCCCACCCTCTTAACGGTTTCTTTTATGAAACCCACCAGGACTGAATGACAAACAACAAAATCGTGACAAGTTTTGTGCTTCTGCCCTGGAAGCAATCAAGGAATGCAGGAAGGAGTAGTCTGAACAATATAGAAAAGGAGCATGTAGTTTGTGCACAGGAGTATCTGTTTCATTTCAGCAATATTTTTTTTAATCAGAGAGGTGTGCAGTCTGATCTGTATCAGTCGTAGCACTGGAAATACTTCCAGTTTGCAAGAGTGCTGGAAGAGTCAGCAGACCTCAGGTTTAACACTTTGCCCAAACGTACCGTTTGCCCTTTTCAGCCGCTAACCACTGAAGAGCAGGTCACGTTTCCTAGCCTGCTTTCTGTTAGGACTAGTTTATTTTCTTACAAATTCATGGCAGGGGTCAGGCCAATTTCATCAGTGAGTTGTTAAAGTCAGTTTTCTTGCTCTTCCACTTACCCTCCAGAATGTTTTACTGAATAGGCAAACTGTAGCATCACACCACTTCCAAGGAGAAGGGAATCGTTTCTGTAGTCTGCTCTTTCTCCTCCACTTCTAGCATTTGCAGTAGATTCTTTTGGAGAAGAGGAGGAATGTTCTTTTGGAGTAAAAGAATAAAGTTTGCCTGGAGGTGGAAGCATGGAGATGGAGGAGCTTTTCAGAACAAAGAACTGCCTGTGCTTCTTATTTCTCAGAAACCTGTGAGGATTGTAAAACTAGCTGGTTCCGTACTGAGAGGGAGTGCACGGCAGAACCGTGGGGGGGGTAATGGGGTGTCGCTACCTTAAAACATGGTGATTTGCAGGCGAGTTGGACTGGGGAAGGTCCTGGAGTACTTCAGCCTGGAACATGTACAGTATAAGAGCCCGTTGGATGGGAAGGCAGTCATTATTATTATTTTTTCTTTGTTTATGGCTTCTAGGTTTCTTTGCAGTTTCTCTTTCTGAAAATAACACACACCCAATTTTTTTTTTTTTTTGTTGGGGGTTTTTGGCTGGGGCAGGGGAGGAGGTAGGGTTGGAACGTTGTAGAGTGAGCCCAGTTCACTTAGCCGTACAATCATTGCACAGTAACTTGGTAAAAATTATACGTTTCTTGCTATGTTTTTTTCCATTTTGTATCTGGATTTTTGAGAAGCTTTCTCTGTTTCATCCCAGTTTACTCTTGACTCATTTCTGCAGAGTCTACCGGTTTGTGCAGGAAGCTTGGCTCCGAAGGCACATGTACATGCAGACACATGCTGCTCTACAGTTTTAGCCTGCAGTAGCAGAACGTGATGAATGACAAATCGAAAAGCAGAACTTCTCTGCAGAAGGGGTGTGGGGACCTGCTAGAGTTTTAAATAGCGGTATTGATCAGGCATAGGGCATCCTTAACCGCAGCAGACAACACGGAAGCAATTGGTCTCTCTCTTTCCTTCCATTGTTCCCATTCTTCTAGGGGTGATGATTGTCTTTAATACTGACCTTTTATCTCCTCTGTGTCCTCATCATCTATGAGATGCTTTGGATATATATTCTTTTTTTCTTTCTCTTTGCCCAGAAATCAGTTCTACCAGATCTGTAGGTTGATCTCCTTGTGTCATCTATGTTGATCACTTATGGTCTGTGTTCATACCATATGTACAGGCACATATACATAGGATGTGACACTTGGGGGATAGTGTCACGCATCAGTTCTTTTTACTGCCGTCCTTCACAACGTTTGGATAGCCTCCAAAACTGATCCAGGCTGTGCTCCAGCATCATCAAAACCCAAGACGGTCCTGCCCTGTGTCCTGGCAGACCCCAAGTTCATTTAACAGCTGCCTAAAGGCAGCCCATAGGGCGAGGCGGGCGGTAGGCTAAGACCAGATGTTGCGCTTTACTGAGCTGTACTTCATTTCTCTGGAAACAGAATGTTAAGAATTGAGCCAGAGTGGAGTTAACGCGGCTCCGGAGTCCGTGCTGGGGCTGGGAAGCGATTGACTGCAGAGAAATGTTTAACAAGTACGAGCTCCTGCGGTTAAATGAGGATAAGCGTCTGGAGCACGTGGGTTCTGTTCACAGCTCTGCTGCTGGCCGCTGCCGAGCAAACAGCTCGCGGAGTCAGCTGCCCGCCTGCCTCAGCTGCATCTTGCGCACGGCTTGCAAAGTTATTAATCTTTCCCCTTCACAAAGAACTCGCCTTGATCCATTTATAGAACAGACTGTATGAAAAAATTCTGATTACTCATTTCTTTATCAAATTACTTTTTGTGAATTAGATGGACTTCATCAATGCACAGCCAGGGATGTCAGCGAACTGAACTCCACAGCTGCAAAACAGATAATAGCCCTCATTGCTGAAAGTGATATTTCCTGTTAAGACTGCACATTTTGAAGGGAGCAGGTCTGGTGGGATGTTATCACTTCCTATGCTATAAATAGACCAGATGAGTATCACTTTCAATCTCAAAGGAATAGGCTTCTAATTTCTTGAGGGAAGTAACAGTATCTCTGGCAGGATTCTCAGGGAGTTTTGCACTCGCTGATGATGTCTCCTCACACTCAAGATTTGTCTTGCTTGTTAATGAATGAGCATGCTTGTTGCAGCACATAGATATTTAGAGAGCTATGAATAGCTTTGGAGGCACGATACTGCCGCAAAGTTGGGAGAAGTCCTTGCTGCTTTAGATTGCTAGGTGGGCAGAAAAGGAAAGCGAGAAACAAGGTGGCAGACCATAGGCTGAATGTTAACCAGCAGGGTTTGCGAGGAGCGGAGCTACCACCTTATTCATAGATTTCCTTCCATGTTGGAAGTAAGGATGATTCAGCAAATGGGGTTGCTTGAGGACGGAGGTCTAGAGGTGACCTCTCAAGAGCTACACGCTTCTCCCTCGTGGCGCAGCTTGCACGTGCTACATCCTCCGTATTTCTGAGCCTTGCTGCTGCTGTTGTAAGCTAGTACAGCAGGTCCAGGTAACTGAATATGCTGGCTCAGTTGCTCATTTTCACAAGCTTAGAAAAAAATCAAATAATCTTCTGTGTTCAGCATTTTGTTTGTCAGATTGTGTGAGCTGAGAAGCTGAATGTGTAAATGGAAATAACAAAGCTGCGAATTCGGTTGACATTGGGCTTGAATGAGAATGCTTCCTGTTGTGGTTTTTTGTTTGTTGTTTTTTTTTAAATACTAGGAAAATGAAATCCCAGCCCCTGATCCCACTCAGATTTAGAGATAAAACCATAAAGAAAGCAGGCAGCTAATACATGATGTTGTTGTTGTGCCTCCACCATGTGTGAGGGTTAGAGAACCTTGTCAGGATCCACAAAGAGAAGGTTTTGGGGAAAGACCATCCCCCAGTTTGAAATGGCAAGCAGGGTACGCCCAAAGAAGTTCCTTCTCTATGGCATGTGCATAAGGGTGCTGTGGAGTGTCTGATCATATAGCACCTGCTGAGCCATGCATTTGATTTTAAATAACAGTTGGGACCATGAGTGGATGCTGTGTCAGAATTCAACTGTTCTTGGAGCATCCAAAAGAAGAAGCTGGAATTTCGGGGCTGCTACTGTTTTGAGTATGAAGGAGAGTTGGAGACCATCTGAGGGGAGATGTGTAACTACAGAACAAAGAGGAAAAGAGAAATAGAAGGTAGCAGAGAGCTGGGCTTCAGGGACTGACTTGATTATTTCTGCCTGGCTTATCAAGCATATTGGTTATTCCAGTTACTAATTGCTCAGTCGAAGGAAATGCATCTGCTACATTGGCCAGTGTAGGTGCAAGTAAAAGGCATTGAAAAAATTCTTTGCATTCTGATTTATCGGTTTTCAGACTTTGGTCCATGGATAAATAATAGTGTACAAGGTAGCTTTAAGTGATCCGCAGCCAGTCTTTGGAGCAGTGCTGCACACTAAGTCATTCAGTATTTTATTACAAACATTTCAAGGTTAAAGGCTTTTGAGGGTGGCAAGCAGTGTGCCAAGCACTGCTACTCAAGTGGATGAGGGGAAAGCTGAACTAGTTGGAGGAGACCAGGGAGTTGGAGCAGTCCACTTTGATCCCCAAGAACAGGCATTCCTGTATCCTGAAGCAAAAATCACTCTGTGTTTCTGCTGCAACTGGATTTCCTGGCCCAGAGTTACTTCTTCACACAGCTCTGTCTCGTTCTGGTTTTTCACTGCTTGCTAAATGTAGTTATCTGTACAGAGGCACGTAGGCATGTAATTCGTTCTCCTGGGAGGACCCATTTTCCCCTCACTGCCAGACTACAGTAATTTTCCATCCATTTTGCTTCCTAAAAGCTACACTTTTCTCTCTCCTTCATCAATTGCCTCACTAACATGGCTACCATTTCCTCTTTTGTTTTCTTTATTTTTCCTTTTTTTATTTTTTTTTTTTTCAATTAGGTGAGACAAGTGTTTGGGCAGTGGGCTTTAACGGCATCATCCAGACACGGGTACAAAACACAGTGACGAGGGAGAGAAATAATCACCGCACTAAAATGCTTAATGTTTTGGTTTGATCATTGGCATCCCACCGTTGCATTTCAACTAACAAGAGTTTTCCATCTTTGACCCTACGTGCTTCAACAGTTCGTTCAGGTTTTGCCACGCGCTGTCATAATCACTAACAACTGCTTGGGTTTGAAGGTAATTGTGTTTATTTTCTGGTTCATGCTTCAGGAAAAATTAAAACTTGATGCTGAGAGGGAAAAACTAGAGAGGCTTCAGGAGCTTTACTCCGAGCAGAAGACGCAGCTTGATAATTGCCCTGAGTCCATGAGGGAACAATTACAGCAGCAGCTGAAGAGGGTCAGTAGCAAGTTTCAAGATTGCACTATTTTTTTTTGTTTTGTTTTGGAGTTAAGTGTAACATATTCTGTTTCAAGTATCCAGTGTCTGAACATATTTGCAATTCCTAATCACGAGGGTTATGGGTTTTTGTGGAATGCCTGTAATGTCCACAGTGGCATAGAGTGCAAATGGGCGGATTGGAAATCATTTTGTGTTGAATGTTTTTAAAGCTTTGTGCTACTTGCCTGTAACTAGCCCCTTAGGCTTGCTGGGTGGTGTGAAAGCTGTTGTGACATTTAGATGGTGGAGCATCCCAAAGACGGGAACTGAGCTTTAGTCAGTGGGATCAGCCATTTGAGCAGCATTTTCCTGCCGCTGTTGTCTGGTCCTGTTGCGTACTCCTCCTTTGCAGTGCTGTAAATGGCTGTCTCAGGGAAGCCGTGGATAATTTCTTTTTTTTCAGTGTACAACATAGCTGTTAGCCTGAACTGTGCTTCAAAAATTCATTTTGAAGATGATAATACTTATTAAAGCAGCTTTATTTTTTCCTACATTTTCAACAGTTGCACATCGGTATAATAGCCTTTGCATAAAGCCTAATTGCATTTTGATTTTATTTTGTGTTATTTGTAACCAAAAAAGCTACAGTATTGCCTGTGAAGGTACAGTTACTTTCTGTGGAAAGATTTTAGCATTCATTAATCTTAAGTGGGTTCTACAGCACATATAACTAGAGCTTTTTTTGAGAGGGGAATAATTTTAAAAGCATCAGTATGGCAAACTCAAGAGGCCATCTGAAAGTCAAACTTGATTTTTTTAATGGTTTGGGGTTTTTTTTCTGGCTTGAGCGTTTCTATCAGAAATAAGGGCTGTAACAGCAGTGACCAAAAAGGGTTTTTCTGCTTTGTAGGCAAAAATCCTTAGGTTATGGTTTATTTGCAGAATTCTATTTTGTTTTTTCAAAGAGCAAAAAGTAAAAAAGTCCATCTTTGGAGATAAAGATGTTAAATTCTTCTGTAGTAAATGAGAGGTTTGCTGGTTTTGAGACGCTTAAGGCTTATTGTAAGTTACCTTTAAAACAACCAAAGAAAAGGTAGTATTATATAATATCTTATACATATTAAAAGAAAAGGCAGCCTCTCCTATGCAGTCACATACTTGAAGTTATTAATTCATGAGAAGTCGCGGTGTTGTTGCTGTGGGATGGCAGTAAAACCTTTTTTACTATGGACCACCAAGAGGCTTCTGGAAAGCTGGTTAAATTTTTGTAAATTTTTTTTTTTTCTTCCTTCCAAGTTGGTTTAAATAGCTATTTTAGATTTGCAGGTGGGACAATCCTTGAAACGCGGGGTTCGGTTAAATGTCCAGTTAGCCCTATTGCACGTTATTCCAGGCCAACTGCACGGAAAGTTGCCTGTGGTCGAAGCAGTAGCAGTTATCACTGAGTTAGCTCATGGTAGCGCTCAAACAGGTGTGGGGCATGACAGCAGTTACAGAATTACTGTAAGTATCATACCCAAAAGAGAGAAAATACCTTCTTCCCACAAAATAAGCCCGGTACAGGATTAAATATCAGAGTGCAGCAGGTGATGTGCTGCTTTACTGCCCACGCGGAAGGTGTGAAGGTGGTGAATTCCCTTCTTGCTTCATCTCTGGGACTTCAGTAACTTCATAACCTGCGCCCAGAGGAGCAGGCAGCCAGTTTCTCAGGATCACCTGGCTGCAGCGTGGTCCGGAGTTGGGGTTGGGGTTGGCAGTGGGTACCTGGCACACTCTGCATGCTTCCCGGTGTCCGTAATGCATACACGCTCTCCCCGTTGGGCAGGTAGGACACTTCCATCAGAGACCGGTGAAACCTGAGGGCTTGTGGAAGGCACTGAGGGAAAGCGTCGATCTTCCTGATGGCTTATTTAATGTTAATTGGTATGCTTCATCCTTCACTGTTAGTATGAAGGCACCAACGCTTATTTGTTCTCGTGTGTCTGGGTTTGTAGAGAGATGCATAAATGGGGAATGAGAATATAAGCCTGGATACCTGAAAAGGTCTGAAAAAACAGTGTCTGTTGCTGGGAAATACCTTACTCTTCAGGTAAAATTCTCCGAATTTTTACAGATTTGGGCCCATGGAGCTCCCACCACATCCTGAAATAAGGGCCAGGTTCCCTCCCAGTGAATTTTCTCCAGTGCCATTACTGAAGTAATAGAGACGCAGGAGAAATTTTATGGTTTGGAAATCCAAGATGGAAATGTTGTGTCTGTTATTTGTTAATAATTATAAATTACAATGTTTGGATGTCAACTGTTTTAATAAAAGGGAGAGAGTACATTTGCTGCTTGGCTCAGGAGGCCATTATCTACAGCGAGAACAGTTCTCCTCCCACAAATCCTGCGCTGCCGAGGAGGATCCCTGTGAAGGTTGTGGCAAGGACTGTGGGGACACATCTCGGACCCAGATCTCATGGCCCTGCTGCTGTGTCTGGGCTGCTCAGGGTCTCGGTCCCCACGTACCTGCATGGCTGCTGCTCTCACTGCAGTGTGCTTGCAGCCACTGGTAGAGCTAAGCTACTGCCGCTTACCCTTTGGCGGGTCTTTAATTAGAAAATGGCCTTGGTTTCAAATTAGGTATGTTTATTTTTCCCCAGTGGACACAGTGGTGTGGAATGTGGGTAAATTCTCATTCCATAGCACGTTTCACAAACCGTACAGCGCGTTGTGAGCTCAGCTGGCTACCAGTTGCCTTTCTGGCTATTGGTTGCCTTCTCTGAAGTCTGTTCTTTTGCCTCAGTCGCAATTAATGTGGTCTGAAATAGGCTGAATTTGCTGACTTTCATGGCCCAGGCAAAGCCCTGCTGTTTGTTTTGAATGCTGAAGGTGGCTGACTGGTTTGCATGAAGTGTTTCTGTATCGCAGGTAACCGCGTTCTTGTAATTTTTAGCCTGCACCTTTGCCTTTGACCTCTTTACTGTCTGCTGCAAGTGAAAGGCTCATCCTTGGAGAATATTGGGAAGATGCTGGTATTTCATATAGCAACTTGGATTCTTCAGTTTCTGCATCCCATGTCTTTCCCTGGTACATTGAGGCTGGTTTTGAACGACTTTATAGAGACTTACCTGCTTCTCCCAGTCACTGACCTTTGCCTCAGGTCAAAATAAGAAAAGGAGTAAGTTTGCATTCCCCTAGAATGACAAATTGCTTACAGGATGTAGGTTTTCTTGCTTACCAAGTTATGCACGATGTGCCTGTTTTAGAGATCCTTAGCGTTTAATAATACTGAGATTAGTAAAAACACCCTTTTCTTCAGAACTGTGGAACTTGTAAGTAGGAATTGGTATTATGAATACACAGATGTTGCAGGAGAAAGATTAGCATTCAGTCCTTGTGCTGAAAGGCACCATCAGTTGTATCTTGTCATCCCTCAGCGGAAGGCAGGCATGCTCTTACTTCTTGAGCCTTTTCTGCAGCATTCAACCTCTTTTTCCTGCCAACACCTGCTGCTGGCCCAGGGGAATGTGTAAAAGTGGGCTGATAAGCTTTTCTGAAGTAAGGCATCTGCTGGCTAGGGTGGATGACTGGAGTCCTTAATTCTGTGTTTGTGCAGGGAGCAGTTGCCACCTCCAGTCCGGTGGTCCACGGTCAGCTGCTGGCTGAGCCACGTCATGGTTGGGCATCGCTGCTGAGGTGATGGCAACGTGCTGGTTGCAGCTCCAGTGTCTTTGGTCCGGTCTGACTGTACGTTTGCTTAATAAAACCGGTGCTGGTACTTGGGCTAGACCTGAAGAAATTCCAACTGCAGTTCAGACTCCTCCGTTTGAGTGTGTATTCCCATAGTTCGTTAATGCGGTGCTACAGGGACGATACCTTCTCTCCTTTTGGGTTGGTCAGCAGATGCTGTCCCAGTTTGGCATCTCACAACCACACCAAATGGGTTCAGGTTTTGGTGGTGTCACAGCTTGGCTACAGCAGAGCGATCTGCCCAGCCAGGGTGTGCTCGGTGCTTAGGAAGCTCCAGCTTGCTCCAAACACTGTGAAACAGCTTCCTCCCCATGGAGAAAGCAACATAAAAATAATGATTAGCCCTATTTGCTCTCCGATTATGACGGTAGGTCATTAAAAGCATCGATTTCTGTTTGAATATGTTGTATGAAATACCATTTTAGACTGATTTTTGTGTGTGTTTGTATCTCTACTCTGGTGTCAGTGAAAGCATAATTGCTTTTTTTTATCCCCCCCCTCCTTTTATTCTATTTAAGGATGCTGATCTTTTGGACATAGAAAGCAAACACTTTGAAGATTTGGAATTTCAGCAGCTTGAACACGAAAGCAGGTTAGATGAGGAGAAAGAAAATCTGACACAACAGCTCCTGCATGAAGTAGCTGAATATCAGCGCAGCATTGTCAGTAGAAAGGTAAAACCACCAACACGCGATTCATTTGTCCTTTGTTGTTGAGCATAAAATAGATGAAATGGATCTACAGCCTGCCCCATCTGTAAGAAGTAATGCAACTTTCCTCTTTGAAAAAGCTTTTGAGGAAGAGCAAAGATGATGGCCCAGTCACATCTCACAAAGATCGAATCATGCACTTCTCCAGAAGGAAACAAATCAATGAAATTCCGCGTCCTCGTTGTATATTTGCATATGAAAATTAAATCCTTTAATTTTGCTACAGAAAGTACCAAGATGTTGTTTTTTCTTCTTTAAGAAAGGAGATTTGTACGCTCTGGAGAAAAGTATAGTTATTTTGTGCTTGTAATTGATGTTGATATGAAACGATCCTGTTAAAATAATAACAGAGCACCAAATTAATAAAATCCCTTAATTTTTAAAATCTGTTCTAAAGGTTCTGTCTTATCCAATTAAATACCAGTTTTTCAGAGATCAGAAGTTGCATCTCTACACCAGTTCTGTTCAGTACATGGATGCTAATCACCATATCATCAAAGAACATGTGCAATTGTTCTTTTACTTTGTCTCTTAAACAAATTGTCTCTTTACTGTCTAAATCTCATTTAATTATCTGGTTCTAAGCAGTGAGCCGTCTTGTAAAAACTTCCTTTTCCTACTGCTTCACTCGTGTGAATGGGTGAACTCTCATGAATAGGATCATTGTTGCAGGTTGTCTTGTGCTATGAAAATAAAACATGTAAATTGTGATTATTTTCTTTTTGTATTAGGAAAAGATTTCTGCTCTCAAAAAACAAGCCAATCATATTGTCCAACAAGCACAAAGAGAACAAGATCATTTTGTAAAAGAGAAAAACAACTTAATAATGATGCTGCAAAGGGTAAGTATTTTATTGTCTTTCAGATAGCTTTAGTGTGCGATAGAAGAGCATTTCACAGAATAAAAGAACGTAGAGCACAAGTAAAGCACCAGTTTTGCAGAAGCTAGCAAGTAAGTGATAACGTGATAGGCATTGTTTGTATCTTAAAAGCTTTTTTTTTTAAAAAAAAAAAAAGAGATCGTTTGTAATTAATCAGATTTCCTAAGAGAAAATGCTAGTGGTATTTGGTAATCGAGAGGGTTTTAGAGGTGTCCCCCTTCCAGAGGACTTAACCAGAGGCACCCAGCCGGGTGCTGAGGCTCGAAGCCCATGCTCCCTGTGTGGCTGCTGGAACTGTGCAGAGAGGGCTCAGATTTTTGGCTTCTGGTGGCCCATACTAGCCCAGGAGATGAGCTACTGAACATAAGCTAACGTCTGGTTAATAAGCAGCTGGCGTGAACCCTTCGCATCCACTTCATGTTTTGCTTTTAATCATGAGAGAAATCATAGTTAACTCACTAAGCTGAACCAGCATCTTCAAAATGCTGCAGTAATACCTACTTGGTTTTGGCTGTTAATATTTATTAAATAAAATCTTTCACTGGCTTTTCATTCTGTACCCCCATTTTCTTTTGTTCAGTTCTGCTGTAAAGGGATGAAGTCGAAGCACTGCTGTGCAGTTTCTAGCCTTCTACCCCAGCATGTTTCTTTACACGGTTAAGAAAATGGCTAGCATTTATTTTCACTACCTGACTGTTTTGTTGTTTAATATAAAAAGTCTGTTTTTAACAGGAAAAAGAGAATCTCTGTAATCTGGAAAAGAAATATTCCGCACTTTCTGGAGGAAAGGGATTTCCTGTCAGTCCCAATAGTCTAAAAGAGGTAAGGAGATTCACTGCTTTCGACTTTGCCGTAAGTAACTTTTAATGACAATTCGTACAAAAGCACTTTAGTGAGGTCCTATTCATACGGGGTTTTTTGAGATGTGATGAAATTACTTTGTAAAGCTATTCATGAAAGTCCAAATGCATGGGTGAGCAAAAATAGCTTCTCTGACATTTTCCCAGATGTGACTGGTATAGCCTTAATCTCTCGCTCTGGAAAAACGAACGTTTTAATGTGTGTGTGTCTAATTTTCTCAAAATAGACAATTAAACTTCATTGAAGGGAAGAAGAATGAGGTCCAGGAATAACTCTGTTCAAGTACAAATACAGTTCGGTCTTATTTTTGCACTGTAAATTTTATCATTGCATCCCCACCCTTTAAGGCTCTGCAGTAAAGCATGACAAGTGTACATGTTGATTTTTTTTTAAAAAAAACAAACAACATTGAATTGAAGACTTCACAGTATTGTGGTCGTAAGATACCTATTGAGCTACTTATTTCACTGTTTTGAATAGCTAGAGTAAGCAGAAAATCTAGCATTTAAAATACACCGACAGGCATCTATGGCTGCTTCATTAACTTCTGCTTAGGAGGTCTGATGGACTTGCTAGATCTGCTTATATCGAAGCCCTGAACAAGGACTGCTGCATCTAATGATGTGGGAAGCTGGGCTTTTGAAGACTAAAGCAACCACGTGTCCTTGCAGCACCGGGGAAATGAGATTTTGCTTAATTGGCCCCCCAGTTCCTGATGCCCCACATGCCAGCGGGGTTGAGCACCCATCCTCACCGTGAGCCGTGTTGCAGTTGCTTAGGCTTTCAGTGTCCTAGGCTGCGTTCTGACCTGGACATCTGACCTCCCGCCAAGATATCTGGCCAGTCTAAGCTTCATTTTTTCATCTTGAGATGGATCTGTTTAATTCGCTCTCTAGAGAGTGGGTGCTGTCACTGATTTTTGTCTTTGTATCCGTGTAATGGTTTGCTTAATCACAGATGTTTCAAAATGCAACTACATTAAGTGAGCCTGACACTTTTTTTTTTATTGAAATGGATTATTCAGCGGTGTCATTCTGTTTGCTGCAGCGAAGTCAGGACTTCCTTCATGGCAAAGGAGAGATGGAGCAGCATGGGTTACCTGTTTCATGCTCCGTGTCCCCATAGGTTCTGTCCTATAGAAGAAATGCCTTTCCTTGCCAGATGTTATGTTCGTCTCAGTCCAGTTTAATTTTTCTCCGACTGTTCCGGCACCTTTAAAAACCAGGCACCAAATGGTACCCAGGCTTAAGCAGGCCGCCTGCACGCAGAAGTTAATTTCACCCTGCGGTCGCTCACGTATCAGTCGCGTCTGCGGTCCAGCATTTCCCAGCCCCCCTTCACAGAGCACACACTTCTAACTCGCTTCCATCCATCGTGAAGCTCACTCCCTGCATGCACAGTAACAGCGTGACGTGACCTCACATCAAGAGGCAAGATGCTTACCCCAGTACTTAATTAAGTGAGGAAAATCAATGCCTAAAAAAAATTCAGTGTTGACAAAATGACTTGGATGCCTAACCTGACTTGAAACCATTTATTTAGTTTAATAAGGATAAGGGCATGAGCTCGTGCACAGCACAGTCATTAGTTATTTGCTTTTTTTTTTTTTTTAACCCCATGGTGAATCCCCACTGGGGTGTTGAGTCCGAACTGGATGTTTTCCATGTAATGGTGAAAGTGCTTTTATCCTCTATTGAATATAGACGTGGCAAGTTTCAGTTACTGATACACTGCCACTACAAGATGCTTAAGCAAGCTTTTTGTTTGTTCATACTGGAATCTATTTTACTGTAGTATGGCCACATGTTTCAAGAGGTAAATTTTAGTGTCTTACTCAGTCTCCTAATCATTTAATAGTTCATCAAATAATATCAGTTAAGGTTTGCCTACTATTTCTAGAGTGCTGTGTTTGCAGTGTGATACTTAATTTTCCATTACTGTGTATCTGCTTGAAATAACTGATAAAATGCATAGAAAATTATGCTAATAGATAGTAGAGTTGGTATATTTTTCAATGTGCCTTCTATGATCATGGTTAAATTCATGCTTTTTTAAAAAGAAGAAATACTATAGCCATCTGTGGCTTCTTTTACTGAATTGCTGAAGTATACATACTGGCATGTCTGCATGCTGGAATGTAATAGAAACCTAGCCCCTTCGAACCTTCTTAATTTCAAAGCAGCTTAGCATCTTGATTTAAAAAATAAGCATATTTCTATCTCATTTTTATGACATTGCTTCAACAGTGATTTATTCTTCCTTTTGCATAGTTTTGTTTTCTATGGATAAGAAGTTAGGGCATTAGACTTTTTACAGTCTGGCATCCTATACACCATGGATTAGAATCTGTATTTTAGTTTTTAAACCACATTTGTTCAGTTAACGCCAAAACCATGCAGTAATTATGGTCTGCCATTATATCTCAAATCTGCCTGCATGAATCTTCTCTGCAGGCAGAAGCGCACTGATGTCCGTGCCCTTCCTCAGACCGTAACGTCCTGTATGATTGTTTAATAATAATAATAATTAAAAAGGCAAATTATAATAGATATGGGGCTAACACTAACGGCATCTTACCTGATCTCCTGGTAACACCTAAAAATTAAAAACAACTTCCAGAAAATGCTGATGGAAGGTGTTGTGTCTGCATAATTTATAGAGTAGCAATGGCTTGTAAGTTCTTCCCAGTTCTGATAGTCATGTGGTTTACTCAAACTAGCTTAACAGTTAGGCAAGCAATAAATTAGAGTAAGTTACTTTATTTAAACATGGCGGGGGGGGGAAGAAGAAAAAAAAAAAGATGGGTGAATAAGATTTGTTCTTCCTTTTCCCCAATCTGCTTTCCTGAGCAAGCACCACATAATTTCTAAAGGGTATTTACATTTTAGTAAAGTCTTTTGGTCACTTAATGTACATTTGCTTTTTGATTAAACAAACGAAGAAAATTTTCGGAATCCAAATATTCAATATTTGAAAAAGCTTGATGATAATTTTATTTATGATGAAGTATTTCAATGATAACATATTTGGCTGTATCACTCTAAACTAACTTTCATCGTACTGGATACATTAATACTCTTGCACGTCTTTTGGCTTTTGCTCCTTTTAACTTCTGAATTCCTCCTTTTAGGGCTATATCAGTGTAAGTGAAATTAGTGAGCTGTATGGCAATTCCACGAATATATCCCCTTCCACTCAGCCCCCCACAGATGCTGAAGCAGTTGCCACTGAGCCTACCACGGCTGTGCTGACGAGCCAGCCACAAAATAAAGAGGTTTGTTTGAGAGACATTTCCCTTTGTTTGCACTGTTCTTTTCATGGCTGCCTTTTTTTTTTTTTTATCATTGTTTTTTTTCTTTTCATAATTCAACCTGTAACAAATGGACCCTAAGGCAAGCTGCTGCCTGCCAGTTACTGAGTCAGGTAACAGTTTAATAGTAGAGCTGGAGGATGGCTCCAGCTGTAAAGTGTCTTTGGTGATGTAGGTGGGACTTTGAAGGCTAAAAAACCCGAATGCTTATGACCCAAGCAGCAATTAGTGATAATCTTTGCCTGTTAAACACTGCAGTGTAATGCACCTTTGGTGAAGGGTCTGCGGACATGATTAATGATGACTTGATCAGTGGTGCTTAGGTGTTCATTTCATGTGTTCTGTAGCTGCTCTTTTGGGTTTTTTTCCTGTGAAGTGGTAGAAATGTGTCTTGATTATTTGTGGGAGATGGGTAGCTTCTACTTATCTTAGCTATTCCACGGAGTCTGTCCAGTCTGTCTTCTAGCTTATTCTCACTTTTTCTCATTGTTTGTGATGTTTTTTACCTTTGGTGGTGACCATAGCAAGTTTTGAATAAATCCCCTTTTAAAGGAATGTAATAACTTTATGAATGTAATGCCTTTGTGTTGCAATAAGGCAGCAACTGGTTTAGAATTTGGTGTTTCTGTGCTGCTTCTGGTAGTTCTATATGCCTTGAGAGTTGCAATACAACACGTCTCCTTTCCTGCTAAATGCTCCAACAAACACAGTGCTAAAACTGCAGCTTGTATGTGCCATATCTTTTGAGCAATTCCAAAAAGAAAACTCTGTGTGTAATTTCTCTTTTTTCTATAAAGCTAAGATCACCTCTCTGTTCTGGATTTGTGTTTCCTCACTCTCTTTCTCCTCGCTCTATTGCTCAACTTCCATCAGTCCATTGGCCTGAGGTCATGGCTACTCATGTAGATCCTATTCCTTTAACTGATACACCTCCACCTCTGCCAGCTAAGAAACACCGCAGACAACAACAGGTAACAGATTCAAAGCTGATCAGTTGGGATTATTTTGGTTGGTTGGTTTTGTTATGGTGGCCATGAAGTTGATCTGTGTGTGAAGTTTTTAGAGTGATAGGATAGATCATAAGTTGATTGTGCTGGCAGAAAGTTGCACTTAAAGGCACTGCTACTTAAAAAGCAACACAATGTATTTATTGAATGTTACTGAACCAAATTTCTCCTCATATAAACAGTCCAGAGGCAAATACTAATACTTAGGAGCCTTTGTAACTGCTAGAAGATTTGCAGCGATAAAGTACAAGTGGCTACATTTGAAATCCTAAACGAATTTTGCATATACATTTGAACAATGCCTCAAAAGCTGTATTGGTTTTAAGCCACCAATTCATTACAGTAACTTGTAAATAAATGCTTTCCTTTGTAATTGGGTTCCACTTTTACGCCAGACTAGAGTTTTATAAAAAAAATACAAGGTACAAGGACATGTACACAAAATGTGCACATGCATTTAAGGTGCTTTCTTAATCAGCATGATTTTAATGTGACCTTTGTAGAAATCCTTGAAAGCACTGGGAAGCAGGAGGTACTCTGTATTTTAGATTTCGTTCTTTCCAGTGAAGTTCCCAGCTTACCACCTGCAGTATATGCCATGTAGAGCATAACTGACCAAGTAGGTCAATTCATTTTGTCAAAACTGTAACAAATTACATTTGAAGCATTTCAGAAATCTGGAAGAGCGCAAGAAGCAGCACAGGGAATGCATGTACATGAGCGATACTTTACCTCGCAAGAAAACGACTCCATCTGTATCACCGCACTTCAACAGCTCTACGCTTGGGCGAAGTGTCGCATCTAAAGTACGTAGTTGCATGTTACTAACAGCTTTCCAGTGTCTATACAAAAACCTGTATGATGTTAGAGGTGAGGATGGGTAGCACTGTCAGCTATGTGTAATCCTGCAAATTCAGATCTGAAATTGGCTGTGAAAGGACTTCAGGTTTATTGACATATGGGAATATATATATATATATCTATATATCTGTGAAGCCCTCTGCACTTCCAGCCTTTATTCTGACCTCTGGAAATGCTGGGCTGTAGTACATGAATCATAAATGCACGATTATTCTTTCAAGGACTTTATTTTCAAGCTAGTTTAAATCGGTTCTAGAGACACAACAGGTTGGTTTCCTTCCTACCTAAGACCTCTAAATGGTAAGGATAAGGTTGTGTATGAAGTGAAAATAACTCTGTTGGTGATGTGGTACATCAGCAAACAGCAGGGGGGTGGAGGTACTACTTTGAGAACATCTTGGCCTAACAGAGGC